>NC_091824.1:83570134-84170134 GCF_038994185.2 Dermacentor albipictus | reverse complement strand
CTGCCTTGACTATGTCTGGAGTAGCGGTTCGTTATGACACCTTCCACACTAAAACTGTATAGTTTAGGAAACCACACCTTAATACGCTTATATATGTACCCATAGACGTCCGCACGCCAAGTTTCATCCTAGACGCCAGCGCTCGTTTCTCCCCTGGCGGAACAATTTCAGCTCCCACAGGTGTACGTTGCTTCCGCCACTTCCCTTCAAGGTCGTGCCCGCGCTTAGCTCGCGCTGCGCGCGAAGCGTCTCTTGTTTGCGACGGCGCCCCTTCGGATGACTGGAAATTATTATTGTATTGTTAACTGCCACGACAGCAATGTAAACATGAAAGGGTTGATGCCACTAGTGAAATTGTGCCGATTCACACGAAAATCGTAGAAAAAAAGGCAGACGACAGACATGGATTACTGCGGTGCGCCGAACGAAGTAAACAACTGGCAAACGTAGCGACGTTGTTCATTGATCACTAGTGAGTGTATGGCGGTTTTTACACGCAATCCATGCGAATTTCGTGATTACTGGGTATATAATCATTTTATACAAATAAACATTTTCTGTTGTCAGACCATGACTTGTTCTGTCTTCTTTCTCGTGTTTCGTTTGTGTGTGTGCTGCCAAAGAATAGAAACCATTTCTGTTGCATGCGCTCGCAGTGGCCGGAATTCACGCGTGCCGAGAAATCGAATATGTGCACGATGCATTGAACATGACCGGAGTTCATTCCTGCATCACCACTGCACCGATCGATCGAGTTACTGGACGATACACGCCCGCGCCTTGGACGCGCCTACATCGCTGCACCAGAAATGATTACTAATACTTTCAACTTCCGTCTCTTCATCACTGTTAAAAAATTGCCAAGCTATTTACGCTGCTGCCTTTGTTCTATATTGTACTAGTTAAAGTTGTGTGCGGATGTCGTATTGTAGCTATGCGGCGATATATTTTGTTTATTTCCACACAGTGTCGATGGAAGTCTGTTGCCGCCAACAGAGACAACACGAATTTGTAGCAAACATTTTGTCATCATCATCATCATGGTTACGCCCACTGCAGGGCAAAGGCCTCTCCCGTACTTCTCCAACTACCCCGGTCAAATAATTGTGGCCGTGTTGTCCCTGCAAACTTAATCTCATCCGCCCACCTAACTTTCTGCCGCCCCCTGCTGCGCTTCCATTCCCTTGAAATCCAGTCCGTAACCCTTAATGACCATCGGTTATCTTCCCTACTCATTACATGTCCTGCCCATGCCCATTTCTTTTTCTTGATTTCAACTAAGATGTCATTAACTTGCGTTTGTTCCCTCGCTTAATCTGCTCTTTTCTTATCCCTTAACGTTACACCCATCATTTTTCTTCCCATAACTCATTGCGTCGTCCTCAATTTAAGTAGAACCATTTTCGTAAGCCTCCGCGTTTCTGGCTCGTACGTGACTACTGGTAAGAAACAGCAGTTATAAACTTTTCTCTTGGGGGATAATGGCAACCTGCTGTTCATGATCCAAGATTGCCTGCCAAACGCACTCCAGCCCATTCTTATTCTTCTGATTATTTCAGTCTCATGATCCGGATCTGCGGTCACAACCTGTCCTAAGTAGATGTATTCCCTCATCACTTCCAGTGCCTCGCTACCTATCGTGAACTGCTGTTCCCTTCCCGAGACAGTTAAACATTACTTTAGTTTTCTGCAGATTAATTTTTAGACCCACTCTTCTGCTTTGCCTCTCCAGGACAGTGAGCATGCATTGCAATTGGTCTCCTGAGTTACTAAGCAAGGCAATATCATCAGCAAATCGCAAGTTACTAAGGTATTCTCCATTAACTCTTATCCCCAATTCTTCCCAATCCAGGTCTCTGAATACCTCCTGCAAAAACGCTGTGAATAGCATTGCAGAGATCGTATCTCCCTGCCTGACGCCTTTCTTTATTGGGATTTTGTTGCTTTCTTTATGGAGGACTATGGTGGCTGTGGAGCCGCAATAGATATGTTTCAGTATTTTTACATACGGCTCGTCTACACCCTGATTCCGTAATGCCTCCATGACTGCTGAGGTTTCGACTGAATCAAACACCTTCTCGTAATCTATGAAAGCTATTGATGAAACTTTTGTGGGATTAAACATATGAAACAGATGAAACATTTGGTGGGAAACTGCAAAGTGACATGCGCTAACACGCATCGTATGTGCAGACGAATAAAACGTCCACACACACACACACACACACACACACACACACACACACACACACACACACACACACACACACACACACACACACACACACACAAACACACACACACACACACGCACACACGCACACACACACACACACACACACACGCACGCACACACACACACGCAGGCGCACACACGCAGGCGCACACGCACACATGCACACAAACGCACGCAGGCACACACACACGCACAGCGCGTGCAGTACGAAACGTGCCCAAACACGCGCAGTGCAACAGGCAAGCAGGGCGGTGTTAACGGGAGATGAGATAGGTGTACACCCGCTAGTTGAATTTTACCCCGCACGCGGCGCTCTCACGCTGGCGTGAGAGTAAGAGGCGATTGGAGGATTGGTGGTAGAAAAGTAGGGAAACGATAGGGAAACGAAAAAAAAAACTGAGATGTACAAAAACACAGTTTGCCATATGGGGGATCACAAAATTTGGTTGTGGGAGTTCATCGTGTTTTATTTTTCTTGGTAAATTGGTTAACCTAGGTAGGACATTAGGCAGTATTATAGCAGAGCTTGGTGGCGCAACCCACCGCCCCGTTCCAAAGGGGACGCTCATAATATCCATTCATCCATCCATCCGTCCGAGAGCGTCGCTCGGCGATGCCGTGCGACGCTCTCGGACGGCGCGCATGCGCAAGCGCGCATAGACTGATACACCACGCAACCCTCAGAGTCGGTGCGCTGGGTAGTTTAAAAAAAATTATTTAGAGTCAGTTTTAGAACATATTAAAGCAACTTGACGTCTTTAATTTATAAAGCAATGTTAAGTTGTCTCTAAAGGAAGACTTCGACATCAGTCCTCATACTCGTACTATGCGATACCTCCTACGAACTCTTGATGATAATGTACCGTCCAACATGCCCTTTTCATTTCTTGTGAGAACGTACACTTTTTGAAAAGCGCGCATGATGGACTGGAATGCCGAACCGATTGTTCCTTCAAAGTTGCATTTCACTCAGATGGCTGTACATATAAAACATACTTATGAAGAAGGACACTTTCTACCGAGCTTATATTCCAACTTGGTGGAGTGCTTATGCTTACCATCCTTCAAAAGCACGATCTGTGTTTTAATTAGTTCACTTGCACTGGAGTTAATGAGCATGTGTAAGCAATGGTACCTCTTGTTTGTGTGTGTGACTGTCACCGTTCTTGCCATTCCGAACTATGCACATCTGGTGAGTTTCTTATTGTGCTTCTGTGTCCGCCATTGGGGCCACCTTTTTGTTTGCTAATCAGATGCTGTTGCTTTTGAATGCAACCGTAATTAATACCATTAAATAAAAAGAGAACGTGTGCTGGTTAGCTCAGATGATAGAGTGACCGCCTCGCGTAGGTGTTGGTCCCGGGTTCGTTCCGAGGACCGAGCTGAATTTTTTCGTCGGCTGCGAAGCTGTCTTTCTGAGAAGTCTGTTCGGGTTTTCTTCGTATCTTCGTGCTATTTTATGGTGGATGACAATTTTTTTTCCTTAATGGAACTTCCTCTAGGGTGAGGATTTCCGCGGAACTGATTTACCATATTCAATGCATCGTCACGTATGCTTTATAGGTCGTTACAATTAACTGACCCAATGTCACTTCGTGCGCTATGCGTGTTATTGAGCTAATGCGCGGGAATTACATGCAAGCGCAGAGTAACCGACAAGCGTTCGCAAGTACAAAAGTCTTGTCGGCGTGAAATATTACCCCTATTACCAGGCGTCGCAAAATGTGCTTGCTACTCTTGCCCCTGGAGGGCGCTTGACGTCAATGCAACAAAGGGCTGGAAGATTAGTGGTGTAAAGGTGGCAAAGCAAACGAAAGGAGCGTTATTTTTTTACATAACAATAGATGATATTATTGGATGTTTTGTTATTACGGGCCACTAATAGAGCTACTCATCCATCCACCCATCTGTCTATTCACACACACACACACACACACACACACACACACACACACACACACACGCACGCGCGCACACACACACACACACACACAAACACACACGCACACACTCACGCATACATACATACATACATACATACATACATACATACATACATACATACATACATACATACATACATACATACATACATACATACATACATACATACATACATACATACATACATACATACATACATACATACATACATACATACATACATACATACATACATACATACATACATACATACATAAGGGGCCTTCAGCTACATATGTGAATTTCCCGTGAAATTTGCACAGGACTCCGGAGTTTTCCTAGTGCCCCCCCCCCCTCCCCTATTTTTTGGAAACACGGGGTTTACATTTTTTATTCTGGCGGTGCAGTTAAGGAATGATATCTGATAATATTGTAATTGAGGTCATAGCACTGTTAATAGTGCTCTGACAATATTTCTCAGCTTTCGGTTTTCGTTTCTTCAAGATTTGACGCTTTAGTTGTGGGAGAGCAAAAAAAATGAAAAAAAAGTACCAAGGCCAAAACAACGAGAATACTAAGGATAAAATAAACGAGAGAAGACAAGGCAAGAAGCACGCAACGAAGCAGGGAAAGGAACACACAATGCGAACAAAAGAGGGAAGAACGAAGCAAGCAATGTAAATTGCTACATATAAAGAAAGAAACAGGACAGAAGAAAAGTGAACAGAAAGGATGAAAAGAAAGGCGGGGATAACTTCAACAATACGCGCTCGGGTACACTACGACACGCTTTTACGCAGTCTTTTCCCCAGAAGCTCCGGGTGGTACCAGGCAGGGGGGCGCGCCTAATTGGCTCATTAGCAGGCCCGGTGTGCCAGCGTGCCCGATGCGGTGCGCGCGCTGACGGAGTGGCCCTCGTAAAGAAGACGACCCGCGGCGGGGTCGCGGTGGCGACACGCGACCGCCGCGAGGGACGCACGCCACGCCTGGCCTTCGCTTCCTTCCACGCTGGGCGACGACGACAAGGCGCGCAGGCGGGCCGCGCTGGGAAGCCGCTCATCGCACGCGGCCTGTACGCGCAACCACGACTCTGCGGCGCCTCCAAACTGCGCATGCCGTTGGCGAATCGGCGTAGAGGTTTTTTTTTTTGGTGGTGGTGGTTGGGGGAGGGGGGGGGGGGTGAGGTGGACTTGTTCGCTAATTGCATTCGTTATGTTTTAACCATCCCATTGTTGTACATGTCGAACTTACCTCACGAATTTGTTGTATGGTAACTCTTCGTTTTCGTAACTTTCAGCTTACTTTTATTGTGTTTTCTGTTATAAGATGGCGAAATGTGATTTTTCGTCCGTACACCTTCTCCCTCGTTTTACTTGCATTCCAGTGTAGTTTTCTTACACCGATTCTTACTCACTGTAACCGTGAGCCAGTATTCAGGTGATGGTGTTGTTTCTGGGCATATTAAACACAATTGATGAACTTATTGGTCGATTGATTGATTGATTGATTGATTGATTATGGAAACACGTCAGCACACAGAGAGAAAGAGAAGCAAGATGGCGATTGTTTGCTGAAAGCAATACCACGCCCACCCTCGTGAAGAAGAGAGAGAGAATAAAAGAAACGAAAAGGAACAGGTTAAGTGAAAAGGAGATGCACGAGAGGCACTGCAGTATAAGCACTACAGACGAGATTCAAGCCTCGCGGTTGACAACAATTGTTGCACGACTTCATTGGCTTCGTATCGCACCCCAAGGCCAACCTCCACAAATACTTTATCATGTCCCGTGAGCTTCCTTCTGCACATGTTTCGCATCGGGTGCGTTTTTCTGAGCCGTCAAAGAAGAACGCTGAGCCTTTCGGGTCCGGCTTGTGGATGCTACAGTGAAACACTTGAGTACTTGCTTTTAGAATGCTCAAACTTCGATAGTCATCGCTCTGTTTTACGCTGAGCAAATTCTGGCAGCTTGATCTTTCACTAATTACATTGACTGATTTCTTGTTTCCGGATTACTGTGATCCGTGAGGAGAGAGAGAGAAATATAATTCGTTATATTTCATCATATTCATAATTCATCATATCAGCAACTGTCGATTTCCTAAAAATATTCCGGGAAGTTTAAATATAACCACTCCGTATCCCTGCCTTCCTTATAGCCCTATTTCTTTCTCTCTCTCTCTTGACAAAGCCGCAGGGATGGTAATTGCATAGTTGTCTGGTTACCAGCCTTTAAACAGCGCTCAAGCAGACGACGCTTGCACCTGGTGGTTGTCACCAAGGTGTAAGTCCCAGCCTTATCTCGGAGGCAATGCCGAGGAGCCGCGTGCTCTGTAGGTTAGCGTCAATTCCGGCGAGCTGTAATGACCGTGTTTTTGTTCTTCAGCTTCAGTATCAAAAACGCATATTTTTTCGAGCTTTTCGGGGCGTTGCCACTCGTATTTCGAACATCAAATTCCGTACGGAGGCTTCCTTATTTCTACATTATATTAAAGTAGGCTTTCTACATGTTCTAAAACATTATTGCAGTTGGCCTTTGGAGAGATACGGTACATGCCACCATAAAAATTCATTATGCTACTGTATAAATTGTGTGTGTATGTTCACCTATGAAGTTTACACTCCGCCTAAATGCAATTGTTATAAATAGTCTGCAATGCGTAAGATATATCCGTAACAGTGGCGTAGCCAGAAATTTCGTTCGAGGAGGGCTCACGCTGCAGCTCGGCCTCCTCCTTATAGAACTTGTCGAGGGATCAAATGCACGAATAATAACTGCATTGCCATCACCAAAGATGCTGCAAACGAATTCTTGAACGCTACGCACTGTCAAGACAAGTAAAGTATGCATTTCTTTTCTTTAAAGAATATATTCGTATGTCCCAAAAATTGTGCCAGGAATAACTGATACCAATGCTTTTATGTTTTTTGCCTATTTAATAAGTAAAGAAAATATCACACGAAATTCAGAACTATATCGCTTGTAAACCGGCAAAGCAGTGCATGCCGCTGATATGAAAAACGTAAAGGTCATGAAATGAACAAGTTTAGGATAAGTATTTTAAGGAAACTTCCTCATTCAAGAACCTTGTTTACATGTTTGTACAAACGCAACGGCCAAAGAAAAATATCAATGACTATGTCCTTCATTCCAATGTATTGCCCAGGAGCAGCTGTCACCAGTCGTGTATTGTAAGTGCACCGAAATTATAGTTGCAACAGAGAGCAGATATAAAAATCAGCAGTTGTACAAAATTTATATTAGAATTGCGAAGATAGAGTGGAATATACAAATGTGAAGACACAGCTTGATAAGGAGCAAGAAAGTGTCACTGGAAACGAAGTTCACCGCATGTATACACAAAACCTCACCACAATACATTTAAATATACGTACAAGTCTCCAATAATTCTACGTATCTAAGTAAAAGTGACTGTCAAAGCGTCAAACAAGGCAAATGAACATGCTGGGCAATCACAAATATTCGCAGGTCACAGAATCCTAAGGCTCGCCACCCCTCTCTCCACTCCCCCCGATGCATCGCGCTCGACGGAAGACGGCGCGCTTCCTCCTCGATTTTCCCTCTCGCGCGCACAAGACTGAGCCACCATCGACGGCTTGGTCCACAGAGAACCATACGCATACTGCTCGGTGTCCTACACCGGCGAGACAAAACACTTTCTGGAGAGGTTGCGAGAACATGGAAGTGAATTAAGCGGATGCCCTCAAGCGAACGCGTTGCAATTCGTCGAATCTCCACAGTGATGGAGGCTAGCGACCATTGTTTCTTTTTCTCGTCTGCTAACCAGAAAGCGTCCGAAACTCTGCCAGGCCAAAATCCACTTGGCCAGGGACAAACGAACGCGCACCGAAGCGGGCCGCGTGGTGGTCGGGCCAACGCGAGGAAGGAGGAGGGAAGAGAAAAGTAGAAGGCAGGGAGGTTAGCCAGAATAACGTCCGGTTGGCTACCCTACACCGGGGGAATGGGAAAGGGGAAAACAAAGCTCACAGGGAGAGAGAGGAGGGAAAGAAAGAAGGAAGTTGCGGCGAGTTCGCTGACGCGTGTGGTCTTACAGAAATCGCATTAAAAGTCACAGATGGTCGCACAAACCCGTCGTCCTTAAGAAACACAACAGCGCCTTCACCGCTTTATGGGCCGACGGGCGATGGGGGCGGTGTTCCAGCAGCACTTTCACAGAAAGTGGCCGACTGTCCAGTTTTTGGAAAGCTTTGACAAGTTCTTGTCTGTCTGGGCCATATCTTGGACAGTGGCAAAGCAGGTGGTCGATGTTTGCTTCGGTGCCACAGACCTCCCGCGAGAAAAACGCATGGACTCTGACTGCAGCTTTGGCAGCCCGCGGGCAGCGAGAACAAGAGATTTGAAGAGGTTCACTGTGTCCTCACGAATAAAAGTCAAAGTAGAAAAAATAAGAACGCAGTTACCTTTGCTCCCAGCGTCAATCACAAATACTCGTTACCAGCGTCTTGACATAGATGCTTTGGCGCAGGTGAAAAAAATGTTGATCTTCTTTTGTTTGACGTGACAGCAGAAATGAACTACGACGCTTCGTCTCATCGGGCCTCGCTGCGTGCTTTGCCAACTTGTCTGATAGTGTGTTGATTTGGCTTGTCTCGCGGTACGATGCACGAATTTACAAAAGTCAGCGCCCCTTTGGCGTGCAATGTTTGTAAGAACTTTAAACCCACAAACTTCCGGAAATGTCAATGCACCTTTCGCATCAAAAGTTTATGAAAGCTTTATAGCCAAAAAGTTTCGAAATTGAAACTCATGTGCTGCGTAGATTCTGCAGCCCCCGCGAGATGCCTCGACGAGCCCGCTCGCCATCAAAACATCCTTGAAATTTTGTACTCGGATGGGACTCCTTGCGCTATGTGACTCCAGGTGCATGGGCGTTGCCACGAAATCCAGTCCGAGTTCGCAATGTTCGCGGCGAAATGTCTTTATGAGCGTGAAAGACATAAAACCCAGAATGATTTCCAGCGTCGGGGGTTGCTTTGGTCGGCGGTGCATCACAGCACGAAAACATTTCGGGGGCGGGGACTGAAGCCCCAAAAGCCCCCCCCCCCATCGCCCGGCTACTCCCCTGGCTATCCCCTGGCTACGCACCTGATCCGTAGGCAGCTGATTGACTGTGAACAGTCAGTGTGCGCCAGAAGTTGGTGTGCAGCCACTTCTTGAGGTACACTGGCATGTGCGAACGCGAATAATTAGAACGCCTTCGTGTTACCTTTTATTTATTCTCTCTGTCTCTCTCACTCTCTCTCTGTCCTCTTTCCGATCCCTACTTCCCGCACCGCAGTGCGGGGTAAATAAATTGGACACAGGACACTCGCATCTGGTTAACCTCCCTGTCTTTCCTCTCTCTCTCTGTTAGCTGGATCGCTCATTCTCTAGCGCCGGCGTAACTTGGCGGAGGGTGCACTAAACGTGTACATTGGCGTGCGAAAGGATTAGACCCTCCGCGGGTTGTTTACGTATCTTCCCATTCGGCAACAACAAACTAAGCCCAACCGGGATGTCGTCGAAGGGAACCTGTCTCTAGTGGTTGAAAAGCGATTAAACTGAGGCTTTCAGCGAACATGCGCGCACCTAAGCACAAGCCACTGGGCTATGGTAGAACGAAAGATGAAGGAGCAGGAACGGATTTATGTAAGTAGAGGTGAAAAAAAAAATGAGCCTTCCTTCCCTTGTGTAATGTACGGCATCGCGGTCTAAAGCATAGGTAAGAAACAGAAGGTTTCAAAATTTGGCCAGGCAGAGGAGGGAACTAGTGGTTTGTGATTCGCGAGTAGCAGGAAGAACGAAATTAAGTCTGGAAATCATTGGCATCTCGGAACGTTGGTCTTCCCGGTTTTCTGTTGCTACCCTTTAGCAGCATTCGCATGCAGAGAGTTCCCTACATACGTAGTAGGCCAGCACCCTGGTTGCAAGATTCAACAAAAATTATTGCTTTTAACCACTCTCAGTAAAATATAAATTATAGCTTAGGTATATTAGAAAACATGCAGATCTACAGAGAATCGTTTTAGATTATTACATACAGAAGTGCCTGGCATAACGCCATGTTGCAGCTTGCTTACTGAACATCGTTGACACAGAACAAAGGTGAAACTATTATTTGATTATTGTCGATCGAAAAATTGAACCATTTATTGTTAAAAGCAAAGAAAAAGTATACGTCACGTATTCATTTAGATAGCGTTTTCCAGCGCCAGACAACATTGGCATCCAAAGTACGGCAGTTTACCAGTTAGCAAGTCTTTTGCAACCTGCTACTTTTCACCGAGACACTTACATACATTGTTAACTTCATACTAGCATTGTATTTTGCACCGGGTGCGTGCATACGTGCGTGAACGTGTGCTTTTCTGCGTGTGTGCCTATGTCCGCGTATTCGTGTGTTTGGGGGCGTGTTTTTCAGAGAGAGAAATAAGGTTTGTACTAGCGAGTTGTCGAATTCGGTCGCCTCGCAAAAAAGTAAAGGGAACGCTGCTTAATGCTGGCGCTTATTTTGATGGATAGAACAGGGACAGTGAATAACCGCTCCACGGTAACGGACAAATTTCATGTTTGTTTTGTTTCATCGAACATCGGACCCTTCTTGGCCACCCTGTGCGTGGTATACATACGGGTTAGGCAAAGTGAGCGAGTGCCCGATGAGAGCCCTTCATACACCGCTTTGCATTATAGGCCGCTTCCTAAGAAACTACAAGTCATGGTTCGATCCCCAGCGCAGCACCGCTCTACGCGCGCCTTGCCTGACGACCCCGCGCGCTTCGAGTGTGTGCACACGGCGGCGTTCTGACGCACTGCGCGACCTCAAGACAGCAGCGCGTGACCTTCTCAGCACGCCGCGCGTTCGTGAGCCGAAACGGACATGCGCGCTCGCGCCGACGTCGATCGGGAAACGCGACCTCTGATTGCATGGGCTATCGTGCGCCAGCATGCAGTGTACGCACACTTGGTGCCCGCGCCGTTGTGTGAACTCGTTGCGTGCACCCATAGGCACGCCAGTGCAGCACCTGCACTGGTCGTCGTCGTCGTCTCTGCCGACAGACTGCCGAACACGGCGCACGTAGGCGCGGTGTACTACTGCCTGTCGCGTCCGGCCGCGCACGAGCGACATGCACGCGGTGTCAATGCGTTCTCGCGGGTGCTGCGTGCCAAGAGGCCTCCGTGGAAAGGGTTGGGGCCGAGGAAGGGTTGCCGTCACGCCGGCCCTGTATAGCGGAGCGGCGACGAGTAGCGCACCAGCAGCCCTCCGCTGGCGTCTGCCCATATATACCTGCTCGCTGGGCGCCATACGTCACTGCCATGCGGCCGCGCCGTCGGTCAGCGTTCCCGGCCCCGTGGGCGCATAATGATGAAGCACGCGTACACGCGTCGTCCAAGCCGGGGGCTGCTGGCACGGATGCTGGCGCGACCGGCTGGCTCGCCGCGGCGCCAGCGCCGCTGAGTGACAAGGAAGAGCCGCCGCAGACAATGGGGCGCCGCTGCGTTGACTGACAGACGACCCGGCGTGGCGCTCGGCGGAGGCCGCCCGCTGGCGGCCCCGAATGCCACGTCTTTCTTATGCCCGCGCGTCTCGGGCGAGGCAGAGTTGCGTGCAGCGGTGAGCGCGTGCCAACGCACCCTGAATAACGTGCGCCAGCAAAAAGTGCCAATAAACGTGTCTGCACTCATCTTCTCTCAAGCGCACGTACGGCTCAGCAGGTCATTGAATGTTGAGCCACCTTTACGCACGGTATACTTAAGCTGTTGGGCGGTACGGAGCATTGTGTACAGCATTGCAGGTATCCTGGCAACGTAAACAAATGTGGGCTAGTGAGTGAACTAACAGGCGTTGTCTCAGCTCATGCATGCACATACCTGTGTATACTTCCCACGTACGCGCATACCTACGTTTACTGCTCAACGAGTGAACAAATAATGTACGTCTTTGGGTAGCCCATAGTGTAGTATGACATGGGCCAGTCACGCTGATTACGTTCACTCGTTGAACAATCATGTTCAACGAGTGAACATAGAATGTACATTTTTCGCTTGTAGCAAATTCACGCCTGTGAGCTGTATCGAGGCATCCATTCAGAATTACCGAGCGCGAACGACAGAGTCCTAAAGGAGGCCAAACTTCGTCACCGACACTGCACTGCGTGAACTTCGGGCCGAATGATGCGTTTCGTGCCTCTGTGTGCGGGACTACCCCGCCTACGTGTAGAACAGTTAGTCTTCCCGTAAAGATCGCGGATAGTGCGCAAGGAAGTGTCACGCGTTCTCTTCATATTTTTCTGAGAGACTGGACTGATCGATTCATTGTAACACATTGAAAACGCGGAAAGAGTCGCTCAGGCGGAACAATGGCCGGACAAGTCTGCGCCGGGCTAACCGTGCCTGTAACAGCATCACTGGCAACCATCTATCACGTGCACTTCCTCTCTACACCTCCCATAAAGCTGTGAGGCGTCACATACATTAGTAGGCACATTTATTTAATTTATTATTCTTGCTTGTTTTACAACAAGACACGTAAAAGGTTGGCTGGTTGTGAAAGAGCGGTGATAGATTCGTCTTGCAAATGTCCCACTGTTAAGAGAATCTGAATGTTTCGTTCGTGCAAATGGGCGACCACACAACGGTAGCGTTTCATATTTTGCAGTTTTGGGTAATAAACAGATATACCTACAGCATGACAATAGATGTATTTTACGTGTAAACAAGTCACTAGGCTTTTAAAAACGGATATAAGTACCTATAGCAGCTGTCCTGTACAGCATTTGTGTACCAATCTTGCAGATCATTACTTAGACCGGAGAGTCAACAAAATGTTTACTCGAAATTCTTATCTGTCGTACAAGTTACGTTGTTCTTGTTACCGAAATGGTTTTGTTATTTCAGTACGAGGCGAGCGGAAGAGGGGATTCGGAACTTTGATGCCTGCAAAAATATTACAATGTGACCTAATTCATTGTCGCAGCCTGCTGGAGTTGATAATATGAAGGTAGTTTTTTAAAGCGGATTCTCAAAGACACCCAGACACCGTGCAACTATGTCCACCATGTCTAGAAGAAATCATAGCGGAATCTGCAGCACTTACTGCGCTGTATATATCCGCAAACTGACAGACGAAAAGAAGAATAAATGCTTAGTTTGAAGAGGCCTCTAAGCCAGAAATCCAACCCACCATAATCGATGGCTCAAGTCTACAACTTCTGCATGTTGTAATCAAGCCATTCTACCTCTTGTTGTCATTGAAATCAACAAGGAAGCTAAAGGAGAAATAAATATATAAAAGAGCACTGTGCACAACTCCGGTAGTTCACGTATAGTTACGGGTAAATTTATTTCTCATTTTTCTGCATCAAATTCTAGCTTCGACAATTCATCGACTTCTGCCATGTGTCGCTTGGTACAACTGTGAAGGGCCATGATAATTCATAGTCTACTACGGCAATCACTTTCACTCTATCGCATTGGCCGTTAAGTATTCACTGACATAAAGACCCTCTTTCTTCGCCAAACCATAATAAATAACCGAAATGGGCACTTGAGCTGCAATTCTGGAACAAATATTCCCTTCAATTGTCGTAGAGACGCGTGTTTCGGTCGAATTGTAGACGGACCGCGAGAGGAGCTACTCGCTGTAAGTCATAGCTTGACTTGGCAAAAAGACATTTGTAGGGCAACACAGCTGATATCTAGGGTAACCGGTGCCAATGACTTAAAATAGATAAAGCTCGGGGCTAACTTTGAATTTCCCATTCAATACATGTATAACGCAGTAATGCTTTTATGAGACAACCGCCGGACTGATTTGAATGACGTTTGTTGTATTTGAGAAAGAAAGGGAAATTCTTGCGATTCCAGGTAGCAGGATATTCATTTAAAAGATTTAATGTTTTTCAAAATACTACCGAAAATCGGTTAGCACAAAAGATATAGAAGCACGATGTTTACAAATTCGTAAATCTGCGCCAAAAAGAAACATCGCAGTTTTTGTAAACTGCATCTGCTAGAACATGCCTTGGTGTAAACTCCCTCCTTTCGGACGTCTCCCTTGCGAACTCTACTTTGGCAGCTGTGACGAAGGTGAATAAATGATGTGGCTGGTATCGTGAAAGCATGTGGCTCGAAGTTTATGACTGAGGGATACAAAATATCTTAACATCGAGGACGTATCCAGGATTCTTCGAGAACACATTAGCAGTGCGCATCTTGCTAAATACGACACAACTTGCTCGTGTGAGCCTTGCTTTCGGAAGGCAATATTCTGCACAAGAATCATTATCAAACAGCTTCAGAGGACCGTTCGAAGCACTCTGTATGTGAAATAAGAAAGAACTTGTGTATTTTAGTGAAAACCCTATTTGTATTATTCCGGAGAGGCATTCATCCTTGATGTTTACGCTCGCAGAAGCTGTAGGTGTTAATTGTAGGTGTATCGCACCTGCATGAAGAAAATGGAAAGTTTCGTTGTCTCCTTGACTCGACTCTCGCTTATAGTGCTCTTCATCAGTCGCTGTGTGATGCGATGCGATGAGATGTGTTGCGTTGAACTTTCCTTTCTCCTTTTTACTTTGCGCCTTTCCTCCTAGCTTTTCAATTAAGCGGCTTGGCATGGTGTCCTTTCCAGGCAATTGCTAGCCAGTTGCTCGTTCTCATTTGTGTGGTGCTTATGTGTTTCTAATTTTTAATAATAAAAACACAACCATTAATAAATCAGTAGCTGGTATAGCTTATTGAGTTTGTGATTTGTATCAGTACGCGCCACACCGAAACACGCGGGCTTGTACACGCTGGCAAGCATCGAAAGGTAGCCGTTGTCGGATGGTTCTATTTTGGCCGCCGAACACGTGACTGCACAGCAACAACAACAGCTGCAAGCGCTGTTATGGACTAGTATATACAAATCACCGGAAGAGACTCGAGGTTTTAATGAAACCATTATTTTGCCTAGTTATTGTATATACGCATTCCTTCAGCCTGACCTCACCATCGCATTTCATTGCTCGTCTTTGTTCCCTTTCCTCTTCCCTGTGCAGAGTAGCAGGGAAGAGTATACTAACTCAGGCATACCACTCTGTCTTTCCCACAGTAAGTTTTCCGCTTCGCCCTGTGATCTGTGCTCACGCATGTCTCCACCACGCAGTCGCGAAGAATGTGTGACGAACGCGTTCAGCAGCGCTCGGAGCGAACATTTTGTCGTCGCGCGCGCCGGGGTCCTGCCCGCATCCCTCGCAGCGCTGCTCGCAAGTTCACGCGGGTCGCGCACGCATACGTGAAGGCGGCGGTCGGTCGGCCGGGCGGACGGGCGGGCGGAGGTCCACCTCCAGGAGGTCCCCGCGCGTGGCATGGTTTTTTCGCGCGGCCCCCGTCGTGGTGCGCACCTCGCGGGCGCGTCTCCCTCCTTGACGGGCCGACCTCGTCGAGCGACGAAGCTTCGCCCGCTGACCCTCGCTGGTCTCGTCACGCGCGAGGGGGGGGGGGGGGGGGGCACTTGCGAAAGCACCATTCGCGATGGGAAACGCCTGTCAGGGAGCCGCGCAGCTACGCGGCTGACGTCAGCGCGAGCGCGGAAACCGTCCAGACACAAACGCACGAGCGATGGGGACGCGGCGTCTTTCTTTCTTTTTTGTTTAGTCTTCTGTTTCTTTTTCCTTTTTCTTTTTTTTTTCACTCGGGAATAGCGTGGGCGCTTGCGAGAGGCACGTTCGTGATGGTTGCGCTAGCCTAATGCGCGGACCTCATCACAGCGGTCCAGTGTACGCGTGTGGCTCGCACGTTTCTAGTAACAGTAAATACGCGGTATACAGTTAGCGAGGTGGGGAAGCGCGCGAGCATGATGGCTCAGAGCTGACTCTAGCAGCGCAGGCACGTTATTGTCGATAGCTACGGTGGGCTACCACTACGTACGTGGTATCCTGAAATACCGGAAGGTTGAGGCAGATGTACCCTATATCAGGTTATTACAAAATGGGCGGCACATGTGAATACGTCTGCATGTACCACGCCACAAGCCTACTTAATATGATTTTAGTTAAAAGAAAAACAAGCGGGCACCGACCACATACATAACTGACACAAACGAGACTTGTCAGCTTCCGTGTAGTCCCGTTTAGTCCCGTGTGACCCCGTATAGTCCAATTTTTCTTTCGACTGTTATTAGTCCCGACCAGACGAGTTTTTGTCATACACTTGCCTTCATTAATAAAATGGTATACGAACGCTTCACGTGGCAAAAAAAGAAAATTGATTTTTAATAAATGCAAATGCTGCCAATGCGGAAGTGTATTGAGAAAGTTTTCGCACCTTTTTTAAAATTTATTGAGATAAACATAAGCACATGTTGCCGTTGTTTTCTGGCAACGGCTGCCATTCTTCGCTTGAATGATAATAGAGGATTAGGAAAAAAAAGTAAGCTTTGCCACATTATTTGTGTTGCTACTTTTTGAACCGCGAACGAATCGTATACCCCATAGAAAATGCACCAAATTCTACTGCACTCTCATTTAGCGTACAGGAGGGAGGGTACAAAGAGGTCAACCAAGGACCGTGTAAAAAAATAAAACGCTTCGTTTTTAAGGCTCAGAGTGTAGGCCTCACTACATGTCGCTCAATTTGTAACAAAGCTCGCGGCAGGTAGTACACCTTCTTCACGGTTGCCTAGAAACTAGTAAGGAACAATATAACCAGCGTTCGTAGTACACCTCCTCTGCTGTAAACACAAACTATTGCTCTCATCTTCCGGAGCGTATTGCTAATTTGACAGAAAGATATTTACATGCGAAGTTAAGCTACTATTTTTTATTAAGTCGTAGGCTAAATACGTTCGAGCTGATAGAGCGACAATGCACCTTAACTCATTAACTCCCACGTTCTATCTTAAGGAAGCGCACAAAACTTACCAATACTTATTCCCACCAAATTATTACACATTACATCCACACTCAAAAATATATTAGCACTTGAGTTTGGTTTATCTTTTATATTCACCAGAAGTACTTATGAAAGGCATCTGCTATGAAAAAGCAACCTTCCTTCAGCCCACATGTCAAGTTGGAGCGTAATTAAATGAACAGAGAATAACGAAATGAGTCGAAAACATCGAAGAATGTGTTCAGATCCTCGAACGTCAAGTCTATGACGCGAACTGAGTTGACGAGAACCACTTCTACTCTGCAAGCAAAGCAGGAGAAGCCGTGGCCAGGACAAGTACGGTTCATCTTTGACGACAACGGTAAGAACAGATGGGATAGTGCAGCCTACGCTTACTAGGTAAATGGTTAATAGCACAGCATTGCAAACAGAATACTCGAACAAACGGGTAGTCTGGCACGGGATACCGGAAGCAGGAACTCAAAAGTGACGGCACAAATGACTTCATGACACTCCGTATCGCCCCTGAGATCGAGTGGCTATAAAATGACTGTTGTGACGGCAAATTGTGATTTACCTAGAAAACTATCGTTTTTCTCGCGTTGAAATTAGAAAACGAGAAATTTATCGACAGCACGCAATATGCGATTATGGGAGCACGAGTAAGCAGGTGACGGTACCAGAGAAGAATGGCTGACATTATTTCCTCATTGCATATTTTCGTGAGTGCCTCTGATAGTAAAATAACGCTTAAAGTGGCACCCTTGATGTAGGATTGCAAGGAAGCAATTACACCTGACGATCAATTCAAATGAATACCATTCGAAGCGCCGAACAACAGCGATTAAATCTAGAAAAGCGTAAGAGGGGAAACAGTGACAATAGATATAGTTAACACGAAGGAAAATTGGAACGGCAGTAACTGTGCACGAGGAAAATCGCTAATCATACTTCGTACTTATTCTTACGTCAACTTCGCAAGGCATAACATTCGCAGCAAGACACGGTACGCAATGAGCGTGGGAAACGAAATGCAATCACCGGCACGGTATTGTGTATATCTGTATCACCGCATGACAATGACGCTCTTCCACAACAATTTCTTCCCAAGCTGACTTACCTTCGACACCAACAGAACTGTGATGCTACCGAGTGCCGACCGCGGGCCTTAGTCCTTCACCACATCTACGATGCCACGCGGCGAAGCTTTGCACACAGGGTGACTATAGCTTATACTTACAAGCAGGCGAAGCTTTGCATTCAGGGAGACTATAGCTTATATATACAAACAGGCGAAGCTTTGCATTCAGTGAGACTATAGCTTATAATTACAAACAGGCGAAGCTTTGCACTCAGGGTGACTATAGCTTATGTATACAAACAGGCGAAGCTTTGCATTCAGGGAGACTATAGCTTATAATTACGAACAGGCGAAGCTTTGCACTCAGGCTGACTATAGCTTATACTTACAAACAGGTGAAGCTTTGCACTCAGGGTGCCTCTAACTTATACTTACAAACAGGCGAAGCTTTGCATTCAGGGAGACTATAGCTCATATATACAAACAGGCGAAGCTTTGCACTCACGGAGACTATAGCTTATAATTACAAACAGGCAAAGCTTTGCACTCAGGGTGACTATAGCTTATACTTACAAACAGGCGAAGCTTTGCACTCAGGCTGACTATAGCTTATACTTACAAACAGGTGAAGCTTTGCACTCAGGGTGCCTCTAACTTATACTTACAAACAGGCGAAGCTTTGCACTCAGGCTGACTATAGCTTATACTTACAAACAGGTGAAGCTTTGCACTCACGGAGACTATAGCTTATACTTACAAACAAGTTTGTTAAAGAAAGCAGGGTATTGCACTGCAGCGGCCCACTTTTCAACCCTTGGAACGGGTTTTAAATATAGTTTGCCGGAGGTATACTCTGCCCAAACAAATAAATCCACGAAGTTATATTACATCGTGGCTAACGCTCTAGGCAAGTATTGTAGCTATATCCACTTCGCGGAGCGTACCTACAATGCTGCTCAGAGGGGATATAGCTTTAATTGAGGTCATATCGCTGAACTGACACGGACAAGAGTAGGCGACAGGACGTGCACTTTCATTTTTTTGTCCTTTTTTGTCCGTGTCAATTCAGCGCTATGACCTCAATTACTGCAACGAACCAACTAGCCCAAAATATCTGTACTCCTGGACATAGATTGCTCTTTTCGGTGGTCGTTTGATGTTCCCTCCATTCTGCGTGTCACCGGTTGACGTGAACCTGTAACGAATGAACATTGAACGTGTGCCTTCAAATTCACGAAATAAAGGTTGCTGTCGAAAAGGCCTTTAGCAGATGCAGACAAGTGCATCTGGTGAAATGAGTGGCCACCGCGCGACCAGCTCAGTCGTTCGTTTTTCGCACCACTCAATTTGCTGTTGCTGGTTTAGGCGTTCGAGCTTAAGCAAACAGTTTACGGTCATGCTTGCTTACGATAAGGCTACCAATGCGGTAGGCATAGTCGCTGGCCACTTATTCGCCTAGATTAAGACAAAATACCGCGCGTCATGGAACAGTGTAGAAAACGCTATGACATGCGCTGGAGTTTCTCAAAGTACTCAGGCACTTTTCATGCCGGGGGTAATCAAGCTTATTCTTCAACAAGTATCTGCCTAGCTCTAAATCTTACAGCGGGAGAGTTTGCAGATAAAATGGCAGCAATTTTTTTTCACCGAATCGCAAGCGGCTGTCGGCTACACCTCCATCGAATGACGTAGCGAATACATTGGGCATCACCGAACCATTGACAGTAACGTCTCCTACGACTAGTTTAAGAACTTGGAAAGGGATGTCATTGAAGATCTGCTGCTCATGCTACGAATGCAGAGTGAGCTGAGGGAGTCATTCCAGCCGAACGGGAACATTCAACAGTGGCGCTCATTCAGAATTAAGCCAAGCAAATCACTAAGGCTTAGCTTTTCACACCCTTTGTCTCATTTCTCTGACACCGACAATTTGCAAGCTTTTCGAGCGCATCTTCTTTAGAACCCTTCGCAGAAAATTTCCGTGAGAGGTGATAAGAAAAGCGGGGAGCCTTTTGCGAGCTGACTTCAAACGCTGTGAATTGACTGCAAGACGCCACAGAAACTAAACTATATACCACGGTGCCTGCGTTTCGCCGCAACGTGATTCGAACCAGATGGAAATATTTTTTCTCGCACCGACACTGCATGAAACAAGCTGAAGTGCGGCCACATGGTTTGGCGTGCACCGCAGACATGTCAACAAGATCACGCGTTACACCTGTTCGTTAATGGGAAAAAAAAGGCATCCACTTTTGTGACGGTGGACGGCTGCATGTTTGGTTCCGCTAGTATACCGCATCGTCCACGCTCAATGAACAAAAAAAAAAGAAAGCTCGAACAATGGGGAAACAGCCGGCGAAATTTCCTCTCCGCGCGATGCCCACGTCGTTCACAATTGACGCACCCCGCTTTCGCTGCATTTTAACTTACACGCGCACTTTATACCATTCTTTTTTAACCCGAAGCATGACGTCTTCCACTATAGATTCCCATTTGAAGGAGCACAGCCATCGATTCATCGAGGTGTGAGAAGGTGAAATTTTTCATGCCACTTTCCTTGTGTGCTTGGGACGACTCTACTAATTGCTTTCTTTTTGTTCCTTCCTGAGGCACCGATGCTTCAAGGCACGCCAACATAGACGCATACTTGTACACATGCGCTCAAGGACGCACGCACATGCACGTAAAGCCTTCAACGAATGTAACACGATGCTTTGGACGTTCGATACCGGGTACACACTCTGATTCCGAGAGGCGGACGTGCCTGAGACGTAAGAAAAGAAACAAAACAGCAAGAAAAGAAATAAATAGAGACACGCGAGTAGCCTAACAGCCCTAATAAGCATACTCGGTTTACTTCTAATCTTTGATTATCCATTTATTTTCCGTTTTCATTATTTGTTTATTTAGTGAGTAATTTATTTCACTTCTCAATCATATCACCATCCGGTTCGGGGCCTGTCGCCAAGAGTGGGTTTGTGCCATTAATTGAGGCATTATCATCACCACCACCACCACCACCACCACCACCACCACCACCACCACCACCACCACCACCACCACCACCACCACCACCATCATCATCATCATCATCATCATCGTCGTCATCATCCTTTAAACCGCCTGCTTCTGGGCAATCCGCCGTAGTGGCTATGAGCCAGGACAGTTCGAGCAATTTTCGCTTAATCCAGGCACCAATGAAAACATTCCCGGTAAATCAAGATGGGGCGCATGATTTGTCCAAGATGCGCTCACGTAGTTTCACATTTCGTGCGCTCACAATTGTTATGCAGGCACGCACACACAAGCACAAAAAAAGACCCGCGAACAAACGCAGCTCTAAGCGCATACCAATTCGATAACCGTGACGCGGGTATGTTGCACGCTACTTGCATTTACCGGGTCGGATGTTTACATTCGGGCGGAACTGCCGCCTCGTGCTTGCATTGGAAGCGGCAATGTGAATAACTTTTTTTCGCGCGGTACAAGTGGGTCTGCCAGATCCATTTGTCGTGAATCTCTGTGTTTGTGCAGTGCATCTTTCTCGGTGCCTTGTGTGTCGTGCTATTATTTTGTTATTACGGAAGGCTAACTTTCTCAGCATACCGTCCATCAAAGACCTGCTGCCTGGTGTTCCGCCCGACTAATCGTTTCGCTCGCCTTTGCCGCCCAGTGTAAAAGCGCTTCATCTGTGTAGGACATGTCTTTAGCGATTGCTGAAACACTGCGCCGTTTCTCAGAGGGAGGAGGCGCGGTGGGTACACCGCAAAATCAGAGCATGTGAAAGAAGCTATACGCACGACAATTTGAAATATTCTTGAATTAAATTACAATGGCCAGCTCAATTTTTTGAAAACGTGACACCGTATAAACGGAAACATTTGCGCGGGGAACACTTAGTCGATCACATCGGCACACAAGATGCTGAAAGCGTCTAAAAGCGATGAGAGAATGCATACGTACGTCTTGTGTCGTAAGTCACTCAGTTTATGTTTATGTTTTAGTGTGAAGCTACAGCAAACATTTCTCGATTTTGTTTGTTTTATAGGTTAACCGTAAAGAGAAAGACCATACCTTCGGTGCTGCGAGGAGGACTGAATTCTTAGTTGGGAAGCCCATGGTGCACCCTAAAATTTATAAAATGGGGATTGGATTGGATCGGATAAACTTTATTAAAGGTCCTACAGGACCAAACGTTATGATGGCTATAACAATACCTAACTGCACCATAAGATAAGTCGGTCTGCAGTCTGTCGTGTGAAACGTAAAAGACAAAACCAGGAAGGTAAACAAGTGGAAACCACAGGTTTTGTAAAACCTTGTGCGGCGTCTGCGAAAGGAACACCATGAAGCGAGTATTGAAATAAATGGCCCTGTGGGTGAGTATAGTGTCAATCTGCTAAGATGAAGAAACTAAACAAAACTTCCTGAAAAACATAGTCTATGATCTGAGCACAAAGCAGCGTCTAAAGCAATACGATGTCAATCAACTATGGTCGACCGTTGCATGTCTTGGGCTGCAGGCAGCGTTTCGACAATACGACACGGATAGCAACTCGTTCGTAATTGCCGCGACAACTTGCGGGCGCATTGCTTAGCACGGAACACCTTTGGGCACATGATCCTAAGGCGGCACCGCGGACAGAAGAAAAGGCACAAACAACGTAATAACGAAAGGCATATCGCAGCACGTGCGATTGAGCGACTTCCATTTTGGTGAGTCATTACTTTCGTTGGCACCACCGGTTCGCGACCATTGATCGCCTCGAGGGGCAAGCAAATGCGTAGCTAAAACCGAGAAAAAGGAAGAACCGAAACCGACTCTGCCACATCGAGGCAGCGAGAGCGCAATCAGCGCAGAAGCACCACCACCGAACGCGCGAAAAATCAGGTCAGCAAAAAAAAAAGAAAACGAAAGCGTGGCAAAGGAGACAATTTCAGCAGCAGCGCTCCCGCGAGGTCTCCCGGTGCAGTCCTGGCGGGTTGTCAGGACCAGGGGGGAGAGGGAGGGGTTGTAGCTGGTATAGGCTATATGGGAGGCCGTCAACTACGCGGCACTGCATGCATGCATGCAACCGACCAGATATGGGCCGAGCGCCAACCTTGAGACCGCAAGGCCGCCGTTTCTTGCCCGGCGCTGCGATTGCCCACCACACGCACCACAGGGCGACCCCGATGTGCTGTTTTTTTTTCTTTTTCTTTTATTTTTCACCCCGCACCTTGTGCGCCACGAGAGAGAATATCGCGGTGCCAGGCCAGAAAGGGCCACTGGCGGGGTGCGAGTGGTGGACCCCGTAGAAGGACGCCGGCCGCCGTGCTCGACCTCGACGCAGTGCAGCTACATAGCCTTTGCAATGTTTCGCGACGCCTCGACCCTCCCACTTCGCACACCTTCTTGTTTTTTGTGCCTCCGAGTCCTTCCGAAATTGCCTACATGCTAAGCGCGCGCACGGAGACGAGTTGGCGAACAGGTCGACGCCAGAACTGCCCCGGGACATGGA
Organism: Dermacentor albipictus; assembly: GCF_038994185.2. Lineage (NCBI taxonomy): Eukaryota > Metazoa > Arthropoda > Arachnida > Ixodida > Ixodidae > Dermacentor > Dermacentor albipictus. The sequence goes on along the minus strand of NC_091824.1, from coordinate 84,146,500 downwards.
TGCCGCCCGCTCGCGAGGCTGGCCGATCGCGATCGTGCCCGGCTTGTGCTACGCAAAAACAGCGACGATATTCACGTTCTGTGCCACGTTCCGTGGACTTGTATAGAGTGCTAACCATTTCTTGTCCTGCTATGTTTTTTAAACGTTTTATCGTGCTTTTCTGCCTATATCTCTGGAAAGTGAACGCCGAGATTTCCTTTCTCGCTCTTTTGTTTTTTTTCTTTATTTCTAGTTTCTTTTATCAATTCAAGAGACATCACAAAATGTGAACGTGCGTAGGAACGGCGCATTTTCGTGTCGGGCGACGAACGACTTCATTCTAAGGCATTTTTTTTTTAGTCATCGCAAAGTGGACCCCAGTTGTAACTATTTATTACGTCGTCCGCTCTCTCTTCGGATATAGGTGGAACCTTCCTATACGTCTATCGTATCCTCTGCTGTCGCATGGTAAGATGGTAGACAATGTCGCGTATATATATATATATATATATATATATATATATATATATATATATATATATATATATATATATATATATATATATATATATATATATATATATATATATATATATATGCGGCTTTCAAAGGACCGTGGCCTCAACCTTTGTATCATTTTCCCCTCTTCCCTGATTTATATTGTCCACGCAGGGCTTCGCAATTCTCTGACGCCTCTATCTCTTCGGAAGCAGCGTCCATATCTTTACGACACGTTTAAGCAATGCACATTTCCGCGCTCTTTCTCTCTTACTAGCGCTTTAGAGTGAGTACAGACTAATGTCTGTGCTCACTCTGTCTCTGTCTCGTCTGTACTACTCAGTCTGTTATCACTGTATCGAAGTCGTATAGCTCTGGAATAGCCGAGGAGCGCCGAAGATCGTTGTTCATGTGCGGCAGTTAATTACTCAGGGTATACTTGAGGCATTGCGTTTCTGTGAACACCTAATTTCTCTTCCACCTTTCTTCGCATTTGTCGAGACCAGGACGAAAAAAGGAAACCCTGAATAGCGATTTTATACGATTGAGTTATTTCACTCTCTTCGCTACTTTTTGTTTCTTGTAAACAAGTTAGCGATGGGCCTCTCATTCCCGCAGGTTCGTCTTCAGCACCGAATCTGGAGCGGGCGCTTGCTTGTTTAATGTTTCTGAAGCTAGAATTGTTTAATGTAGATGAACTGACCTGTTTCCTAGTGCCACGATTATAGGACGCGAGTTGCAATAACAGAAGCAAGTTTTGAGCGCACAACGCGGAAGCAGGAAACCTAGTGCTTTCACTGACATCAACAAGTTGAAGCAACATATATATGTATATATAATAAAACATGAACTATATGATTATGCCCAGTGTTGCAATGTTTAGAACGCGTCGGAAAGTATCGCCCATAATCTCGCAGAGGTATTTTTTTAAGAGAAAAGAAGAAGTTGCCGTGTTTGGCGCGGCCTCTATTTTTTTTTTTGTCCTTCTGGTCACACATGCATGTCCTTTGCTTTAGAAAAGAATTACGCAGTTCCGATGCAAGTGTAAGAGTCTATGTTAAGTGACTAAATTAAAAGTAAATGCTACGTAACCTAATTAAATGCGCATACTTTCTTTATTCTAACGCAATATTCTTAATTCCGTTTAACGCTGCTGCTCAGGTAGTATAATGTAGTGAAATGTGTAATACCCACAGAAAGAGCACATTTTGAGAGCATGGATCAGAAGGTAAGAAAAAAAGTTAGAAGGAGATTCAACCTCAAGTTAACATCGACTAAAGACAATGACTTCTTGTACTCGCGGACTATATTCCTTGGCAATGAAGGGAAGGCTACGGCATTGGAACTTCTGCACATGTACTGCTACGCGAAGTAGTCCGGTTTGGCGCGCATTTCGATTTTAGTTTCGATTTGTCAGCCTTCCATAGCTCTTGTGGATGTTTTAAAGCAGACGAAGACACTTTAGTAAGGATTTATCATAGCGAATCGACGATGTTGGGCTTCTCAGTTCTTTCCACCACAGGTAAATAAATTAACTTATGAGGGAAGTTTCAGCGCAAGGAATAGCCATGTTGTAGTGATGTTCAGGATTATGTAGAACGCGCCACAGCTTTATATTTTGCTTTGTTTCAGTAAGAATATGCCAATTTGTCAGTGATGCAGCTTATATGGTGGCGTGGTAGTGACGGTGAAGAAGGCCACGAAACTGTGAGTGACAAAACTAGCGTTTTATTGGGCGAACCTGTGCCCTCAACAATAGCCTACATTCAAGGAGCAATGACAGCGGCTAACACAGTCGGCCATCGTCGAAAATCTCATCTGCCGGTCAAGCGCGTCGGCTTTTATGCACGAGTCATCGAAGGTTCCAGAATAATCGGTGGCGCCCGCCTGTCTTCCAGAAAGGTCTACACAATTCGCGTCGCTCATGCAACCAGATTACATAATCTTCGATGACCAGAGAGCCCCCGATAACATTCGAGAAACTTCCGATACATGCTGGCGCGTTCCGCGATGAGTGATAATATTTGTTAGACGGTGAAAAGCACTCACCCGAAAAAGATCCACGTGTCCATGTACTCACGCTATTTGAATTAGTGGCCTGAAGGTACAATGAACTGATGGCAAAATGAAGAGTTTATCAGTGGAACAATCTTTGAGAACTTCAGTGCACATTTTTAAAAAAGTTTCTTGACGCCTCCAGTCACAGTATTTTTACGAGACACAAACGACAACATCCGTATGAACTATAACACAAAGTTCGACAAGATAACAAATACCAACAAAAGTGAGAGCACGAAGAGAACTGTCGTGAAAATAATAAAAAAGTTTAGTTCGTAAGCACTATTTGCCAAATAGAACCCAAAAAAGGGAAGCAAAACACTCCGGGTATTTCTTCCCTGGCACTTGTCTCACTTTCAGTACCTTCGTAGCTTGTGCTTGAGTCTGAGTCAAGCTCGATTGTCATGCTCTGAATATTGTCTTCCGTTTCGCCATCCCTGTCCCATGAATAATTTTCGATTCTTTTTACATGAGCGCCGTTCCACCACCAGTTTGCCTCCTTTACTAAGTCAATTCCTGCACGCAAAAGTTCTTCTACGTCGTTAAGCATAAATGTTGCGTTATTTTCGGCCACCTATACACTTTCACTTTGCTTCAAACTAGACCTGTTGGATTAAATTCGCAGTGATACATCAGCAACAACTTTAAAACATCATGACCGAAAGCATAGACTATTAAGAGAAGAAGGGGTACATTTATCATCTTCGCAAATGCCTCCGCCCCGTTTTCAGACTAAACGCCGCACGCAACAGCCGTGTCACATCAGGGAGGAGATTTGCGCCGATCCTAACTTTTTTGCATGCGTAATCATGCGAACGACAATTAAAATTTGGAGTCAGATATCTCCCAGCAAAGACGCACCAGAATAATTGTTCTAACTGATACTGTGCAAAAACACGACTGCTTCTAACTTTTCAATACAATCTGCAGTTACTGCAGTCAACACTTACGACAGTCAACAAAAAGTCAACTATTCAATTTTAGGTAATTGGGCTGCTGACAGCGATAATTATCATCTCACTTTGAGTCCCCTTGACCACATAAATTATTTGCACAGGCGGTCTACGCGTGCCTCCCTGAGCCCAATTTTAAGAAAACCGTAAAGCTTAATTTCGAGCACCCTGTATCTCTACGGAGACATGAGTGACGTGGTTAATTGAATGCTGTGCAACTGAATGTGGTGCGTACAGTTGTGTTTCTCTTCATCGTCTGGCAACGTGTAAGCTAATGTAATAGTCATCCACTACACCGTTCGCCAGTTATGCCGAAATGCAAACATCAAATTAGAGGGACGCATAACGTGAGACGGCGACGCAGCAATGTCACGAGGAGGAAGAGGATGATTGATGCTTGTCGAGGGAAGATTGGTTAAGAGAGAGAAAAAAAACAATAATTAGCAGAGACCATTGATGATGATTGTCATTGCAAGCGAACTCGCCAGTACGAACGAGCCAACCAGCGAGCGAGCGAGAGTGCGAGCGGACGAATGAACGAATGCTTTCCTTGCCAAGTCCGACCACCGACCAACAACTAAAACGGCTGAAAGAGGTAAACAAAGCTATTCTCTTTAAAAGGTGAAAGGCAGATAGGTTAACCATGTTAATGTGTTAACCATGTTAAATGTCGTCCGGTTGGCTCTATTTCATTGGGAGAGGGGTAAAAGAAAAGTTGAGGAGTAAAGAAAAGAAGTTATAAAGAAAGAACATCTATCCGCTCAAACAACAATGAAAGTAAATGAAAACGACGATATGTTTTTCAATCAATCCCGTATCTTGAAGAAATACAAAGAAAACGTGCTTGCGCTTTTAGAGCAACTCTGGCTGACATCTGCTGTGAGCAAAGTCCAAGAATTCTTTCTTTTTTTTTTCGTACGGAGACCCGTACGGAAAAGGGAATTCTTGGACTTGTCAAGCGGGGTGCACAGTGATTTTCTCTGTCACGAAAACACCGACAATCACACAGATGGTGTGTAATCGCGTCTTTTCACACACAATCTTTCTATTCTGTACTTCTAGCCATTCTGACGAGTGAGGAGTAGGCGTTCACTTCCGATGCGGTAGGGACTGCGACTCTAAGCATTGGACAAAAAATGAAGGTTACCTCCCGTCTTGGTAAGTCATGTGGAAGGCAGAGCTTTATATGGGGATCCAAGGAACAATTCTATTAGATTACACTGGGACAATCTAAGCCCGCGTCCGAGCACGCGGATATTTCCCATGCCATTCGCGCTTGAAATTGGTGTACAGCAAGGAAGAGGAAAGAAAGCGAGAAGGCAGTGATGTTAACCAGAAACACGTCTGGCTGACTGCCCTACCCTGGGTGAATAGAAAGGAGAATAGAAAGCTAAGACAGAGCGAAGAAGGAATAATGCATTGTCATGGGTAGATTGAGTGGCTGCACCTGCTTAGTCATTTACGGCAACACCACATATACTTGCCAACCATTAAAATAGGATGTCATATCCTCTTAGAACTGCTCGATGGTAAATTTCTACATTAATTTCGACATTTCTATTAACAGACGTGAAGGTCATGCAGAACCTACTCGATCGCACCAGCAGCTGTCTGCTGTCAGCGCCCACCAGGATTATCATCAGCCTATTTTTATGTTCTTTCTATCTCCAATTACCCCGGTCTTTCGCTAGCTGCTTCGCACTTGCACCTGAAAATTTCCTCATTTCATCACCCCACCAAAGTTTCTGTCGTCATCGAATGCGCTTCTCTTTTCTTCGCAGCCCTTCTGTAACTATAATGGTCCACCGGTTATATACCCTGCGCGTTACATGACCTGCTCAGCTCTATTTATTTCTCCTAATGTGCAGGGTAGCTTACCGGGCTCAGCCTGCTTAACCTCCCTGCCTTTCCCTTGTCAATTATCTCTCTCTATTAATGTCAACTATAATATCGGCTATCCACCTTTGTATTCTGATCCACACCGCTTTCTTCCTGTCTCTTGACTTTACGCCTAACATTTTTCACTCCATCGCTCTTTGCGCAGTCCTTTAACTTTTTCTGGAGCTTTCTTGTTAACCTCCAAGTTTCTGCCACATGTGTTAGCACTGGTAGAATGCAATGATTGTAGACTTTTATTTTCAACGACAGTGGCATTCTCCCAGTCAGGATTTGACAATGCCTGCCGTATGCACTCCAGCTCAACTTTACTATTCTATAAATTTCCTTCTCATGATCAGGGTCCCCTGTGAGTAATTGACATAGGTAAGTGTACTCCTACACAGACTCTAAAGGCTCACTGGCAATCCTGAATTCTTGTTCCCTCGCCGTTACCTTTGTTTTCTGCATATTAATCTTCAGCCCTACTCTTGCACTTTCTCGATTAAGGATATGAAACGACAACTACTAGGATATGAAACGATAAAAAAAAAATTACCTCGCCATCCCGGTCCTGCGAAAGTGGATGTCAAGGGAAGCTGTTGAACACCACCACTGCAACTACTGAGGGGGGTAAGCGATGCTTTATTGCTATAGAGTAATGGTAGTAATGGTAATTTATAGTAGTGGGAGCAATGACAACACCGCACCGCCCATAACGGTGCTGCAACAACATTGAAATCACTTGCTAGGACGGTTCTTTTATATACTAACGGCTAAGGATATCACTCCTTACGTCGCAAGCAGCCGTCGCCGCGGCAGCCCGCATTGTTATCAGGAGCGCCTTATCATCTAGAATTTGGCTCGGATGCTTGTTCTATGCTGGTTATTTATTGAAATGCAGGCTGTTCTGTATGTTGTATGCGTGATTCCAAAGAACTTATGCACTGTTCGCTTCATTTTGCTGAGAGCTTGAAGCCTCTGCCTTACGGAGGTATTCCTGGCCTGCTTTGCTGCCGGGATTCGCCAACAATTTTTGCTTACGAACGCGGACACGAAAAATGTCGACCACCGAGAGGCTAACAACTTCGCTTTAAAAAATCTTCAGCTTTGTCGCTTCCAAAGTTCTGCGGATTGAGCCATGAACTTATCAGCACTAGGTGCCAAGCTAAGAAGCCTTTCGGCCGTTAGATATCTTGGTTATAAGAGGGCCGTCTTCACTAATAATTATATCTTCGCTCTCGGTAAGTTCCTGTAACTATATTTACCGTTACACGTGCTGGTTTCGTTATCTTAGCGCATGCCAATGACGGAACAAGAGCACGCACTAGTTGCTACAGTTTCACGAAGCGCGCGCGCGATTTGCATCGCTGGAATATACGTGGCAACGTAAAAGAATGGAGAGTAACTTAAACGTTGTTACATTCAAAGCTTAGCGAACACGAACGCTTTAAACTTAGTTCCTTGTACCCTTGTCCTCTTCGCTGTCGCGCAGAACACCTGGGGAAGGCCACATTAAACAGGCTGGTTGCTTTGCCGGTGGTCACAGCGTCACTCATTTTCTCCCCTCGACAACAGAACCAGGAAGAGGAACCGCCTAGCGCCCGTCAAATCGCTCAAAGGCTCGGCAGGGCGCTTTCCGACTACTACAGCTTCGGCCATAGGCGCAGTAGCGGGACAGCGCCGCTCTATGTATTCCTGTGTTTCCGAGAACTGATTTCGCGAGAGAGGCCAGCTTCCCTGCTGGAACAGTTCCTGGAGGCAAGTCGATGGTGAAGGTGCGTTGTGGGGAACTAAAAATTTCCCCTTGGCGTAAAACCCATCGAGTCCGTAAGACCGCCCCTTTTGTCTTCGTCCACCTGTCTTCGTTTACCTTCGCCGGCAGCTCACGGAGTATAACGTTGTGTGTGTGCGTCGCGCATGAAGGTACCGTGTGCGCGTCTGACGCCGCGTTCGAGCTGTAAAGGAAGGGCCTCGGACGCGTGGCGTGGCTTCGGAATCAATGCGTCCTCACAGGCGCGTTGACAAGCCACGAAGCGCTCCAATGTGCGGGCGCGTTGAGCGGACGCGATGTCTGGAGTGGTCGAGCCAGTTGTCAACTGTCCCGGCGCGCGAGCTCTCGGCTGACCGCGAAGCGGATCGCGCGTGCTCGCTCTTCGAGGAAGCGGATCACCGTGCGTCTCGTCGGCAGCCTATGCATGGTCGTCGGCTTGCACCGGACGGAGGCCCTCTCCGTTACGTCTCCAACTACCCGTATATACAAGCGAAGTACACCTCGCGCCGTCGTCCGGTCCGGCAGACGCGCTTGAGTGACACGTTTTCCCCGGAAACGTGCGTGGCGAGTATTGTAACACAGAAGCAACTAAGAGCTCGAGTGATCGACGGCTCGCGACAAGCACGCACGGACGTCGCGACTTTATTTTTTACGGCGTTCCTGTTTCGCGCTGCAAGTAACGGCCTTGTATACAACCAGCTACGTCTTGTCGCACCAGCGTTTCGATGCGGAGCTTGCGCAATTAGCGCGCGCTTCGGGTAAAAACACTGGCCAGCTTCCAGCGGCTTCCATTGACGCTGCAGGAAGTGTGGACTGGTAGCTGCTCCCGAAGAGTCACCACACGTCGTAAGCGCTTGCACAAAGTTTTAATATACTGAGAAATGTATATGATGTCGATATACAATGGGTTTTTATTGATATGCTTTCTGTGAAGCCTGTGACGCTGCTGCTGCAGCCCAACTCCACTTGCTAACAACCAACGTATTGACGTCAAACAATAAAACCATCTCTCCTATGCAGTGCCAGAATGTCGTGAGATACGCGGGAAACACCCTGATTTCGTGCCTTGGTAGTAACACCCCCACGCGCCACGGTGCCCTAGCTGCTATGGTGTTGCTCTGCCAATCACGAGGTTGCGAGATAAAATCCGGGCCATGGCGGCCACATTTCGATGGCAGGGAAATGCAAAAATTCCCGTGTGCCGTGCATTGGGGAAACGTTAAAGATACCCTGGTGGCCAAAATTAATCCGGAGTGCCCCACTACTGCGTGCCTCATAAAGAAATCCTGGTTTGGCACCTAAAACTCCAGAGTTGATTGACTGATTGATTGATTGATTGATTGATTGCTTGATTGCTTGATTGATTGATTGATTGATTGATTGATTGATTGATTGATTGATTGATTGATTGATTGATTGATTGATTGATGCGAAAGAAACAAACGTATGGGCTCGCTTCATTACAACATAAGTCGGCCAATAGAGTAGTAGTAGTAGTAGGCAAGTACTAGGCGGATATTATCGGTCATCGTTATTGTTCGCCCGCAGTTTCTTTCCTCTTGAATCATCATTTCGCACCCCCGCTTGCGCGCTGACATGACTATAGGCCCAGTTCATAATTGGCTGTTCAGTGGCGGCGCTACATTAGAATAGGATATGTGAAAATCTCCCAGCGGTCAAGCAACACATTCTCGGTCCCAGGTCGCTTTCAGGCCTTACAGATTTCTTGGCCGGAACGCGACCGCGGTGGCTCTGATTTCCAGCTGTGCAGCACATGGCGGCATACTTAATTTATCTCTGTTGTGGCGGCATATTGCATCGGGTGTTCATTAAAAAGATAAATTATGGGATTTTACGTGCCAAAACCACTTTCTGATTATGAGGCACGCCGTAGTGGAGCACTCCGGAAATTCTGACCACCTGAGGTTCTTTAACGTGCACCTAAATCTAAGTACACGGGTGTTTTCGCATTTCGCCTCCATCGAAATGCAGCCGCCGTGGCCGGGATTCGATCCCACCACCTCGTGCGCAGCAGCCCAACACTATAGCCACTGAGCAACCACGGCGGGTATTTGCTTGGGGTGTTAAGTAAAGTATAATCGTCCACCGTGTTTTGGAGGCACATAGAACCCTAAGTCTTCCATATTAACCTGAAGCCCTTCACTATGGGGTCTGTCATAGCCCCTGTATTGTTATGAGAGGTGAAATAATCTATCTATCTATCTATCTATCTATCTATCTATCTATCTATCTATCTATCTATCTATCTATCTATCTATCTATCTATCTATCTATCTATCTATCTATCTATCTATCTATCTATCTATCTATCTATCTATCTATCTATCTATCTATCTATCTATCTATCTATCTATCTATCTATCTATCTATCTATCTATCTATCTATCTATCTATCTATCTATCTATCTATCTATCTATCTATCTATCTATCTATCTATCTATCTATCTATCTATCTATCTATCTATCTATCTATCTATCTATCTATCTATCTATCTATCTATCTATCTATCTATCTATCTATCTATCTATCTATCTATCTATCTATCTATCTATCTATCTATCTATCTATCTATCTATCTATCTATCTATCTATCTATCTATCTAATCTGAGCACGAGCTGGTGGGCGACTTGGTCATACATGATTACAACGGAGGCGCCAAATAAAACAACGGACGAAGGAAGGAGACTCGGGGCAACCACGTAGGTGCACTAAAACTGAGTGTTTTATTTCTTGACGCAGGAATAAATAGCTGCTTCCAAGGATCAAAACAACAAGAAGAAACAGGGCCGTCATTTGCATCGCACAACGAAAACACGATACAGAACAACTTCTAAGTGCCGCTCCCAAGATACGCCAGTGCCTTTGTCGATAGAGAAACTGAGGCTTCACTGACACAATCATCACCACGCTTCTTGATCTCAAGCGCTTCCAATGTCTCCCTTGTCAGTTGATCATCAGCTCTGTTCAAAACACAGGTTCTATTAAAATCTGGAATGCACTTGTGTGCCTTACAAGTCTCACAAGTGCCTACGTGGTTGTCCCGTGTTTCCTTCCTTCGTCCGTTGTTTTATTTGGCGCCTTCGTTGTAATAACTAACTAACTAACTAACTAACTAACTAACTAACTAACTAACTAACTAACTAACTAACTAACTAACTAACTAACTAACTAACTAACTAACTAACTAACTAACTAACTAACTAACTAACTAACTAACTAACTAACTAACTAACTAACTAACTAACTAACTAACTCACTAACTAACTAACTAATGAACTGACTAACTAGTGTCATGCGCGCAAGAAGCGGGTGGAGAGGCGATGCAGAGGACAACAGTGTTTGTTCCCTCCTCAGCTAGTGGCCCTGCAATCACAACTCTCATAACCTCCCTTGTTGACGTCGCTCACCACTGGTCTTGCATCACCTTTCGTCCGAAGCTGCGCGACCACGTGAATAAGACCTCAGCCGAATGGGAGAGGCTAAATTTAGCTCCGATTGCGTCATGCGTGGCGCGACAACGGCAGCATCTATGCACGCGACCCATGCATGATCGAGTCATGTCTTCTTACCCCTACACACCGATACCAATGTATAGGCGCGTGGATATAGCAGGGTTGTAAATATGTAAGCGATAATACTATTGTGTTTTCGTAACATGTGGTGGTTTTAGCAAGTGAGTATGAGTATGCAGACCGAACTGAAAGACTTTTCCCGTCAAAACCCAACTCAAAGGTCGCTGTTCTCACACGATTTCTGAAATCAAGCATGAATAGCAGAAGGTGCTTGACCCGTTACAGAAAGATTTCCAGGACATAAGTAACAGTAGCGGGGAGAGCATGGCATTATTGAGCAATAGAACTATTTTATGCGAAGCATATTACTAGAGTTCAACCCAGCTCCTCAGGCGCGGCGGTGTCGCCTTTAATACCACGTGACACCGTGACGTCACGACAGAGGAGAAACGGGGCTCCAACTCGCGCCGTCGCTCGCGGCGTCGCCCCCCGCATCGGACGCGGTGAGCGTCGAGCAACGCAGCGTTCGGCGCGACAACGAAATGCGCGCCTGAGCAAGCGCCGCACGCCTGAGCCGACGCCGACGACACCGGCTTTTCTGCGACACGAGCTCCTTAACGCTGTCGCGTTAAAATAAAGGCTAGTATGCTTCGCATCCTAGGCTTAACCTTAGCTAAGCCACAGCCATTTTTTTAATGTGACAGCCGCTCGAATGCCCATAAATTTCTTTAAAACAGAGCCAGTCGCGAAACTTCGGGATACCAACTCGTACAGCTTCACTGTCTTTGATGTATGATCTGCTCAGATTGGCCTACGTCTGGGAAGGCTTCTAAAGATGAAATGTGTCTTTTTTCAAGGTGTCTTTCTAAGTGCGTTCCTACCTCTTCTCGGCATCGGGTACGTTATAGCCTCTTTCTTGGGCCGATGCCAGAAATAGTGCAGCCTAAAAATGTGGGCTGATATCTGCTACTGGGTATGTGCCCTGGAACCACTGGTCCCCGCAACGTCCCGCATACTTATATATCTGTTTATATCAATGTCTAAATAAACAAACAAATAAATATATAAATATGTCCGCCGGGAAGTTTCGATCACGGTACCTCCAGCACAAAAGCCCGCCGTCCTAATATTACGTCGCACGGTCATGTTTGAACATCTAGAATGGAACATATTTATGAAATTTCCGCATGCAAGCCAGCGCGTGGAGATGCTTAGGCGTTTTCCCGAACGCTGGCAGTGCTCCGTCGGTCTCTCCTCATGCACACCATCGATGTGCGACGGGCGCGACACCGGTGGCGGCGTTCTCCGTCACGCTAGCGTTGTCAGGTGTTTCGTATAGCCGACAGGGCGCTGTTGCCTCTATTCATCAGGAGCCGCCTTAAAGAGTGCCGCGTCGCGCCAAATGTCGCACCCGCGTATACCTTTTAACACCGTCCGAGGATTCCAAGCACTATATACACAGAAGCCCGACACTGTAACCATTACGCCATTGCCGCTTCCCCACCCCGTTTCTCCCGCGGCGTGCAGTATAATCAAATCTTAGTTAGCGTATGTAAAACAAAGGAAATTACTTAAACTTAATTAGCTCGTCATTCTACATCAAAATGTGGGCCAATCCCGAATGTATTGCAGTAAGAAATCACGCGAATCATACGCACTGTGGGAATCGACGTAAGCGAAGCTTTCTGAGCTATTTGCTTGGATGGACCGTAATTAGCGTTGATGTTGACGGCGAATGTTTAATTTCTTCAGCGTTAAGTCCAATACAAAAGCGGTGAGTCCATGTTAAACGTTTCCTTGCGTGCGCACTGCTGTTTGTCTGCGTAGTACGCAGAGCACACAACGAGACGTGTTTGCTTGAGGCTCTGTGGTTCGCCTTTGTTCATAACCCCCGAGAGGGTTAGCATTATCATTGCCTTACATGACACATCGCGTCGTGGCAGAAGTGTTATACTTTGAATAAGAGAAAATGAGACATCCACCTGTTCGTGTTATACTTTGTTTTTAATTATGAGGTTGTACGTGCCAAAACCACTTTCTGATTATGAGGCACGCCGTAGTGGAGGACTCCGGAAATTTCGACCACCTGCGGTTCTTTAACGTGCACCTAAATCTCAGTACACGGGTGTTTTCGCCCCCATCGAAATGCGGCCGCCGTGGCCGGGATTCGATCCCGCGACCTCTTGCTCAGCAGCCTAACACCGTAGCCACTGAGCAACCACGGCGGGTTACTTTGGTTTGGTTACCGGGCTATACGTGCGAAAACCGCGATCGGATTATAAGGCATGCCGTAGTGGCAAAGTGCGGATTAATTTTGATCCCCTAGGGTTCCTTAACGTGTAACTAAATATAAGTTCACGAGCATTTTTGTATTTCACCCCCGTCAAAATGCTGCTGCCATCTTAGACGTCTCAAACCGGGACCTCGAGCAACGGCACAGCCGTAAAACTAACCGCGGCGCGAGCCCAGAATTGCTAATTTGCCATGTAGCTGCTTGCGTATAGTGTCTGTTAGACACGGTATTTTAATTCGACTTTGTGTCTGCGCGCCCTGTGTCAATTGTCTACTTGACAAACTTGCACGTTGTTTATTTTTTTTTTTTGCAGAAATAGCAGAAACGTGCCGTACCATATCTCGAAGTTAAATTTATCCAATTGGTCCGCAACCGCTATCGTGTGAGGTAGTAGCGTTTTCTTGCATTGTTACGTCGTTGTTTCCCGCTCCCGCCCTCCCCCCATGTGTTGAATGCGACAGTTATACCCATTCTCTGTCTGCTCTCCATACCTCCTCTCTGCTATTCTATTATACCTTCCCTCTGGGCCGTGGTACGTTATTACAAAGAAAAGAGCTGCAGTTTCCACATTGCTTTCGCGGGGGGTCCCAGATATTTACGGCAGTCAGGAGCGTGTTGTGGAGCCGCCTAGGGTACTCCAGAGAGCATTGCAGCGACGCAACGGAAAGGTCCAAACTAATTTGTTGCGTCACATTTCCACTCTGCCACGCCCCTGTCATGTATACACACGCTCTGAAGCACCTCCCCACGTGACATACAAGACAGCGGCAGCAGCAGCAGCAGTAGCAGTAGCAGCAAAAGCAGTATAAAAGTAGAAGGACGAGGCAAAGAAAGTTTCTCCTTAAACAATTAACGAGTCTTACGCTCCTCCTAACCTCACGTGACGGGCGACGCGCAGTAGAGCGTTGTGCGCAGTGACTCCGCTCCTACCTCACCCCAACTCACTCTGGAAGACTTGGTCTTTCGTCGACTTAAACTGGAGATCGAATCGCCGTACAACTTTTTTTTTTATAGACAGACTTTCGCAGCATCGTTCACTATATCCCTCCCATTGCCAGCAGATCGCGCAACATCCAAAATTCGGCGCGCGAGTCCCGGATGCGCCGTCAATAACGGGACGGCGCAGTAGCGCTGACATCGAGGGATAGAACGCTCGTCGAGTGTCCGCGTGATTACCATCCCAATTAGTCCGAACCAAAGATGTTTTAAAACACAATTATCTTGAACCCTCCTTTTCGACGAGACTGAAGGAAGGTTCTCTAGTGCCAAGCTCGATACCACGCGACCTTCTTTCCGTATCCATCAGCAGTAAACGTTTGACCAGCACAAATTCAGGTATATATTCACGTTGCATTAAGGTATAAGGTTAAAAGGTAGTAACGAACGTAAGAAAATTTAGTTCGATCCTAATGTTATGGTTGCCCTTAATACCAATTAGATATGCAGAAATCTGCAGACTAACCAAAGCAACAACAGAGGCTTTTCACGATGGTGTGTGCTAGCTGTGCCAGTTTACACCTGGCTCCATTGGCAGCGGTAGGAACCTATATGTATGGTGCGTTTGCTTGGGGTATGCATAAAGTAAATTTAGGACTAAGGACCACTAAGTAATACTTCTTCACTTGGGCCTAAATTTACGAAAATTATATAGATATCTTTACCAAGAAATAGTTGGTCAAGATATTTGTAATGGCGTCACAGCCGCCGCAGTCCTCCATAAAGAAAGCAACAAAATCCCGATAAGGAAGGGCGTCAGGCAGGGAGATACGGAGATAGGTTGTATACGGTCTGTCCAATGCTATTCACAGCGTGTTTACAGGAGGTATTGAGAGACCTGGATTGGGAAGAATTGGGGATAAGAGTTAATGGAGAATACCTTAGTAACTTGCTATTCGCTGATGATATTGCCTTTCTTAGGAACTCGGGGGCCATGCAATTGCAATGCATCCTCACTGGCCTGGAGAGGCCAAGCAGAAGGGTGGGTCTAAAAATTAATCTGCAGAAAACTAATGTTGAACAGTCTCGGAAGAGAACAGCAGTTTACAATAGGTAGCGAGGCACTGAAAGTGGTAAGGGAATACATCTACTTAGGGCAGGTAGTGACCACGGATTCAGATCATGAGACTGAAATAATCAGAAGAAAAAGTATGGGCTGGGGTGCGTTTCGCAGGCATTCTCAGATCATGAACAGCAGGTTGCCACCATCCCTCAAGAGAAAAGTGTATAACAGCTGTGTCTTACCAGTACTCTCCTACGGGGCAGAAACCTGGAGGCTTACGAAAAGGTTTCTATTTAAGTTGAGGACGACGCAAGGAGCTATAGAAAGATGAATGGTAGGTGTAACGATAAGGGATAAGAAAAGAGCAGATTAGGTGAGGGAACAAACGCGGGTTAATGACGTCTTAGTTGAAATCAAGAAAAAGAAATGAGCATGGGCAGGACATGTAATGAGGAGGGAAGATAACCAATGGTCATTAAGGGTTACGGACTGGATTCCAAGAGAAGGGAAGCGTAGCAGGGGCCGGCAGAAAGTTAGGTGGGCGGATGAGGTTAAGATGTTTGCACGGACAACATGGACACAATTAGTACGTGACCGGGGTAGTTGGAGAAGTATGGGAGAGGCCTTTGCCCTGCAGACTGATGATGATGACGATGATGATGATGAGTAGTTGGTTTTGTCTCGCGGGGCCAATTTTCCATTTTGCGTCATCGCGTCGTACGTATGTCCCGTATGTATCATTTCATCTATCATCGCACTTACTTGCTATAGACGTGCCGCAATGGCAAACGCATGCGGTTTTCATTAAAGGCCAACTGCAACAAAATTTTGTACTTCGTAAGAAACCTAGTTTAAGATAGGGTAGATATAAAATACTCTCCATGCAAAATTCAACGTATAAAGTACTAGCGGGAGCGTCGCAAAGAGCTCACAAACACTCATTTTAGTTCTTTCGGACTAGAGTGTCAAAGTGAAAAAAAGTTTGTGTGTGAACTGAGTGAAGCCGATCGCGCAGTAGAGGTACGGAGGAGAACTTAGAAGAGCGTGGACGGTCTAGATAGGAAGGAAGGAGAGAGAGCAACGCAGCTGCGTATGGGCGCTCCAGAAAGGGAAGTTTGGAGCAGGGAAGGGGGGCGAGAGAGCAGCGCAGCTGCGACTGGGCGCTTGAGAAAGGGAACGTGGAGTTGACAAGGAGGCAGAAAGAGTGGCACAGCTGCGAATTTACGCTCGAGAAAGAGAAAGTCGAGGCCGGGAAAGAGGGAGAGAGTAGCGCAGTGCGAATGGACGCTCGAGAAACGGAAAGCCAGAGCTGTCAAGAAGTGAGAGAGAGCAACGCATCTGTGAATAGGCGCTTGAAAAGGGAAATTGCAAAGCTGGAAAAAAGGGAAAGAGGGCAGCGCAGCTGTTCTTTCTCCCTCCTTTCCAGCCCACTTTCAAATCGTAGCTGCAGTTTAAAAAAGTCCACGCTTAATCTCATGCTAAACTGCAAGTTTAAACGTGACGCGTATGTAAATGAGGCGCGAATCCCGTTTAAAGCACCACGTGACCGAAAATAAGCGTGACGTTCCTTCATGTAAGCGTGAGGACAAGTCTCTGTGGCACGATTCGTTCTTGTGCAAGCGCGAGAGAGCCGCGCACGCGTGAGAAGCGCAAATCAGGCGCGTAACATGCGGCTGAGCGCTCGCGCGGGAACTTTCCATCCCGCATATAAATACCCGAATAGGGGATCCGTAATGTATCACGTGATCTGCGCCGAGCGTGCGAGAACAACGCTCTGCGCCTTCTCACTGCGCTGTGGAGATGCGAAAACTTTTTTTGGGGAGGCTGAACGAGACCATGGTGTTTTGAAGGCTGCGCTCGGCCATTTTTGGTGTCGATTTTCCGGCGGACTGCCACAATCGACGTTCGTTCATTGCAGCACAGAGCTTCCGGTCTAATTGTCAAAGTTGGTATTGCATACCCATGTTCACTTCTACAGACATTCAAGGCGTACAACGCGGGTGGTGCATGCATAAATAGTGCACTGTGCCGAGTTTATGAGAGTTTACGAGAAAGAATCCACCACGGCCTGACGGTTACGGAGCAGCCCTTCTATATGGACAATGGATACGTTGCAGTCCCTCATGTGCCATTCACGGATGATTGAAAGTTATAAGTAAGAACATTAGTTATGATACGCTTTTATTAAATGGCGGCTAATTGCCTATTTCTCATATGATTTGAGGTATGTGCTTGTATGATGTGTGCGCAAAATTTGCCGTAATGGTGCATTTATTGAAAAGCGAGAACCTCTTACGGGAGCAGTAGCCTTGATCTAAATAGGGAGTAGTCAGCTTGGTGCTGTTTTATCAAATTTGAACCCTGAACTGTTTAATTCATGCGAATTGTTCCATTTATTGTGCTGAAGTACCAAATTTCAAGAATTTCTTTTGTTTTTATTTCATATTCGCTAGCTCACCGTTCTCTCTGTGCCCACTGCCATTTCGCCTCGGGCAAGGGTGGTGAGCTGGGAGATGTCACATGCGTATTTTGCACCGTGCTTCTTCTCAGGATTAAAAAAAAAACGCTGTTAGTGGCGCATCAAAGTGGTATATGCCGTGTACGCCGCGTAGTTGTCGCGTATGTCGCTCATAGTATACATCTGCCTATAAAGTGAAAATTCATAATTTTGTCAGCTACTTGTCGACTGACAATAACCTGCATCTAAGAAGCGCCGTATGCGAGGTCGCAACCACCCGTGCTACTTTATTTGCAACCTAGAGTGCATTCTGAATTAAGATATCTATCTAGTGTAGCTCCGAATACGTTACATGTTGGGCTTTAGAGAGTGGAAGTGTGACTACGTTCAATGGACATGAATATACTCTGCCCGTTGCAGCTCTTGATTTCCAGCTGCAAACCCATCTATGCCCGCAATGAGAGTTCACATTTGATAAGTTCACGTAGAATGTCATTCCTGTCAAAATTTCCTCCATTAGGTTGAGAATTAATCGCAACTACGGTTTTCTAGCTAATTTTTTATTAGGTATTAAAAGGTTTCATCGAATGCGTTGCCAGTAGCATTCCAATTTTTCAACTTTATTTTTATGGAGAGCATGGTGGAATAAAATCATTTACAGCTATGTGTTTCACCTAAATGTGTTTTGCACATTGCTCCCCTTGTTCTTCAGATTAGATTTGAAAGCGAACTAAGGTTTGGAAGTAGGACTGATGAAAACTGAACAAAAATTGAAAGTCTGTGGTGAATCAAGGCTCCTCATCTGGGGCTGTGAGCAGGAACGCATTGAGATCAGTGATGACACATCCCTAGAAAAGGCACTAGTAATGTGCCTATGCCATTATTGCATGTAATATACCACCCTAAACAAGAAAATCAATCATTCCTCACCGACACTTTTTCCTCCCTCCTTTCAAACAACCCTTCAAAATTCTAGTCTCTTATCAAGCCTCCCCAGAAAAACGCCACTTCACTTGCAGACGACACTGGTCAAGTCATTCCCAATAACCAATGCTGTGGTATGCTGAATGACGTATTTGCAAAGTCCTTTTCAGATACCACTACTGCCTTAATACCTGAATTACGAAGTCCCAACTTCTTCCCGATGGATCCTATGGTGATAGACTCAGTAGGAGTGATTCAACTGATCCGAGGCTTGAAGATTTCGTCCTCTTGTGGTGCGGATGAGATTAGCTCGAAATGTTTGAAAAACACTGAAGTGTACTCATCAGTCATTTTAGCCAACATTTTTACGCAGTCCCTAGAGAACAGCAAACTGCCGTGGGACTAGAAAGTGGGTAAAGTGGCCCCGCTTTTCAAAACTGGTAACGCTCATTCTCCTCTTAACTATAGACCAAGCGCATCAACAAGTATCCCGTGTAAACTATTACAGCACATAATATATTATAATCTCATAAGCTTCCTTGAATCAAAACTCATTTTTTAGACCCACTCAGCACGGTTTTCGGAAACACTATCCATGCGAAACGTAGCTAATCTCTCTTACTAACAGCATAGCTTCCTCCCTCGACCTAGGATCGATAATAAACTGCCTATTTCTCGACTTTGTAAAAGCTTTCGATAAAGTCCCTCATAGCTTGCTTCTTTTAAAATTACACATTCTAAACATTTACCCTTCCGTCATGCAATGGATTGAATGTTTTCTTTCTAACCGCTCTCATTTTGTAACACTTAATAACTGTGTACCATCTACATCCCCTGCAAAATTCGGTGTTACACAAGGTTCCGTTTTGGCCCATTTATTATTCTTAATATATATAAATTACCTTCCCAAACGTATTTCCTCATCCATAAAGGACGGACGGACGGAAAAAACTTTAATGGAAAAAGGACCTGCGAGGTTGCCAGCCCGGGCTCAGGCCACCCGGGCATTGTGTGCGGTGAGGCATAGCCTTTCCACCACTGCCCGGGCCCGCTGGATAGCCCATAATTGGTCGTGTAGTTCTGAGCTAGTCAGAGCGCTTAGCCATCGCTCCTCGAGAAGGTCCGGTTCTATCTTGTCCTCTACGTATACTGAACCGATCTGTGTGCACTTCCACAAGATGTGTGCCATGTCTGCGTGTTCGTGTTTGCAGAGCTTGCAGCTTGCGTCTGGATATTGTGTTGAATTTATTCTGTTTAAGTGTACTGGGTTTCGGAACGTTCTGGTTTGCAATCTTCTCCAATCTGTTTCTTGATACCTGTCGAGTTGTTTGTGGGGTTGTGGGTATGCTTCTCTTTGTTTCGTGTAGTGTGTCAGTATGTCGTGGTACGTGACCAGTCTGTCCCTGTCGTCGTTTATCGCTTCTTCGTCGTCCTCGCCTCCTCCGTCTTCTCCATCGCCTCCGCCGCAGTCCTTTCCTCTTCCCCAAGGGTTGCGGGGTGTTGGGCCGTCACTGTCCGTGCCGCGGTGGGTTAGTGTTCGCGCGACTCGGTGGGCCTTCTCGTTGAGGTTGGGAGGGGCATTCATGGTAACTTCTCCCATATGTGCCGGGATCCATTTGAGGTATTTGGGTGTAATTGTGCCGTTCTTAAAGTCTTCTGCTCTGTGGTTCAGGATTTTGGCCGCCTTGGTGGAGACCCAGCCCTTTGTGAAATTCCTAATAGCCGTCTTCGAGTCGCTGATTATTGTTCTGTATTGTTGCCGACCGCTGATTATAGCCAATGCGATTGCCGTTTCTTCCGCTGCCTCCGACGATCTAGTCCTTACGGAGCCCGCAGTCACGGTCTTTCCTTTCGTGCATACGACCGCCATTGCGAAGAGGGAGTTACCTTTGTCAGCGCCGACACCACCGTTGTCGTCCCTGTTTCGGGGGTACCGCGCGGCGTCTACGAAGAGCACCCCCTCCCGCGCGCCGTGATTTTTGAGAATCGTTTTCGTGCGGCATTTTCTTCTCTCGACATTGTGCACGGGGTGCATGTTCTTCGGGATATTTTCCGTGTTAATTGCGGCTCGGACGTCTGGGTGAATCTGCATCTTGGGGCCGTTCATTCCGTGGTAGTTTATGCCGATCTTTTCCATGATTTCTCTGCCCGCCTTGGTTCCGGAGAGTCTTTCAAGTTGCGCTATTCTCTGTGCTTCTGCGATCTCCTCCAGCGTGTTATGCACCCCGAGTTGTAGTAACCTTTCGTTTCTTGTGTATTGGGGGAGACCCAGTGCTGTTCTGTACGCTTTTCTAATGAGCGCGTCGATCCTGTCTTTCTCGGCCTTGTTCCAGTGGACGAATGCCGCCACGTACGCGACGTGGCTGATCGCGAAGGCCTGAACGAGCCGTACGACGTTTCTTTCCTTAATGCCCCTCCTGTTGTTGGAGACTCTCTGTATTAGCCGAATGGCCGCCATGACTTTCTTTTCCAGGCGTGTTATAGTTTCCGTGTTTGTTCCCCTGGCTTCGATCCAGAGACCCAGGACTCTAATCTTTTGGACCATGGGTATCTCCGTGCCTTTCCTCGTGGTTAATCTGATTCCCCTTTTGTGTAGTTCCGCTACGTCTCTGGACGGTTTGCCGGACCTCCTGGGGCGGTAGAGCAGCAGTTCCGATTTTTCCGGTGAGCATTCAAGTCCGGTGCCCTCTAGATGATTTTCGATTGCCTCCACCGCCCCTTGAAGTCTGTTCTCCATATCACCCTCGCTTGCGTCTTTCGTGGTCCAAATCGTAATGTCGTCTGCATAAACGGTGTGATTAATGCCTTCTATTTGGTCCAGTTTTTCCGATAGTCCGATCATGACGAGGTTGAAGAGCATCGGTGACACGACGGACCCTTGCGGCGTGCCAGCGCTGCCCATGTCCACCTGGATACTCTCCTCCTCGTCCAGTCTGATTCTGGCTGTTCTTCCCGTAAGGAAATCTCGGATAAAATTATACGTTCGTTCGCCCAGGCCGAGTTGCACGATTCTGTCGAGTATGGCCGTGTGCTTGACCCTGTCGAAGGCCTTCTTTAGATCAAGCCCAAGTATTGCTCTCAAGCCCCGCCCCGTGGTATCTATGACTTGCTCCTTTAGTTGTATCATTGCGTCTTGTGTAGAGAGCCCTCTTCTGAAGCCAATCGTGTTGCTGTGGTACAGGTCGTTTGACTCCAGGTAGCCGTTAACTCTACTCAGGCAAGCATGCTCCATCACTTTACCAACGCAGGAAGTGAGAGAGATCGGCCGCATGTTCTGTATTTCTAAGGGTTTACCCGGCTTCGGGATGAGGATCACGTCGGACCTCTTCCATTCGTCGGGTATCCCGCCGTTCCGCCAGCACTCGTTGATGTAGTCTGTCAAGCGGCTCGTTGCCTGGTCGTCCAGGTTCCGGAGCATCTTGTTGGTCACTTTGTCGGGGCCCGGAGCCGACTTGGTCTTGATGGTCTGCAGGACCGCCTTGATTTCTTGCTGGGAGAAATCTCTGTCGAGGTCTTCGTTGGGAGAGCCCGAGTAGTTCCGGTGTTCAACGGCTGGAGGTCTCTCAAGGTAGAGCTTGACGATTTCATCACCCATTTCACGGATGTTTCCTTTGTACTTGTGTCTGAGCTTGGTCATTTCCGCTTTCGCCGCTGTCTTCGTTCCCGACGGCTCGAGCAGGTGCTTGAGGATCTTCCACGTCTTGCCCGTGTTGATGTTGCCGTCCATGGCGTCGCATACCTCGTCCCAATCCTGATTGCATAACTGGGCGCAGTGTGCTTCGATGGTCTTATTTAGTTCCGCGATTTTGCGCCTTAGATTTCTATTGTGTTTTTGCCCTTGCAGCCGTTTCTGGATGGATTTTTTGGCTTGTTCGAGGTGCGCGAGCCTGCTGTCCATCCGCGGAGAGTGACCACCACCGTTGTCGTCGTCTTCATGTTCGCGTTGAGCCTCCCAGTCGCCCCACTCCATCTCGGTCGTGGCCTTTTCTACGTTTCGTAGCAGCTCTCCGTTCCATTCCTCTATGTTTCTTATGGGACCCTGTTCTTTTTCGTCTCTGATTTTGCGGAATTTGTCCCAGTCTACTAGCCGGAACTTATGTTTTATTACCTGCGTGACGCGGGGCTCTCCTAGGGCAATGCTGAGTATCCTGTGATCGCTCCCCAGGTCCTCGAAGGTGTTCTCCCAGGTGATTCTCCCGGCTCTCCTGCATAGCGTTAGGTCTGGTGTGGTGTCCCTATGGGGGCCCGCACCCACTCTGGTGTGTGAGGCCGGCTCGTTGAGAAGGGTTAGGCCGGCCTTTTCTATGAGGTCGGCCAGATTTTTTCCCTTCTTGGACGAGTGTCCATAGCCCCACTGCGTGTGTGGAGCGTTGAAGTCCCCTCCGATGATGAGCCTGTTGTCGCCGGCGATGGTCAACGTTTCGTTTATTAAATCTTCGAAATTGTGTGCTAGGCCCTTTTTGGATGGGCTGCTGTAGACGTTCAGAATGAAAGTGCTGCTCTCCTTCTTGCTGCGGGGTACGACTTCTATGAGGATGTGGCTAATGTCCGTAATTTTTCTCATAATTCTCGGTATCGCGACCAGTCCTTTTTTGACTAATGTGGTCACGACTATGTCCCTTCCCGTCCCTTTTGTGCGTTGTTTGTGGGTGGCGTACCCGGCAATTTTGGCGTGGTCGAATGTTTCCTGGAGAATGATTACGTCGGGCTTTTGTCTTTTTGCGGTCAATTTAATGTGTTGTGTCATTGTTGCTTTTTTGTTCGAGAAGCTGCGGCAGTTCCACTGCCAGATGACGAGTCTTCCCTTTTTGGTGCCCGCCATCTTTACGAGAGCTTCTTCTCCAGCTCTGCGAGCCGCCTGTCGTACTTTAGGGCCTGCGCCTTCCTCTCTGCCTCGCTGTCACTAATGCGCGCCGCCAGCATCTCGAACATTTTATCCATTTTGTCAGAGAGTTTGTTTAGCATGTCCTCAAGGACGTCAGTTTTTTTTGTGCTAGGTCGGGGTCTCTTGACCTCCTGTACCGAAGCGACCTGTTCGTTGGTCTTGGTCTCCGGGATTTTTCGCTTGGCGCCCAGTGGGTGTGCTACATCTAACATATCCACTTCCTCCTCCCTGGCTTCGTTGGATGGGGTGGAGATGGAGGCGAAGGCGGCTGACGGGGGCGACGATTGTGTCTGCATTTTGGTAAGTATTTCATTAAGTGTTTTCTGTAGTTCGTCAATTTTTTTGGCTGATTCGCTGTTTTGTTTTTTTGCCTTTTCTAGCTCCTGTCTGAGTAGCTGGTTTTCCGTGCGATATTCCTTCACGCGTTCCTCTATGTGATCATACCTGCCCCTGTCGTTACTGGTATTGCCGGACCTTCCCGATTCACGATTGGCCACTAGGTCTGACCAGCTCACCTTTGCTGGTGTCGTCTGTTCTTGCTTCTTCCCCTTCGTTTCGGGCTTCGTCCCCCTTGAGGTGGATATGGACCCACTCCCGGTGCTGTCCCTGTTCCTGGACCTGGACCTCGAGGTCGGTCGTCCCCGCGCTCCCGGCCTAGACCTGGATCTGGATCTGTCCCCGGACCTCGAGATCGGTCGTCCCCGCGCCCCCGGCCTGGACGTGGATCTGGATCTGGACCTGGAGCTGGACTTGGATCTGGGTGTGGGAGATGGTTGTGTGTGGTTGCTTTCCCCGCCATCAGGGTCTTGTGAGCCGGCTACTCGCAAGAGTTCCTCCTCGTTTCTTCTCGCTGTCCATCTTCTTAGTTTTACCATGTACGGCGTCTTGTATTTAGCCCTGCAAGTCCGGTCCGCCGTGGGGTGAGCTTCTCCGCAGAGCTTGCATTTAGGTGTGCATTCGTGGTCTTTGGCCGGGTTTTTGCTACCGCACGCCGGGCACAGCTTGTCGTCCGGTCTGGGGCACACATCGGGTCTGTGCCCGAGCCTGCCGCACTCCTTGCAAAAGTCTATTTGTTTCCGATAGAGGGATACTCTCATCATGATGCTGTTGAAGTGCGCCCATGCGGGGACCCTGTTGCCCTCGTACAGTAGTATCACGGTGGTCGTGCTGCCCAGTCTCTTGGCGTACGCCAGGGAAGGGTTCCTCACGTTCACCAGTGCTTACGTCGATTACTGTATTCTTTATCGTCGAATAACTAACCCTCATGATAACCTTCTCTTGCAATGTGACCTTGACGCTATCTGTAATTGGTGCAACAGTTTGATTATGACTTTAAATGCTACTAGATGCAAAAAAAATGACAACATCCCGTCGTACTAACAAACCTTTACCCTTTTGCTACAGAATTAACTCGATATCCCTTGAATATGTCACTTCCTATAAATATCTCGTTGTTTACCTAACAAATAACTTTTCATGGCATGTTCATGTAAAACATGTCACCAACAATGCTAATCGCGCTTTGGGTAACCTGCGCAGAAACTTTTCGCAAACGCCAAAACATCTTAAGCTCACTTTGTATCTAACCCTATAGTTCGACCTAAGCTCGAATATTCCTCCGCAATATGGGATCCAGTTGTTTTTACTTTAATGGACGATATCGAAACAGTTCAAAATCGTGCAGCGCGTTTCATTCTGACTATGCAAGTACTGCGGGTGTTTCCTCAATGAAATCACGACTAGGTCTACCTAACTTACAAGTTGGAAGGAAGCTCTCCCGTCTATGTTTACTTCACAAAATCTATATGGCTAACCCATTTCTAAAAAGTGAACTCTTTTACGAACCAGGTTACTTATCAACACATCCCGACCACACACATAAAGTTAACGCCCCATTCTGCCGTACAAATCTATTTTTGCACTTTTTTTTTTGCCGAAAACTACAACAGATTGTAACCACCTGCCCCCATCCATTACCTGCATAGTAGATACTGTGGCCTTCAAAGGCGCGATGAAAATTTTTCTGCATTTGTAGCTTAAACACGTTAGCTTATTTTTGTACTTTGAATGTTTTTAAAGCTCTGCACTATGTGCTTTAGATTCAGATTCTCCCCAAAGGCCCTGAGGGTAAATAAATAAATAAATAAATAAATAAATAAATAAATAAATAAATAAATAAATAAATAAATAAATGAGATATTCGGCAGTATATGGCCAGTTTTCGTGCAAGGAACTATAAAGCCAAGAACAAGCAAAGAAATATCATGGGCGCAAACAAGATTAAATGGTCTTTTCACTGCGTTGCGCATTTAAATCAAGTTCATACAAAAGTTTACGCATCCTCAGCTATCTGAAAATGCTTTAACTCTGTAAGTTTTGTTTATACATATCAGCGTTTCACTGTATCACTTTTTCAGGAAATCAATACTATGAATAAAAGATTTAACCCAGGAAGAAATATGTCTCATATTTTTTTCACTGCCTAAAAAATTCGCCTTTCTTAGAGAAAGCGGCCAGTGAAAAAGAATTTGACTAGGTATTTTGTGCCAACAATTGGAGAAAGAGTGCAATAGCATGATTAATGCGGGAAATTCTGTCCTGACGTCCCTATCCTGCACAAGGCTTGCTATCTTCGAACGCGGGCGCCGCATAGCATGATTGAGAGGGCATTCGTCCTTTTTTGCAAGGAGATACCGAGCGGCTTGTTTACATGCTACATTCCTTGGCGTCGTTCAAATGCGCCAGGGCTTAGCTTAGCAAAGCCCCTTCTTAGTGGATTAGCTTCAGTGTCACCGACGGGAGCGTCTTGCGCAAACTCACTGCAGCATACTCAGCTTCTACTTGGCCGGCGTGCTCCCACTATCATAGCGTCTTGGTTCATCGCAGTCTGCGCAGAAGTTTAACAGAAGTTAAAGAAGAGGACTGCGAAGAGCTTGGTGAGCAAAGCTCGCTTCAGAGAAGCGACCCAAGTGGCCCCATGCACTGACAAGGGCCGGTGCGTCTTCTTAGTTTAACGCATGCAGAGAAGGGGCGACGGATACTGGGGCACGCCCCTCAACCCATCCCCCTTGCCCCCTCGGGCAGCTTACCGAAGCGTGGAGATTGGTCACACCATAATATGCATGGGAACAGGGCCCCTGATCACGCCTGCTAAGCGTGAAGCGGGGTTCTTGATCAT
Organism: Dermacentor albipictus; assembly: GCF_038994185.2. Taxonomy (NCBI): domain Eukaryota; kingdom Metazoa; phylum Arthropoda; class Arachnida; order Ixodida; family Ixodidae; genus Dermacentor; species Dermacentor albipictus. The sequence goes on along the minus strand of NC_091824.1, from coordinate 84,120,090 downwards.
ACCTAGCAGGCGTGGTCGGTAAGCGTGGAAAAATTTCACGCTTATATTAAGCGTGTAAAAAACCTGCAAACGCACGCTTAGGTAAGAGTGGATTTTTTAGAGTGTACATCCTCAAAAATTCCACGCTTAATATCACCTTATCCTTAAGTTTAAGCGTGACGCGCATATAAATGAGGCCTGGATGACGTTTCAAGAGCCACGTGACTGAAAATAAGCGTGACATTCCTTCATGTAAGCGTGAGGACAAGACTACGTGCCATTCTTCGGTTTTGTGCGAGCGTGAGCTAGCCGCCGTACGCGTGAAAAACGCAAATCACACGCTTAACATCCCGCGGAGCGCTCGCTCGGGAACTGTAAATCACGCATATAAAAATCGGGATATGGGAACCGTGATATATCACGTGATTTGCGTGGAGCGTGGGCGAGGGGAACGCTCTGCGCCTTCTCACCGATCTGCGAAGAATACGAAACTTTTCTTAGGCAGGCTGATGAAGACCGTGGTGTTTTGAAGACTGCTCTCGGCCATTTTTGGCGTGGATTCTCCGGCTGACTGTCACGACGTTCGTTCATGGCAGAACAGAGCTTTCGTGCTAACTATCAGAGTTGGTGTGCATCGCCGTGTTCACTTCTACAGACATTCATGGTGTACAACGCGGGTGGTGCATGCATAAAGAGTGCGACTGTGCCGAGCTTACGAGAGAAAATCCACTGACACCTGACGCCTCAGGAACAATTGAATATATAGGAATATTGGAATATATAGGTAAGAACATTGGCAGCTAAGTGTTTATTTGCATGATTTCCTGTGCCTGCTTGTACCATGCGTGTTGCAATATGTGCCGTGATGGTGCATTTTAATGGAAAGCGAGAACCTTCTACGTGAGCAGTAGCTTCAATCAAAATAAAGAGTAGTCAGCCTCCTGCTTTTCTAACACGTTTTATCACCGCATTGTCGAATTCCTCTGAATTGTGCTGTTTATTGGCGTAAAGTATGCCGAATTCCCGCGATTATAATGCGAGGTTATTTTAGGACTTTCTGAACTCGCAACAGACTTCGCGTTATATTCTGGTTCATGACGCGAATATAGCGCGTTTCCATTTTCTTTCCTTCTTTTTAATTCTACATTCGCCAGCTCACCGTACTCTCTGCGCCAGTGGCCACTTCGCCTCGAGCAAGGGTGGCGAGTTAAGAGTTGCCACTGTGCCTTTTGCACCGTGCGTCTTCTTATGATTTAGAACGCTGTTAGAGGCGCGTCAATGTGCTTACGGTGTGTTAGTCGCAACCTCGATCAAAATGATCGACGCTGTCGTGCAGGTGAGTCAAGCGAGCGGTCTTCGAGGTCGCGCGGTGCACCACCACGCAATCTGTGAGAGGGCTTTGCCGCGTTCGATTGTATCGCGGGCACTTGTGAATGACGTTGGTCCAATAACCTTGGTGTGTGTCACGGAGGACGACAACGTGCTCGCCGATAGTGACAAAGGCGTCAGCTATAGTCCTTTCACATCATGTTGCGATGGCAGTTCGCAGTAACGATGAATGATGCCCTGCGAGGCATCGGCTTCTAAGCGTCGTTTCCTGTGTCTCTGCGGAATAATTTTGCGTTATATTCGTAATATTTTTTTTTCTTTTTCTGATAGTCCAAAAGTCCACCCTCGCGTTATATCTGTGGTCGCGTTATTTACGTGAGGGGAGGGAGGGAAGAGAAAAGTAGAAGGCAGGGAGGTTAACCAGAATAACGTCCAGTTGGCTACCCTACACCAGGGGAATGGGAAAGGGGAAAACAAAGATCACATGGAGAGAGAGGAGGGGCAAATACGGTATACATGCCCAACAAGAAAAATAAGTTTCCCGCAGTTTTCTAGCCAGTGATATAGTGACAGAGATTATTTCAGACCTCAGTCAGAACCGCTCTCTCTTTTTTTTTTTTTGCTTTTTTAACAGACCATAAAAGGAGAAGCTGCTTCTGGAGTTGAGATGTCTGTTAACCGCATTAGAAGGCCGATGAAGGCATCTATTTGACCCAGAAGTAAAGACGCACTGACAGCTATGCCCACGTATTTGCCAAACATAGAACTGGTAAGGAAAGCATTTGTATTGCTTTGAGCACCCGATGAAGCCGTTGTGTGGTAGAGTTCATAGCTGGGGACAACAAAGCAAGAATCCAGGCGTTTTTGACAATGCCCGCTTGAGATCGAAAAAATATTGTAAAGAACTCATGTTCAGAATTTATACACACGTTTTTGTGGTTCAACAAACCGCAGGAAGTGTTTTTCAGGCTTACAGTTGCTTTCGAAAAAGCGCATCAAAAGATACAAGGGCAATCGCTTTTTCTTTTTTGAGACCTCAGGGACAAGTTCACATAGAATGCAATTCCCGTCTAAATTTGCATCTCGATTGCGTTGGAAATTAAGCGTGACTACGCATCATTAGAATGCATCGCCAATTGTGTTTTAGTTTTTAAACTTCACTTTTGTAGAGAGCATGATGGACTAAAATCCTTTGCAGCTACGTGTCTCAACCTAAGTGCGTTTTGCACACTGTTCCTTTGCTTCTCATGTCACATTTGAAAGCGAACTATAAGGTTTGAAAGTAGGATTGATGAAAACGAAAAAAAAAAATGGTAAAAGTTACTTCTGATCGTATCAAAAATACTGAAATTTCCCGATGCCGTCCTACTTCGCTTTAGAAACCAACCTGTCACCCAGGCTTGCAAAGCATGCTCTCAATACTGCGCTGAGTTGACCTTCTTTACCATATTGCATACTATCAAAAATTTCCCAACTGCAACATTTTCAGAGCAGTCAATAGCAGACATATGAGAAGTGCAATCAATGTTAAAGCAGCGAAAAGGCAAGTGGTGATAACCGTTTTCTATCTAAAGAAACGGGTTTTCACATCTAAAGCATTATAGTAAGATTATTAAGATTTTTTTTCAGATACCGCGAGATGACCTTATATAGGACCTGGCACTGTCTGGTTACAAAGAAGGTTCCCCATTTGCCGCTATGAACAGGAAAGCATTGCGATCAGTGATGACACATCCCTAGAAAAGGCACTAGTGATGTACCTATGTCTTTATTGTAGGAAGGCTATAACATATCCGACAGCATATGGCCAACTTCACGGCTTCGTGGAATCAATTATAAAGCCAGGAACAAGCAACAAAATATCATGGGCGCAAGCAAGATTAAAGATTTTTTTCACTGCGTTGCGCTTTTAATTCAAGCTCACATAAAGATTTAGTCTTTCTCAGCGATCTGAAAATCTTTTAGCTCCGTAGGTTTTGTTTTTAAACATGAACGTTTCGCTGTATATTATTTTCTGGGAATGAATACTATAAAAGATTTACCCCAGGAAGAAATTCGTCTGTCATATTTGTTTTTCTGTTTAGAATATTCACCTGTCTTAGAAAAAGACGCCAGTGAAAAAAATAATTTGATCAGGTATTTCCGGTCAACAGTCGGTAAAAGTGTGCAATAGCATGAGGATATTAATGGGGGCTAATGTTGTCCCGACGTCCCTATGCTGCACACGGCTCTCTATCTCCGAACGCGCGGCACCGCAAAGCACGGTTGAGAGGGCATTCGTCCTTTTATGCAAGGAGATACCGAGGGGCTTGTTCGCGTTTTACATTCCTTGGCGTCGTTGAAATGTTCCAGGGCTTAACAAAGCCCCGTCTTAGTGGACTATAGTTTCAGTGTCACCAGCGGGAGCGTTTTGCCCAATCTCTCTGCAGCATATTCAGCTTCTACTTCGCCGGCCTGCTGTCACTGCCATAGCGTCTTGGTCCGTCATAGTCTACGCCGGCGAAGCAGAAGTTAAAGAAGAGGACTACGAAGAAGCTTGGTGGGCAAAGCTCACTTCGGTGAAGCGACTCAAGCCGACAAGGGCTGGTGCTTCTTCGTTGCCTTCGTTGCTTCGTCGCACGCAGTGGAGGGGGGATGGGGCGTACTCCCATCCCCATCCCCCTACCCCCCTCGGGCGCCGTTCCTCAGGTGCCGTCTCTGAGTGTGGAGAATGATCACGTCATAACAATCGCGTGTAGAAGGGCCCCTATTACGGACGCTAAACGTGAAGTGGGGTTGCTGATCACTCCTAGTATGCGTGATCGGTCAGCGTGGAGAAATATCACGCTTAGGTTAAGCGTGTGAAAAAACTAGAAACGCACGCTTAGATAAGCTTGATTTTTTTTAGAGTGTAGGCGTGATCGGTAAGCGTGGGGAAATATCACACTTAGATGAAGTGTGTAAAAAAAATGCAAGCGAACGCTTAGATAACCATGGATTTATTCAGAGTGTAGCGAGTATGCATGTCATATCGGCTTAGAAAGAATATGAGGATGACATCGGTTTCGACATATGCGCCGTCAAACTTGCGGTAAAAGTACACGTCGCTCCACTTACTTTTTACAGCGAAGCTGTATACCTCTACTGTGCAAGGAAATTTTCCTGTCGTAAGCAAAAAAAAACTCCCCATACGTGGGCCGATCCCGGAGATAGTGCAATACCGTGCCGACCCGCGGCGGAGGTGAAGCAGGCGTTAAACACTCCCCGTACGTGGGCCGATCCTGAAGACAGTGCAATGATAGGTCGACCCGTGGTGGAGGTGCAGTTCGCCATTAAGGGGCCCACAAACACAGCTTCGCTGGTCATCCTTCTTCACAGAGTGGAAGGGCACTGAGGTTTTTTAAAAGGTTTTAAGAGGTTTTTAAGAGGTTTTAAGAGGTTTTTTATGCATTGCGGTACAAAATTAACTAGAACGCCAATGCATTTCGTTGAACACTTCGAAAATTACTATCTTGATGCTGGTCTAGTCCTGAGAATTCATTCCAAGTGGATATGGCTTGCGTACTCACTAGCTACAATTCATAGATTAGAATACATGTCGTAATGTAATGAATTACAAATATATTTGCATAAATATGGTAATGGTTCAATTAAGCGTTTTGATTTTTCGCAGAAGTAACGGCCGCCTCATCGGGAAATTAGGCCAAGGGGTAATGCTGCGCTATCTGCCACAGGTCATTAATAAAATTGTTCCAGCTATAGAACTCCCTGTATAAAGAACAATTTCACACAGTTGCGGTCAAATAATACCGAACTCTGTTTTACTGTGAATGCTGCCGCTCGAAAAGGTATCTCAAGCTTCCGCAGCGTTGCACTATTTCTGTAAGGAGTACAAAGCGCGCGGCTCCGAGATAAGGCAGCGCTCGCGGTTAGAAGCGGTTCTCGGAGGTGATATGCTGGGACTTGCGTCATAGCGACAAACACCAGGTGCCTGTGTCATCTGCTTGGGTGCTGCTTAAAGTATGCTAACAAAAAAAAACTGCAATTACAGGACCTACAGTTTGCCAAGATTGATTTAGCCTGGTGTGTGGCGCTCATTTATAACGAATTTAGCCTCAGTGAAATTTAGGTTGAAGGTAGCCGTAGGTTGAAATAACCTGTTGTAGCCTGAGATAGAAGGGGCCGTTATCCGGGTTTCCTGCAGTAGGGATTTTTTGCCAATGCTGCACAAGAGTTTGGTGAGCACCGTAGCATTCTAACGCAGCGAGCAACTATTCCACTCCAGGACATCTGGGACTTGTGTGAATCCATGTTGGTTAATATGGGGAGTAACTGTGAGTATCACTTGCTGTAGTTGTTGCAGTATTAATGGGGTTAGCATAATTTGCCATTATCTGTCTGTCTGTCTGTCTGTCTGTGTAACTAACGCCAACCTCGCTGTTCATTGGCACACAATGCCGTGAAAGCATTATGACGTTTAATGAAAGATCGACTGGGCCCGCGTGATGGGCTTTTAGCGCATTAGATTTGTCTTGTGCGCGCACGCGTTCAAAGAAAAAAAAATCGCTCTCATATTTATGTTCGCTCCTGCTTCTTTCTCTTCGTAGGGTAATCGACCGGATGCTTTCTTCCGGTAAACTTCTTTACCTTCCCCTCTTCGTACTATCTATCTATCTATCTATCTATCTATCTATCTATCTATCTATCTATCTATCTATCTATCTATCTATCTATCTATCTATCTATCTATCTATCTATCTATCTATCTATCTATCTATCTATCTATCTATCTATCTATCTATCTATCTATCTATCTATCTATCTATCTATCTATCTATCTATCTATCTATCTATCTATCTATCTATCTATCTATCTATCTATCTATCTATCTATCTATCTATCTATCTATCTATCTATCTTCCTGCGTGCGTTCCCCCTTAGCTAGTTTCTAGCGCGTTGTGGTGGCAACGCACGGTTCCAAGTAAGGGCTTGCGCCAGTGGCCTCGCACGCAAACTCCGCAGGTTCCGGCAGCTGTCCGTCCCCGAAGCGGGGCCGCGCTGGGCCGCCGCGCCTCTGCCTGCGACGCTCGCGGATGCCACGCCGCGGGGTCGACCGGCTTGGCGCGCCCCGGCCACTTGTGCACCGAAGGAAGCCGGCGACGAGCGCAGTTGGCGCCAGCGGAGCGCGCGCGGAGAAGGACGCGTACTGCGTGCCGTACAGCTGGCGCACGCCTCGCCGCAGAGACCGGGGCGCGGAGGGCCCACGTGGCGCGCGCGCTTTTGCGGGGATGATGCTGGCCGCGCAGCTTGCTCGACTGCTGGCCGGGTCACGCCGCAGCCCGCGAACCAGGTCTCGTGACAAGTGCGTTGGGCGCGCTGGCGCTGGGAACGCAGTGGTAGGGCTGGTTAGCGCCAAACAAGTGTAGGGTTTCCATTCGGTTCCCCGTGCGATGCTTTGCACATGCGGGAAGCATCTGATAGGCGCAGCAAAGGGTGAGGGACAACGTAGGGTCGTTGCCTCGAGTGCACCACTTGCTCGCGCGCGTGGATGAAATGCAAAGCATGTTGTGGCGTTGAACCCGCGCGATGTATTACTGGGGCACACGAGCTCCAACCGATGTACAGACGCCGTATGGCATTTCGAACAGCTGTATGTGGCTCACGTACGAGTAAATGATGCGCTCGAGAGTATCCACCGCAACATGTAGCTTTGTGCAAAAAGCCGAAGCACCCGCCGTGGTTGCATAGTGGCTATGGTGTTGGACTACTAAGCACGTGGTCGCGGGATCTAACCCCGGCCACGGCGGCCGCATTTCGATGGGGGCGAAATGAGAAAACGCCCGTGTACTTAGATTTAGGTGCACGTTAAAGAACCCCAGGTGGTCAAAATTTCCGGAGTCCCCACTACGGCGTGTCTCATAATCAGAGAGTGGTTTTGGCACGTAAAACCGCATAATTTTTAAGAAGCCGAAGCACTACAGGAACCGCAACAGCGCTTCCGTTCTTGCTTTGCTTTCGACATGGTCTAAAATATCGCCTCCTGGATTTGCGTGAAATTGTGCCCCTTGTCACTCGCACCACTGCAATCACCTGTGAGATAGTCAGTGGAAACTCCATCTGCACTGGAATATCCTTTGACCACGTGATCAGCCGGAATGACAGAAAGTCCCACGCTTCGGCAGTAAAAGTTTGCGGAACATAACGTGCCTGACGACTTCATTGTTGTTCAGGCAGCGCAAATGGTGAGCAGTCGGAAAAGGAGTTTGACGTAGGCTTCAACTAACGCGAGTGCGCGCCCTTTCTGCAAGCGTCGAACCTCCTCAATGTGTCGGCTGAGCATGCGCGCCTGGTTTCTCTCTCGCAAGCAGAACCTCGCATATGGGGCTCGCGATAGTGCATCTGGGGGCCAACCCATGCGTGCGCGGTATTTATTTCTTGAAGGTCAAACTCTTTGGTTCTCTTTGTTTTCGTAGAACAATCAGCGAGCAGTGGAACAACATAAGAATTCCCTGTTCATACCCGACCGAGCACGTTGGTCGAAACACCGATACATGCTGTGGTTTCACGTGGAATAATCGAGAACGTGCTTTATCGTCAGTTTTTTTTTTTCGTACTTGTGTTGCAGCGGTGATCGTAAGGCTCGGGAAAGATGACTTAAGACGTTAGCGATTTCTCCATTATTGACGACCTTATATAGGTGATGTCGTTGTGCGGCGCTTTGGAATTATTGGGCTTGAACTCGTCGAGGTCAAGCTCGGCAAAAGGCGATGTACGAGCTTGACTAATAAGACAACGCCGTAAATATCACCATAACTTATTTGAGCCATGGGTCGACGCTTGGCGCACACGCGTGGTTGAAATGGCGCGGCACGATATCCCATTAATATGCTCGCGTTTACACGTATACAGAGCTACAGGTAATTTTCTTTTTGAGAAAATAGCGCCTCTTTGCATGGCCGGTCTATTCGAAAAAGAAAAGGCGTCTTCATGTGACGTGCCATCGCGAAGACAGCACGCCATGAGGGTTTTTTAATGCCGGAGGCTGACTGACGTCTTCAACGAGAACAGTTCAGTTTTGTTAGGGTAAACAAATACGCTCGTATCCTAGGATGTTTTTCGTTTGTTTTCTAACCACTAAAAAAAAAAAAAAGACTACCAATTGATCGGCACCAAAGTACTGCGCAGCTGTAGTTACTGCGCAGCTGGCCATATTCGATGACAAAATGCATAATGGACACTACATATAAATTGACGAAAGAGAGCACACACAATGAAATAGCCCCTTCCCCCATCTACAAGATTTCTACAAAATTTCACCTAACCTCGTTTCTTTGATTAATCATCTACAGTTTCTTTCGCTTGAACTTTTCCTCCGAACAACCCCGCAGTGGGAAAATCCGTATCATAGCCCGACAGGGTATTCAATTGTAGCCGCAAGACTAAAGTACACATACTCGTATCCGCTGCTGCAAGCTTCATTTTCTTTCCTTTCGGAATGCCGGTCGCTTAGCTGTTCGTAGTCGAGATAGGCGCTGATTGCGCAATGTTCCCTGGGAGTTGAACGCGATTATCAACGTACGCACGAACGCACGTACATATGGCAGGGTCCAAAGTTTACCGGATGTTTGATCTGAGAAAAAGCTGAATATTTCCCGAGCCTGCAGGCACGTAGCCTGAATTTTAGATGTGCTTCGTGTGCCAGTGCACGCTACCAACATTGTGTTGAGCTGATTTTCTTTTTTTTTTATGGCTGCAAGCTAAAACTGGGCGATACTCGACTTTCTTTTCTTTTTTTTTTCGGGAATCGAGTTCATCAAATTTATGACCCTGCCTTTAAGCACGCATGCACAGCATGGTAGGGGCAGTAATTTTACGGTGTTCTGTGTGTCCCACGACCTTCATGAAGGAATGTGAACTGCGTTGGGGGTTCGATTCATCTGGTCCCTGCGATCGTGCGAGAAATTGACCCGAGTAAAAAAATAAAAGAAACTCGTCAGGTCACTTCGATAACTCGCTTCGCCATCGTATAGTACAGTGTTTTTTTGTTTGTTTTTTCAGTGTTCATCCGCTTGTGATTGACATAGCGCTAGAGCCCGACCGGAGAACGCGGGAACTCAGAGTGAACATATACAAAAGTTAAGGGAAACTAGAGCGCCAGCTTGATCTGAAATGAAAGGCGAGCTGCGCATTCGTTTATGCGAAATAATTAATGTTAAGGAAAAAAAAGATTATATATATATAGTTTTAGCTTTATATATATATATATATATATATATATATATATATATATATGAAGAGAGAGAGGGAGTGAGAGAGAGAGCAGATGTAGGTCACCACATGCGGCGAAAGGAGAAAGCCAGAGCATCGTGGCACTAAATCGCATCGAACGTTCACCTCGCAGGCACGAGTGGTGGCCCGCGCGCGCGCGCGCACCGCCTGCCTACGGGCTACGGGCTGTTGCCCAGCGTGGGGCCCCCCCGAGCGAGTTAAGTTCACTCGCCGCTCGAAACCTGCGGGAACTCGGATCGTGCGGGCGGCGCAAGTGCAACGCCAGTTGGCCCGGCCCGTTTCCTCCCCCGCCGACGGGCTCGGGTCGCGGTCAGCCAGCGCCGGCGCGTCGGACGAGGGCGAGGAACAATGGGGCCGGGCTCTCCCCTGCGCGCGGCTCCGACTCCGACACCGAGGCACGCCGCGGCAGCTCTTCCCTCGTGCACGCTCTCGGTCGCAGCCTCGTCGTAAACACGCTTGGCGGGCGCATCGGCACTGGAACGCAGGAGGCGCGTGTGACATACACTCGCCGGTATACGGCGCGGGCAACGAAAGAGCACGCGTTGGCGCCGAAGCACACGCGCACCTGTGTCTGTTCTTTCGAGTCGATCGTGTTTACGCCGGTGCTTAGTGAAAGGGGAGGGGAGGCAGAGGGAGACCGCAATCGGCACGTATCGCGATCGACTAACTCCCCTAGAAACACGCGCCCAATGATCTGTAGATCGCGGACGAGGAAAAGACGGGGAGAACGGATGAGACGAGAAAATCGCTGAGAGGGCTCTGGCAGTTTGCGGGTGTGTAAGGGTAGGACTCGCCGCAGGATGCAGTGAACGTCGATGTTAAAAAGTATATGTTATTTTCATATCCGTTTAACAATCAATATGAACGCCACTAATTGATCCTTATCCATGGCACAATTACTAACAGCGCGGGGTAGCGTGGGTTAGTGAACTGAAAATGCGGCATCCATCTTTTCGTTTTCTTTTACAGTTAAGCAGCTAGGGAGACTATATAGGACCGCTCGAAAACAAACATCACATGCTGGTTTTCACGGTGTCCTGAAAGTAGTAGGTGACTCACCAAGTCTGCCTTAAGAGGTAATGAAGCAGTGAAGTGTGTAGGCCAATTAGGGGCTAACTGAACATTGCTAAACCGGCTTTCTCGTCCTGTCTGGAGGCGTTGCATGAAAAGACTTACAAAGTTTATATGTTGCCCTTCAAGAAACAAAAGTCTAAGAAATTCCTTATTTGCTATGAATAGGTGCGATATTATGGCTGACGTGTAGCGAAAGTTTGAACTTTGCTGGTTAATTACGCTATTAGTGGAAAATTACGTAAATGAGCATTAACGATATTTACAAGAGTATGTTACGAATCGCTTATGAACCGCGCTGAAAGTTCACCCAATGTCTTGAAAAAAAAGTTCAGCGTCCCACAAAGTTGAAATTTTGAGCGAATAAGCAGCATTATTATGCTTGATGCGTCAGCGTAGTGTCGAAGTGTCATATGTTACAGCATTTAGAAAGAAAATCTTAAACCAGTGTTCGTCGTACGGACGTTATCTGCCATTCTTCCCAATGTGTCGAAGGAACTCTACGTCACGGTTTTCCTTTGAAGAAAGTCGGGTGCATATAAACATTATAAAATTTTACTTTTCTAGCTTATTCAGAATCGTTGCAAACAATGACTCGAGCCTTGTTTTTTTTTTTTCGGTTATTGCGAGCGTGTATGTAGCCATCTGAGGCAGGAATAAAACGATAGCTTAGTCGACAGTGCATTCCGAACGTATCGACAGACAATCGGTGCCTTGAGGGGAAAGGCCAGAGAGTTGGCTTAACATTTTATTTTAGCTCTTTTTGTGTTTAGGTACGTCCATCGGGCATCCCCACTCCTGTCTCCTGCAATTGTTTTGTGCGATATATTGAATGAGCGTTTTCTCTTGTGTAAGTGTAATTGTGCTTTTTTTTTTTTGCTACATCTGTGCAGTGGCAGGAACAAAGGCCGATGCGATATTCTGTCCATTTCGGTCTCTTCATGTCCAAGTGCCTCCGGTTCGTATGACCCGGTTTCATCAGATTTATGGCCATTTCCTAACGTTAAGGCCACCTATGAGCTGGCGCAAAAAGAAAAAATAAGGAAAAGAAAGAAAGAAAGAAAAGACTTGCGCGAACAAAGACAGTTTCGTCACGGTGGACTGGAAACAGCTGGGAAAATTGGCAAGGACTGTTTTTCGCTCCTGCTGCGAATGCGAATCTGCCATCTTCCGGTAGATCTAGCTCAGCCAATGCCCTCGTTTGGGCATGCACTTGAAGAATAAGCATTCAGGGAGACAAGAAATAAGCTTGTGCGGAAAATGCACATGCAAAATTTAGTGATCTTTCTGGGACGTTCCTCCTAAAGGGCGCACAAATGGAAAAAGAAATACAGACAGGCGAAAGAGCAATATCTTGAAGGCTCTCAGTTAATCAAGCGTTGGCCCACAAATGTAGTGTTAAATACCTTAGGAGGTTGAGACTTGCAAATCTTATTGTCCTGTTACGACCTACGATGAGTAATTCGAGGAGCGAACGCGCATAGACTCGAGAACTAATACTAAGGAAGATAATGTTTAATCATTTGGAGGGAAGAACGGCATATTTATATATTGAACTGACATTCCCGTAATGAAGCACAAAAATTCGGCAGACACCCATCAAGTCAAACTGATTCGAAGGCGATTCAAAGTTCGACGTAACAAGATAGTCTTGCCACAAATTCCGGGATTCTGGAAATGAAATTTACTGGCAAGAAATGGCTGCGGAAGTGCTTCGAAAAGGAGATAAAAAAAATAAAGAAGATGAACAGCAACATTAATCTGATTTTGGGTGCCTGTAAGCAACGTCTTTACAAATTTAACCCTGGCTTCGCTCTTTTACTGATTTTCCTTTGCTTTAGCTGAATGCACTGGAGTGCTGACGCAAGAGATAACTACTGTCGCATGCCCCTTCGTAATCCTGTAGCACCCGGACATGTATACACAAATGGAACTGTAACGCCTGGTTGAACCTCTAAAATCAAGCTGAATGTTTGTAAGTAAACTGGCTTAGTGCAGACAAAACAAGTTGGCGACACGTTGACACTGCTTTTCTTTGCTGTTAGCAGCTTTGATCAGTATTCCGCGTCATGTGATTGTTGAGGACTGCGGTAAATGCAGTACTCTTTCATTAAAGGAAAATTGAATCCTTTAGAATCAGTCGAAAAATATTGCGCTATCATAGGAGGCGTTCCGCGGAGCGTTTCCAAGCGCTCGCTTTCTCGCGAGTTCGTAACTCGAAGGACCGCTCAGAGGCGTTTAATTTGACATCAATGCTTTCGCATTCACAACTCATGAGAAGCGTTTGGGCGTCCTCGGATTTTTCTTTGTATTTGCTTCGTTTCCTTCTCAAAAGCTCTCTCTTGACTCCTGCTAAGTTGCGTCGAGCGCGAGGTGCTTTCGGAATTTCAGACTTCTCTGGTTGCCTAAATGCAGATTCGCTAGCGTCGGCAGCCACCACGAAAGGACTTCTGGTTAGTTAGAAAGCACGATCATAGGTGCTCATCGCAAGCTCTATTTTTCTTTCTAGAGCGCAGCATTTAAGAGCCCGTTCCTGCGGTGAGCGTCGGCGTAACCGAGCGAACGGGCAGAGCGAAGGATGAAAGAGCGAACGCGGAGCGCACCGGGGGATGAAAACCGAAGAGAGTGCGAGGAGGAAAGCGGAGGACTCCGGGGGAAAGTTAGGGCAAAGCAAGAATAAGTTGTACTGCACTTGGCAGGCACTCCTGCTTGGTGAACAGCCACTCTCCCATATCAGCGCAAAAGGCTACGCAAGACCCGCGTACTTTCACGCTGTTATTGCCAAGCCGTGCTCTGGGGCGGCTTGCACGAACATTTAGTATCGAAATAATAAGGAATTTGAGAACGCATTTTTGTGCGGGGTAGGCGTTGTCTATGGAACATTTAATAACGTGTTCTTAAATTTTAATATAGATTTAATAACGAAAATAATAAAGAATTTAAGAATGCTTTCTTGTGTCGACTAGGCGCTCTCTATGTAAGATTTAGGAACGCGTTCTTAAATTTGTTATTATTTTTGTTATTAAATGTTCGTGAAAGCCACCCCCGCTCACTAAACAGAAAAAAAGAGAGGAGGGGGGACCGGGCGGATTCCACATATGTGTGAATCGGCGATAAGCGAAGTGTTCTTTGGTGCTATTGTTGTTGCCCATCTAGCGTATGGGTTATTTGGTGCATACTGCGTGTGTATTGGTCACTTCTTGATTTCTGCGTTTCTCAACTATCCTCGCTCAATATACGCTCTGGTCCTATTTTATTCACTTCTTTATCTGCACTTAGCTGCTTCAGGTGCCGTTGCGAATATGCTGTACGCCCATTTTAACATTGTGGGTAGTATCATCATCAGCAGCAGCAGCATGGTTACGCCCGCTGCAGGGCAAAGGCCTCTCCCATACTTCTCCAACTACCCCGGTCGTGTGCTAATTGTCACTATGTTGTCCCTGCAAACTTCTTAATCTCATCCACCCACCTAACTTTCTGCCGCCCCCTGCTACGCTTCCCTTCCTTTGGAATTCAGTCCGTTACCCTTAATGACCATCGGTTATCTTCCGTCCTCATTACATGTCCTGCCCATGCCCATTTATTTTTCTTGATTTCAAATAAAATGTCATTAACTCGCATTTATTCCCTCACGCAATCTGCTTATTTCTTATCCCTTAACGTTACACCCATCATTCTTTCCATAGCTTGTTGCGTCGTCCTCAATTTGAGTAGAACCCTCTTAGTAAGCCTCCAGGTTTCTGCCCCTCAGGTGTGCACTGGTAAGACAGAGCTATTATACACTTTTCTTTTGAGGGATAATGGCAATCTGCTGTTCATTATCTGAGAATGCCTGCCGAACGCACCCCAGCCCATTCTTATTCTGATTATTTCCGTCTCATGATCCAGATCCGCGGTCACTACCTGTCTTAAGTAGATGTATTCCCTTACCACTTCCAGTGCCTCGCTACCTATCGTAAACTGCTGTTCTCTTCCGAGACCGTTAAACATTACTTTAGTTTTCTGCAGATTAATTTTTAGACCCACCCTACTGCTTTGCCTCTCCAGGTCAGTGAGCATGCATTGCAATTGGTCCCCTGAGTTACTAAGCAAGGCAATATCATTCTCGTAGTCAATGAAAGCTATATGTAAGGGCTGGTTATATTCCGCACATTTTTCTATCACCTGATTGATAGTGTGAATATGGTCTATTGTTGAGTAGCCTTTACGAAATCCTGCCAGGTCCTTTGGTTGACAGAAGTCTAAGGTGTTCCTGATTCTATTTGCGATTACCTTAGTAAATACTTTGTAGGCAACGGACAGCAAGCTGATCGGTCTACGATATTTCAAATCTTTGGCGTCCCCTTTCTTATGGATTAGGATTATGTTGGAGTTCTTCCAAAAGTCCGGTACGCTCGAGGTCATGAGGCATTGCGTATACAGGGTGGCCAGTTTTTTTTCTAGAACAATCTGCCCACCATCCTTCAACAAATCTGCTGTTACATGATCCTTCCCAGCTGCCTTCTACCTTTGTATAGCTCCCAAGGCTTTCTTTACTTCTTCCGGCGTTACTTTTGGGATGTCAAATTCCTCTAGACTTTTCTCTCTTCCATTATCGTCGTAGGTGCCACTGGTATTATGTATATTTCTGTAGAACTCCTCAGCCACTTGAACTATCTCATCCATATTAGTAATGATATTTCCGGCTTTGTCTCTTAACGCATACATCTGATTCTTGCCTATTCCTAGTTTCTCCTTCGCTGCTTTTAGGCTTCTTCCTTTCCTGAGAGCATGTTCAATTCTATCCATATTATACTTCCTTATGTCAGCTGTCTTACGCTTGTTGATTAACTTGGAAAGTTCTGCTAGTTCTATTCTAGCTGTAGGGTTAGAGGCTTTCATACATTGGCGTTTCTTAATCGGATCTTTCATCTCCTGTGATAGCTTTGGTATCCTGTCTAACGAAGTTACCACCGACTTCTATTGCACAATCCTTAATGATGCCCATAAGATTGTCGTTCATTGATTCAACACTAAGTTGCTCTCCCTGAGTTAAAGCCAAATATCTGCTCTGTAGCTTGATCCGGAATTGCTCAATTTTCCCTCTTACCGATAACTCATTGATCGGCTTCTTAGTACCAGTTTCTTCCGTTCCCTGCTCAAGTCTAGGCTAATTCGAGTTCTTACCATCGTATGGTAACTGCAGCGCACCTTGCCGAGCACGTCCACATCTTGTATGATGCCAGGGTTAGCGCAGAGTATTAAGTCTATTTTCTTTCTAGTCTTGCCATTCGGGCTCCTCCACGTCCACTTCCGGGTATCCATCTTGCGGAAGAAGGTATTCATTATCCGCATATTATTCCGTTCTGCAAACTCTACTAATAACTCTCCCGCGCTGTTCCTAGAACCTATGCCATATTCCCCCACTGACTTGTTTCCAGGCTGCTTCTTGCCTACCCTGACATCGAAGTCGCCTATCAGTATAGTGTATTTTGTTTTGACTTTACCCATGGCCGATTCTACGTCTTCATAGAAGCTTTCGACTTCCTGGGCATCATGGATGTAGGGGCGTAGGCCTGTACGACCTTCAATTTGCACCTCTTATTAGGTTCCCAAAAACTCCTGCCACCCTCTCCTTAATGCTATAGAATTCGTGTATGTCACCAGCTATATCCTCATAAATCAGGAATCCGACTCCTAGTTCTCCTCTCTCCGCTAAGCCCCGGTAGCATAGGACGTGCCAGGTTTTTAGCACTGTATATGCTTCTTTTGTCCTCCGAACCTCACTGAGCCCTATTATATCCCATTTACTGCCCTCTAATTCCTCCAATAGCACTGCTACACTCACCTGACTAGATAACGCTCTAGCGTTAAACGTTGCCAGGTTCATATTCCAATGGCGGCCTGTCCGGCATTGTATGTCCGGCAGTATCAACTCCAAGCAATTTTGCCGGTTGTCATCTCGTGCTTACATCTACTCTCGATTACGGAAGAGTGAGTAATCTTTACAGCGAGGCTGTATACCTCTACCGTCCACAGAAATTTTCGTGTCGTTGGCCTGGTAAGCAAAAAACTTCCCATACGTGGGCTGATCCCGGAGAAAGTGCATCTCCTGGCCGACCCGCCGCGAAGGTGAAGCAAACGTTAAGTCTTCCCCATACGTGGGTCAATTCCGAAGATATAGTGCAATGCCGGGCCGACACACAGTGGAGGTGAAGCAGGCGTTAAGCACTCCTCATACCTGGGCCGATCCCGAAGGTAGTGCAATGCCGGCGCGACCCGCGACTCCTCATAAGTGGGCCAGTTCCGAAGATAGTGCAATAGCGGTGGGACCCGTGACTCCCCATACGTGGGCGGATCACGAAGATAGTGCAATGCCGGCTCGACCCGCGGCAGAGGTGAAGCAGGCGTTAAGCACTCCCCACACATTGGCCGATCCCGAAGATAGTGCAATACCGGCCTGATCCGCAGCGAAAGTGCACTTCGCCCTTAAGGGGCCCACGTACACAGCTTCGCTGGTCCTCCTTGTTCACAGAGTGGAAGGGCACTGAGTTCTTGTTTTCTGAAGTTACTTGTGGCTAAGCTATTAACGCACCCGCCGCAGTGGCTAAATGAGCACAAGGTCGAGGGTTCGATCCTCGGCCGCTGGTGTCGCTAAGCGATGACAGCTAAATGAAAAAAGTCCTGTAAGCTATACGCTGCGTCTCAAAGAAGCTGAAGTGACACTTGAGGTTGCCGTTTGGTACTAAATTTCAGAGGCGAACACACGAGAATGGTGCACCGAGGATGAGATAATTCGCCCATACAGGTAGAAACGGGGAAATCTGGCTGCACTATGCAGAATGGAGAAAGGTGGTGATGATACACGTATGAGATAAAGCACGAGTACAAGTACAGAAAAGGTGAAAGCGAGCTTCCGACACAACGCCTCGCCTCCGAGTGCTGCGCATACAGTGTCACAGAGCACTTTGACTGTCTGCGTAATGTAAGGCAGCATATCAGTGCGGCGCCTGGTGCCTGTGTGGGATGTCTATTCAATAAATGAGTTGTTTTTAGGCAACAGACAAATGCGACAGCTTCGTTGCTGACGTAAGGATCGCCGAAAGCTCTTTATTTTGTTTTGTTTCGAAAGTTCTTGCGCCAATAATGGATATCACTCGAAAAGGGAACTGCGAAGTGGTTAAACGCGACTAGCCAAAAAACCGTAATAGTCAATAAACTCATAGAAACTTCATTAAAAATTCAATTGAATATCATTAAGAACACATTTAAGAAACCAGTTAGGAACATTATTTCAGCTATATGTCCAGCGCAGGTTGCTCTTGTGCAGAATCGTGTGAGAACACCAGATATTGAGGGACTTGGGCTGGCCATGGTATCACGAATATCAGTCAACTGTGAGACTGCCTCGAAGTAGTATTTCTTTTTTCTTTTTTTTAAGGATTTGTTGCAAGGCATATGCGGGGAACAAAATAAAATCAAATAAAGACTTCCTACTTTGCATAGTACAAGAACTGCAGCAACCTCTCCACAAACATATTGTTCGTCACCCAACAGGTGTTGTTTTCATGTACACCTGGCTTTAGTCCAGCCTTTCTTAACATATTAATCGTGTTCCTCCGCATTGCAGGTCACTGCCAAAGCAAATGTCATCGTGAATCCTGACTCTAAACGAGGCTCGAGCTTGAACCAATGATTCATCACGAGTCTATATCCTACAGTAATGAGACCTTGGACCCGTGCGTCCTTTAGCATCTTTCGCAGCGAGCAATGTGCTTTTCGTGCTTAGGAACGCTTTGTCAGGTATAGCGTGAAGAAGAAAAAAAGAAAATAAAACGAGGTAGAATGAAAGACAGTGCGGAATGCGTGTTCTTACTGACGCTGAAAAGCACCTTTCTGGAAACAAGCGTTGAGCCGCTGAACATGATCGATAATAACAGACACAGAGAATCGAAGGCTTAGTACTTGGTGTCGTTTATTTCCTACGGTGTTAGCAAATGGTGGCTTTTCCACAACGTTCAAAATGATTGTGTGAATGAAAGGATGATGTGATGGGAAGTGAATCCTTGTCGCTTTGAAGCAATTTGCAGTAATGGTGAAATATTATTATTAATATTGTTGTTTTATTATTATTGTTTTATTATTATTGTGCCTATTACAATCAATGTGCGCCTTCTTACTGTTACTTTCTTATGAAGCTGTGTAACTTTGATGTATACGCCCTCCGTTAGGTAATGCCTCCGGGCCTTTTTAGGTTGAATAAATTTTACTATTATTATTATTATTATTATTATTATTATTATTATTATTATTATTATTATTATTATTGTTGTTGTTGTTGTTGTTGTTGTTGTTGTTGTTATTGTTGTTGTTGTTGTTGTCGTTGTTGTAGTTGCTGTTGTTGCTGTTGTTTGTTGCTACTGTTCCCTGCTGATGTTATTTTAGTGATAGCATGATTGTGATATGCGCATCTGCGAAACACGTGCATAATTGCGAACCTTAATAATGACGGAACGTGAAAGGGAGACAGAGCGAGGAGCTGCCACGAAGAAAGTCGTCGCCGTAGCGCGCGCCCTTTTTTTCCTTTCCAGCATTCGCGATCGTGAAAGACGCGCCTCCGCAAATGCCCGGTTATTTCAGCACGGCAGCAGCCGCATTGTCGCCCGGCCTTACACGCCCGGACGGCGGCACTGAATTGATAACGCGATGCGCCTGCGTCACACAGGCCCGTATTGCTTCTTCTAGACGGCGTGCGTGGAGCTGGCTCGGGCGAGAGGTCGCACTGGGTCTGCGCAGGCGGAAGGCGTTCCACGCGGCGGACCAGCGCGGCGGCGACTGAGACGCGCGTCCAGGCGCGCTCGACATTTCGCTGTGCAGCTTTCTTCGCTCACTGCAGCGGTGCGCGATCGCTCTGAGGCTGTTGACTCGGAAACCCCTCGGGAGAAATGCGTGTGAGTGTGCGCGCGCTTCAGAGGGGAGGAGAGAGAGAGAGAGAGAAAGGGAGTTGTGTCGCAGAGATCTGGCCTTTACAATGCGTGTCGCTTGGCGCAACGGTGGAGTGAATGCGCTGCGTGGCAACGTCGAGAAGGCGACCGTGGTTATGCGCTTGCGAGATTCGAGAGTCAAACGCTACTCGTGATCTTCCTCCCTTCTTTTTTTTTACCTTGTAGTTTGTAGTTTTCGACTCGTTAGGGGAGACGAGAAAGGAAGCCGCTCATCGGTGCAATAACTACGTCTAACTCCTCTTGTACTTGAAGTATTTTAAACATATTATTGCGATATCAATTATATGGACACTCTAGGCGCACTTCTGCCGTCGCCGTCGTCGTCGTCGTGAGGTTCTGTATAAAGTCTAGGGGTGATAAAACCGTCACCGCGCGCCGTGTGCTGTATGTGCGAGTGAAAGCATGCGAAGGTGAGCCGCGAGTGAGGAACGCGGGACGGAAGCGTGCCCTCTCCTTCCGCGCGCAGGGCACGTGGTCAGGCAAGGCACGGGGGTTCTTCTCCGATGGCTGCTAGGGCAATTGAGAGGGTGTTGGCTAGAGGGCCTTGATATCCTCCTTTCCCGCCACTCCTTACAGAGTTGAGACTATATTGAGATGGTGTTGGTGGAGACATCCGCGGCGTCCACCACGGCGTTGGGCACTCGAATGGCGGACACCGTAGGGACGCGTTGCCGCAGCTCGTGTGTCTTGAAAGCGATCTGACATAGAGAAAAAAAAAAGAAGTTGATCTGCGACGGGGCCAAAGTGCGCGCTCGCGCGGGCCTCATCTTCAAAGCTTTCAAGATGTTTGCAGAGTGCGCGTACTGTCGGTAGCTACGTATGCGCTGTGCTTTCGACGTTTCGTTCGCGTTGAAGCCAGAGATGCACATTGGTCAATTCGCTTGCTGCTGCCGCGATTCCTCCCTCCATAATTCTGACACCGAGTTTCCGCGCTCATCGAGCGAGATGTGTTCATGTTTAATGGTGCATGCGTGACGAAGTGCCTGTTAATTTAATTAAAACACGTTGGCGGGCTAGTCGGTTTGAATTCATGATAGACTGTGTAAGCGTGACTGAACAAGGACGTAGAAAGAAGGAGACACACAAAGACAGCGTGTCTCTCTTTGTGTCTGCTTCTTTGTATACGTCGTCGTTCAGTCGCGCTTACACATTCTATCACTGTTAACTTTGTTAGTAAGCGAATGTTTACAAGTAGGGGTGTGCGAATATTGAAATTTTCGAATACGAATAGAATACGAATAAGGCGAAAAACTGTCTTCGAATATCGAATCGAATATCGAATATATGTGTAGTATTAAAAATTGCAAAACGGAGGTAACAATAGCTTTATTACCCTTTTAAAAATAATATTGCATGTTACGAGGCTGCTTCAGGTTAAAGAGGCACTCATTCTAGGTAATGCACTCAGGTAATTGTAGATAATGCTCTGTCAAGTAAACGCTTGTTAAAGATTATCGCGAAGGAAAATTGACTGCTCAACATGTTCAGAAAGTAAAGGCTCTCTATGCACTGTGACAACATTGGTCCAGGTAACATTTTCTATGCGCATATTTTATTGCGCATACTTACAAAGCCCGAAAGTACATCATATATTGTTATGAAAGAGCCCTTGGTAAAAAAAAAAAAATCGAAACTGATCATGTCTCACGGGCCTGATGCAGATTGACTGGGACAGAGCGTGCGTATTCATAGTAAGTTCGTTACAGCACTTAAGATCACAGTGCTGTAACGCTGTGTCGTCGATTCGTACCTTCTTTTGTCCTTGTTTTGTGTTGCGCTGTAACGAACCTTACTATGAATCCCAACCAACTGGCCCAACTTGCCATCTTGATGCAGAGCATACAGATAATGAGCGGATCATGTGAAGCTCTCAGTGAATAAACATGTTCTTAGGAGAATGTGGAGCAAGCATATAATTCGTTAATTGCTAAATTATTCACAGTCTGTCCGAATATTCGCCGTTTCGACCATTATTCGGCCATCCTCGAATATTCGGGAATTTACGAATATGCATTTCTCGAATGGAATACGCTTCGAATAAAGAAAATATTCGATGCGTATTCGAAATTTCGAATATTCGCAAACCCCTATTTACAAGTTTATACGACCGATAAAACTAATGCCATTACTTCGTACAGCTATCTACTAATTTGCATCGCAATCGTTTTTTTCTTTCTTTTTTGCCGCAGGAGATTCGTGCGACGGCGTCCTTTAAATGAATACTGAACAAATATATTTTTTTAAACTGAGGGAAGCATCGATATTCCACTCGGAAGGCGTTTCCGTTCCCATAAGCAGCGTTTATTTCACATGTTTTATTAACGGTGACTGCATTTTTGGACGTCATGTGTGCTGGCTTGTAGCAGCAGCAGAAACAGAGGTGGACAGCTGGCGCTTTCCCGACGTCCGCCTCTCCATGTTTCGTGAGCGCGCAGCCATGCAAGCAAGGTGCGAGTGAAAGCGACTGAACGAGTAGCGCAATTACATAAAAGTGCAACGTGAACTTGCTCTGCAGTCGCTTTCCTAATGATAGAGTGCATCAAGTGTACAACTGAAATAATGAATTAAACAGCTTTTTTGAACGAAGTTGAAGCTGAAAATTAAACAAGGCATTGCAGTCGTTTCGAAATTGTTCACGCTCAAGTTTCTGAACGCTGTACAGAAACAGCGCGGCAATTTGCACGCTGTGTCGACAGTATTCACAGGCCGATACAGGCTGTCGACCCTTCCACGATAACGAGCGTACGCATAGAAGACCTGTGGCATCCGTTCAGCATCTGCTCCAGTTCACCTTCTACTTGTGGCAGCGCTGTGGTGCGTCCACTGCGGACGCTATGTGAAGCTCTCCCGTAACGTTACGAGGAAGTTTCATGACCAGATGAAAAGTATTGAGGGGCCCTGCTACTACCACGATGACGCCGCGAACGCCGCGCAAGAGAGCAGCAGTACGAACCTGGCACGATGCCTTTGCTCACCGCCCGCCAGACTCGTCTTCGTTTCTCCGCTGTGCAAGGAAGAACTAAAAAGCATAACTCCTTTCATCTTCACTTCTCGAGTGCACCTCCACTTGCTCCGTTGCTTTCTTCTTTCCGCTTTCTGGAGAAAATGGAGGGGACAGCGCCAGGCTTTACACTCTTAAACAAATGTACGCCCTTTGTGGTGTATATTTGTCACATAACAATAATCGTCATCTGTTTTGCTTGCGTTTCCCTTCTTGAAAACGCTGCGCTCACTACTTTCCTGTCGAGAACGGTATGTCATGCTGATAATGCTGTTGCGGCTAGGGTGGCATTCGTCTGACAGTCTGATAGTCGCTGTCCCCGAAGTGTTTAGAGCATAAAAAGTCAAGCTACCCATGATGGAATCCATTGCCTTCGAAGCTTCCGCTCTGTCGTAAGGTAAGACACGGCTTGTCTCGCCCGACGATACTTTTCACGCACCCTTGCGCGCAGCAGCGTAGAGGACTTCTCCTGCGTTGTTCCAGGGGCTTCACCGATCACATTACAAAGCAGCACACAACGCAAACGGCGATGTTGAAGACTTGGGCACAAGCTCCGCTCGCGAAAACAAGTATGCGGCCGAGAGCAGCTGCGCTGTTGAGACGTCGTCCGGCGCCGTCCATGCGGGTGGAGAGACGCTGGCGATGGCTGGCACGCCGGTATCCGGCACAGGCAACGTCACATAAACGTCACTTCCGCTATAGTTCACGGCATGGCCACTGGACACGGTATTTTCCGAAAAAACGCATGAAATTCATTATTTTCGGCTAGTTTCTGGCTGAAAACAAGGTTATGTGAACCAATTTCAGCACCCAAGCTTACATTTGGGCAAGAATCTCGGCGGCAAAAGTTTTGTTCAGTATCCCTTAAATAGGGAGTACGTTCTATGATTAGTCATAAAAGTGCTTCAAGGCCCCTCTAATGACAGTACGTGTTTGTGCTACATTGTGGGGCAGCGGACACTGGTATCAGCAGTATACGAGTGCCTCTTGATTTCTCTCTACACGGAGCGCAAGCACAAGAGAGATAAGCTGCGTGTCTAAGTCACTCGGTGTGCCCCTCACACAAAAATGAGCACTGCACGCAAACTCAAATCAACACTGGTAAGCACCGGCTCCACTTCACTATGCCACGTTCAGGACAGCTTTGCTGAGTTGCAGAAGCGTTTCCAGCAGGCATTTACTCAAGTCACCCACCTTACGGCGTCACTTCCGCCTAGAGCTCTCCGCTAACTGAAAAGTGAGACGACCGCACTCGGCAATACGAGACCTGCCCACTTTTGCTAAAACGGCACCGCACGCTGTGGGCGACGACATTGCCTTTTCCTGCCATGTCTCACCTTAACAGAACGGTTTACAGCATATAGCCCTTTCTGGCGCAGAGACATCGTAATGTCGAAAAAAAAAAGAACAAAGGTAAGCCCTTAATGTTATAAAGACGCGGCAGCTCCAGCAGCATTCTCCGCTCCACTTTTCTCTCAGATAGGCAGAAAAGGAAAACACACAAGCATATCAATGTTATCTCTTTTACTAGGTCAGAACATCAAAATAAATTCTACTCAACTACTTGAACCGTTGGAAAGTATGGAAGGAAAAGAAAGAAAACTCGCTGTTGCTATCCTGGGATAGCAAGATAGCAAAAAAATGGGAAATATTAGGGGCGATAGGTAGGCAATTCTTGCAATCTGTGCACTAATTAGTGGTTCAATGAATATTGATAAACTATCGTTTTCGGCGTGTTTAGAGGTGTTATATATAAAACGCTTACAAAGTTTCTCCGCTCTCTTGCGAGGACCAACGGTGGCAGCAATTTCATATTTAGAGAAAATGGAGATCATAGGCTATGAATGGCACGTGCCAAAAGTTCGAAGTGATTGGGTCAATTGCGTACTTTGAAAATCATGACTGTATAATCGTTTTGCGCCAACAATTCATTCGTTATGCCAGGCGTGTGGTAGGTTTTCTGTCTTCTTGTGTAATTATACGAGGCAAAGTGTTTATAGTTCGCCGAAGCAGGAATCAAGTTCTGAGTGATGAACAATAAATATTTCATTTGTGTAGTTTAATTACAGCCTCTCTAGAACATTGGTTATTCAAGCATTTCGGGATTTAATACGGCCTTTATCTTCGATGTTGTCGAGAGTCGTGAAACAAATATACAGGACGCCAAGTTCGAATTTACAAAAAAAAAAATACAGAAGTTTTGAAATGTTAAGCGTAATGTGGGGGGGGGGGGGCAAAACACTTACGTTCCTGGCTTAATCAAAAGCGTTGCAAATAATTACTGTACCCTCGTTCTTTCCCTCTTCTTATGCGTTACAAAAGGTATGTAGTTGATTTCCCCTGTGCCCTCAGTGAAATAAGCAAAGCACCTTGTTTATATTTGGTGAAAATTAGAGGCACGTTATGGGTAATGTGCAGATAAAGTTGTGTTAATTGCGGCCCTAGCGATAAATTACGTACGCAAGAGCTCCTGAGCGTTATGAGCGTTTCTTACGAGCAGTGCAGAATTGAGCCCAATGCTGTGGCAAAACTATAGACGCTACCGTTTTAAAATTTAGCAAAAATAAGGTATGTGCTACAAAACATTTGCGTGCGAAGTTGAATGCGTGTGGATCGAATGCAGTCTTTGCAAACAGTTTCTTAACAAGGGTTCGAAAGTTGCATACGTCCGTTATCACCTATATTTCCCAATGTCCTGAAAGACCTCTACGTTACACTAAGTTTACATTTGGCGTGAATGGAGGCCATGTTAAGTGAAACGTGCGTCGAAAATTAGCGTTCATAGCTCACAAATCAGCGTTGAAAATAATTACTGAACCGCCGTTTTTCTTGTAAATTTTTATGCGTTATACGAGGTTCGTAGTATATGCAAGCATCCCCGGTGATCTAAACGAGGCACCTTGTTAATATTTGTCTAAAATTATGAGCAGGTCATGGGCAATGAGTAGGCAAAGTTCAAAGTGTGTGCGTTAGTTCCTGCCGTAGCAGTAAATCACGGATGCAAGTGATTCGGAGTGTTATAACTTATTTCAACAGCCACGCAGAATTCTGCACGCCGATTTTAGAAAACCGTGACTGCCACCAAGATGAAAGTCTTGTAAAATGGCGGGTATATTATGAGCAGTGCTCTTGCGAATAAAATTAGCGTGAATTAATTGATACCTTTGTACAAAACTTGCTTATCGAGTGCTCGAAAGCGTTACACGAGGGCCTAATTTCAAACGGGCGAGTTATGTGCGGGCAACATTTTAACTATGTGGTAGTAATTGCGGGGCAAATAAAATTTTAACTTCAGCTGCTCGAAAGAAACAGCTTCGCTGGAAATTTGGTTGTGCTTATGCAAGGGTCGCACGAGTCTGCCGCTTTATTATTATTTTTTTTATGATTTTCAGCAGCCAGCAACAGGAGCGGCACCACACTGTCACCACAAATCTTTGAGGCCTCACAAAGAAAGCTAGGGCAAAACGTGCCTCTAGTCCGCAGTGTTGTTGTGGCCATCCAGACGGAGATATGTATCGTCTCCTCCTCGAGGGCACCAAATACGATCCACAACGAAGGATATTGCAAGCGAATTTGTTGCTTTTAGACAGAAGACCATTCACTCTAGAAAGATGTAAAAAAGCACTTCTTGCTTTGATGAAGGCTTTCGAGGACACCATCATTTTGGGGAAATATTAAGTTTCACTTAATCCTAATAAGCTAAATGAGTTATATAAATGTTGCTCTGCGTTAAAAAATTGATTTATGTGGTGATTGTAATTTTTACGCAATGTGTCATTGTGTTCTGTGCTTGCAGTGTAATTACATGTGTTGTGGGTTTTGGCTATTCAAAATATATGTCTTTAATATGCGAATGCGTACTGAACTCATGACCGAAACTTTACGATTCATGTACTGTGAGACTGCATAATTTTTATTCATCCAGTGTTCTACTGAGTGCCATATTTTGTGACATTATTCTCCCTTTTTTCACATATTTGTTTCCTTTGTTAAGTGACGAGGAGTAGCCGGTGCCGCCATAAAGGCGCCAACCACTCCTAATATTTGGGAATTATAATCATAATTTATAATTTAATTATTTGAATAGGGTTATTTGATTCATAATTATTAGTTATAGTCATAAAGATCATAATTGGGAATTATGATCTTTAATAAAGAGACGAGCAACTACGTTGTTTCGTATCAACAGCAAGTCATATCCATGGTCAAGCAATATTAATACCTCGTCGTATACATAAACGCACGAAAGATTTAATGAAGTACCCACCAAGATGATTCGAAAATAAAAGGGAAGCGGAATGCAGCATTAATGTAGCATAGGGCACTTTGGGGGCACAATAAATATGAGGTGGTGGGTGGATTCTGGAAACGAGTCATGGTGCCAACGGTTACGTTCGCAAATGTCATTATGTGCCTAACTTCGGATATATTGTCGGGATTGGAAGTTAATCAAAGATTGGTGGGTCGGTTGGCTTTGGGCGCCCACGGCAAAACCACAAATGAGGCCGTGCAAAGGGACATGGCTCGGGCCTCTTTTGAAGTTATAGAAACGCAGGGCAAAGTTAGTTTTGGAGAAAGACTCAGGGACACGGATCAAAATAAATGGGCTACTGAAGTGCACAAGTATCTGCATCTAAAAAGCTTGGACACAGGACGGAGGAAGAGGTCAAGAAAGTTGGCAACCAAGCAAAGGGTATTTCAAAGTGTATATAGACAACCAATATGGAAGCCAAAAAGACCTGGGAGATATACGAGAACGAAATAAAAGGAGCTAGAAGAAACAATCTGTACTATAACATGAAGAGGAGTGCCTTGTTATTTGAGGCTCGAGCTGGTTGCCTAAGGAAAAAAATAACATACCCGAGCAAATATTTGGAATTAGATGAGGTATGTGTAGGCCGCAGCAAAAGTCCGTTGACCACTCAGCACATTCCGAATGGAATGCGAAGGGATTCGCCCAGCAACACCAATACGTAACGCACAACTTCTAGATGTGCTTGGATTTAATGTAGACGGAAGTATCAATCGATCAGCAGTCGAAATAAGTAGGAGTTCTTTAGAGTATGGGTGGGAAAAAAGCAGGGAAGAGAATGATACGACTGGATCCATTACAGGAATAGGCAGCGGTACAACGCAGATAGAGAAGATTAAATAGATGTGTACAGCAATGCTAGAAGGAAAAGCATTGATAGCATACCTTAGTAACTCAATCAGGCTAGGTGACGATTTGACCCCACCCTGTTTTGAAGGGGATGCTAATTAGTCATCCTCATCATCGACCGTTGGCGAAGTGCCCTCGAGATCTTCACTGTAAAAAAGAGAAAAGACGTACATGAAATAGTACTTGAGATATAATTATATGTTATGAAATGTTAGAGAGATAAAGTGTTGTCTTGATAAAGACTCTGTAACTTCATCTTCTCTGTGATGCACACAACTTCCTTTCTACCTGCCACAGTAGCCCAGCGGCTATAGCGTTACGCTGCTGCTAGGCTCGAGGTCACAGGTAGAGCTCAGTTTATTGTCCTTAAAGACCCCCGTAGGGTGTGTTACATAAGGTGCGGATTCTGCATATGTTCGACATGACGTACACGTCATTAGCTATATGCAAAGTGATCAATCACGCGCTATTGGAACGAGGACAGGCAAGCGACGGCAACAATGTGAGCAGGAAACCTATCCATTCTTAAGCAGTTTGGAGAGTGAACGAGGCGGTAAAAAAATCAGTAGTGCGGGGACACGCGGGCGTGCGACTTGCTGCAGGTGATTGGTGCGGTGAGAGATGCGTGCTTTGGGAACAACCTGTGGCACATGGTGAAAATTGCTGAGACAGAACTTGCGATAGCGCTCAAGATTAGCGGTGCGCCGGCGATTAGATAGGTGTGTTAACCGGATTCTGCTTCCAGTGCAGAAATGCTGACGCCATCGATCGCTGCTGCGGCGGCGGCATTTCGATGGTGGCGAAATGCAAAAATGCTCGTGTGGTTGGATTTCAATTTTTTTATTCACCAGAAAATATCATGGCAGGACTCATGGCCTAAAAGCTGCGAGGAAACAGATTGACGGGGCCCAGGAGAGCATACATACATGACAACGTGGGACAGGTAAACTGATAACAGGTGTTTACAAGCGTCACAAACGAAAGCTATTTACACAGCTAGTAGAATATCATTATAGTTTAATTAAGAACGTGCACTCTTGAAAAGAATGAAAAACAATGCATTTGTAATGTTGCTTAAATTTGGGTGCATGCATGTTTAAAAATCTCGTCTGGTCAAAATTAACCTGGAGTCCCCCACTACAACGTGCCTCATAATCACATAGCGGTTTTGGCACGTGAAACCGCAGAATTGAAAGGGAATTTCATTCTTGTGTGTTAAGGCCAGGATCATCCTATGCACAGTATAGCATGTGGTTGAATTCAAAATACATGCACAAAATTCTGCGCTCTCGGACTCCTCAGATATAGGGCGACTCGTCTTATTGAGTCCAGATACATAGCTTTGTGGAACCTTAAGCTATCAGCCCGTTAGACCGAAGCATTACAATAACTTAATTTTTTTTGTCCTCGGTGGTCCAATTTTTTATTATTCGAAAATAATTTATTCAGACAATCTTGGTGGGCATCTGGTCTGTATTTGTTTCTCATGCGTGTTATATATTTCATCATGGTGAAGTTGCTTTGTGATCAGTCGGCAATAGGTTGCGAGAATCTCTACAAAATATAGTCCTATTTCCTTTTTCTCTCGTTCAGCAAGATTGCGACCAAGCAGCGTCCGGACAACGTTAAACTTTCCGGACATGTCGCCAGCACGAATATCGAAATTACCTTGAAGTGTAAGGCTTTTTTACACTATTTTTTAAAAAAGTCAGTTTACATAAATTATTGTTTTTATGTTGCCGAGGATGAGGCAGCTGCTGCGCTGAAGGCCTCGATTTCCAGGCTTGGTGAATCGGTCTGATGGCCCCAGCTGGGTGTTATTCAAGTCGAAATCCGCCGCCGTATCCCAGTCGCCACGGTGTTGCGCTTCTAAGCTCATCATAGGCGGAGAGTTTTCATTTCTCCGGGGAAGAGGCTGGGGCCCGACCAGCTATCCGAACCCCATAATATCATAACATATATATATATATATATATATATATATATATATATATATATATATATATATATATATATATATATATATATATATATACATATATTTCTTGCACTTGAACAAGCTTTGTGTGACCTCGAAGAATTGAGTGCTGAAGTGCGGGCGTTACATGAGTATATGAGTATATACGAGACCTCATAGCAGGACAATTTCAACGTTCAATTTCACAGCATGGGTCCTCTCGGCGGTATAATCTTCCTTCGTGCAGTTGTCGCATATTTGGCTATCACTAATACTGCTTCGCCTTTCTGGCGAAACTGCAGCCTCTCCCTCCCTCTCTCTCTCTTGTGAGTCCGAGTATAAGCGCTGCTGCGCATTACTGCTGTTGATTCTGATTTCGAGTGAATATGGTTTGGCCTAATTTCGGTTACTGATCGAATTATACAGTGCTCCCCAATTGTCATACACCAAGACTTAAAAAAAAAGAGTAGTGGCGTTACTCGAACAAAACTTAGTGCACATTGTTTCCAGTACAGTGGAGTAGCCGCCAGTAATTCTTTCGTTATTGAGATTTAATTCAGTAATTCCAATTAATTACCTAACTAGAGAAGTACTGCCCTAATTTTCGAAGTGTCAATGAGGCATTTATAGACACTCCAAAATGACATCCAAATACGGTGCTTTCAGTGACGTACTAATTGGGTACAATTTTTTCCAACTGGCAAAGAAACCTCACGAAGTATGAAAAATACCACGTGAGTGCGCTCACACCCGCATCATAAAGCAGCGCCTTTGAATCAGCTTATTGAAAGCGAATGCATTGCCCGTCGCAAACCCGGTGAGAGATCGCATCACCTCGATAATGGTACGGAAGGAGCACCAACAGTAGGTTTCAAGGCTTCGCAGCAATTCCTTCCCCTTATTTCTACGTCACACTTATTATCCGTTTCTCACGGCCAACTGATCCTATTGATAACAAAATCCTCTTGATAACGGGGCCGAAACGCCGCTCTGACCATGCAAGAAATGCGAAAAGCAATGTAATATGCATAGAATGTAATAGGCATTGCCACTGCCTTTCCGGGCGAGCCGCTCTACCATCTGAGCTAACTAGGCGGCTAGCAGATGGCAGGGTCCCGGGTTCGAGTCGCGGACCAGGACGAATTTTTCTTCAACTGCGAGGGTTTTCTTTCGAGGAGCCCGTATGGGTTTCCTTTGTAGCAATTCGCTAGGTTTGGGTGGATGTCTCACTTTCCCTTTACCCGCCGTGGTTGCGCAGTGGCTATGGTGTTGGGCTGCTGAGCATGAGTTCGCGGGATCGAATCCCGGCCACGGCGGCCTCATTTCGATGGAGGCGAAAACACCCGTGTACTTAGATTTAGGTGCACGTTAAAGAACCCCAGGAGGTCATAATTTCCGGAGTCCTCCACTACGGCGTGCCTCATAATCAGAAAGTGGTTTTGGCACGTAAAACCCCATAATTTAATTTTTTTTTACTTTCCCTTTAATTACTTCTCTCCACCTTGCGGGCTTCCGCAGAACTAGTCCGTCGGAGTTCTAGATAATTCAAAAAATACGCATCTGTAAACTGCAGAGTTTTCGAGTTGTGTACATTATGCATGCGCGGTAATAATACATTTCTTTTAGATCAAAGACATCGTCTCCTAATATTGAGCAATAAATCCTTGCCAACCCTATAACAACGCTTTCCATATAACTCAATAACATGCGTGACTTTCTACTGCGACGCACGAAGTGCATTTGCGCCGTCGTCGTCGCCGTGCTGTCCCGGTTTGTGCAGGGCCCAAGCGCGAGGGGCTAGTAGATGGCCTCCTGAGAGGCGATCGAGGCGCAGTGCTTTTTCCGACGACAACTTTGTATGGCAGCACAGCCAAAGCTACGCACACGCACTCGCCCCTGCGAAGCTTCTCTTGCGTTACAACGCCAAGGAATAGCGATGTTTTTTGCTTGCGGTTTACAGGACCAGGGAAACCAGAAATGGACACCACAAAGCAAAAACTAGGAACAGCAAGTCACGAAATCCTTTTCCTGAGCAAGCTTTTTATTTGTTACAAAATAAATTTTGAACAAGAAGAAATTTAAAACGTTAATTGGTACGATTTGTTTTACGCTGCGTAGCTTCCAGTTGCTTGCATTTGTGGACTATATGCAGATGCGCTGTAAGAAAAAAAGAAAAAAGAAATGTGCGCTTCGGCTCCGTAGCTTTGGCAGCGCTTCCGCAGAAAGTTATCGCCGGGTGTAGACTTCTTTTGAAGCGAAGCTTTTTTGCCTGTTGTCCCGACTTTCCGGGTGCTGCTGCTGTGATGGCCTTACCGCGTGCGCCGCTGGCTTTCTTGCAACACCACCAGATGGCGCTTGCCTCCTGGTATTGATTGTCAGAAATAAGTGAGGGAAAGAAGGCCGCACCTAAAATATTTTGGAACCACACGAAATTATTAGGCAGGAAGTCAACAAGAATACAACATATCCTAGACGAAGATGAAAACAAACTGTAATGGGAAGCGGCATTAAATTACACCCGAAAAATAACAGCCGAATGTTTCCAAGGCAATGACGAGGTTGTATTTGAAGACAAAAAGAGCATGAAAGAGGCCGAAGTGGAAAAGGAGCTGGTGCTGACAAATTTCATCTGGAAGAAAGCCGAAGAAAAAATTCCTAAGCGCACAGCGACAGGGCTAGACGAGGTTCCCGTTAGGCTGATTAATGAACTACAACCAGGAAGTAGAGAAACTCTGGTGAAAACAGTGGAAAAAATAGACGAATACCATACGATTGGCAACAAAGTAGAATAAATTTAATTTATAAAGGTAAGGGGAGAAAGACAGAATTGACTCGTATTGACCATTGATCATTACATCGGTAATATACAGACTAGAAATGCAGGCAATCAAATTAAAACTGCAAGCATGGGCAGAGAATAATGGCATTTTGGGAGAACTTCAGAATGGCTTCAGAATAGGTAGGCGTTTGGATAACTTATTTGTTCTTACTCAGTGTATTTAAATATCAAGAGCAGAAAGCAGACCGTTATATGTGGCCTCTTTAGACATTACAGGAGCGTATGACAATGTAGACTGCAACATATTGTGGGATATTCTGGAAGAGGAAAGTTTAGCTGACGATTGTCTACAGCTTTTGAGAGAGATTTACCTAGAAAATGCAGTTTTCGTTCAATGGGAAGGGATGAGGAGCAAGGAGAAAGTCGATGTCAACAAGGGACTGAGGAAGGGGTGCCCTTTATCCCCACTGTTGTTTATGATGTACATGCTGAAGAGGGAGAGGGCGCTAGAAGGAAGTAATATCGGGTTTAATCTCTCATACAAACAGGCGGGTACAGTAGTAGAGCAGCAGGTTCCAGGTTTATTTTATGCGGACGGTATTGTGTTGCTAGTTAACAAGCAAAGTAATTTGCAACGTCTGGCTAATATCTGTGGACAGGAAGGCAAGAATTTAGGTTTGAAATTTAGTGTTAAAAATCAGGTCTTATGGCATACAATGAAAACAGTGAACAGACAGTGGCAATACAGGGCCGGGAAATACCTAGCGTAATAGAATATAAATACCTTGGTATATGGATAAATGAAGGCAATAGATATATGGAAACACAGGAAAAAACAATGAAAGCAAAGGGGAAGAGAAATGCAGCCATAATGAAACAGAGAGCGCTATGGGGATACAATAGGTACGAGGTGCTCCGGGGTATGTGGAAAGGTGTAATGGTTCCAGGACTTAATTTTGGAAATGCGGTTGTTTCCTTTAAATCAGCGGTACAATCAGGACTCGATGGGAACCAAATGTCAGTAGGACGCCTCGCATTGGGCGCTCACGGGAAGACTACAAATGAAGCTGTGCAGGGTGATATGGGCTGGACTAGTTTTGAAGTGAGGG
Source organism: Dermacentor albipictus (assembly GCF_038994185.2). Lineage (NCBI taxonomy): Eukaryota > Metazoa > Arthropoda > Arachnida > Ixodida > Ixodidae > Dermacentor > Dermacentor albipictus. The sequence continues at coordinate 84,086,451 of NC_091824.1, read as the reverse complement.
AAGCTCACAGTAAAATTGATTATAAAGAACGACTGAAGAATATAGAAGCAAATAAATTTGCTGGGAGAATGTTCAGGTATCTGTACAGGAAAAACATGGATTCACAGCGGAGGAAAAGAACTAGGAAGCTTACCAGCAAATATGCGGCCTCTAGAGTGGGCAACACAGCAACAAAGAAGGTCAAGCGGGAAGTCAGAGAGGCTGAAATAATCTCATGGGTGGCGGCAATAGAAAAGAAACCTGCCATGAGTAACTAATTAAGAAGAAAAAAACAAAGTCAGGAAAGAAACAATTTATGATAAGTCGAAGGGAAGCTCATTACTTTTCGAAGCGAGATCGGGATGCCTTAGAACACGCACCGATAAAGCGAGATATAAGAAGGAAGAAGAAGCATGTGCTTGTTACGGTAAAGCTAGGGAAACGATGGAGCATGTTTTATTAGAATGTGAAGACGTCTGCCCAGCGGTCGATTTAGGCACCGCTGGCCTACTTGAAGCCCTCGGGTTCAGCGAGAGCAGGGGAAAAGTAAACATGCCCGCAATAGAGATTAGTAAGAGGTGACTGGAGGATTAGTGGAAGAAAAGTAAGGAAACGATAACAAACGGAGACGTACAAAAGCAAAGTTCGCAATAGGGGGTCAGAAAATTTGGTTGTGGGAGCTCATAGTGTTTTTTTTTTGTTTAAGCTAGGTAGGAGATTAGGCAGTATAATAGCAAGAGCTTGGTGGTGCAACCCACCGCCCCGTTCCAAAGGGGACGCTCATAACATCCATCCATAACATTCATCCATCCATACTACGCAAAAGAGCATTGCGAAGATAATGGAGACGTTTCCTACAACATTCTGGGAATATAAGGAACTGGTAGACGTTGTACAGAAGAAGATGTGACAGACAACGAAAAAAACACTCTTGGATCGGAAAGAAGAAAGCACGTAAGCGCTGGAACAATGAAATAAAGCGAGTTATAGAAGAGCGTAAGTAGGCGTCTAGGGATGATCGAGAAGCCAAAAAGTTGGGATTACACGGAGAGGTGCTCCGGAGATGGAAGGAATACAGCGAGAAGAAAAGGATGGCGAGCGAACTCATGCAAAAGAAATTAAATACACAATTGAACGTTGGTTGCATGACACCAAAAGGTGCACCAAAAAGATTCTGGTACCATGTAAGAGCACTCGGAGCTCCAACTAAAAATTTTTAGCTGGCTATATGGGATGAAGTTGGTAACGTCTTCGAAGGAGACGACGCGCTGCAGTATATAGCAGGCACTGTTAGGGCTAACTTCGACACAAAAGAAAGCGTAGTTCTGACCCAGACTGATACAACATCAGCAGAAAAGCCTGAGAGATCAAAATTTATAGTATAACACTTTTACTGGAAAAAGCAGAAGAAAATCGCCCCAATAACACCGCCGCAGGACTCGATGGAATCCCAATACAGCTAATCAAAAGCCTCGGTACAAAGACAGGCAATGCTGACTAATGCCATTGAACAAGTGATTAAAAACAAAAATTCAATTGGATGGTCCGAAAGCAAGATGAACCTAAACTACAGATACAAAGGTGATAGGGATACTACGAGCTCGTACAGGCCAGTTACAGTAACGTTGGTGCTATATAGAATTGCAATGAAAGCTATCAAAGTTGAACTGTAGAAATGGAACCCGAATTAGAACCTGCAAACTCCGTTAACATGAAACTTCCTAGTGGAGATTTATGGCAATGGAGTTGCCGCCGTGCTGCGTGGCACAATGCGAGCTTTCGACGGGATCCGCGTAGAACGGAAGCGGCAGTTCTGCGCTTGCTTTCGCGTGCAACTTCTCACATATATACAGTAGCCGTTAAAGGCAGTTTTTTTTAAACACAGTATGTAATATAATCAAATCACAACGAGAAACTTTGCTGTATGTTACCACAAGACTTGTTTTCCAGGTGTATCGAAGTTATGAGCGATGCTGGCCACACTGTGCTCCTACTTTCGTGCGTGGGCAGCGTGGGTCACGTTGTTCGACAGGTGCTCTTCGAGTTGCGATTCTGTGCTGCGTTATCCTGCGTGTGCTTGCGTTCGCGGTGAGCTCAACTGCTTCCAGATGAGTGACGAAGCGGATATACAAACGAAATGGCGGAACATTTCCCCATGCGGCATGGCGAAGCATTAGTGTAGCGGGTACGGGCGCAATGTCCTTAGAAACAAATAAACAACTCCCATTACGTCGCTTATAAACAAAGGCAAAAAAATAATAATGATAAAATTTGTAAGTGAGCCAGTTACGACTAGTTTATTAGCGGGGTTTTCTTCGCAGCTGTAGCTGTCTGGGAACGAGAGTACTCCATCCAGCTGTAATGATCATTGCCGAACTTCCTTCGCGAAAATCTTCATTCGAATTCCTTGGGGACGACGATTTCGTGGAGCTGTTCATATATATATATATATATATATATATATATATATATATATATATATATATATATATATATATATATATATATATATATATATATATATATATATATATATATATATATATATTGTTACGTCCAATCGCGTCAAAGGAACGCGGGGATCAAGAAGAGAGAAGAAGAGAAGAACGACGACTGTGCAGTGGCCATTCCTGTTGTTCGTAGCCTGCCGTTCCTGCTCTCGCACGCCTAAATAAACCCCCTTTTCCCCGTGCTTGTAACAAATTGGTGGACGGTGCGGGGTACACCTCGTAACCACGGAGCCTACGCTGCTACAACTTCGCCAAAGCCGTCGACTTGCCGGACTTCCGCCACCCTCACCTGACATGCCTGAGTACGCCTGCCAGACTCCCGAAGGATCTGACGCGGCTTCTAGGCCAGCACCTGGTGTTCCGTGGCAATACTACCGCGTGCCACTCACTTTCGGAGGAAAAGCCGGAGAAGATGTCGACGAGTGGCTCACGAACTACCGAAGGGTGAGCCGGTCTAACGGTTGGAACTCGACCGCACAGCTGTCCAATGTTGTATTTTACCTTACCGACACTGCGCTCGTCTGGTACGAGAATCACGAAGACACGCTCACTTCGTGGGAGCTTTTCGTCGAGGAGCTCAGAGCATGTTTTGGAGATTCTAGCGCAAAAAAGAAACGCGCTGAACAGACGCTTTCGCAACGAGCTCAGATTCCCGGCGAGACCTGTACGACTTATATCGAAGAAGTGCTGAAACTGTGTAAAATAGTCAACTCTCAAATGTCTGAAGATGACAAAGTTGGACATTTGTTGAAAGGAATAGCCGAAGACGTCTACAATTTTTTGATCGGCAAGGAAAGCTTGGATTCCGTGTCTGACGTCATTCGCCACTGCCGGACCTTTGAGACGCTGAAGATGCGACGGATAATACCGAAGTTTGGTCGCCTGACTAATGTCACGACGGTGGCAAGTGTAGACCCGAGCGCGTGTGTTGACCTTCCATCCACTATACGGCAGATTGTTCGCGAAGAGTTGCTCCATCAGGAAGAGATGTACCGTTGCACACCCGGCATCACTGGCGCGTACTCACCACACGAGATGAGAAACACGGCCGTTTCGACGACATGGCAACCCACGGTGAACTCAGCGACCACCGAGTATAGGTCTACCCCACAAACGAGAGGGACCATGAGCTATCAAGGTCATGACTACGACCAACGCCCACGCCACACGCACGCCTCCCAGCGGCCGATGCCTAGCCATGATGAATGTCACCCACCTGCTGTCTATGCAGTCGACAGCAACATGCGCGACTACATGGAAGAACATCGCAATTCGAGGCATCTGCCGGTGTGTTTTCAATGCGGTGTCGCGGGCCACATAGCGAGGTTTTGCAATCGTCGCCCAACAACGTGGAATCGTCGATCGGGGTCTTCAACAAGGACCACGCCTCCTACGAGGACAACTCAACGGCCATACACTACCTCTTGGTCATCTGGCGTCCCTCCTGGCAACGATTACTGGCAGAGAAGCTTCCGGAGCCGCTCGCCGGCATCTGACAGGAGTTTGACGCCACCGCCAACTTCTCGTGCACCGCGTTTACGTCAATCTCCATCGCCAGTGCGCCGCTCAGCCTCACAACCGGAAAACTAGCTAGCGCGGCCGATGGGGGTGAGGTCGCTCGACACGTGCTATCGACAGAAATGCCCCCTGCAATTGCTATGATTAAGAACAAAGTGCATGTACTTGTTGATCGTGTTCCTACAATGGCTTTAGTGGATACCGGGGCAACTGTATCCGTAATGAGCCTCGGTTTTAAAGGTCGGTTGGGGCGCAAAGTTGTATTTCCGTGGGACCAGGCTGCAACGTTTTGTGGAGTGAGCGGCGAGTCGTTGCGCCCTGTTTGTGTGTGCACTGCTGAAGTGTCCCTGGCTGGTGGAGTTTTCGCGACAGAGTTTGTAGTTATTCCCCGATCGACGCACGAAGTGATTTTGGGCATCGACTTTTTGCGGCAGTGTGGTGCGACCGTTGATTGTCGCACGGGGGAAGTTTGCGTCGATGGCGATGTTTCGTCCGGGCTCTTAGAGGAGACTTGCAGTCAAGGTGAACTTTGTGTGTCTGCAGATACTGTTATGCCTGCGTCCACCTCGGTGTGCGTGCCGGTTGTATGTCGCGGTGAAGTTCCAGACAGTTTCGATGCCTCCGTAGAGCCAATGCATCTAAATTGTATGAAGAAGAACATTTTTGTCCCTCATTGTGTGGTATCCATCGGCAAGGGGCGTGCTGGCTTGTGGACGGCCAACTGCTCGGCAGAACCCGTCCTGCTTCCAGACGGCTTGAAACTCGCCTACTTTACAGAATACTCGTCCTCGTCCGTAGCCGTACTAACAGATCCGCCGTGTGAACCTGCTGACCTTCGCCGCGTCTCAGACAAAACGCTTCTGTCTATGGTAAACAAGTCACTCAGCACAAGTGAGCGCCATACCTTGGTGGATACGCTTTCTAAGCATCTGTCAGTGTTTGACTTTGCGCAGCCGGACAAAGCATTCTCGATTCCCGAGTCACGAACACGCCATACTATAGATACGGGATCTGCGCGCCCGATCAGGCAAAAGCCTTATCGCGTGTCGCCTAACGAGCGGAAGATAATCGAGGAACAAGTGAGTGACATGATGAAAAATGGAATAATACAAGAGTCCTCGAGTCCTTGGGCAGCTCCGGTCATACTTGTCAGAAAGAAAGACGGTAACTGGAGATTTTGCGTAGATTATCGAAGATTAAACGCCGTGACTAAGAAGGATGTCTACCCCCTGCCCCGGATTGATGATGCAATTGATTGCCTGCATTCGGCCTCTTATTTTTCTTCAGTGGACCTGCGCTCAGGATATTGGCAAATCCCTATACACCCGGCAGACAAGGAGAAAACAGCCTTCATAACCCCGGATGGATTATTCGAATTCAATGTGATGCCATTTGGGTTGTGCAATGCTCCAGCAACCTTTGAAAGGTTCATGGACACCATTCTGCGTGGGTTAAAGTGGAACATCTGTATGTGCTATCTTGACGACGTTGTTATATTCGGGCGCACATTCAATGAGCACAATACGCGCCTGGATATTGTCCTCGACTGCATCAAAAACGCTGGCCTGGTTCTGAACTCCAAGAAATGTAACTTTGGCGACCGTCAAACCGTTGTGCTGGGTCACCTTGTTAATAAAGACGGTATCCGCCCTGATCCCCTCAAGACGGCAGCTGTCGAGGCATTCAGTGCACCGCAGTCAGTGAAGCAACTTCGTAGTTTTCTGGGTCTTTGCTCTTACTTTCGCCGATTTATTCCTGGTTTTGCTGACGTCTCTTATCCTCTGACAAATCTGCTACATAAAGACGCACGGTTTGAGTGGACACCCGAGTGCGATTCTGCATTTCGTCAGCTGAAGCTCCTGTTAACCTCCCGACCTATCCTTCGCCACTTCAATCCTACTGCACCGACAGAAATCCACACAGATGCTAGTGGCGTTGGTCTGGGTGCCGTATTGGTCCAACGCTATGACGACCGTCAGCACGTGATTGCTTATGCAAGCCGCTCATTAAGCAAACCTGAACGGAATTAAACGGTGACAGAGCAAGAATGCCTCGCTGTAATCTTTGCGGTTCAGCGATTTCGCTCGTACTTGTACGGACGCCCATTCCAAGTCGTCACAGACCACCATTCCCTGTGCTGGCTCGTGAACCTTCGCGACCCTTGTGGTCGCCTTGCGCGCTGGGCTTTGAGGTTGCAGGAATATAACTTCACTGTTTCCTACAAGAGTGGCCGAAAACACGCTGACGCAGACTGCCTTTCCCGTATGCCGCTTGCCACGACGGACTGCGACGCCGACGATTTTGATCATGTCGTCGCTTCTGTGACACCCGCTTTTCCGGATATCGATGCGTTCAAAGCAGAACAACGGACAGACACTAAATTGGAGCCACTCTTTACTTCTGCCCATTCAAGTGCAACAAGCAGCTACTGTGTACGAGACGGGCTCCTGTACAAAAGGAACTACTCAAGCATGGGTGCACGCTTCCTTCTAGTGGTGCCGGAGCGTCTCCGGCCAGCAATCCTTCAGGCTATGCACGATGACCCTACCTATGGTCACTTAGGCACTGTGCGCACACTTTATCGCATTCAAGAACGCTTTTACTGGCCCCGGATGCGACATTCGGTTGAGTTTTATGTCGCCAGCTGCATACAGTGCCAACGTCGGAAACGCCCAACCACTGCCCCATCTGGTCTCCTTCAACCTGTGCCGCCTTCCAGCTCACCCTTTCAGCAAGTTGGAATTGATCTGTTAGGCCCTTTTCCAAGGTCATCTAAGGGGAACCGCTGGATAATTGTCTGCGCCGACTATTTCACACGCTATTGCGAGACGGCGGCTATACCATCAGCAACTGCCACCGAAGTGTCGCTTTTCTTACTTTACGCTATTGTTCTACGACATGGACCGCCTGGTGTTATCATAAGTGACCGGGGACGTCAATTCACGGCGGATATCGTGGAAGAACTTGTGCGTTTATGTAACTCGCACCTCCGGCACTCGACACCGTATCACCCGCAAACGAACGGCCTCACTGAGCGCACTAATCGAACAATCACCAATATGCTTTCCATGTATGTTGCGTCCGATCACAAGAATTGGGATGAAGTTCTACCATTTATTACTTACACCTACAACACAGCCAAGCATGAGACAACTGGCTACAGCCCCTTCTTCCTTCTATATGCTCGGCCGCCCCGGTATACGCTCGACACTGTCCTCCCTTTTTACCACCGCGACAATCCTACGGTCGCCGATACGCTGTGCCTCGCTGAAGAGGCTCGGCGACTTGCGTGTCTTCGGACTTTGGCATCACAAGAAAACTCCAAAGCCCGCTACGACGCACGACATCGGCCTGTTACATATCACCCTGGTGATCTCGTTTGGCTTTGGACTCCCACAAGGAAGCGCGGTTTGTGTCAAAAGCTGCTGGCAAACTACGATGGACCGTATGTTGTCATCGACAAAGTCAGCGAAGTGAACTATACTCTCGCGCGCCTCACGAACACTGGTAGACGTTCTGCTAGGACACAAGTCGCACATGTCGCACGGTTGAAATCATGCACGCCACGACAAGCTAATTGACCCTCCCAGGGGGCTTTGTCTGCGAGGGGAGGTATGTTACGTCCAATCGCGTCAAAGGAACGCGGGGATAAAGAAGAGAGAAGAAGAGAAGAACGACGACTGTGCAGTGGCCATTCCTGTTGTTCGTAGCCTGCCGTTCCTGTTCTCGCACGCCTAAATAAACCCCCTTTTCCCCGTGCTTGTAGCAATATATATATATATATTCGAGTAAGAATAGTATAGGAAGGTCTAAATTGTAATGAAATGGTAGAAATTTACCAAGGACTAAAGCAGGATGCCCTCTGTCTCCATTGTTATTCGCGCTTTATGTTAAGGCCGTAGAAAGACAACTGGAGACCGGCCAATTAAGATTTGATTTATCATAAATGCGTAATAGGCAAATGGTGCAACAGAAGGTTCCCGCATTGATGTTTGTGGACGGCACAGTGCGACTAGTGTGCAGAGCAATAGACCACAAACATTGGCCAACATGTGTGACAACGCAGCAACAAATTTAGGCCTTAAATTTATCGCGGAGAAATCGGTAATCATGATCCTTAAATGAAGAGACGAGGATCTAGGTTGTTTCGATTCAACAGAAAGTCATACCCATAGTCAAGCATTCTAAACACCGCGGCGTATACATAAACGCAAGAAAGACTTAATCAAGTAGCCGCCAAGATAATCTGATAGTAAAAGGGATGCGGAATGGAGAAATAATGAAACATAGGGCACTTTGGGGCCACAATAAACATAAGGTGTTGCGTGGATTCTGGAAAGGAGTCATTGGTCCAGTGCTGAAGTTCGCAAATACCATTCTGTGCCTAAAATCGGATGTATTGTCGGGATTTGAAGTTAACCAAAGAATGGTGTGCCGGTTGGCTTTGAGAGCCCACGGCAAAACCACAAATGAGGCAGTGCAAGGGGACATGGCTTGGACCTCGTTTGAAGTCAGAGTAGCACAGAGCAAAATTAGTTTTGGAGAAAGAGTCAGGAACACGGATCAAAATAAATGGGCGACTAAAATGAACAAATATATGTGCCTAAAAAGCGTGGACGCAGTATGGAGGAAAAGGTTAAGAAAGTTGGCAACCACGTACAGGGCAATTGAGAGTGTAGATAGACAACTAGGAGTAATCAGAAAGAAAGTAAGAGAAACAGAGACAGCGAATTGGATGCAAAGAACGGAAACGAAAAAGACCGGGGATATTTGCAAGAATGAGAAAAAAAGAAATCAGAAGCAGGAATCTGTACGGTTACCCGAAGTGCCTCGTTATTTCCGGCTCGAGCTGGTTGCCTAAGGAAAAAAACACCTACCGGAGCAAATATTCGGAATTAGATGAGGCATGGGTATGCCGCAGCAAAAATACGTAGACGACTCAGCACGTCCTAATGGAATGCGAAGAGATTCACCCAGCGAAACTAGTACGTAGCTTACAACTTCCGGAAGCGCTTGGATTTAAAGTAGACTGAAGTATCAGCTGGTCAGCGGTCGAGATAAGCAAGAGACGTTTAGAGTATTGGGGGGAAAGGCAGGGAATAGACCGATACGGCCGGATACATTACAGGTACAGGCAGTGGTACAAGGCAGATAGAGAAGATTAAATAGATATATACAAGAATGCTAGAAGGGGACGCTTCGATAGCATGCCTGATTAACTCAGTCAGGCTGGGTGCCGATTTGTCCCCGCCCCATTTCAAAGGGGATGCCAATAAAGATTCACCATCATCATCATGCTCGCACGCGCTGCTGAGTTTCTCGCAAGACTAACAGATGGCGCTCGCCTCCGCGCATTCCGGCCGCGGCAGGGTTGCACAATTTGTGCGTTGTTACGACATCCAACCGGTGCCGCCAGTGTTACGAACTTGCACCGCTGCACCACGATTACGGCTTTGTGGTCCCGTAGCGCTCGTCACCCGTTTCGTGACAGAGCGTTGGTAGCGAAGACTCCGAGCCTGGCGTCGATGAGAATAACAAAAGGGACTTTATACATTATATACAGGTTATCATACAGGACATGAACGGGTCGGCACTGGGGCCGAGTGCTCACAACAAACGCGACTGTTCTCGCACGACGACGTCCGGCGAAAACGCGTGACACATCTCACCCCAGTCGGGAGCGACACTCTCTCCCGGTGGGTCGGCGGATCCTGTTTTTCAGGCGGCGTGTCGCTGCTTTTATAATCCCCGAGGAACCATTGTTACTCAAACGGCCCAATACAAAGTCAGCACACGACGGTCGTCCGAGGGGTCCAACCAGCGACCGCGCTGGCCACCCGGTTCAAAGTTCGCGCGCGCGGTGACCTCCAGGCAAAGGGAGGCGCGGCGCCGGGCTGTCTGGCACACGCTGACACGTCCAAACTTGCGGCTCGCCGAGGCTTCTCCCGCAGCAGGACACCGCTGCCTGACGGCTCAGCATCTTGACTTGTGAAGGGAGAATTAGGGCGCTCGCAGGATAGATTCCGCATCTTGCAGATTCGGAATCCGGGCTTGTGGTAATGGCACAACAGCATCCCCGCCCTCAGATAAGGCGCCGGGAAGACGAGCTGCCTCCACGTGGCTCGGATGCCGGGCGCGCACGTTCGTCAGGCTCGTCCAAGTTCACGTCCAGTGTCGGGACGCCAGGTAACTTCACGTGCCCAGGTCCGACTCGCCAGGACAGGAGCTCTGCTCACCGCGTCGTCGCCAAGGCACCTTGACCAGCTCCGCTCGGGTCGTTCCTAAGACCTTGCTTCTCGCCACTGGTCCCGCTTGGTCGTTCTGCAGCTTGCAAAACCGACCGGCAAAAGGCAACACCCAACACGAACAAGTGCCCTCTGTCTCCCGTCAAACACCAGACAAGGCCATAATTCAAATCAACCTAACTAAATTGCTATCCCTCTTTTTGCTCCCGCTGCAACAAGAGGCAGGTGTACGATCTAGCACACAAGGCTCAAACAATCAGTTTTCAAATTAACAACACACCAAAATAGAAACAATTATTAATCAGCAATAATAATTACAAATAGAATGGTCCCCTTGAAATCGCTTGGACCAAAACATACCACTGAGGAAGCAAATGAGGTCATTCATTTTTCCCGGCGATATTTTCGCGGAATCCGAAGCTGCTTATATTTGCGACCCTGCTTATCCGTGTAGCGGCGGTACAATAAGCCAGATTCCTTGCCAAATGAAACCCTCTTTTTTTTCACTCCCCGTTTGACGCTCTTCCTCAGATCGGCTAATGAACAGCCTTCCTGTTGCTCGCGAATCAGACTTTCTCTTTCAACTGCAGCCTGCTCCTGCCGGCTGGCGGAAACCGGAGCGAGTGTGGAGCCCGCGTCGCCTAATTGCGGCGTCGAGTCTATATCGCGGCTAGCACTGCACGCGTCACTCCCACTCACTTCCAGGACCCGCTCGTCTAGGCCAGCCTCCGAGCTCTGCCTCTCCCGTGACTGCTCGCCACTCAAGTTACCGTGATCGGTCCGTGTGCCGCACCGCCTTTCGCTCACCGACGCTAAGTCAAGTTCCCTCGACAGCGGGCGCGCTTTGGATCGCGTGGGGGCCATGTACGCCACGTCGGCAAAGAATGATTTGCCCTGATCCCTCAGCAGCTGCTCCGAGCTATTTGAGAAGAGGTAGGAAAATTGCTCCGGGAGGGCGGCTGACACAGCGGCTTCGGTGTTAAGTTTCCCAAACTCTCCTTCAATGATAACCGTTGCGATCGGTAAACAGACACTCTCCTTCTCGGCCACTTGCCGTATCCTAACGCACTCTCCAGTAAAATCACTCGAGGAGACGAAAGACGGGTGAACAACGTCCATAGTTGCTGCAGAGTCCCGCAGTGCTCGGCACTTCTTGCCGTTTACCTTAATTTCCTGCACATAGGGCTCCAATAGACGTATGTTCTTGTGAGTTTCCTGTATCGTTGCAAAAGCAATTCTCTCTGGGCAGCTTGCAGCGATGTGCCCTTGCTTTTTGCAATTGTAGCAGGTTAACGGTTTCCGTTTTTCAAAAGAACGCGTCATTTCGTTTCGCTGTTTCGGACCATCGTCATCATTCTGAGATGCATTCTGTCCTTCCCTTACAGTTTCTTTGGTAAGGGATTCGTCGTCCCGAAACTCGCGACGCGTGATTTGCTTCCGTTCGTCGGACTTCCCGGAAAACCAATCTCTCCTATCAGCTTTTTCTATGCGCACTGCCTTGCTGTGCAAGCTGCGGCGGGTGTAATACTCTTCCGCTAACTCTGCTGCCTTGTTTAGCTTAACCTCCTTTAGCCTATCTTGCAGCCAGAGCCGGACATCCTCATCAATGCAACGGTAGAACTGCTCCAACGCGATGCATTCGACAATTTTGTCGCGGTCGTCGTAAACCTCTTCGCCCTTCAGCCATTCCACCAGGTCGGCTTTTAGACGAAACGCGAAGTCAACATTCGACTCCTTACCCTTTTTTGCATACCGGAACCTCTGCCGGAAAGCTTCGGGCGACAATTTGTACTTCCGCAGTAGCGCTTCCTTCACATCACTGTAGCTCTCAAACGCCTCTTTCGATAAGCAAGTTATTACGTCTGATGCCTCCCCAGGAAGCAAGGCTAACAGATTCTGTGCCCAAAGGGATCGCTCAATGCTATTCCGTTCGCACACGTGCTCAAATTTCACGAGGTATTTGGCCATATCCTCTCCGACGACAAAGGGTGGAAGTTGATCGCGTATTCTTGGAACATTAGAAGTGAGACTAGGCGCTGGCGAGCTATTTCGGGTCTCCAACTCTTTCATTTTAAGCTCGTGCTCACGAATCTCTCTCCTTTCCTCCTTTTCCTCCTCGCGACGTTGCTGTTCTCTCCTTTCCTCCTTTTCCTCCTCGCGACGTTGCTGTTCTCTCCTTTCCTCCTTTTCCTCTTCGCGACGTTCCTGTTCTCTCCTTTCCTCCTTTTCCCGTCGTTCATTTTCCTTCCTTTCCTGCTCGCAACGTTCCTTCTCCTCCCTTTCCCGACGTTCATTGATACCCGCCCAGGCCTCAGCGGCTTCCTCAGCCGTTACGTCCCCGGTCCTCATGACCTCAAGGATCGCATTCTTTCTTTTGGTTGAGCCCAACTCAATGCCCAACTCCTCACAAATTTCGAGAAGTTCCTTCACCTTGTACTTCTCCATCGTTCACACTGTCCTCCTGCTGTTTACCCTTTTTGAATATACCTGCCGTACGCTACTATAACACTACTAGTAAGACATATGCAAGTATTTCACACACTGCCCCGTTTTACCCCCTCAGCATCCCCTGGTTTTCAAAACACTCTTACTAGGCTTGAAACACACAAGGTTATCACAATGCAACACCAAATCCTTCCCTAAGCTACTATAACCTGTGTCAGAGAAAGTCTGGTGTTTGAGGTAAACTTCAGGCACTCACCGCGCCGAGGTAGCTGATGCCGGTCAATCCCGTAGCTGCCATCCAGTGTTACGACATCCAACCGGTGCAGCCAGTGTTACGAACTTGCACCGCTGCACCACGATTACGGCTTTGTGGTCCCGTAGCGCTCGTCACCCGTTTCGTGACAGAGCGTTGGTAGCGAAGACTCCGAGCCTGGCGTCGATGAGAATAAAAAAAGGGACTTTATACATTATATACAGGTTATCATACAGGACATGAACGGGTCGGCACTGGGGCCGAGTGCTCACAACAAACGCGACTGTTCTCGCACGACGACGTCCGGCGAAAACGCGTGACACATCTCACCCCAGTCGGGAGCGACACTCTCTCCCGGTGGGTCGGCGGATCCTGTTTTTCAGGCGGCGTGTCGCTGCTTTTATAATCCCCGAGGAACCATTGTTACTCAAACGGCCCAATACAAAGTCAGCACACGACGGTCGTCCGAGGGGTCCAACCAGCGACCGCGCTGGCCACCCGGTTCAAAGTTCGCGCGCGCGGTGACCTCCAGGCAAAGGGAGGCGCGGCGCCGGGCTGTCTGGCACACGCTGACACGTCCAAACTTGCGGCTCGCCGAGGCTTCTCCCGCAGCAGGACACCGCTGCCTGACGGCTCAGCATCTTGACTTGTGAAGGGAGAATTAGGGCGCTCGCAGGATAGATTCCGCATCTTGCAGATTCGGAATCCGGGCTTGTGGTAATGGCACAACAGCGTACGGCACGTGCTGTGCTTGCTTCCCTATGCGACAAAAATGCAGATGCTAGGCTGTGGAGGTCACGTGCTGGGCTGTGATAGTGCAGACATTACAATCGTCCATAACCTGAAGAGAGCGCTTGGAGCTGGCGTCTCAACAGCGTGCTTGCCACGTACGCAGAACGAGCACGTATAAACGCACGCCAGCAAAATGGCTCTAAAGCGCGCACTCAGCGTCGAGGACACCCAGACCCGAAAGAAGCGTCGCGCGGAACAGGAGCTTCTTCGCTACGCAGCGAAACGTGGTGCAGACCACGAATATTTGTATACAATTATAAAAGTAATTTAGTTACGTACAGCCCCTAAACCGGTTAAAGTTTAACACTTTTGCCACGATGCGATGTGCTATGCGAGGCAATGATAATGCTCAACCCTCTCATACATTATGAACAATGACGCACAACAACGCCTCAAGCAAACACGTCTGCCTGTGTGCTCTGTGAACTACGCAAGCAGAAGTGGTGCACGCAGGGTAACGCGCAACTACTCACCACCCTCGTATTGGACTAGACGCTGAAAAGAGAGAGAGAGAGAATGAAGAGGAAAGGCAGGGAGGTTAACCAGATATGAGTCTCCGGTTTGCTACCCTACACTGGGGATGGGGTATAGGGGTTAGAAAGATAAGAGAGAGGAAAACGCTAAAAAAAGGAAAAAAAAACACGCACACATGGAGGCACACACACAAAAAGTGTTCCAGTTAAAGTCGTTCACTCAGGCCGGTAGATCGCAAAAAGCGCAATAGCGCTTTTTGCGATCTACCGCAAAAAAACGCTGAAAAAATACATTCACTGCCTACATCTTCGCTAATTATCATTATTATCGTTAAGAATTTGCCACTGTATGCGAGGCAATCGAGGGAACAACTAACAGCGTTCGCACGCACCAGCGCGCCACGCTTCTCGACTCGGAGACCTCACGCGCACTTTTAAGCAGCGCCACGAGATGGCGCAGCGTGTCGAGAAAGAAGCGCGAGAGAGGAGCCTGATTGTTGCATGACGCGCTTTTCAGTGCCGCCACGCACTGGTGCATCATGTATTTCGGGGGCCACACGCAGGCTTCGCGGTGGCACCACTAGATGGCGCCGATGTGTTCTCAGTGAAGCACGAAAAAGGAATCCCGCCGCAGTACACGCCCCTTACTTAACTCGTTTCGACTGTTGCAATATGTTGTGTCGCTGTGTTGGTTCAATGCTAAACGCGTTGCCGTCGACAGTCATCGTGAGATGGTTTCTGCTGATTTTTTTTGTTCCTAAAACGCTGGCTGTACAAGAATGCCACTTTACTGACAAACACTTTTAACAAGCGTATCGGTGTATTTTCAGCTGTGGAGAGCGAGACCGCAATGTCTGATGCTCTGAACAGCAACTCGGCAGAGTTGGCACTTTATGCTCTTACAAAGCTAGACTAGCTCTCGTATTAAGAAATGCGCCTTAAAGTGAAACTCATGCTTGACCTTTTCAAGATAAGGCCTAACGTGAACGTGCCGAAAGAAGCGCAATGAGCGTCTTGGTCGCGTTCACGTCAGACGACATCTAAGTCAAGTCAAGCTGGGCCTTTCAGTTAAGGCGCATTTCTGAATACGGGGGGATAAGCCAGGTGCCAACTATCAGCAAGTGCAAGGTAGAGGTCGCTTCAGCCTGGCTGGCACAATCGTCTGTGGAGTGGCGCAGAACCGTGTATGACACTACACGGCCACACACACGTCAAGGTTTGATGTTGTGCTCGGTGACACGACATTCGAGCAGGCGACTTTCTCGTGACGAGCCCTTCTGTTGTCGGTCTTTTTTTTTGTTCTTTTCTTTTTAGTTTTGTTTTATAGCGACACAATATCGGACACGTCGCAATGCTGGGTGCACCTGTCAAGGACGTCATCAAAACAACGTGTGAGAAGTTTTCAAGTTGAACAAAGGTCATCGTCTTGGCGTCAAAGGCCCTTAAATTGTCAAATGGATCTACGAGGAACCAGAATACCTTTTGTTAAAACGAAGTTGTGGAGCGAACGACCAGGGCTGAAGTACACAAGTTTCTTTCGGAAGCATGCTGTGGTGTTGACTTACATTTTGTGTGCCTCACCCTTCCTTGTTTCTATTCGTACCTCACTGCAGCAGCCAATGATCAACACTACATACCAAACCGCTGAAATTCAGATGCTGTTGCTCATTCACATGCTTTTACACCATGTTTTACATGCCCCCTATGTCGCCTGTCTCTCTTGAAAGAAGCTTTAGCTCAGTAGCTCCTATATAAAAAATGGGGAAATGGACTATAATGATTTTTATACGCAAACTCTCAGCCGATTTTGATGATCTTTCTCGTATTTAAAAGAAAAAAAGGGCATTAAACTTCAGTGATTCCTCCCCCTCGTAACTCATTTACTCATTTTTAGACCACAACGGTGCTATTTCTTGCCTACTTTTCCAAAATAATAATGATTGTCCATTACGTGATAATGACGAAGAATTCGGCCGTTATAGGGTTGTTGGTTGGAAACGGAAAGGAGGGGTGCTGGGGGGTGCTACGGTCGAATAAAAATGTGGTAACTTGCAAAGAACTCGTAAGAATGAAATATTTCAAGGAATATTTAACGATAACTACAAGTTCCGAGGCACTTGAGAAAGTATATTGAGTGTTGGTTAGGTTATGTTAGCTTTGTTATTTGTTTCCTTTGTTGTGCACAATTTCTATAGTGTACGCGGTTTATCTTGTGCTCGTCTCTCTTCCTCAATCTATATCCTCCTTCCACTCTTTTTCTCTTTTTATGCCCCTTAACCCTTCCCCCCGCGCAGGGTAGCCAATCGGAACTACCTCTGGTTAACCTCCCTGCCTTTCTATGCATAGTTTCTCTTTCTCTTCCAGTCTGTATGGATTAGTGAAGCATTTTGTGTGCACTTTGTGAAGTTAGCAACACACGCACACAGCCATTAGCACTCTTGGATTCCCCATAAGCAGAACAGATTTATTTATTTGGAATGTGGAGCTTTATGAAACCCATTTTTGTAGCTGTTTGGCTAAAGGCATGCGCGAACTCGTTTTCGAGGTGTTTCAACTTTTTATTATTTGAAAATATTTGTTTCAAGCAATTTTAGTGCGTCAACCATACTTTCGTTACTTTCATGTCCCATCGCGGTGACGTTACATTTTGCTCCGAGCAATAAAGCTACGAGAAGTCATGTGCAACTGACACATCTCTTTCCATCACTCAGCAGGACGACATTCAGTCCAGTATATGACAGACGTGTCGGGAGCGTGGTACTCAATTCGGAATAATTTTAAAACTTTCTTACGTCATTTCTAAAATACAGCGTTTCTGTAAATGATGCTTATGCCATTCAGGATTACGCTCTTACTAGGCCAAAAGGCTTCTTGCTTTTAAGGTTCGATGAGTCGCTCAGAAAATCTTTCGTGGGTAATTGCTACGATCTTCATCTACAATGCATTAAAAGGATGCAAGCATGATGAGACTGTGAAACTGTAAATGGCTTTGCCTAAATTGAGAAATAAAAAAATGCACATTTGACGCGTGAAAGCGAGGCTTTCTTATTCAAAAACTGGAGCTTGTTGAGCAGAATTGATCTGTCCAGTGCGCTCGCCCAGGAACTGGCGTCTCGCTGCGATAATTGCGGTTTTCCTGCAGCAAAATTATTTGGAATAGTCCTTGCTTTCATTGGTCCTTCCCCATCGATACTTCAAAAAGTGCTGACTTCCCTCATATTTGAACAGAAATTAATATGTGACAATTACGAATAGTGAATTCTGGAATCGAAGCCGAACCGATTAGAAAGACTATCAGATTCCTATTTAAAATTTCCAACATTCTTGCACACAAGGACGCCAAAAATAACAAATAAGATCTTGACGGGCAAAGCGTAGTTTTCTGAGAACCCTTTGTTATTACAATAACAATAACAATTATACGCGCATTCCAGCTAGGAGCATTTTAGCCGTCGCCGTCGCCGTGCTGTCCCGTATAAGACCATGTGCGAGGAGAAAGAGAGCCCGCGCGCCGTTCTGAAACATAGTTCCAGCGCACATTTTGACACGGACGAGAAGAGAAAGATTAGCATAATGCTAATCATAACCAACTAGCCCAGCTGTCTATACCGCGCGCCGTTCGTCGGTGGTCATGACACGTGTTGAGGGATGCGAGGGCGAGCCGAGAATGGTGTTAGCTTCATGCACGCCGTCTTTCCGCTGGGCTCTAGTGTAGAACGTCGCGTGATGGAGCCTGCGCCACGGTCGGGCTAGAGGAGAAGAACGTGCGTGTTCTCTTCCAGCCCAGCCGTGGCTGCATGCGCTTAATTTGAGTTTTGAGATGCGATACAGTTGAAATGGCGTAGCGAGCGGCAGCAGCAAACGTTCGCTTTGGGATAAGCATGCGCGCTCCTTGCTGCCGGCGCTCCTTACCGCGCCAACATTGTGACGGAGAGTGCTCGCGGTCGTCGAGTGACGTCTGTTTGTGTTAGTCTAGCGCGCGCGTGGCACCATGCCTGTTTAATTAGTAAGTGAATGCTTTCTGCAACTTTGATACGTCCGAAAGAACTACGAGCCTTGCTTGGTGTAATTTCCTGATACTTTGCTGTTGCTATGAATGCGTTCCTTCCGGGCGAAACAGATACTTTTTTTGTGTGTGTGTGTAGTTCTGACCACGGCGTTAGAAAATATTCGCTAATATTTCGGGAGGTAGCGAATGCACTACCTGAGGCAGTAAAATTTGGAAAGATTGCCGTTTAGCTTTTTTTTCTTTTGGTGAAGTGAGGGAGGCAGATCGCATCGAGTAAGCAATTTATTCGTTTGTAGATGCTTCCCAGAAAAGCTTGCATCGAGTCCGAGTCGCAAGAACTAAAATGGCGTTCTGGTTGCGAGGACAACGTTTGGCTTGTTTTATGTGCCATTCGCAGACTGCCGCCAACGATGAGGATAGTGCTGCTGTCTGAAAAGAGCTCACTGTGTTGAGGTTAAGATAATATTCGAAATCGCGTACTTTGCTTATCGTCAGTTCCTTTGCAGTTCCTTGCGACGTTAATCTACTTTATGCGTACAGCTGGAGAGAACGAAGCTTCACGCAGGCATGTCATCGCAGGATAACGAACAAACTGCATTAATTAGGGCATCAGAGTGACTCGCCCTGTGTTAAGAACGACAATCGTCGTCAAACACACGTCGCTGCAGCTATACTAAAAATGCTGTCTCAAAGAACCCGAATGACTTGAACTCTGCGGAAGAACACTGGCTTAGAATGTATGCATGCTTGCGCTGGCATATTATTATTGTTATGATATTTATTTATTTATTTATTTAGGAATACTGCAGGCCTTAGAAGGCCCAGACAGGGGGGAAAGGTACATACAAAAAAAGAAAACACAATAGATTGACGAAGGAGTAAAAAAAAAATGCTCCGGAAGAAACTTAATAGAAAGTTCAATTGCATAATGAGTAAAGCACCTTTAAATAATGCATAGAGAGTGGCAGATACAAATTGAAACACTGTTTCGCAAGCACAAGCACAGGAAATGTAATACAAAAAAAGGAGGAGTGCATAATTCAAAATTACTACAACGCGCAAATCAATAAATATTGCACAACGATACAAATTGAAACGAGATTTCGTAAGAACAAGCACTAATATTAGATAGTAATAGACGCTATTGAGTCAGCGCTGAGAAGTTTGTTATAGGGTAGGCTGTTCCATTCCGTTACTGTTCGAGGGAAAAAGGAAGACATAAAGACATTGGTTCTACCATTATAAGGCGTTAATGATGCAGCGTGGCGATGTCTTGTTCGGCGGGCAGTAAGGGGTGTTATGTAAGGTTAAGGTATATTGACAAATAGACAAACAGAAAGAGATGGGAAGGAGCAAGCTGGCGACAGACAACAGCAGAGGCACAGCGCCTGCCTACGCTTCAGAAAGGAGGGGACGGTAACATAGATATCGAAGATTAGGTGAAGGAAAGAAGAATGACAGAACAAGGGGACAGGCCACAAAGACTCTAGTAGCGATGATTATGACACCTGGTAACAGGGAAAGAAACAATACAAAAGCTGCGCAGGTCGCACTACTCAGCGATGCTTGTAATGCAGTAAGAAATGACTTATTCTTACAGTTGCCTCTTGATACGGACAACGGGGTTTCTTTTCTACGAAACAGAGCCAGTTTGCTAGATGACGTAAGTGTCTCCCACAAAGGCTACTCATATCGGGGGAGGCATTATGATAGTCCGTGCGTCGGGCACTCACTTTTCAAGCGCTAGGGCAGACCGTTTTCTTTTTTTCACTGCAAGTGACTCAAGAGATGATTGTATCGAGAGGAAGATACAGGCAAAAGAGCATGAAAACGAAGAAAATTATAACTGGGCAGAGAAAATTAACGACTGTACGGGACGGCACGCAGATGTAGAAGGACGCAGTTGAGGGTTGGTAACGCAGGCGCAATATGCAGTATGAAAGAAACTAGTATGTCTAGGGGAGGCCCAAACTCCCACAGGGCATAGAACGGGAGACTTCCATCTCGTCTGCAGTGTAGACTGGACACGCGGAAAGAATGCGCTCTATTGTTTCGGCAACGCGACAGGTGCGGGAGACAGGGCTCGAAGGCAGCCCCTAGATAAAGGCGAGCCAGCTGCAGGGCACCGAGCAGAAAACACGGGAGAAGCAAGACCGTTTCATGTTCAACTGAAAGGTGGACTGGTGTGTGTTACGCGCGCTGTGTGAATCATGCCTATAGAAACGATCAAAGCCGTGACGAAATGCCATGGCGGACGAGCGTTGGCTCTTTCCTCTTTGCCGTATTTTACCTCCAGTTAATTATTGCTCCGGAAATATTTTACCGCTGAAAATCGCAAAGACAAGGAAGGAAAAAAGAACACAGAATAAGCACTAGGTATTAAAGTACGTCATCGCACAGCAAAACCAGAATCGTTGTTTTCGCGATAGGCTTTATAGGGTTTTCAGGAATCAGTGACAGCAGCACGGCAATACGTCTGCTATCTACGTTAATTATTTAACTGCACCTGTTGCAAACACCGTACGGTAGTGTGTAGCTTCCTCGAATCTTCGGACGGTTCATTTCATTGATAAACTGCAGTTCTTGTAGCGAGCATGGTACGGTTCTGAATATGGTGTCAGCTCAACATTTTCTTCGTCATAGGGAACTAATTCTTCGTCATAGGGAACTGATACTGGCGGCAAGCATGTACACTGATGCAGCTCACTTTTAAGTATAAACAATGTGCAAAATCTCCCGGGAGTTCTTCGGGTGTTTCTAGTTGCACGCTGCGTAACGTGGACTCTTTGCTACGGATACAGGTGCCGACTATAACCTCTCCCGCTGCGAAGTAACTCTCTTCCATCGCTTATAGCTGGGAGTGGCGTTTACGAACGCCCCTCCCACTTACAAGCGATATTATACAACCGTATATGATAATGACTCATCGTCCGCTCAAGAATAAAAAAAGTTGAACATGCGTCATGCTTTCAGGTGAGAAAACGAAGGAAGCAACTTAACAATGCAGACATCAGAATGTATCACTGCGCCCATAGTCGCCCAGCTTGGGGAGCACAACTTTTTTAATGATCGATCATAGTCCCAGCATGTACGATGGTAACACAACACAAATTGACTAGCATGAAGGCGGAAACCCCAAATCTTCTCTTTTGTGAAATCGATCAATGCAATGAATCGTAAGCATGTTGAGAGCCACACATACAGAGGAAACAAATATACAGAAAGGGAGTCCAGATAAATATATGCAAACAAAACGCAGAGGTGTTCTTGTGCTTTTTTCGTTAAGGTGCAAACTTCCAAGCAAGTTGACATGAATACTTCATATGCAACACAATTACACAACAGAACCGCTATTCTTTAATCATAATCACAAGGGTTTCTTTATTTAAGAAACCCTTGTGATTATGATTACAGCGCTCTGTACTCTCCTCTGTCCCCTCAGCTGTCCTTGCGCTGTTATTCAAACTTTAAAGCATGTTTCTTTATATTGAGGCTTTTCATACGTTTTTTACGAATGTAGGAACCTAATTTAACTAGTTTCATTTCATTATATCACTGCAGCGATTACTATCAGCGTACGACTGGCACGTTTTGAAGTTCTTAAATAACATTTGGTAGATTTATAGCGTGCCTGACGTGGAACTTAAAATTTTTATATTCTCCTTCTGAGATACGTGCATGTGCTTCTTCGGCGATTTAGGGAGACCTTTGCAGTCCATTTCGGTGCAATGCTGTTTCGCACTACAGTCGAACGTATTTTTAACAAACAGGCACATGCTCAGAAAAGTGTTTTGGATATCCAGTAAATTAATATGCCCAAACTCGCATACAACGACCCTGAACTATTATGCGGTGTTCGTTATATACGAATTTATTATCTCCAGTGGAGAAAAGAAACAAAAAAAATATTGAAGACAGAAGTAGGCACTAAAGCAGAGAAAAAAAATGTAAGCACTATAGTTCTTGCCTGTGTCTTGAAACCTTCCTTAGCGCTACCGAGAATCGCGTTCTCAATGCGCAAGAATGTATTTCCTTTATTAATTTACTGCCCTAACAGCGGACTCTTCAAGTTCTATATAGTGACTGTCCAGTTCGTTATGAGGGAGTTACTCTAAATTCTCGTTATAGCGTAGGCCATGAACCTTGCCACTGCGCCATCCTTTTCATCACAATTGATTCTTTCTCGATGCCTCGTTATAGTAAAATTGTTTTATTCGAAATATCGCTGTATTTGAAGTTTTTCATCTTCTCACCTTCTGATTCTCCCATAGCTCCTACACTTTGAACTATATACTGCTTATAACGAAGTCAATTTTCGGTGACTTCGTTACAATGAGAGCTTACTGTATTTTGCCTGAGTGTCGGTCCGTAAGTTTCGCGCGTTCGATATAGACAATATTTCGCTTTTCAGGGTTCGTTATTTTCGAAATCGACTATAAGGTTACGATCAAGTAAAACTTTTGCTTGGGCTAGTTGGTTCATGCTTGAATGAAAAGAGCAAGGCGCAATAGACCAGGACAGAAGAACACAAGCGCCGGTCCTGTCGTTTGTGTTCTTCTGTCCTGGTCTATTGCGCCTTGCTCTTTTCATTCAAGGTTACGACTTAGCTTTGAGATCTAATTTTGCACACTGCTCACTTTCACTAAATAGCGCACACGATCACACGCCGGGCCCAAAAATTAATAAGTACAGTCACGCATAAGTTCAAGTCAAGGAATGCTTAGGGTCATGTTCTTTCAGCCGCACGTGGGGTTTGTTAAATTGGTTGACAACACTGGTACTGCCCGTATGCGTTGGAACATCCCGCGACTCCACGAAATCTATGAATCCTGGCCCACTCCCATGATCAGGTGGACCAAAATGGAGCTGGGGATATCGCATGTATTATTCTCAAGTTGTCGAAGCATTGAATGTCAATGAACAATTGTTTGATTAGGAGCGCTCAATAAATTCGGGGTAATTATAGCTTCGAATATTAGTGAAAGCATCATATGTGAGCCTCTGCGACTTGACAAGTTCGGGCCCACCTGCGATTTCCGTGTTCAAAGGCAAGAGACACGCAGGTACCTGCATCAAGGCAAATGTTCAGAAAGTGATAATGATATATCTAGCATTAAAAAGAAAAAAAAAAGGTTCAAAGGGAATGACTGATATTCCAAAAACACATTTCAGCGCCAAGCTTTATTGTAGGTGAAATTCCGACACATTTCGAGAATTTTTGCAATATTAGAGCAGCCAGGTGACAAAGCCACAGCCTCGCAAAAAAGAAAAACAAGACGCAGACGTCGAAGCTGCGTACACTGCACCTTGCAGAACGTTCCAAGTCTACAATATCAGCGTGGTAAAGCAAGTTACGTCTATCTGTCACCTGAAATGCGTGGGTCTTACCGATATTGTATTCCCAAAATAAGTGCGTTGTTTGAAAAGACGATTGATAAGTCAAATTTGTCCGAAAAAAAAAATCACCGACGGTTACGATACTCCCTAATTCGAAATTTGAGCGTAGCTTTAAACGTGTCTTGATTTCGCAATATACTGAGTCAAATAATTTGAAATAGACATGTAGCCCAGTCGGCAATCGCCGTAAATCTGATCCGCGGGTGAAGCGCGTCGGCTTTTATCTGTGACTCGTCAAAGCTTCCAGTGTAATCGCTGGTGCCGCGTTGCTCCCAGAAAGCACTGCACAGTTCGCGTCGCGCATACAATTAGATTACAAAACGATCGCAAACCATGACAATTGAAACGAGCGTGAACGAGACCAAACCAAGCAAATCAAACTAGTGCGAGCGAGAGCTGACGCGAGCTGACGCGAGCAGACGATAGTCTCATTGGTCTGCCGCTCGCCGCTCGAGTCTTTCTTCTCCCGCTCTGCCGTCGCTCTTTCGTTGTGCTCGCTCATTCGGTTACACCGCCGACGCCGGCGCTCGCCGCAGGAACGGGCACCTAAGAGCTGCCCTCTAAAAGGAGTAGCAGCGCAAAGAACGGGACGTGCAGACTGAGACAGACGAAGCGCTGCTACATGTCCCGTTTTTTGCGCTGTTACTAGTTTTTTAGGCATGTATGAACCGGCCCAAGTGAGTGAGCGAGTGAAGCAACTTCGTTATGAATGCCTGCAGAACGGTTAGCCTTCCCCTGTTAGGGAGGCGTCACCGTGACGCGGCCATGACGTCTGCGCGCTGTTTGGCGCCTCTACTTCGCCCGCGGCTGCACTACTTACTCCCTGTGGTCGACCGCGCCTGCCCCTCTTTTGGGGTGGCAGCCTCCCTCCGATTTCGCTCGGCCGTTGCCTTTCGAGGGCCGCCGAGATCTGCTGGACGGCCTGGGCTTGGACATCTTGATCATAGCACCTCGTTGCGGCCTCGAGCCGCGGCGGGATCGTTGTTATTGTTGCAGCTTCGTGCGGATTCTTAGCACAGTCCCAAAGGATGTGAGCTGCAGTGGCTCTTTCCTTTCGGCACGCACAACACAGGTCACTTACATAAACACTTGAACACACGTGCCTCATCAGCACCAGGGTAAATAACGACCCCGTTTGAAGCTGTCGATATAAAACCGCTTCCTTACGGGTCAAGCCCAGATGAGGTGGCGGCATAGTCCTTCTCTCTAGTCTTTACCACTTCACAATTTCGTTGTAGGAAGTCATTTTGTCTTTGGTTTCCCACCACCACGACGGGTCGACCGCAGTGGCAGCGGCACGGTTGGTTAGTCCTCGCGCCGCCGCGTTCGCCGTCTCGTTGTGGTTAGCGTTGCCGCGATCCGACACATCACGGCCCATGTGGGCCGGAAACCACTTTATCACGACACACCGATTTTCATTCGCGAGATCGACCGCACGCAACACACGCGCGGCTTCACCACACACCTTTGCTCTGGCGTAATTTCTCACTGCCGTCCTAGAATCACAGAGCACAGTCGTCCTCTCGGATTGCAAATTAAGAAAGAAAATGGAGTTTTTCCAAATCAGTACTTCACAAGAAAACATGGGTCGACCAAAGTGGGCAATCTTGTTATAAAGTATTAACCGGCCCGATTTAAAACTTTATAACAGGATTGCCCACTTTGGTCGACCCATGTTTTCTTATGAAGTACTGATTTGGAAAAACTCCATTTTCTTTCTTAATTTGCAATATTCGTCTGTACATATAATATATTTCTAACGTTAACGAAATCTCTCTCAATTACTCACTAGAACTTCGTTGTCATATTAAAATAGGATTTCATTCGAATTTGTTCAACACCTGGCTTGCAGACCGCGCTTCTGCTTTCATATTGTTACGTAAGAAGACGCAAATGAAAAGCTATATACAAGTATATTTACAACGTAATACGCCGCACTTGGCCAAGAGGCAACAGCCCGCGCTAGCCTCCAATCGTTCTCGTCGTCTTCGTACTGCTCGCCTCTTCGTCATCGGTAATACTATTCCGTAGCACTACCCCCGCCGGCAAAAGCGCCGTCCCGGAGCGACTAAAGGCCGGACTTGGAAACAGTGTAGTAGGCCTTGAGCCTACTGACGTGCACGACATCACTAGGTGCCACCGTAGATGACGAGGTTGAGCTCACAGGGGCAATTTCGTACGTCACAGGCGTCACCTGGCGCAGCACGCGGTAGGGCCCTGTGTATCGCGAAAGGAGCTTCTCTGAAAGTCCGACGTGACGGGAGGGCGACCAGAGGAGCACGAGCGTACCAGGCGAAAACTGTACGTCACGGTGGCGGGCGTCACGTCACGGTATCGCAGGCAGCAACATACTGTCGGACGGAGCGAGCGGGACCAGGCCAATAGAAGCGGCGGCGGACGCGGTCGTACGTGCGGGTTACGCCAAGATGTCCTGCAGTAGGTGCGTCATGCATCTCAAAGAGCACAGTCTGTCGTAGATGTTTTGGCACGACAAGAAGAAGATCAGATCCGTCAGGAAGGAAGCTCCTTCGGTACAGAATGCCGCCCTGGAGGACATATCGGCGAACGGATGCGTCGGTAGGTGTAGAGCACAGACGCTCGATGAGTACCCGCAGCGATAGGTCTCGGTACTGCTCATCGGCGATGTTAGCGAAGGCAGACACAGAGAAAATGCCGTCGGCGGTACGACTGTCGGCGTCGTCAGGCTCGTCAGACACGAGCAAGTTGAAGGCGTCATCGGCAATGCCTTTGAGGATGTGGGATACCTTGTCTGACTCAGGCATGTGTGCATCAACTTTGCGGCACAGAGCCAGGACGTCCTGAATGTACGTGACATAGGGCTCTGTTGACGTCTGCACACGGCCGGAAAGCGCCTTCTGCGCGGCAAGTTTGCGACCGTAGGGGTTGCCGAACAAGTCTCGGAGCTTTTGCTTGAACGAATCCCAACTGGTGAGCTCCTCTTCGTGCGCCCGAAACCAAACTCGAGGTGTGCCACCGAGGTAAAAGACTACAATGGCGAGCATGATAGTAGGGTCCCACCGGTTATTGCGGCTGACGTGTTCGTACAGGCTGATCCAGTCGTCGACGTCGTCCCCATCTTTGCCCGAGAATACGCCAGGATCACGAGGAGCAGGGAGAGAGATGTAGGTCGTCAAAGTGGCAGGAGAGGTCGGAGGCGGCTGAGTCGAATTGTCGTCGCCGGGAGCCATGAAGCTAGGCTCGACGTACCGTCCACTGCGAAGCTCCGTGACGAGGTACAGGGAACGTCCACCTCCACCAGATATGTTACGTAAGAAGACGCAAATGAAAAGCTATATACAAGTATATTTACAACGTAATACGCCGCACTTGGCCAAGAGGCAACAGCCCGCGCTAGCCTCCAATTGTTCTCGTCGTCTTCGTACTGCTCGCCTCTTCGTCATCGGTAATACTATTCCGTAGCAATATATTAGAACAACAAGGGAAAAAATTCTTGAGCATCATTTTATTAAACCTTCCTCTAGTTAAGCCCTCGGCGTTGACTTCAGAAAGCAGAGCACAGTGTACCTTACAACATAAGTGGCTACTCCGCTCAAACAGTGTGTTCCCAAGATGCTTCATTTAAGACTTCGTAACCAACGTCCACTTGAAGGCACTGGAGTGGAAACCCCTTTCTCAAGTACTTAATTGCACATAGCAGAAACAGCCGAGAAGTGCTATTCAAAAGTCGTTTCTAGTCCCATCAAAAGGTGGCACTACTTTACCCTCGGTAAAAGCAGGGAACACAAATATTAGATTGTGGGGCATGAAGCGTTTCTTTTAGCGGCCGATGATTTATTCATATGAACCATGGGTTTCAAAGGTCGATAATAAGCGCAGAAGAAGAAAAATGCGCGACGAGACAGTTTCTAAGCAGATGCTGATAATATTCTTATGTCAATCCAGAGAGTCTAGGAGAGGCTTCGGGAAGAGGGCCACTTGCAACTACAGGGGCAACGCTTGTCTTAATTCAGAGACGGTAGAATTTTAAAGACGTGAAATTTAAGCAACGACTCAGTTATCGCATCCACTTCTCGCGCATGACATGAACACGTTGACTGCTAAACTGCTGACGCAACGTGGACATGTTGACTGCCAATGCTGACGAAAATTTCATTCACGCAGCTTTGCAGTCACTTCGAGCAGTAAGCCATCGTTTTATTCAGAGCCGGGGCTTTTACTGTACCTGTAATTTCCTTGCTGGTTCAAGCTACATTGAAGATACCCACGTAGACAGCAGTACAATGCTTCCTGCATGGGTAGAATTTAGAGGCTCTGCCCAAAACCAGTTACCCAGATTTCTCTCTTAGAATCAGAGTGCGCTGCACGGTGCGACGCTGTCACAGCGTGTCACAACCCACCACCAACGCTGATCGGCGCAACGCGTGCTTTTACTTAGGAATCTCGACGGCTCACCTGTGATCGTTAGTGACTCGTTTGTCGTAAAACGTCATGTGCAGTTCGCGTTTATTTTAGGTTAAAAAAATTAATTATGGGGTTTTACGTGCCAAGACCACTTTCTGCTTATGAGGCACGCCGTAGTGGGGGACTCTGGAAATTTGGACCACCTGTGGTTCCTTAACGTGCACCTAAACCTAAGTACACAGGTGTTTTCGCATTCCGCCCCCATCGAAATGCGGCCGCCGGGGCCATGATCAATTCCTTACCGCGACCTCGTGCCTAACACCATAGCGACTAAGCAACCACGGCGGGTGTTTCTTTTAATAAGTTATCTGTGTTGTCCACTTTGCATCATTTATCCTGCAGAAACAGTACAAGTTTAATCCATTGAATTGAATTGAATTATCAGCAACGACTCTGTCTTAATGCAGGGCATTCGATAAAAAGAAGGTAAATTTTGCGGCCAGTAGAGAAAAAGACAGCGAGAAGCGAAAGAAGTAACGAGCACAGAAAATTCGGCTTTCTACTTTCGGGCAAAGAAGAGGAACAGATAGAAATATTTGAAAAAAAAACAACGAAAAACAAAGCAGACAGACAAAGCACAAGCACATGATCAGGTCACGGGTTCATAAGTAAGACCAATTAATGCAAAAGCCATCTGAGCAGGTTCTCATCTTATAAGAACACAAAGAATGCCGTCGTTCCCTTCTGCAGCGGCGACTTGAGGTGATCGTTCCAAGATACTGCCCAAATTTCATAGCAGTGACCGAGATCAAATATCAGAAATTGTGTCATGATCGCCAATAGCCTTATGATACGTCTAAACTTCACAAACGAAACCGTGTACCTAAGCACCTTTAAGAGGAAGCTTTAGCTCGGGCCCAACTCCGACGCAGCCTATTCAAGTACATGTAAAACGCAAAAACGTTTTTATGAGATAACCTCTGGACCGATTTTAATGAAATTTGCTGCATTTGAAAGAGACAGTTAAATACTAGTGACTGTTGGAATCAGAATTTCGATTTGGGGCATGAATTTTCCTAAAATGATTTTCAAATATTTGACGGTTTGAAAAAGATAAAAGCACGAAGTTTACAAATTCATAGCTCTGCATCAACAACTGATATCGAGGTTCTGTAAACGGCATCCATTAGATCTTTCAAAGCGAACAAATTCAACATGTCATTTTACATTTTATGTAATTCGTTACGTGAGTTACAAGGGTGTTGCAAAAGTTGTTTTCCCTATTATTTATTTTTTATATTCATGTGTAACATATCAATTTTGTCCGCTTTAGATGTACTATTAGATGCATTTCACAAAATTGTATTATAGTTTATTGTTGTTGAGTTACAGAGTTGTAAACGTGATTGTATCGTTATTTGAAAATTTTCTATTTTTTCCAATTTTAATAAAGAATTGATGACCTAACTGAAAAATTCCAAACCAACTGTCACTAGATTTTAAGTTTTTCTTTTAAATGCAAAAAACCTTGTCAAGTTTGGTACAGTGGTTGCCGAGAAAAAGGAATTCTCCTTTTACATGTATTTAGATAGGAGCACCCGAGCTAAAGCTTCCTCTTAAGATCACGTTCCAAGGGCCGATGCAAAGGGTAGGCTAATGAACTGTTTGACGAATGCTTCGCTTCACATCGATTCCAACATGTGCCTTGAACATCCATAATACACGGAAATGAGCACCAACTTCGACATCCTACCGCTTTCTTTCGGCCAACGATAGAAAAGGTTTCAACAACACAGCTTGAGGAACATTCAGCTAGCATTAGGCGTAAGTTATATTAAAAGGCATTAAAGAAGCATAAATGGTAGTATTGTGAGAGAGCTATATTAGGATTGCCTGCAACACTAATTAGATATATGAAAAAAATCTCAAGCCTAAGCAGGGCATCAACGAAGGCTTTCCAATATAGAATGTATCAGCCGCGTCTTAATAATCTTCGTTCTCCGTCGATACTGTCAACGAGTTAGTCGGTGTAAATAATACATTTTTAAGAAGCGCAAACAAGAAGTGGACCTGGAAAAATTTGGAGGACGCTTAAGAGGAAGCTTTAGCTCGGGCCCAACTCCAATGCGGCCTACTTAAATACATGTAAAACGCAAAAACGTTTGAATAAGATAACCTCTGGACCGATTTCAATGAAATTTGTTGCATTTGAGAGAGGAAGTTAAATTCTAGTGACAGTTGCAAGCGGAATTTCGATTTAGGGCCTGAATATTGTTAAAACAATTTTCAAAAATTCGAAGGCTTGAATGAAATAGAAGCATGAAGTTCACAAATTAATAGCTCTGAATCAAGAACAGATATCGCGGTTCTGTAAACGGCATCCATTAGATCATTCAATGCACCGAGATTTTGTATGTGAATTTGCTACTTTGTTTACAAGCCTTCTCCAAAAGCTGTATTTCCGTATTACTGAGTTTCTTTAGATTCCTGTGTAACGTATCAATTTTGTTCGCTTTAGATCTACTAATACATGCAATTCCCAATTGTGATATCATTTTTCTTTGCTGAGCTGGAAAGTTGTCAAGTTGATAGTTTTGTTTGCTGAAAATTTGCTATATTTGCCAACATATAGTAAAAAAAATTTCGACCTAGATCGAAAATTCGAAACGAACAGTCACTAGATTTTAACTTTTTCTTTTAAATGCAACAAACCCCGTCAAGTTTGGTGGAGTGGTTGACGAGAAAAACGAATTCTCCTTTCACATGTACTTAGATAGGCGCACCCAAGCTAAAGCTTCCTCTTAAGCATTCAAAGATCCCTGACTGGTTCTCATGCTTCCAGGCGACCGCAGCTTATGTGACCGTAATGTTTACCGGAAAACGCTGGCGCCGAACGCTATGCACGAAGGCGACGGGCGAGCTTTCTCGTAGAAACGCAGCCTCTTGCGTGGGCCGCGGATGGATGGATGGATGGATGTTATGAGCGTCCCCTTTGGAACGGGGCGGTGGGTTGCGCCACCAAGCTCTTGCTACTATACTGCCTAATATTCTACATAGGGTAAACAATGAAAAAAGACAAAAAAAAAACACTATCAACTACCACGCCCAAATTTTGTGATCCCCTATTGCGAACTGTGCTTTTGTACGTCTCCGTCTTTTGTCGTTTCCCTACTTTTCTTCCACCAATCCTCCAGTCGCCTCTTACTAATGTCTATTGAGGACATGTTTGCTTTACCACTGCTCCCTCTGAACCCAAGGGCTTCAAGGAGGCCAGTGGTGCCTAAATCGACCGCTGGGTAGACGTCTTCACATTCTAATAAAACATACTCCGTAGTTTCCCTAGCTTTACCGCAGCAAGCACATGCTTCTTCTTCCTTCTTATATCTCGCTTTATAGGTGCGTGTTCTAAGGCATCCTGATCTCGCTTCGAAAAGTAATGAGCTTCCCTTTGAGTTATCATAAATGGTTTCTTTCCTGATTTCGTTTTTTCTTCTTAAGTAGTTACTCATGGCAGGTTTCTTTTCCATTGCCGCCACCCATGAGATTAATTCAGCTTCTCTGACTTTCCGCTTGACCTTTGTTGTTGTGTTGTCCACTCTACAGGCCGCATACTTGCTGGTAAGCTTCCTAGTTCTTTCCCTCCACTGTGAATCATGTTTTTCCTGTACAGATACCTGAACACTCTCCCAGCCCATTTACTTTCTTCCATATTCCTCAGCCGTTCTTCATACTCAATTTTACTGCGAGCTTCCCTCACTTCAAAACTAGTCCAGCCCATATCACCCTGCACAGCTTCATTTGTAGTCTTCCCGTGAGCGCCCAATGTGTGGCGACCCACTGACCTTTGGTTCCCGTCAAGTCCTGATTGTACCCCTGATTTATAGCAAAGAACCGCATTTCCAAAAGTAAGTCCTGGAACCATTACACCTTTCCACATACCTCGGCCTGTATGCCTGTATGCAGCCAAAGGAGGTACGCTGAGAGAGCAGATGGCAAATTGGTGGGGCTGATTGAGCAGTGCAAGACAACGTTGCTTGATTATGTAAAGGCAATGGTGTTTGAGTCTATGGAATTTGTCACGCAGTGCTTGATCTAAGTTTGTGGCGGCGTGGTAAGACGTGAAGTCGTCGTCAGCGTTAGTGATGTAAAGGCCATCAAGTGAAGTTGCTCGACCCAGTGCCTCACACGCAAGTTTTTTGGGGTAACGTTTGTTGTATTCGTAAACAACGCTAGTATATTTGCTACCCTGATACTTATCAATCGTTATTGCACTATCCTGCGCGACGGGAAGTTGTGCGCCATGACATGTGTTGCCAACCTTACGGTCTAACGTTGTTGTCTAAGGTTGTGATCACCCACTCGGGGCGGACCGCGCTCCCAAGTACACTGAGCAATGGTGCCGCCTTCGGCCGTGCCAGTCTTCCCATGGCACCACAGTTGAACCTGAGCCAGAGCCTTTTTGCGAATCCTGACTCGTCTATAGACCTCAGTGTGGGCCATTGACCAGCCCATCCATTACCTATAATTTGACGGTTATTATATACGGCGAAGCTCCCGGGCCTCATTTTCGCCATCTCGCACGCGAGGCTCTGCGCGGCGAAGTTGCCAGGCCTAATTTTCTGCTGCACGAGCACGAGGATCTTCGCGGCGAAGCGCGCAGAATCTGTCGTGGCTGATTTTCGGCGGCACGCCCTCGAGGAGGTTGGCGGCGAAGCTGCCGGGCCGCATTTTCAGCAGCACGCATTAGAGGGTCTTGGCGGCGAAGCTTTTTTAGTAGTTTTCTCGAGAACGAAATTAACAGTCCAACCGGCGTCGAAGGCGATCTGCGGTTTGTACTGCTGGGACCCACAGGGCCTGGTAGATCCCAAATTGATGATGATGATGATGTCCTTGATGAGTTTGGCGCTTACCCACTCATGGGGATTGGCGAAGAGTCGGGGAGGCTTTGCTTACGTGTTCAGAAAATGGAGCTAAAAATATATAATTTTGTTACCCTGTCAAAATAAAGTGTTTTCCTCCTCCTCTTCCTCTTGTGACATCGCATGACTTCTAGCGCGCTAAGCAATAGCTGCAATGGGCACCGGACACCAGCGGCTGCGGTGGCGGCGGCAGATACCATTGCCAACCAATACGGCTATTTGAATGAGCCCATAACAGATTACGCTATAAACTGCGTGTAGTAACGTTAAAAGACCGAGAGAGAGCAGTGTGGATTAGAG
This sequence comes from Dermacentor albipictus, assembly GCF_038994185.2. Taxonomy (NCBI): domain Eukaryota; kingdom Metazoa; phylum Arthropoda; class Arachnida; order Ixodida; family Ixodidae; genus Dermacentor; species Dermacentor albipictus. The sequence goes on along the minus strand of NC_091824.1, from coordinate 84,053,228 downwards.
AGCAGACGGGGATAGCCGACATTAAGAAAAATAAATGGAGCTGAGGACGCCATGTAATGGGTAGGGCAGATAAATAGTGGTCCATTAGAATGGACAGCACAGAATGGACACCAAGAGGAGGGAACCACAGTCGAGGACGGCAGAAAATTAGGTGAGGTGATGAATTTAGGAAATTTGCAGCCGCAAGTTGGACACAGCTACAGCGCAAGACAGGGGCAATTGGAGATCTCTGGGAGGTGCCTTCGTCCTGCAGTGGACATGAAAATCAATAATACACAAACTGATAATGGCGATGATGGTAATAGTATACCACCACAGCAGGCTCTCCTTTCAAATTGTTCACCGCTTAGTCTCAGTCTCCGAAAATGCAGCACCGGAGGTCCAACACACTGAATCAAGCGAAACGGAACAGCAATGGTCGCTGACAATTTAGCCCGTTTGCATGGTGATCGGTGGTGGTCGGACCTTCACCGCCGATGCAAAGGGCGCGCGCTCGTCGCCAAGTGATGTGTGTGCGTGCGTGTGCGTGCGTGTGTGTGTGTGTGTGTGTGTGTGTGCGTGCGTGTGTGTGTGTGTGTGTGTGTGTGTGTGTGTGTGTGTGTGTGTGTGTGTGTGTGTGTGTGTGTGTGTGTGTGTGTGTGTGTGTGTGTGTGTGTGTGTTGCGAAAAACCCAAAAAACCGGCCTGGCCCACTCCCAAAATTGAGTTAACGTGGATTAAGGTGGGTTAGGGTTCATTAAAGTGGAATATGGTCGATGGATGGGGATTAGAGCGGATTAACATGAATTAAAGTGGATTAAGAGGATTAGGTGGATTATAGCAGCTTGAATTGGATTTAGGTGGATAAAGATGAAAGAAGGAGGAGCTTTAATTTATGGTGATAGCTTAGGCAAGTCCTCGTGCTTTCGCCCTCAATTTACTCCAGATCGATACTTAAGTGACTGTCAACTTTTGATTCTGCCACTCTGTACCAATATTGCCAGAGACGCGTCCTGTTTGTATTGCAGTTTATCTACTTTATTTGCTGTAAACGAAGTGCTCTTCTAAACTCTTTTCAATTTGTTCAATTGAATGCCAACCGTTACGCAGTTTAACGTTTCGATTCCTCTCGCAGGACAGACTTATTTAATAAATAAAAGGGAGAGCGACATGGATTTTTGCTTTCTGTTGCTCTCTAGATCTCGCAGTTACATGATCGAAATGCCTTAAGGGAGCCACGGTACCACTGGCCGTCTAAAAGATTGGAGGAAAGAAAGAAAGGTTACAGTATTGAAATATCGTGTTCAAAATGAACCGTGGCCTCCAAGATCCCGCGCTCCTGTGCTGTCTCGAAGGCCATGCATGGATGCGCTTCGCCAAAAGGCCGGTACGAACGGAACTGGTCCCTGCACAGGCGAAGTTGGCGATAGCAAGAAGCCAAAGATCAACACAAAGGTGATTTGACCACCAGTCGCGGCGCGCACTTGCAGCTATTAAAGATAACACGGGCATATTTCTTGTGGTGGAGTGTGCACGCATAACTTTTTCATGAATTAGCGCAACCCGGAGAGAGTGAAGGAAACAAGCCGAACACGACGAAACAGGACGCAGAAGGTACTAAACATTATACTCATGAGAGGTGCTTGGAAGATTGGCGGAAGGAAAGCAGGGAAAGACAAGCGGAAACGTACAAAAACAAAGTTCACATTAGGGGGTCAGAAATTTTGGTTATGAGAATTCATCGTTTTCTTTCTTTCTTTTATCTTCTTTAACCTAGGTAGGGCATTAGGCAGTATAACAGCAAGAGCTTGGTGGCGCAGCCCACCGCCCCGTTCCAAATGGGACGCTCATAAGATCCATCCAGCCATCCATTTACTCGTGTCACATGTGAAAGCTTATATTCCCAGTGCAAAGATCAAAAACACTCGCAGTTCATTGTACACGGGCCGGAAAACTCATCATCAGCAGCAGCAGCCTGGTTACGCCCACTGCAGGGCAAAGGACTCTCCCATACTTCTCCAAAACCCCGGTCATGTACTAATTGTGGCCATGTCGTCCCTGCAAACTTCTTAATCTCATCCGCCCACCTCACTTTCTGCCGCTCCCTGCTACGCTTCCCTTCCCTTGGAATCCAGTCCGTAACCCTTAATGGCCATCGATGATCTTCCTTCCTCATTACATGTCCTGCCCATGCCCATTTCTTTTTCTTGATTTCAACTAAGATGTCATTAACTTGCGTTTGTTCCCTCACCCAATCTGCTCTTTTCTTATCCCTTAACGTTACACCCATCATTCTTCTTTCCATAGCTCGTTGCGTCGTCCTCAATTTGAGTAGAAGCCTGTTCGTAAGCATCCAGGTTTCTGCCCCGTAGTTGAGTACTGGTAAAACACAGCTATTATACACTTTTCTCTTGAGGGATAATGGCAACCTGTTGTTCATGATCTGAGAATGCCTGCCAAACGCACCCCAGCCCATTCTTATTCTTCTGATTATTTCAGTCTCATGATCCGGATCCGCCATCACTACCTGCCCTAAGTAGATGTATTCCCTTGCCACTTCCCGTGCCTCGCTGCCTATTATAAACTGATGTTCTCTTCCGAGACTGTTAAACATTGTTTTAGTTTTCTGCGGATTAATTTTTAGACCCACTCTTCTGCTTTGCTTCTCCAGGTCAGTGAGTATGCATTGGGTCCCCTGAGTTACTAAGCAAGGCAATATCATCAGCGAATCGCAAGTTACTAAGGTATTCTCCATTTGGTTGTTGTGTTCATATAGGAGGTTGCGGCCAAGTACTGCACCAGGGTGGCCAATCCTGCTCTGGCGAGGGAGTGCGTTACCGGGTCTGGTCACCGGGATCAGGCCACACTCCAGGCCTGTTTATGCAAGTTTATCAACAAGCGGATTTTTTCAAATCCAGTGCAAAATGGCCGGCACCGGGACTCGAACCACAGACCTCTTGCAGGCGAGGCGGGTGTTCTAGCTCTACGCCACCTCTGCACCTGCCGGAAAACTAAGCAATGTCTATTCCTTACATGATAAGGCCGGTGTGTAAGGCCGGTGTAAGCTTACCTGCACATGATGATGATGATGAACCTCTGACATTTGGCTCGCACCCACTAAGGGGGATAGGCAAAGAATCGGGCGGCAAGAAGTAACTAAAGGGAATTCTTATTTGAAAACTATAAACTCAAAGTAAAAAAAATACAACAAATGAGATGTTGCAATAACTAGACTAGTTTGCGAGCGAGCACTCAACTAACTGAAAGGTGAATTCTAAAAGAGGCTACAATCAAGGAGAAATTAATGCTAATCAAAAATTAGAGAAACCAATTTAGGTGAAATGAATGTATATTTGATATCTAGAATAAAGATACAATAATTAGCAGTGCAAGCGTTTTGTTTCAGTGAAATTATTAAATACTGCGGAACAAGCGTTTCTGCGACTATAGCCTAGTGCCGTGGCCTCAGATGATAAAAATACTGGTATTACATAACCCTAATCCAATTTTGCAGAGTGGAGCTGCGAGTAATATCTTTCTCTGGTGTGAATATCCTCTGCATGATAAATAGTAGTGGTATGTGGCTTCAGCTTCCTTTATTTCACATGTCAGCTGGTTATAATACCGTCCTCTAAGCGTACACCTGTTGAAGTCAGGGGTGCAGTCACGGCTATCGCCGTGAGAAGCAAGAAAACCGCGTGCTGCGATTTTATTTGGAACATTGTTGCTGTGCTCGCGCAGCCTGTGATTAAGACAGCGTCTCGTCTGTCCAACGTAAGATTTCTCACTAGACAAAGTAATCCTATTTACAGCATATCATGCACAACCTGTAGATGTGTTCAACAGATTTGCGTTTATAGGATTTGAGTTTATCATAATCAATTGACATGTGAAATGACAAAAAATGGCCTTGCCCTTCCGGCCCTGCGAAAATGAATGTCCAGCGAAGCTGTTGAAGGAGACCACTAGAACTGCTGAGGAGGATTTGCAATGCTTTATTGCGTTAGAGTAATGATAGTGACTGTAATTTAAAGTAACGCGGTAATGTAATTTTGCACAGATGTGTGTAAGCTTACCGTCTATAGCTTTCCCATGTTAAGAAGTGACGTTTCTTAGTTTGCCGGCACGTGTAGATGTCTCTGTTGTTTGCACTGCGTATACAGGGTGTCCCAACTATCATGCACCAAAATTAAAAAAATATATATATGCAAATGCCACGTAGCTGCACAGAACCAAGGTAATGTTGTTTGCCGTCGCTTGGAGATACTAAGATAATTTTCTGCATTTCGCCTAATTACATAATTAGTCAATTAATTAATCAACCTCTCAAATATTATAATTAGATGAAAAGCGTCAGTGAGAATATTGTAGAGCAACATGAAAGACTCCCAATACAGCTTTCTGTTGCTTAATGCGGGCGACATAAAAATGTTTTTCCGAGCATGAAAGTAGCCCGCGAATACACGGAAAGCGCCTCCAGCGGCCAGTCACGCGGCAGTATTGCGTGTATTCGCGGCCTTCTTTCACGCTATGAAAAAGCACTTTTATGTAGCATGAATGGAGCGACAGAAAGCTGTACCGGGAGGTTCGCATGTTGCCCTACAATTTTCTCATTGACACATTTCATCTAATTATAATATTTGAGACGTTTATGTAATTTGGCGGAATGCAAAAAAAAAATCATTTGGGTATTTCCAAGCGACGGTAAACAACGTTACCTTGGTTCTGTCCACCTACGCGGCACTTGCATATTCTTAAACCTTGGTGCATGATAATTGGGACACCCTGTGTAAGCTTTCACAGATGTCACGAAAACGGTCATGAAAACGTTGAGGAACACCGGCTCGCTCAAACAGCCAACCTTGTGCGTACGCGTGAGCCGACCTCTAGACGATTTGAGCGACCCATTATAGGTTTCTTGTTGTACGGACTAGAGAGCGCTGGACAAGTTCAATGCTTATAAAGACCCCCAATTCTAGCTGCTCCAGGCTTTTTTTTTCTTGCCGCAGGCTTGAGCTATACGCCACAAATTTGATCCGCTAGTCACTGCGGCTGAAGATGGCTATTCAGATGTACCACAATCTATGGAAGAATGTTGCTCCCATATATATCAGCCGAGAATTTTATAAGTTTGCGCGCTTCGATGAGCAAGCCCACTCGAAAGCGACGAACCATAAACTCATGCGTGTGTCAATCCGTGGTTCATCTTAAGACGCACGGGCTCTTGCATGCGTCTTCTACTCTTACCCCTCTTTCTCTCTTTCTTTCTCGTTTTGGCGCTCCGGGCGATGTCTTCCATTTCTTTCTATTCTTCCGAGCCAACACTTCATTCGCATGTCCTCGCGCGGATAAAGTTGGCTCACGAAAGGTCGGCCCATCGTCATTCCGCTTGCCACCTGCTCACCGCAGCCGTCACCCCCGGCGCGGAGGGCTTTGACCCTCCGCAACCTTGCGAGCGTGCGGCACTGGCGATGGCTTCACAGCCGGCATGAGCGAAATGCCGCCACGCGAATCTGTCAGCATGTGTGCGCGTGCGTGGGCATGCGCGCAAGCGGGCCGGCACCACCGCGGCACCGCAGTGCACAGAGAAAGAGAGAGAGAGAGAATGCCCCTCCCCCTCCCCAACCTTTGTTCTGTTTTTTTTTTCCCATATGCAATGAACGACGACCGCCGTTTGCTGCGGCTGTGTAGCGGGCACTGCTATCTCGGGGCGCCGCGCCGGGTAGTTTGATACGACCTATCGCCTTTTCCGCTCGCGAAGGTGAAGCAACCAGCCATCCCTCAAAACCACGCGATGTGGACGTGGCATTTCGGTCGCCGAGCGAGAGAAGTGGGGAGAGCATACGCACTGTCGACACCGAGATATTAAACACCGTGTGGGAGTCGCTCAATGTCACCGCTATGTAGTCGGGGAGAGCTGCGCGCGCATTTGAACATGCCGGCGGGTTGTTGTCGCGTGAGACATTTGCGCAGGACAGTAGGCGACATTTCGAGCAGCGCACAGGCGTGCCACCACTGACACGTCTGACGTGCCTACGGTGGTAATGTCATAGTGCCAATGGCAAACGAGGCGCGAGAGACAGTCAGGCGCTATACGCGGCATTTCGCGGGTGCGTCATCGTGTTTAGCGTCGTCCGCTTTTCTTACAGCAGATACACGATTGATTATCTGTTCTTTGTATGAAAATTGTGAAGGCCAGTCCCACAGCCATACACGTGGTATGTTCTCTTAAGCGAAAAATACTGCCATTCAAAATTTAATTCAGGGTTTTTACTTTCGGCACTACCATCTCATTATAGTGAGGGACTCCGGAATGATTTTAAGTGCCTGGTGTTCTTTAACGCGCATCCAATGCACAGGCGTTTTCTTGCATTTCATCCCCATCGAAGTGCGGCAGCCGTGGCAGGCATCCGATCCAGCGGCCTCGCGCCTAGTAGCGCAACACCATAGCAACTATACGCCACCACGGCTGGTGATGATGCCTTTGCTTGAGATCCTACGAGCCAGTGATTATGACAAAAAAAAAACAGTACACGAACCCCGGACACTCGATCATGCAAGATCTAGTGAGCGGGCTTGCTGCGATATGCGGTGTCTTACGCCCTGGAGTGGCCGCATCGATAGCCTGGCTTCGTCTGGTGAAGTCAAGCACCCCTCGTCACCTCATCGGTGTCTGTGCTAAGACATAAAGGAACGCGTGCTTTCTTTCGCTTCGCTGGCAGTGGAAAAATCGCGATACAGCCGGCCCCTGAGTGGTGTTTTGAGTAATCGGTGCCTAAAGGGTTATGGTATCAGGGCGAAAGCGGAGGGCAGGCAGTAGAAAGACGCACTGTAGCTGGCAAATGAAGGTCAGGTTTAAGGGTCTTGGAAGAGCTGTAAACACAGAAAGAGGATTACTGCGAGCCCTAGAGCTTGTCGGTAAACAAAGAGAGAGAAAGAGAGCATGATGGGCGTTTTAGAAGCTGCAGATTGTAAGAAGCCGATAAAGAGCAGCTGCCTGTGTATCCAACGAAGCAGTGACGCGAAACGCGACGTATACAGTATGAAAATATTTCATAGAAATATTATAGGAGGCAGCGCGGAAGCACTTGTCCAGAAGGGGAACCATGCACATGCTTGTGGAATGGTATACCATCCCACAAGCATTGTGCGTATACCACAACAAGCGTGCGTATACGCACAATAATGGCATAGTATGTAAGAGGCATAATAAAGGGCGGACGGGCATGAGAAATTGTCTTCACTCGAAGAAAAGGAAACTCCACTGTTCTGCTCAAGAAACTATAGGAACTCTTAACGCCGTCTGGTGGGTACGCCGTGAACTAAAGGTGACGGTTTCCGGTGCTTGCGGACACATGGCTGTGGATATACCACTATCATATAGCTGCGCTATTAGAATAGTCGGCTCTTCAGTAACCAAACTTCACACAATGTCGTAGTTGTTAACCGCATCACAGCAGTGCCTTGATGATAGGTGCGTGCGAAAGCCTTCGCGGTAGTAGGCAACGGTCCGTACCCATCCCGACACCGCGAAATAATTCGTAGCATACGACGTTGCTTGGTCAACTTGAGGCGTTAGTATTGATAAATTAGAGGGGGAAAGTACGAGTGGCAGGAGTAGGAGTGCCTCGGTTAAGAGTGCCTCACTCTGACGTTGCTGCATGCACATTGGCAATCATCGATGGTTAAGTGCCGCAACGGCAGCTTCAACCTTGCGCTCTGATCCGAGTCACGGCGCAAGCTTATTTCGAGAACCAGAACGTAGCTCGCTCCGTTCTGCTTGCCCACTGCTTAAATGCGTGCGTATCATATAAACGCACCCAAAATATACCATGATTGCACCCAGCTATCCATGAAACGCACCAAAGCTAGACTCGTAATTGGGCGCAATATTCTTCAGTCAGTACTTCAACGGTAAAGCTTTTATCTCTCCTCTTTGTGTATGTCACTAACTAGAGCGAGGCCAAATCTCCGCGAAAGGAGGAAAAAAAAAAGAAAAATGAGCCTAGTTCGTGATATCGAACCGAGGGCACGTTCGCTTAGCCCTTGGCGTCCGACTTATTCTGTCTCAGAGAGCGGGCATCAAGAAAGAAATATTCCTGCATTGTGTAAAGGCTTTCTGCATGTTGCCCCTATCGCGGTTCAGTCACTGCATGTTGCCCCTATCGCAGTGCAATGCCCCCGGGCAACAATTCCCTCTCACTGTGCTATCGTCGATCCGGGAAGCTCACGGAGTCCGTGATCTCCGCGCCACGTTGCTTCAGGGTCCTCTGCCTTGCAAATGACATGCACGTGGCCTCTTCAAATTCCGGTGGACTTGAGGTCAGCGGTTCTCAATAATTAACCATATGCACGGCGCTCATCTCTAAGCGTCACGTGTTTCCACTTATCTTTCTCGGGTCAGTGGCGTGTGTCGGGTGATGAAAGGTTCGTAGGCCGCGGGGTGCCTTTGTGGGCCACGAATCTCTTCGTGTAGCAAGTCGGCCACTTAACAGCGCCGCCCGAGCGCTCAGTTTGAAGTCCTTCCCTTCCACGTGCTCGCTCGTTCAATTAGACAAGCAGACATTGTAGCACACTTGTTCTTTGCCAGACGCGAACCTTTTACCACGCTTCTAAAAGCAGTGCGCGAGTTTAGGCGGTAATGGGCCAATCCGGATGTTCAGTTCGACTAAGTCTTAGCGCAGAAAGAAAAATAAAACAAGAAGCGAAGATTGTGGGGCGTCTTTCGTCAACCTGTCCTAAAGCGCTGCTATGTGGAATACAACTACTGCTGAGACCTGGATCCTTGGGCTGCTGCCTTGCTACTTGAAAGCCACAATATGACCATTTCCGTTCATCGTACGCACATATGTGGGCCACTCTTACTGTTTGTGTCTACTCTATCTCCATTTCAACACCATGGCGATCCTGTTTTGTTTCAATAGTCATTCATTATACACTACTTAATCTGCTTTTTTTTTTCTTCATCTATTATTTTCTCTTCTGTTTCTCTGCGGTATTTTAGTGAATTCTTTGTCACCAAACATTCATGAACCCACGATAATAGCATAACAATAATGAGCTAGCATGTTTTTTTCAACGTATCTTTGAGATAACCTTTCAAGCAATACAAGAAAAAAATAATTAAAGGAATTTCAAGGGATGTAATAAAAGTACGTGTTTGTGTCTAAAATTCACTGAAATCAAGTTCGCTTACTGTCTTGCTGGGATGAAATTAAGTATAATAACGTTAACTTGCACCTGTTGCGGTGGTTCAGTGTCTGTGATGTTCTACTTCTAAGCAGTACAGGTTGCGGGTTCGATTCCAGATCGCAGCGGTCGCATTTTAATGGGGTCGTCATGTGCGCGTACCTGGGCGCTTTTTTTCTGTTTTTTGTTTTGTGTGTGTTGCTTAGGAAGCCAAGAGTGTGTCATGTAATCAAAGGGTTAGTGTTCACTCCTGGCCTCATATGGTGCGTATATGTCTCGTTGACGCAGAAATGTTTTCGTCTCCCGTATTATGCTATCAAAATTTGTAACTAAACATACTCAGCCGCTAGCACACATGGAAATTCGTGGGTAAGATCATAGACCGTGACGAATAACAAGGGTTTCCATGCCATCGTGATGAAGGAGTTAGCGAACATTTTCCCAGAGCTTCAAGGTTCCGTATATTTTGCTGTCATATCATGCCTATAGTGTGCCCAGTGTCACTTGTGTTTGCTGTTGCTTCCTGTCTTCTCTGAAAGTAAATGCCTCTTGTTTTTTCCTTCTTTAGGTAGAACTGCTTTCTAGCTGTATAACCTTATGCCAAAGCGTCCTAGCTAATGTGGGCAAGCTACTGTAGCGCGCCATGATATCGATATCAGGCCTATAGACGGCTAGCTGTTTGGTGGAAGCGCCTAATGAATCTGTTTGCCGGCCTCGTACTTGTTTAGAGCCTAAACGGCAACATGGCGATCGACATAATAACGTCTTTAGGAGCCAAATAATTCTTTGTGTTCGAAATGCAGCTTAAGCACATAAATTGAGCGTTCGACGTCGTTATCGACGTGCATCGACAGAATACATTTAGAATTCCGAGTTTTTCCTGCGAGTTTTGTAGCGTCCACAAGTGTGCGCTGCACGCTCGAACTATCAAAAACGCTTGAGATGGGGTGAAGCGGCATCAGCCATTTCACGTGAATAGCGCTGGGACAACGCCGAGATACATCTAAAATCTTCCTAGTGTAAATGATTACTGTCAAAAACGAGAGAAGAAGAGATCCCGCTATATTACAACGTAACAATAGCGCTGTAACTAACGCCGCAAACACGAGGGCGCATTTTTTCGCTAACATACCTGGGGCGCACTAGACGGATACTAAAGATAAACATTTAGTTAAGTTTACAGGGATAAAACTCTTTTAATCTTTCTTTTAAAACTCGTACCTCTACTTTCTTTGACGAATTCGCGCGAACAAGTTCATTATGATAACAGCAAATGAAGGTGGCGCAAAAATTTTTTTTATATCTCGCGTCAAAAAGCCTGCGCCTTGCGTTAATTAGGACGTCACAGATTTCGAAGTGTTTTCTCCTACTTGGCACGTTGTGGGCCATAAAAGGTCTCTAAACTTGCTAGGTTCATTCTTTCGCTCCGTTAGAATACAATGCGGTCCATCTCCACTGGAGAAAAAAAGAAGAAATAAAGTAAACCTGAGCAGACACGGTCTCCAAATCCATGACATCACGGCGAACTGGTGTACGAGAACTTCAAGGCGGCGTTGGAGTGTCCACTGTGTGCGTGCGTGCGTGTTTGTGTGTGTATTTGTGCGTGCGTGCGTGTGTGCGTGTGTTTGTGTGCGTGTGTGTGTGTGTGTGTGTGTGTGTGCGCGCGCGCGCGCGTGTGTGTGTGTGTGTGTGTGTGTGCGTGTGCGTGTGCGTGTGCGTGTGTGTGTGTGTGTGTGTGTGTGTGTGTGTGTGTGTGTGTGTGTGTGTGTGTGTGTGTGTGTGTGTGTGTGTGTGTGTGTGTGTGTGTGTGTGTGTGTGTGTGTTAAGGGTAATTTTCTACTGTAGCTCAAATTCTTCTCTTGTGTGTCGCTTCAATCACCATTGGCGTACATGTCCGATGAGGCATATTCTAAGGCGCGTTTTGAGTCACCATCATTTTTCTAAATGCTTCTTGTTTTAGGGCGTTTCCTTAGCGTGTACAATTGTGCACTGAGCGGCCTCAAGTTAATAAAACAAGACTGGAGGTATGCAGCTAGTTGGAAGCCTCAAGCGATCATCGAACAAGGAATGTTTCACGCTAGAGCTAGCGTTTTGACATGGAGCGTCGTCTTGGTGGCATCAGTGCTCCAGAAAAGTACGGGGCATAATAACGAGGCGCTGAGTCATGACCCAAGGCGGTCGAAAATGGAAAGACCGAAAATCAGAAGCGTAACAATCAGTCCTTCATCCCAGCCAGGAAAAAGTGGTTCGGCCCGAAAAGCAGCTCAAGCGATCGCAGGCGTTGTAAACGGCAAAAGCGGATCGCAGGCTGCTCCGACGTAGAGCTCGCCGTGCGCAAATCACCGAGAGAAATGCTTCAGCGGAAGGGCAAGCAGCGCCGACGCATTCGTGGCGCTAGTGATACTTTTAAAAGTCCCGTTACAACAATGAACAAGAAGCTCGAGACTGCCTTTATTTTTTATTATATTATTGAGTCAGCATCGGTCTTCAAAATGCATGATAGCCACATTTCTTAGGGGTGGGCAGCAATAAACAAATATCTATAAAAGGTAAACGCGTTTACATCCTTCTCCAAGGTTAGGGTTAGGCGTTACGTCTCAGGTATCGACACCATCGCATAAGATCCTCTTTGAAGACTGCGAAAAACAGCTCTAAATTTAATTTTATCGATAATTTCTGCCCCGATAGTAGAAATAATCGCGCAAACTCGCAAGATCTCATGCGTGATTCCTCGCCTGCCTATGCCGCAGATGGTGTTCGTCAAACTAGGCGTCTAAATTTTATCAGACCGTAATCAATGCTTGCCTTATCGCAGCTATCGCAGCTTATCGTCGCATGGCGACGACTAAAATACTATATGTAAGGCTCTCTTGCATCCATAGGCAAATAAGTCGAAACGTTTCTTTTTTTTATGATGATTCCAGGCAAAAAATTGACTTTCAGACCCTTATAACCACGAAAGATAGTGCTTTCTTGCAACTTGGTCATAGCGTTGCTGCTTTACTACACAAACTTTTATTAGAATAACTTCGCAGACTGGACTGCCGAGCGCGTTCGTGTCTTCCGCCGCCATCGGGAATCTGCCACGTCTCCTGCTTGTGCAGGCGACGCTCAGCAATCGCCATGGACAGACGAGAAGACATTACCGATGTGAATCTTTGCAGGAACTAAGTGTACATCGCATAGCACTATAAAACGCCCGTACTTATTAGCAGGGTTGCAATAAGCAACGATAGCAGGAGCCTACGGGCGATTTTCAAACGACCGCCAGAGGCAGACGAGAATATGCGCCGAGGTAATTTTTTTTAATAACCAAGTACTGTAGGGGTTGAAGGACGGGACTTCGGGATGAAAGCACAAAACTTGGGAGGGATTTATTCTACATGATATACAGGGAGGTGAGCGTCAATTAACAGTCGTACAGACATTACGGGCCGGCAGCAACTCGGACGCTGCGGCCCGCGGCAAGAAGTTCGAGAGAGGTGAATCAGGGAATCAGGGCCTGTCCCAGAATGCACAGGTCTCTCTGGAAGGCTTCTTATAAACCCTTCGAGCACTGCAAGTCACGTCATGTTTGACCAATGGGAGAGTCCACTCCGATGACGCCACTTTCAGCCAATGGTAGGCGCCCGTGTCGTGGTGTCACACCTGGCGGCTTGCTGCGGTCTTGCCTCGCAGACTGGCAATGCACTTCGAACGAGGAGAAGGGGAGGGCTGCACCTGCTCCATTGTCGGATGCCCACCTGCTAATCCCGGCGGCGCACGAACTTGTTGGCCCGTGAACTTGTAGCCTTAAACTTGTTTGCTCGGCCGCTTCTCTGGAATGCACTTTCCTGCTTCTGCATTCCTCAATTAGCTGTGCTGCCATCCGATGTGGTCTGGGGAACTCGAAGTAATCGCAGGAAACAGCTCCATATCTAACAGCTCGTCCTCGCCCCGGTTGTTCTGAATGGCCGGTGAACTCAATTCGCTGGCCATGAGGAACGCTGAAAGAAGCTGCAGGGTACTGGGGTCGAGCCTCGTTTGACAACCCTCGGGATCCTGGACCCTGGAGAACATACGTCAAACAAACCAAACAACACAGCGCTGCACCACGCGTAAGCGCAGGCTCTTCACCCCTGACTCGCCAGGCTATTACTGAGTCAAAATCAACCCTGATCTTTTAGTTCCCCCAATTTTGACCAAACAGTTCCAACCACCCCTCCAAACAGCTATCCGTTTCTCCTCGATTGCCGACAAGACCAGAGTACTATTGTTGTTGCAAAACAAAAGGGTCGTTGACGATGCAAACAACAAATGAAAACAGCCGAACATAACTTAAGTGGCCTAACCACACGAACAGCATGTTTCCGATCTATCGCAGTGGCGTACATATCGCACGTAATGGTGCCACTGAACAATCTGGTCAACCTCACAAGTACGTAATCACAAGCGCACTAACCTTGTGGTCACTAAACAGAACGCGTACTTGCGTTGTAGGCAAACTTTTCATTTACGCTTACTCACGTTTCTTCCCTGAAAGTCCTACAGGACACGTGACGTAAACGAACAATTAAACTCGCGGGACTTACAGACTCCGCAGAACTCTTAAAATGATGCGTCTTCTACTAACTCTTTCCACGCACGTTCACTAAAGAAGTCAGAATACACGGCTGCCCTCACACACACACTAGCAACCCAGTCATAAAGTCTGCTTCCTTCCGTCCACACAGGACACGCGCTAATGGAACTAAGAACGCTTCTCCGTGCAAATCATGCACTCACTGAAAATCTACGTGCTTAACCTTAGAAAATTCAACACTTAAAAAGAAAGAAGGTTAAATAAAACACACGCGCGTTACCATAGGCCTTTCGATGATAACCTTGACCTTCAGGTTACTCACACACACAAAAAAAAGCCTATCTACTTATTAATGAGCATCTCGCGAGACTACACGTTTACTTAAAACGCATCTTTCAAATCTCGAGCTTCTCGAACGAAAACAAACAAAGCTCAAACCTTACACATTGAAAGAAATCCTAGTCTCAATTCGCGAAAACTTTCCGATGCTCAAAAATAAAACAAAACACTTCATTTCTACGGAAGGGCTCTTCGCCTCCCTTTCCATACACTTATGTCTGACTCATACTCTGAGCCGTCCTCGCGGTGGTCGCGGCTTGAAAGCTACTCTGGCTGCCGAGAGACAACAAAAGGGCTGATTCACTATCAGCTCCCCCGAGACGTTACAGTCTCCTGCCATTTTGCGTCCTCCCGTCCCGCTTTCAACAGGACCTCGATTGACCGCGTCGCTACTCCCCACCTGGTCTCGTCCTACCACCTTGCGTTTCTTCGAACTGCACGCTGAGCTATGAAAAGAACTACGGAACGACGAGGAGCTTAACTGCCTCGTGCCCTTTGTCCGCGTCCGTGCAGAACATTCTTCGCGGTCCCCCTTTGACCGGTGGTTCGAACGTTCTGGATGCGTCAACATCGTCCTAGACGACCGCACCTTCTTCCTCGCGCCCTGCCCTTTTGGGTTTCTCGCCATTTTTGGCGGCGCTACATTAATTACCGACTTTCGGTCTTTACTGCGCTTCTTTTTACGGCGCTTTCTCTTTGCACTCGCTTTCATGTCGCCTCGTGCCTCGTGCTGGCCGGTACACATTTCGTCGGCCCGGATCGGTCTCTTACCCGCACAGTCTGAGTGATTCTCACTTAAATCAACACTCTCTCTGCCTCGACTGGCGGACAGCTCAACCGACTCTGGCACAATGCAGCAGGCTTTACTCGAGTTAGACAACTCGCACTCTTGCGAACTGCCCTCTGCTACATTGCCCAGCTCACGCTGTGCATCGGCACACAGCCCGTCGGTATCGATCGCTGTCTCACGCGCACAGTCCGAATGATTAATAACTGAACCATCCCTATCTAGGCTATCTAGACTGGCGGAGAGCCGCACCGATCCCTGAACAATGCAGTTGTTCTCTCGTGAGCTACGGAGCTCGCCACCCCGAGAACTATTCTCAACTGCATCGTCCAGATCGCACTTCACTTCTGCACGCACATCTGGCTCTACATGGGTGCTCGCGTCTGTCGCGTAAACAGTACCCTTTCCTTCGCTAGCAACCTCGCTAACATTACCAGCGACGCACACACGCGGTAACTGTGTCAATTTGTTCGCAGCTGGCCTAGCTGCCTCCACAGTCATCTGTTGGCACAGCACCTCGTCGCTCTCACTCTGGCCTTTAACGGCCTCTATTGCCACTAAGGCATCGTTAGCAGCTAGCCTTTTCCCTTCACTTATGAATCGGCAGCCAATCTCACAGGCACTACTTTTCTCGTCGGCTTTTGGCGAAAGTCCGCTAGACACTTCTTCATTCTTTCGCTCTGTACTACCTACAGAATTCTCAGACAGCCGTTGTCTCTGTGCCAATAACTGATCACAATACTGTATCTCTTTGATCAGTGCTGCCTTCTCTCTCTCATACTTTTCCTCTCGCTCAAGCTTACGTTGATTCTCACGTTCGCGTGCCTTCTCACGTTCGTGACGCTGACACCTAAGAGTAAGTTCTTGAAGCTCATGCTTCCGTTCCTTCTCGCGTTGTTCACGCTGATGCTTACTCCTAAGTTCACGACGCTCTCGCAAACGTACACGACGCACACGCTCCCGTGGCTCCTGTATCACCTCCCAAGCAAGCTTAATGCTTTCATCATCATTGCCACTATCTTGAATCGCCTTTATGATAGCTGGCGTTTCCATCCGTTCGTCCGCCTCAACTCCCAAATCGTCGCACACCAACAACAAGTCCAACCTCGTCAACCTTCTAAGATCCATGGCAGCTGCCCCGACAGGTGGTTAAAACTGTTTTCCTTAATTAATTTGTGCAAACACACAATGCAACAAACTCCCGATTCCCAGAACTATCAAAATTGAACACACAACCTTTGAATCTGGCGAATCATAAGGAAAAAAACCACGCGCTCACTTACGGTTACAGCACCCTGCCATCCGGTTCATTCGTCCGCTGTTGCCGGTTCCTCCGGACTCCCTGGGTCGAAGGCTCGCTCCTTCTTCGCTACTCCCAGTTTCTTCGGACCTCTTTCGACGAAGGTTGATTCGTAGCGCTGCCACCAGCTGATGCCTTCGGAGGCGATCCCACCGCTGCCACCAGATGTAGGGGTTGAAGGACGGGACTTCGGGATGAAAGCACAAAACTTGGGAGGGATTTATTCTACATGATATACAGGGAGGTGAGCGTCAATTAACAGTCGTACAGACATTACGGGCCGGCAGCAACTCGGACGCTGCGGCCCGCGGCAAGAAGTTCGAGAGAGGTGAATCAGGGAATCAGGGCCTGTCCCAGAATGCACAGGTCTCTCTGGAAGGCTTCTTATAAACCCTTCGAGCACTGCAAGTCACGTCATGTTTGACCAATGGGAGAGTCCACTCCGATGACGCCACTTTCAGCCAATGGTAGGCGCCCGTGTCGTGGTGTCACACCTGGCGGCTTGCTGCGGTCTTGCCTCGCAGACTGGCAATGCACTTCGAACGAGGAGAAGGGGAGGGCTGCACCTGCTCCATTGTCGGATGCCCACCTGCTAATCCCGGCGGCGCACGAACTTGTTGGCCCGTGAACTTGTAGCCTTAAACTTGTTTGCTCGGCCGCTTCTCTGGAATGCACTTTCCTGCTTCTGCATTCCTCAATTAGCTGTGCTGCCATCCGATGTGGTCTGGGGAACTCGAAGTAATCGCAGGAAACAGCTCCATATCTAACAGTACTAAAAGAACAATCCTGTCGCCTACGGTTTCGGCCCGAGGAGCTCCCCGCGTGGGATCTCTAACAGCTTAAAACTCCTCAGGACCTCAATAACTTTCTTGACTGACTGACTTGCGATTTAGGTGCCAAAACCACAATCGGATTGTGAGGCACGCGATAGCACGGATTAATTTTGACACGCCGAGGTTATTTAACGAGCCCCCGGTGTACGGCACGAGAGCGACTTTGCATTTCTCCACCATCGAAATGGGGCCGTCATGGCCCGGTTCGAGCCCACGACCTCTTGCGCAGCAGCGCGACTCCATACCCAGTGAGCCACCATGGTGGATTTGCGCGCGGGTACTGCTGAGAGCCGTTAAGAGTGCGTGGCGAAATATTCCCCCTGATTAATCGGTTAAATTGCGATCTAACTTGGCATAGCGGGCACACGTGACGATCGCCAGCCGTAGCGGAACCTTGTCGCAGTCTCTAACCATCCTCATATAAATTCTTTAGGCTTGAATAAACTCAGTGGAGACTAAAAATAATTAGCTAGAGATTGAACTTACAAATTAATGCTACCCTGCAGGGGGTCATTGGCCGTGAAAGCTTGTGTCTAACGGACATAGATATCTGCAGTGATAATGTTTAAATTTTTTGATGACACAGACCACTGTAACGGCAAGCACTCCATGTACACAACATGGCGTTGGGTCGGAGCGCGATCCGGCAAGATCCTGACCGCACTAATAAGCACCTGTTGGCAATCACCAACCTCATCGTCATAATAATCGTAATCAACAACAATAACGATAATCAGTACGCTATTGGCTGACACTTGAGGCCGGACGGGAAGCGCTGATTACAGCGTGGGTTAAATACAGGACCATTGGGCTTTAAGCGCTAGCACTCGTTTCCCGGAAATGCATTGAACGTAGTCGCATAAAACAAACGGCATGCGAATTCATTGCAGTAAAATCATAATTGCACTGCGCATTTGTGGCAGGTTTGGGGATTGTGCGAAGTCATCCTGTGCTATTGATGTCTCCGCGCCTCCACCCCCCCCCCCTCTTTACTGGAAACTTTCGGCTGACTTACTTCGCCGACAAACGCTAAGCGAAAATTGAACAATGTCAAGGTTGGCTGGGCTGGTCGCGGCTAAGGATCTTGAACGAGTCAATTTACCATAGAAAACGACGTCGAAGGGAAAAACCCGCAACGGCGCGTGTTCATCCTCATTATTTCCTTCCCAGTGTATGGTCGCAAAACCAGACCGCTGTCCGGTCGACCTCCCTGCACTCCATTACCTGTGTTTTTGAGCCAGGCAGCAAGCGCAAGACGGCTCACCGCTAAACCCCTTGGTAGAATCAATAAAGTTTTTCTCTCTCTCTCTCTCTCTCGTCTCATGCCGTGGTGTGTATAGCGCGTGGAACACGTCTTCGGACCCAGCTGTGCGGCTACGCACTACACGTTCACTCATTTTGAGCTGCACTTTCGTGGGATATCCGGGCGGTGTCATCTCCCAGAGCGCCGCGGTAGAGCCATGAATGTCACGAGAAAAAAAACAAAACAAAAACAAAGCGTTACCGCTAGCGTAAGGAGGGCTTCACTGATGACGATGAAGCCACATTATCGCAACCACAACCGATTATTCTCGTGATAGAGCGTTAAAGCCGTCCTTCTGCGACTTTCTTAGCACTGCAAGAGCGCTCCCAAACGACCACCCGAGTCCGACCACCCGAATATTCGACCAGTGTCTCGCCAGCGCTTTGGCTCTGGCCAGTGTCTGTGCGCCAACTATCGCGGTGCAGCTATAGGTTCAGCTGGAGTGCGGTGCCTCGCGCTGCAGCAGTCGGCGGCGTCACGCGTATCCGCTGCAGCCAGCGTGCGCCCGTACTCCGCCCGGCACGTCCTTTGGCCGACGGGTCCGCTAGGCAAAGTCAAGCGAAGGAAGGTGGGGGGAGGGGGGGGGCGGACGACGGTATAACGCCGCGGTTCTTCAACGGCCACGTCGACGCGTGGGCCTGAGCTGCGCGTGTGACTCACAACCACGCCGGCCTCGTTTGCTGCCTCCTGGACGTCGACGAGACTACGGGCATTGAAAGAAACAAACCAAGGAAGAGAGAAAAAAAGAAAGAGTAGGAGACGTTCGAGGCTGGCTGGGGCTGGGTATCCGATTGCACGTAACCACCTAACGCGTGATGAAAAAGACTGCGCGCGGAAGGGTGCCTGCGCAAGATTTACGAGCGCCGACCATCGGACCGGAGCTAACGCTTTGAGTAGCAAGTTTCCGCTGCGCTGGGGAAGATTGGTGGCGAAGGCGGGGCGGGGGCTAGTTTCTGCATTGCCTTGTCGTGGTTGCCAACGTTACGACAAGTGTGCGCACGCTAGAGAGACACGAAAGGAAGCGTAAAGTGACGCTACGCTCCCAAATTACATTTCCGGAATATCGTACAGGCGACTCGCATATGCAGGAGCGTTGGTATATAAACGAGCCTTGGTAGATAACGACGTAAAAGCGAAGGACCGCTGATGGCACTCAATAAAATTACAGCACCAGAAAACCATGGCCTAGCAGGTTGTGAAAAACTGCTGGCCGATGCCTCTTATTCGCGTATATTCGTAAAAAGAATTACGTCGTGCTCAGCAACAAGCAAATCCAAACAGACCTGAGGAAAGAAAACGCATAATCTTCTTTACGGTGGTGTAACCTCTTCCCCAAATTTAATCACACCTTCAAGACTGCTCGTACGTTCCAAAAGAGAGCGTTTACACGTGTTGCGCCCGATCAGAGCAACCCGATATGTTGGAGGATGCGAGAGCTTCCCTAAGTGGAGTGCATGACGAGGTAAAATTCCTTGTTTTTCTTTTTCGAATTTCGCACGCGAATTACCCGCCTCTCACTCTGTGTCTCACGTGTGCCTATCAATTTACTCGGTTCACTCATTTCTTTTTCAGCCACACCCCAACTGTTCTATAAGACCGAGTGTCTCCTCTCGATGCGATGGCCTCGCGACGGCACGTACGCGCCGGCCCTCCTTGGCGATGGAGCCAAACGCCGGCGCCGGCTTGCCAACGCCGAGAACAAAACTGGCACGCTATAAGTGCCCGCAGTGCTGACTGTGGGACACGACTATACTAACGACGCTGCCAAAGCGAGCCGCTGCGCTCGCACCAACGAGCCACCACGGACCGCGAGAACAGCAGCGCAGCAACGGAAAGATACGGGCAACCGAGCGCCCTGTGCGTGCCGAGACGTCCCCTCCCAGCGCGGGTCTGTGACGTGGCGCGTCGGTTTGCGGTTCCAGCAACGCCGAGCTCGAGGTCCCCGCAACCCGCCGGCGTAGTACGCCGCCGTCCCATTGTGTTTGTGCTTTTCTGTTCGGCGTATAACCGCCGCCTCGTGCCCCTGTCACTGCGCCCGGTTGTAACGAGAGCGAGCGCTGACGAATTGGCTTTGTTCGAGCGCTTCCATGCCACGTCGTTCTCGCTGTCTCTCTCCGCGGGTCGCCAGTTTTTTTTTTTTTTTTTTTCACCGCGCATCTCTCCTTCTACGCCGGTTCTTTGTCTCTTTCTTTTTTCTTTTTCGCGCTTTGCGAACTTCTCACTTTCTTTGGGCCATCGGCCGTGTCGTCGGATCACCGAAGACCGTCGAGCTCGGCCAACCCTTTAGAACGACATCGTGGTGTCTCACTTTACTGGAACCCTGAGTGCTGACGTGTTCTCGCGTATTTCTTGAGCGAGGGAGTCACGTGGTCCGCGGCAGGGAATTGGCTAACGCTCCTTCCACCCGCGTGCACGGAGACAAAGCAGGATCATGACACACGCAGATCGTTGTGGGCCCCTGTTCCTCCATTGTTTTCGTGTGCTAGATGGTACTACACTGAATGATTCAGTTCCGGCGATATGCTTTCAAGTGACCACAATACTATTAAGCCGGACGCAAACATTCTCAAAACGCCTGTCGCTGTACAGCAGCGGGTATTCTTCGACTTACCGCGTTCCCGGCTACCGACGCATGTACTTGCCACCGACAATGAAGGGACGTGCCCATATTGCTGACAGAAAGTGGGCCACAAATAATTTTCGTCCCATACTCATGTTCTGGTTTAGCCTACGGGGACGAATCAAGAGATGTACCCATGCTGGGCCCAGGTTTAACCATTCTATTACGGGGAATAATATTTACAGGGGATGTATATGCAGGGAGGACGCGTAGATCGAAAATACAGGTTGCAGAGCGGTACCGCCAATCGATGTCATCGTCACATCCTCTTTCTCTTCTCCTCACAACGTCTTTCCAAAGCGGCACAAACTACTGCGTAACAATGTACTGAAACTTCAATTTGCCGTAAACAAAAAAAAGAAGTAAAAGACAAGTCGCAGAGGTTTCTTTCAGAACCAAAGTTGAGGGTAAGCATACCCACATCATTTGCTGCCGCGCTACATTTTTTCTGGCGCTCTTCGCAATACTCTTGTCGTAAATAAGTATCGATTAGTTGAACGTTGTTGATGAAGACGCCTACGGCGATTGCGCTTACGTATTTAGTAGTTCGCAGAGAAAATATCAAGCCCAAAAAAGGTGTATCAAGTGGCCCAAAAAGCCCTACTTATATACACGTGCAAGTTCCTCAACGTCCTGGCGCATCGGAGCACGCGACGCTTACCAGTCTTCCACGTAACGAATTTCAAGTAATCATGTACTTGCAACCAATAAACTTTTTTTGGTAAATGACCGTCCTCTGAGTGAGCAGACTGTACTAGAGCACGGTACCCACCGATCATCGGCTCAGAAGGCAGTGAATTAAGGCACTTGTGTGTTTTCTGATAACGTCTCGTCTGCAAGAGCGGCTTTGGCTCTAACGCTGTCCGTGCACCTCTTTATACCCCCTTTCTCTCCCTTCTCTCTATTTCCCTTCGGCATTCCCCCGCGGAGGGTAGCCAACCGGACTCCTGACTGGTTAACATCCCTGCCTTCTATGCATCTCTCTCTCTCTCTCTCTCTCGTGTATTTGATCGGCTACATTTCTTACTCGGTAAGGGTCATTATAATTCAATTACCTTTTTTTTTTTCAGCAACCATTACTTGTAATGCGGCTAAATTACTGACGAGACAAGCTGTTAGAAGCGACGCAGCTTTGAGCATCTGAATTTGGCGGGAACTGCAGTAGAACGCCCACAGCTGTGCCACGGGACAGCCTCGCGAATGCGCATGCCCAGGCTGGCCAACCCGGCGCTCAGTATTTATTTCCTCATACTACTGGCAGGTCGAGCGGCCTGTATTGTCGACGCCGTATTCTGTATCTCGCGATGGTTTCGCGTTCAGTACGGCACGATTATCACCGTGTCAGGAGCTTATTGAGTTTAGTCTTCGTTTTTTTTTCATTGTCGTTGAATGACTCCCCACCTTTTGTTCGTCATAATTTCTCTTTCCGGTGCTCGCAGGTTACAACACAGCCCTTCCCTCCAGCGCGCAAATCGAGCGTGTTTTCAATGTAGCCGCTGATGTCCCAACAAGACGAGGGAAAGTGTCCGACGAAAATATTGAAAAGCAATCGTTCGTGGATACAAGCTCCCTACCAGCCGTGGTTGCTCAGTGGCTTTGGTGTTGCGCTGCTAAGCACGAGGTCGCGTAATCAAACCCTGTGCGGCCGCATTTCGGTGAGGGCGAAATGCAAAAACACCCGTGTGCTTAGATTTAGGTGCACGTTAAAGAACCCCAGGTGGTCAAAATTAATCCGGAACCCCCATTATGGCGTGCCTCATAATCAGATCGTGGTTTTGGCACGTAACATCCCGTGATTTAATTATTTTAATAGAAGGGCTGCAAAGGGCACGCTGAAAGAGACATGGCCAGCGCATTCTATTTGTTGTAATTGAACAATGTTCATAATAATTGAGAGGAAAAATAGCATAAATGTAATTTATTAGTTTGATTAATTTATTAGTTACTTTCATGGGCAACATGTTATCACTGTAAACAGTTATATTTTCTCTATTATGTAATTCTAATCATAATAGGTTACTTTATTTCTTGTAATCTGTTGAACTATGGAGCAGCGCTGTCTTTCGCCCAGTTCCCTAGTTCAAGATTGTTCAACCAGCTAGCCGACACCTTCACATTACGAGACTTGTAATGTGTACAACACTACTTCCAATCAGCATGATCATGATCATGCTTTAATCATGATCTAATCGTCCTTTCCCGCTGTATCGCACTGCCCGATCAGCTCGCGAAGACGCAGGAATCTATCCCGTTGCCAACATCGGTTGCAGCTGGAAAACTTCGCGCGCTTGCACGAGATCTTACGGTATCCGCGTGAAACACACCAGGTCTTTCAACACAACCAAGTGCTCCGCCTTTGCACCCTTGCAGACCCTGTCAGTGCGATGTAACCCTGCTTTGTTGACTCTAGAAGCTGTATTGAAGAAGTGTTTTGCATTTCGCTATTGTAATGGCTGGCAGCGCAACGTGTGATAATTGTGGCCGCGAATGTATCCTGGGGCACGTGATCATTGACTGCCCTCAATATGGTATACAAAAACGATCGCCTATTACTTCACTGGTTAGCGTTGACGACGGATCACTTTTGGAACGGACCATTTTTATAATGCCGGCCTCCCCATCTGACGGAGCGTTGGACGTTGGAGGCATCGTTACGATTCTTAAGGGCAAATGACTCGCACAAACGGCTTTAGCGCCGACAGGTATTAACAGTGGTCGTGATGAAGAATTTGCGGTCACTGAACAAGTCAAGGTGAAAATAACAGTGTTATTTTCGTCGAATTATTGACTAACATTGATCATGTACTATGAACGTGTGCTGTCAAAGGCTCTGATTGTGCGCATTCTCTCTCTCTCTCGCGACGTATTCGTCAGTCGTTACACCCGCTGCTGTGAGGCAGCATGCACCGTACGAATTGAGCGATTCCTGGAGCAGTGCAGCAGGACTTAGCACTCGCTGACATCGGCACATTCTTAAAGTGCGTCGCTGTAGCTGCGGTTAGCGCTAACGCGGAGCGCAACTCACTGGCGGCATCGTCACGTGGGGTCCGTTAGAAGGCGATTACCAGCCTGTCGGGGACGCCTAAATTCCTTCGTGGGTACAGGCAAATCTGTTGTAGTGGTCTTCGTTGTAGACACTTCCGCAATACATATAAAATAGATATCAATACATATACATAAATACACATACAGTACATATAAAAGATAGGAGTTCGACCGGGACATAAGTCATCCTTCGTTACAAAGGCCATTTCATCGTACGGGCGTTCGGTGTAGAGGCCTTCGACGGCACATGCTTGCCGTCATGACAATGATTCCTCTAGCAAGAGAGTGCATGCTGCTGCTTGATTGCAATTGCTTTGTGTTTCATATGGTTGAGTCTCTTACTGTGGCTCCGAAGTTATCGAGACGTGAGTCGCGTGTTCGTTAATCAAATATAACAGAAGTTTGTGTTAAGAACCCTTTTTCTCTTTATCACTTTTTTTGTAGCAAACGTCTGCGTCCACTTTTCGCGTCAGCACTTGTCAACCTTCTCTTTGCGCTCGCTCTTTCGAAACTTCAGTTCCTCAAGAGCATTGGTCGCTGTGAACGAGAGCTCAAAGTCTGACTTACGTCGTAAAGGGGAACACTTTCCAAGTTGGAAAACATGTGCTGGCAGCTGAAAAGACAGGATGCGTGACGGGTGTCACCATTGTCGTCTGCCGAGTGTGACTGCGCACGCCTGAGCGGAAAACGGACGACGCACTGGAGGCATTCGACGCACATTTGGATGCGGGTTGCGACGAGCCATGCTCTGAGTTGGAGCCAACTGTCATTGGCGAAATGCTGAAAAAAACAGGCTGAATGCGTATCAACATGTAATGATCAGATTCGGTGACTCGACGGCGTGTAGGTCCTGTGCAGCTCAGCGGAAACGGGGTTATTTGGTTATTATTTGACAGGCTTTTGGCGAGCACTGAACTTAATTAGACTTATGACAATGATGAAGAAGATGACGATGATAATGAAAATGCCTATAGAGCTGAGGCAGCAAAAGACTCACCGACGGTTACGATACTCTCTAATGCGAAATTTCACCGCAGCTCTTTACGTGTCTTCATCTCGTGGTATATTGGCTGGCGCGCAGATGATCTGTCTCGTGCGGCGCGTTGCAAACGGAGCGAAGCGAGGCGCGACGCGCTCGCTAACCGAGAGATCGCTAGAGGCAGCGCGTGGGTGACGCGTGGGCGCGGTTCACAGCAGCCGCCGCTGACAGACCTCCGCTCATGCAGCGCTTTGCTCCCATATGTGGTATTGGTGGCGTCACCGGTGAACAGCCGACGCGCGCTACTCAGGCGCCATCTCGCAGACATCGTCGCCTCAAAGCCTGTCTTTCGCGGCGCTATATGGGGAACCAGCGCTGGCCAGGAGGCGCTACGACATTTTTCATGCGTTACTAAAATATGCTGAAACCGTCCGATAGGGAGGCTACGAAGATGGCACGACATATTTAGCGATAAGAAACGTGCGCCTCTATCAATGTTTGTCTAGCCCGATGCGGCCAGCCAAGTTCTGTCCATGGCCATGCGCGCTGCGTAGAGCGCATGCGCTGCTACGTCCTAGCACGTCGGTTCCCTGCCGTTTGAGGAGCCGTGAAAAGTGTGACTCAAGACAATCGGTGAATTTGCTGACACGAAATCACTGCGTGTGCTACTGGAAACTGTGTCTACCGCTCGCTAGGCTGTGTGTTACGGCGCTGCTGTCGGCACGCGAAGCTTCAGCGCTGGTTGCCCATACGCTTTTATTCTCACGCTTTCGCCATGCCCTCCTCCTCCTCTTTTCTCCTCGCGCTCTCTTCGCTATCACCGCCTTTCATCCCCCGCTGCGCTCCGCGTTCGATCTTTCATCCTTCGCTGTGCTCCTTCGCTCGGTTACGAGAGACGCGGACGCTCGCCGCAGGAACGGGCGTCTGAGATTTGCGATCTAAAACGTCCACCCACCTGACAAGCAGCAAGCATCAGCACAGCCTGGAAAAGCGTAGCTAAAAGACGTGTTTTCACTTGCGATGAGACAACGTGCGTCCAGCGTTATCGTGCTACCTTAACTACTTCCTTATGTCTGCTTTTATCACATTGTCTTCGTTTGTACTTCGGCGGGACAACAAATCTGTAGACAAGAATGTAGGAGAAGATCTTCCAAAAAGCGTGATGGTGCTTCAAGAAATAGTTCCCTTACAAGTGCTACCGGCTCGAGGAGGACAATACATTACCAGTCAAAATCACCAGGCACCCACACAAAAGGGACAGTTAGCAGAACAAGGAAAACGGATTAAGAGACAAATTTCTCTGATCTCTCCAAACAAGCTGCTCGCTAACGCCTGCCTCCTCACCGTTGTGTTTGGGTTAGCGAGAACGTGAATCACGAAAGGAATAAGTAATCCGGTTGATCGCTTGAAAGACGCGGATATCACTCGCACCTGACGAACAAAAAGCTCTTCCAGCAAAATGAGGAGTTTCACGACTAAAAATCGCCCGATAAAGGCGAAGACGGGGACAGCAGCGACAAAAAGTAGTCGATAATTTTAGTACAAGGTGATCCGTTATAGCGGATATACAGACACGTTCACCTGCCCCTACATTCTTGGCTCGTCATTGCTTGTGTATTTTATAAGCCAGCCGTGCCGCACCTGGTTTTGTAGGTTGCAGTGGATGGGAGCCTGATTCTATACTATCACATCTCTATTCTTTGTTTGCTTTTTCTGTCACCGTAACCCGCCCGTAGGCTTCTCTGTCGCCTTCTTTTTTTTCTTTTCACAACCCACATGAGAGTAGCTGGCCTTTCAAGCCGTCCTCTTTCTTGTTTCGCAAAATAATTTTTTCTGCATTCTCGAGTGAAATCAAAGTCGAGCCAATTTGAATGTTTTCGAACGCGGTAAAATTACACGCGGAAGTTACACCCAACTAGGCAGACGAAATATGGTCTTGCGCAAAGGTGCGCAGAACATGGTGTGAGGAGCATAATATAGTGGTCACAACGTGCGCGGAAATTAGAATAATACGTCGTTTTTTTTTAACGATGCACATGCTCAAGTCTCTCCTCAGATAACGATGCACATCGAATGCAAGGGAAAGCGGAGTAAACGCGAAAACTGATGCAACTCCAGGAACACGAACGTAGAAGTACATTGAACGCCTACTAACGAACGATATTTGTGAGGAAAGTAGATCGCTACTGAATACTGCGCGTAGGATTCTTTTTTTATTTCTCCAGTTTCTACTGCTCAACAGTGCGCGTAGGGTTTCTTTTTTTTCCCCAGTTTCTACTACTCAATACGACGTGTATGACTTTTCTTTATTTCCCCAGTTTTTACTGAAGTTTCGTAGAAACTGGGGGGAAAAAAAAGAAAAAACACCTACGCGCACTATTGAGTAGCGATCTGCTTTCCTCACAAATGCCATTCGTTAGCAGGTGGTCAATGCACTTCTATGTTGCTGTTCTTGAAATTGCGTCGTTTTTGGAGTTCACTCCGCTTTCCTTTATAGCGATTCTAAAACTGCAATTGGAAACTTTGCCAGTGGCAAAATCCAGAAACCTGCCCCGCAAGTTCTAAGCAAATATCCACCACCTGATCGCCAGATTCAAATCATTTGGGCCCCGGCACTGTCCTTGCACCAAGATATTTGAGGCTGCCCACAATTATGCCTGAGGTTTCGTCAGCCGGGTGGTGGGAGGCCTCGATCTGTGTTCAGTGAGGGATCGCGTGGCGACGTTACACGAAATTACTATGTACTACCGCGAAGGCTGGCAAAAATAACCCCTTCCACATAAATCACTGGATAAACTGCAACGGGTTACCTGGAAATAGTCGCGGTCTGGCTCATTTGCCAACACTACAAGTACTCACTAATATGTCCGGGCTGCTTCTCACCTAAATGCAAAAACTGCGACGTCCGTAAGGCGGCCCTGACACGTACATTGAGCGACTGTCCTGGGTTAAAGCCTGGGGTGGAACTCAACTCCAACTTAATAGCACTTTGGACTCGGAGATAGCGGTGTCCAGCTCAGACCTCGTAGTCCAACTGCGGACAGTCAACTGGGCTTTGGAGATCGCCGAAGGTCAAGGGCTTACGGCCACCCGACGCCGCCTGGCAGAAAAAAAGAACCCAGTAATTCAAAGAGTTATAAGATCTGACGAAAGCAAAGTTTTTCCTCCTGCTCCTCCTTTTGACTGTGCGATTGTGTGCTGGAAGCTTTGTTTTTTATTGATATGATATAAGGAGATGTTGGCGCACAGCTTAAGGCGCCGGCTACTCCTCACCTCTTGAGTGGTTCCGTCATACATCGTACAGGGTTCAAGGTTACATATCAAATAGTCTTTTCACACAAGCATCAGGACTTATCACGCAACGTTTCCACAGGAAGACTATGACGTAAGGAATACATGGTACATACAATATACAATGTAAATGTCTCCACACTTATGTAGATGAAAGTCTCAAAAGTACAAAAGATATTGTCGCCTAATAACACATTGTCTAGTCAGCGGGTGGTACATACATCGTGTAATTTATTGTGCATACGGCATCCAGCGATGAGGGAGTCTTCTGCTCTAACCATTACCAAAGAAAAGGGTGCGATGCACTATGTGTTTCCCCAAGAGCGTCGCAAATTTAGTACTGTGGCCGAGTTCACTTCGCTTTAAGCCCTGAAAATACATGAGGATGTAAGTAATTGCTCGCTTGCATCCCCACACGGCGATGTCTTCATTTCTTTGTGCGTGCGTGTGTGCGTGTGTGTGTGTGTGTGTGTGTGTGTGTGTGTGTGTGTGTGTGTGTGTGTGTGTGTGTGTGTGTGTGTGTGTGTGTGTGTGTGTGTGTGTGCGTGTGCGTGCGTGCGCGCGCGCGCGCGCGCCATCTCTTTTTAGTATGGCATGGTATAAAAAGAAAGATGACATTAATGGTCGCAACCTCTCACCAAGCGGAGGCTTCAATAACGTTGTTGTCAGTGTCGTCTGAAACCCAAGTGCTGAGTCAAACGGCATGGTACTGCTGAGGCCGGACACTCAGAACAACAACTCCCAGGTATGACATGCACCTAGGTAAGTCCATAGCAAATGATGTATATCCGCATTTTGTATCGGGGCCGTACACTACATTGACAGGTGGCGCCGCCCTTGAAGACACTCTTCTGCTTGCACCCGTGACAGCTGAGGTGAGGACAACCCCAATGTGAATCCTCCTCACCAGAACCAAATCCAACCTTAAACCATCCAGGTTGCGGAGGAGGGGGCAGACACAGAGGTGGATACGAGCAGGTGTGTTCTGTATAGGAGGAAACTTTTTATGAATCTGAGTTAGAAAAGAAGGTTCACATACCCGAAGTGTCGGCGGATATAACAAAGAGAACTTAATTTGATCAGCCTTACATAGTTTCTTAGTTCGCTCTGCCCAGTTTTCTGAACCAAACAAATGATATCTAATCAATCAATCAATCAATCAATCAATCAATCAATCAATCAATCAATCAATCAATCAATCAATCAATCAATTGATGCGACCAGGAATAGCCTGCTGGTCTTGGTAGTTCGATGCTCGAATAAAGAAATATGCATAACCAAGCAAGCACCGGTCTCATGGCATTCGGTTGAGCGCATCAAGTAAGCTGCTTCGAACAATGCAACCTCGACTAAGCCAAAGCAAAATCATCATCATCATCATCATCATCATCATCATCATCATCAGACTGTTATATGTCCACTGCAGGATGAAGGCCTCTCCCTGCGATCTGCAATTACCCCTGTCCCGCGCCAACCGATTCCAACTAGCGCCCGCGAATTTCCTAATTTGATCGCTCCACCTAGTATTCTGCCGTCCTCGACTGCGTTTCTCTTCTCTTGGTATCCATTCTGTAACCATAATGGTCTAACGGTTATCTAACCGGCGCATTATATGACCTGCCCAGCTCCATTTTTTTCTCTTGATGTTAATTAGAATATCGTCTATAACCGTTTGCTCTCTGATCCAAACGGCTCTCTTTCTGTCTCTTAAAGTTTTGCCTAACAATCTTCGTTCCATCGCTCCTTGCGCAGTCCTTGTTCTCAAGCTTCTTTGTCAGTCTCCAAGTCTCTGCCCGATGTCAGCACTGGTAAAATTCACTGACTGTGCACCTTCCTTTTCAATGATAACGGAAAGCTTCCAGTCAGGAGCTGACAATGTCTGCCGTATGTGATCCAACCCGTTTTTATTCTTCTATGAATTTCCTTCTCATAATCAGGGTTCCCTGTGATTAATTGACCTAGGTAAACGTACTCCTTAACAGTCTCTAGAGGCCGACTGGCGATCCTGAACTCTTTTTCCTTTGCCTGGCTATTTATCATTATCTTTGTCTTCTGCATATTAATCTTCAACCTTACTCTTACACACTCTCTGTTAAGGTCCTCAATCATTCGTTGTAACTCGTCTGCATTGTTGCTGAATAGAAAAATGTCATCGGCAAAGCGAAGGTTGCTGAGATATTCGCCATCGATCCTTACTCATAAGCCTTCCTAGTTTAATAGTTTGAATACTTCTTCCAAGCATGCAGTAAATAGCATCGAAGAGATTGTGTTTCCCTGTTTGACCCCTTTCTTTATAGGTATCTTCCTGCTTTTCTTGTGTAGAATTAAGGCCAGCCACTACAGAGATATCAAACAAAAGCGCTTTAAAACATGTCTCCGGACACAAAGCTAGGTAACTGTAGTTACGTGTCATAAACGGATATGTAGACATCAATAAACAATAACGAGAAAGTACGCATTCTAAATGTGTGTTGTTTATAGTAAGCAATACAAAAATAAGACTGATGAAAATTTGTGTAGCTAGGGTTATGAAATTAAACTGAGTACTGTTTGAAAAGGGCTAACGTTTGTGAAGTATGTCACTTTTGTGTGAGTGTCCATCTGCAATACCGAAGAGTTGTGGCGTAATGATTAAGGAGCCGCTAGTGGATATCTTAAGGGCTTAAACACCCTAGTTATGTTTTGCGGAATTCTTAAATACAATTTCGTAACCCAGCAAAATCAACGAGACTATTTAGATGCATAAATAATAAGGCTCAGCCTACTCCGATCCCAAATCATGTCTAGAAAAAATATTGCAATGTTTCTTTTCTTATTTTTCATGGAGACAACTACTCCCTTTGCTACGAAATTTCGAAAAATTATTGCCCCTTGCCTCCTGTTCTAGCCATCAGATACGTTTACAATGGATCCCAAGCCACGTTGGATTGGCGGGAAGGGAACTAGTGGACAGAATGGCAGCCATGGCGCAGACATTGAATTAACTTAATGATTCGTATACATCTGTAAGTTCATATGTACTTCTTCATATGCTTGTGGAATTTATGCAGCGTGCTTCACTCAGAGCCAGGGGTCTCCAAAGTACGGCCCGCGGCCGGCAATGGTCCGTCCGATGAAGGCCGTGCCCGAAAAGCCTTCGCTGTGCCTCGGCCTGAGAGCGGGGCTTCTCCACAAAACTTTGCGCTATTTTGTTTCTTGTTTGGTTGCCGCTATCACGGTAGTTGCATGATCGCGCCACGATGCCACCTCGCCCGAAGCTGCGCCGAAGAATCCCGAGCCTCGCACGACCATCGCGTAAGGAGCGCGTGACGCTCCGATTGGCCGATCCGAGTCACCGTGTTAGTAGACGCGCCAAAGTCTCGCCCAGGCGCGCTGTATCTCGAGAGCTCTCGCCAGCTTTTAGCCTGCGAAACTACAGCATGTATACATAGCTTTATATAGCATAAAGCTCCTTTCTTTTTTTGCGGTCCCCAGCGCGCATTTTTCGCTAACAGGAGAGGACATTTTTGAAAAATTAGAAAGAGACTGTCCGTGTACAGTGTGTTGTGGGGCAAACTAAAATCTGCCACATTTGGCGAAAAAAAAAATGCATGTCCGGAGGTAAAGAAAGGTCTCGTAGGGCAAATTTCAAAAGCCGGTGAAGTCGGCGCATTCTCAAGGCCAATGTTTTTTCGGTCTGCATGATTCATGAGGATGCCCTCTGCGGGAAATACGTGAGCATGTCGGTTGTGAAACCTCTTGTTTCGGCTGCTAAGTGGTGATGGGGGTGGCGGCGGTGGTGGTGTCGCTACAGGTGGTCTTAGCGTGGCATGGGCTCCAGCTGTCACCACTAGATTCGTAAACTTCAAAAGGGGGAGGAATTTGAGTTTGTAGACGTGACGTATAGCACGGTGATTCGATGGTTGAGTTTTGGAACTCTTCTTTCATTTTTTTCTTCAACCTTAAGGAAGAAATAAATAGTTCCTTGCCCAAAAGAATCGCCCCGAGCAACCGCTGTCCAGTTATGAGTGGCTCTAGAAATTAGCCCTTTCAGCGACTTAACGGACCAAATCAATAAGCTCAATGTGAAGCTGTAAGGAAAATCGCACCTGATTCATAATCTGTACATCGACATAAAGAAGCTTCGGGTGAAACCTGCAGTTTTCTTAGAAGCATGCGCAATATTAAATGTGGGAACGTTTCTGCGGCTTGTCAAAAATTAGTGCGTAGACTAAGTACGGCAGTCCTTCGTTATACGTGACAGGCATTCTCGATCATTCGCACAAGCAATCTCGCGGGCTGTTTTTTTAACCTTAATTCAAGGAAGGAGGAATTACGAATGTTCCAAAATCAATTTAGCTACGACGCCGATCCACTGCCAGATCCTGTTTTCAATTAGAATTGAACTGCAGGCAGTCGATCGACATTTTGAAGTAGAGGTAGAAGGAAGATCTTTATCTGGTGAATATCTGAGTGCTATGCTTATTATTGGTTCATCAGGCTTGCCGCCACAGTTCATTGAAATCATGAAATCGCAGTGTCAGGTCCACTACTCACAGTAACCCACATCTTACGTCTTGGCAACGGGACGAAATTGTCACACTTCAAAATGCAGTAAATTTTTCTTAGTAGCTTGTACGCATTTTGCTGTCGTCACACGATTCCGCATTTGTACATGTTAATATTACAAGTACGTGAATGTTCTAATGCAAACATTTTTCTGACTGATAATTAGAATCCCTATTTATTTAATGACATAATTATCGCATGGTATGTCTGTTAATTACCTGCTTTGACATGTCCCATTTTGTACTTGTTCCGATTGGCGCTATTCTGACAGTACAGTGCCTTACATTGCACTTTGCCGTCCGCGACCACCATCGTTCTTAGTGGAAAATTTGTAATAATGTTAAGTTTTCTTTCCGACATACGTTAGTGTTTTGTGCGTTGTTTCGGTGTTGTCGCACCTTTTCATTGCCGTATGTGCCATCTCAGTTAATCTACTGTTCTTCGTAAATCTTTGCTCTCGAAGTCCTACAATATGCCCGATGGGTTCTGCATCAGAACTACAGATTGTGGGTATTATGTAAATAAGGTCCTCACATAAGACACTTGTAAGCACCTACCTTAGATTGTCTTTTTTTTAACCCCACGCAATACCCTGTGATGAAAAGCTTACTTTTCACTGTTTGACGATTTTGTCGCCTGATTATCGAGTAATTTATTTGCGCGTCAGTCGAAGGTAATTATTCAACCAAGCTAATCGGTTCAATTGCGCAAGAAAATTAGCTTAGCATGCCATCAGAAAATGCTTCTGCACAACTGTTGATCTCCTCGTGTAATTTGTCTTCCAAAGGGGTAAGGCATGCCGTGAGGCAATGATTATTGGTCATAAACAGCTTACCGCAATCTATAGCGATTAAGGCTTAATGATTGTCAACACAAAGAATAGAAATAAAATGGGGTGACTTTCCAGTCGCGTAGTCAGGCGACAGTTCTAACTTTAATTTCATTAAATAAGTTTATTCTGCATGGCGCAATACATAGGATAGAGACCGAGATAAAACAACACGAGCGCTTTCTATCCTGTGCATTGCACTATTTTTTACCATACTACCACCAACTGACCAACGCTTCTACATGACTGAACAGAAAACAGTTTGCGTTAAACTTCATGCAAATTTTTAGAAATACCGCAGCTGCGCAGACGACACAACAGAAAAACAAAAACACCTTTGTAAACAATGATGATGTTTCCAAGGCAGCATCAACGTCTTGTAGATATCTGACTGGTGGAGATAGAATAACTCTGAGCAAGAAAAATAAAGAAAGCCTGTGCGTGCTACTGAAGAAAATTAGAAGAAGCGTGTTTGCCACCATGAATGTTGAATATTATTTCAAATCAATAAAATCGCTGAGACTTGGCGGTAAAAGTGAAATTTTAATCCTAAAGTGGTTATTTCGCGACTTTTATTGATGTTATCCCAAAGCTTCAACACAACTAATTAAAATAAGAAAATGATTGAAAAGCAAGTCAAATTATTTTAATGTAGCTTTGCAGCCTACACCAATAATGTTAAATATTTTAAACCGTTTTATTTATTTATTTATTTATTTATTTATTTATTTATTTATTTATTTATTTATTTATTTATTTATTTATTTATTTATTTATTTATTTATTTGAATGTTTACTGCGATGTTAATTAAATCTTTATCATCCGGCCCTCGAGTCAAGAAGCTTGAGCACCCCTGCTCTAAGCGATTGTGAAGAGAGAGCGTAAACTTTTATTTCAAATCAACAAGATTTGAGTCCGGCGTCTTTTTAGTGGGTCTGGGCTCCCGCCGCGGACGCAGTTCCGAGACCTTGTCTCGAAGCGGCTTCCTCGGCTGGCTGGACGGCCCAGAGTTGTGCTGTCAGGTCAGAGCTGACGCTTTTGATCATTTCAATTTTTTCTTGTATATGGTTCGCTCGTCTAGGGTTTGCTTTATTTTTTATTCTTTTGCATTTGATTATGATTAGCTACTATATTATTATAGTGGGCTCCTCAGCAGCCAAATTTACCACGCTGTGGCACCTAAAATGAATGAATGAATAAAGCCTTTATTTTAAGGAAGGGGATGGCTCTAGGCCGCTGATGGGGATTAGGAGGGAAGGGAATGTGGGTACCCAGACTGTTGGCTGAAACACTTCTTCATCTCAGTCTGGGATCTTCCGCTTTATGCAGGCTCAGGTGCATGTTCAGTTCCGCCGCTCTCACATGGGCTAATCGACCCCTTCTACACTACTCGAAACAGGCCACTTTGTCTGCCATATGTCGCAATGGCTTTCTGTGTTTCAGGGTTAGTTTGTATTGCAATTCCTAGTGCTCTAATGTTTCCGTGTAGTAGATGATGAATGTTGGATCTCTCTTGTGAAAAAGCTGCACAGCTCCAAATGAGGTGTAAAGTGCAGCAAAGCTTTCGCGCTTCTGCATTCCAAATAAACCAGGAAGCCTATTCTGGACTTTGTAAAATTCCGACATAATGCTGAATTCTGTCATGGCGGCACTTTCAGTATACCAGAGGGACCATAGCAGAACCCTGGGCAAGTCAGAGCTCACAAGGTGGCGTACTTAGCAACTAGGCCGAACTTCACAATGGGGTTCAGCTTCAGGGAAGTAAGCGATTATTATGGTGGTAATGGTGCTACTAACAACAACAACAACAACAACAACAACAACAACAACAACAACAACAACAACAACAACAACAACAACAACAACAACAACAACAACAACAACAACAACAACAACAGCAACAATAACAACAACAACAACAACAACAATAATAATAATAATAATATAAAGTTGCAGCTTTACCCAAACTGCGGAACAGTGACTGCGGTAGCTTGCGCATTACATCAAGTGTAAGAGTCAGCGGTGCCCAGCCCCGCCACCGCAGACCCAGACGGACTCCAAAAACGACGATTCAAACAAAGGGTCGCGCATAAATCAAATATATATACAGGTGGTTTCAGCGAACACTTTCAAAATTTTTCAAAGGTTGCCTGTGGCAGATAGCTCAATTCTAGTTTATGAGCCAGTCTACTCGAAGCGGCGAAATTGAAATGCAAAATTGACTAATGAACAAAAATTCACTAATTAGCTTTCTAGCTAGTTATCTTATAACCCATATTGCAATTTACAAATTCTCGCAGTGGACATCGCAAGGCAGATCCACTTGGAACGAATTCTCAGGACGACACCAGTTTCACCAACTCGACACCAACTCACCAGAACGACACCAACTCCACGGCTAGAATTTGTAAATTGCTATATTGGCCATAATGTAATTAGTCAAACACCTAATTGGTGAATTTATTAATTAGTTAATTTTTTATCTATAAATTTTTTGTGCAAGTATTGTCCTCCGCTTCGAGTAGAGGAGCTCTCGAACCAGAATTGTGATATCTGCCACAGGCAACCATTAAAGGTTTTTGAAAGTGTTCGCTGAAACACCCTGTATCTATCGATGTTTCGTACAGTAGCCGCTCCAGAATATGTTCGCAGCGTTGCGCGGACATTTTATTTGCGTGTTTACCCCTCATATACTTATACATGCTCACTACGGGAACACAGGCCTAAGGGACCCGCGGAAAGTGATAATAAATGTTTGCCAGACTCAACTGTAGTTGACGTCTACGTGATGCGAAGCAATCATGCTTTGTAGAGAACGGCATATTGATAATGTAAACGTCGTGCGACGAACGGTTATGCAGAGTTAGAGTCTGCAGTGTTTATATTGTAATAAGCAAATGTTTGGAATGGCAAGATATAAGATTTAAAGCAAAGTAAAACCTAGTGCTACATACCCAT
This sequence comes from Dermacentor albipictus, assembly GCF_038994185.2. Classification (NCBI taxonomy): domain Eukaryota; kingdom Metazoa; phylum Arthropoda; class Arachnida; order Ixodida; family Ixodidae; genus Dermacentor; species Dermacentor albipictus. The sequence continues at coordinate 84,016,667 of NC_091824.1, read as the reverse complement.
TCGCCCCTGTGACACGTAATCTTTAGACTGCCCCGTCAGTGGGATCGGCCAACTTAAACGGTGAGACAGTCTCGGCTGCACTCTGGTAAGAATGATTCGAATTAAAGCATCCCAGACTAATGAATCAATAAAACTTCTCATTGCAGAAGGGATAGCCACCTGGAATGGGTATGGGGGTTACTGGACGCTGTTGTGGAGGCGGTTTCACTCTGCTCAGGTACGATAAGGTGAATTCAAAATTAAAAAATATATATATACAAGGAAAAGTGAAATGGAAGGACCACAATAATGCATACGTTCTAATTACAAGGAACCTGACAGTAGTATAGAGCAAAATGCATAGCTTTTACAAGAAATGCATAATTGTCAGAACTCGCCCCAGTGACTCAGCGGTAATGTCAATTCTCCAGCTCAGCACGAGGTCGCGAGTTCGTATACTTGGCATCAACGGCCGTATTCTGATGGGAGCCGATTGCAAGAACTCTATACTGAGCGGTGCGATATCGGTGCACGTTAAAAAGCATCAAATAGTTGAAATTATTCGAAAAGGTTCCGCAGCCAACATTAAAAAAAATATATTTATATAATAGCACCGCCAGTGTTCATTTTCTTTGAGACAACAGACAATATCATACGAACAAGCGAGAAAAAAAACTCATGCTTATCCCAGGTACTGTGGGAATCGAATTTACGGGAAGCATTTTGAAATAGCTGGCATCGACCCAGCGGCGGCGCACCTCGACCGGCTCTTTTGACTTTCGATGACTTCGAGCAAGCGCTCATTGAGGAGCTCCGACATGTTGAGGGTCGTAAAGAACGCGCAATGGCCTAGCTGCTCGATCATTGCGAACACGTTCCCCCATTCCTCCGCGCCAAGTAGCAAGTACCCCAGTAGCGTATACGCCATCCTCGGGCTCCTCGAATAGAACGGCGAGGAACGCAATGTCCGAGTTGACTCATGTCTCGACCGAAGCTGCGGTCTTGCGAGAGCTTATATATATATAATTATGGGGTTTTACGTGCCAAAACCCCTTTCTGATTATGAGGCACGCCGTAGTGGAGGACTCCGGAAATTTCGACCACCTGGGGTTCTTTAACGTGCACCTAAATCTAAGTACACGGGTCTTGCGAGAGCTTCTTTGTGAGCGTCGGGAGCAAGCGTGCACGAGACGCTTGCTTTTGAATCGCTGTTCGCACGGAGGCAACCACCACGTGGTCTTCCGCAGCCGACGTGCCCGGATCGTCTTACGCGCGCCACCTGGCTCGGCACAGGTAGGGCTCGAGAATCAGAGGAGAGTCGCATGACGGGGCTCGAACGACGACGATGCCGAGAACACGCCGGCGTACCGAACAGCAGAATATACATCCAGCAGCTCAAGCTGGCAGGCACCCCCAGCCCCGTGGCGTAGGAGGCAGGAAAGACGCCCTCAAAGTGCCTGAAGTTAGCAAAGGGTGCTTCGCATTGAAATATTGACAGAACCGCCAGACCACGGCGTACAAGCCTATTTCATGGCTACAGCGACCTGTTTATATGAGTGCATTGCTCACTGAGTACGCAGTACGTAGAATATATGAACTGCTTGGCGTCGCGCGCTTTAGATTGGCCCTTTCAGTTTTCCTTTCAATATTGTTTATTCTTGCCAGATGTTTCGGTATGTATTGTGCTTGGTGCCTGATGTGCTTAGAGGCAGGTATTGCATTTTTGCGTCACTGGGAGCAAAAAAAAAAAAAACAATAGGCAGTTTTAGTTGGGCGTCCGCAACAGCTCTGCGTGCGCAGGAAACCTGCGGAGGCGACAGTGCGCATGCGCAGTACGTAGGAGCACGCACGGTCTCTTGCGTGCGCCCGCAGCTTTTCAAAAGCTGCGCTGCGGGCTCTGCGGGCTTTGCGGGACGTTCTCGCGCGTTCTCGCGCATGCGCGAGAGCGCATTGTCCCATATCACTCCGGCTTGTGGTTTGACTTCGTGGCGGCTGATACCGGCTACACAGCTTCAGAAGCTGGCATATGGCGGCGCTGAGTAGCACACTACCGGTTCCTGTAGAAGGATCGACATTTGGGCGAGTTGGTACTGGTAGAACATCTTGAAGGGGCAGCGCAATAAGGCGATGACAGAAGGCAGGAACACACAGGAAAGCGCTGAATTGCGCTGTCTTGCGTGTTCCTGCCTTCTGTCATCGTCTTATTGCGCTGCCCCTTCAAGATGTTCTACCGGTTCCTGCGCGTGCAAGTCAGCCATCCCCTGCTCAAAATTTTCGTGCGGCCAACTATTGCCGTTTCTAGCGCGCGCGCTTCGCCGCGTACGCACGTGCCTTGCGCGCTGCGTACGTGGGTGATTGCGGACGCCCAGCGAGAGCTGTCCAATGTCCTGGCAGTCCAGTCGCTTAGCGCGTCAATATAGAACTGAAAATTTCACAACCAATATCTTGGGTGTCCTAGCTAACTTTAGCCAAGCTGTTAAAAGAATAAGGAAATATTTGAAAAATATGGTGCAAGATACAATTATAAGACCGACGGTGTTCTGTAGTCTGACCTATGACGACCGTATGTATTTTAATCACATCTCGCACTGTGGTTTTATTATGTTTTTTTTTCGTTAAACAGCTTGGCTAGCGTTAGGTGGGACACACTGTAAACAGGCTTGCTGCGCCGCCCCTTTCCTTGTTTTGATGTGGTCTGTTATGAACACTTCATCATTTACTTCTTGCGAAATATTTTATAAACTTCTTGCGAACGTTTCATTTTACTGTGGAATCGGCACGATGACGATAATTGTAGGGAAGCTATTGCAAACAGCAACATATACGATGAATACGCTAAACGACGCTGAATGCATCTTGCCACGCCATATATAACCGTTTTGGGTGCAAGAACAGAGAGCCTCGAAATCCTGCGGGATGAGGTAGCTCTTATACGGGCGCAATAGGGACTCGCGAATGCTCCCAGAATACGCACGCGTTTTAATAAATCTCTGGACAACAAAAAGAAAGAAAGAAGAGAAGCGAGAGAGAGCACATGCCTTCAGTTGCACCTGAGCAAGCACTACAGCTGTTGGCATTAGGGAGCAATGACTGCCTGCCAACTGTTCGGGGAGCGAGTCTAGTATTAGTCATGGACGAACGGATACGAGCGCACAGGAAAAAACAGGTGATTTACAGAAGACGAGCGCATTCAGTTTTTCATCGCCGATGCGCGCTAGTCCTTGTATGTATTGACGTGACGGTAGTAAACGGTACCCGCCGCGGTCGCTTAGCGGCTGTGGTGTTTCGCTGCTAAGCCCGAGGTCGCAGGTTCAAATCCCGGCCGCGGTGGCCGCATTTCGATGGAGGCGAAATGCAAAAATGCCCGTCCCTCATGCATTGGAGTCACGTTAAAGATCCCCTGGTGGCCAAAATTAATCCGGAGTCCCCCACTACGGCGTGCCTCATATTGAAATCGTGGTTTTGGCGAGTAAAACCCCAGAATCAAATTCACTTCAGTAAGCGGTGTTATGCTTTGTAAACATTTAGCGGCCCTCATTTACATTGTCTAAATGAATAAAATTTTAAAGGTTAACTTTATTCCATATGCAGTCGATGTGGCAATTGAGTGCGCTTCACCCGATCTTGCCGCTTGAGTGAACCATAGTTTCCTCTAAACATCAAAGCCTCGTTATAACGAAGTTGTAGGGGAACCAGAGGTACGTCTTTATGTCCATTACGTCGTTAAATCTATTATTTCTTGGACTACAGTATAACTTTCCATGAGGATTTCAAGAGGAATTCCATTTACTTCGTTATAACCGTTACTTTGTTATATACCGTTTCGCTATAACGAAGTTTGACTGTATTACCACCAGTGACAATTGATGCACCAGTGTGTAAGTGTGATCAGTGACCATGTGCGGTTCAGCAAGCATGGGAATGCTAGTACACGCATTTGCCTAAAATTTGTCCTTCTGGCTTCAATCGGCTTTCTGACTTCCCACATTGATAAGTTTAAATTAAATATTGCGTCATACGTGCAACAATTTGCACGTATGCACGTGTTTTGCACGTGCATTGCACGTGTTTTTGCACGTGCGCAGATACTCTTTACATTGCTGTGCTTGTAAAACTATACTTACTTGAAAATTTAGACCGTAATCAATAACTCCTCAAGGCCTTCACAAAGCCGCAAGCAGTGTTATTATAGACAAATCGATGTATCACCCAATTTGTAGCTGCAGCATCGCAGTTGCATAGTTTCCTTTTGTATTATTAGGCAGATTTAGTTGGGCGTCCGCAACCAACCACGTACGCCGCGCACGAGTTTGCACGAGTTTGTGCGTGCGTAGTGAAGCGAAGCGCATGATACGGCAATAGTTGGCCGGAAGCCAAAGTTGAGAAGGGGATTGCTAACTTGCAAGCGAAGGAACCAGTAGCGTAGGAACCAGCACCGCCATATGCCACCTTCTAAAACTGTGTAGCCAATATCAGCCTCCACGAAGTCAAACCGCAAGCCTGGGTCATATCTTCGGCAAGAGCGATATCGAAAAATACGTTCTCGTGGACACGCGAGAACATGAAAAAAAAAAAGAACGTCCCCGCAAAGCCCGCTGAGCCCGCAGCGCACACTACGCAGCTTTTAAAGGGACACTAAAGGTTACTATTAAGTCAACGTGGACTGTTGAAATACCATCCCAGAAACCTCGAAACGCTTGTTTCGTGTCAAGGAGAGACTTATTTTAAGAGAAAATGCGTTCTGAAGCGTCTAGCTTCAGAACGCATTTCTCTTAACATTTCATTCAGAACGCTCTAGCACAGTTCAAATCGCCCGCCCTCCGATTGAGGAGTACTGACATCATGGTTTCATAGTGACGTTGCGCCGTCGGTGAGTAGAACGGCGTCCGCAGACGGCGCTACGGCTTTTCTGCGCAAAACGCAAGCGCGCGGCCAGAAACAGAGCCAAGACAGAGCCTACAGCAGAGCGAAAGCGGGAGTATGGTGGCTAGCGGAATGAGAAACGCGCGACCATAAGCTGGTACTTTATTCTATGACGCAAACTTCGACGCTCGTCGCAATGGACCCTGACAACGACAGATTGGCTCGCGATGCTAGGCTCAACTTCAGCGATTTGAGCGCTGACGAGCGCGACCTGCTGCTGAGGGCTCGCGCTGCCGGCGTCGTTGCGTACTACGACGGCGGCCTCGACACCGGCACTCCGGAGTGCGAAAGCAACGAGGGCTTCCCACGACATCACAAGGACGTGGCATTCTCGCTGCATGTTCCAAATGAAAGTTTCGCGAGCTAGCAGAACCCGCACAGCATGACGCGATAACGAAACTACTGAAACTCCAAAGCGTGCGCGGCGCAGAGTCAAGCGCGCAGAGTCGAGCAAAAACGAAACCTTTCGACCACCCATACTACTGAAGGGTAACGTCAAAATGTTATTTTTTCTTAGAATCGAATAGACGTAGACAAGTAGCATTTTCTTCCGTCTTATAATCGAATGAAATGATATTTTTAATACGAGTAGTTCGGTATTAGTAACACAAATTATGAGGAGTGCTTTCGTCATCAGGCTGATACCGGAATGTCGCTGGGAGGTCTCAAATCGCGTCATGCATTTACCTCAATTTCTCGGTTACTAAAGCTCTGTTCGCGATTATATTGACGCCTTAGACGTTCTAGAACATTGCTCTACCACTTGACTTTCTTGTAACCTTTAGTGTCCTTTTAAAAAGCTGCGGGCGCACACAAGAAACCGTGCATGCTCCTGCGTATACTGCGCATGCGCACTGACGCGTCTACGGTTTTGCTGCGTACGCAGAGCTGCTGCGGACGTCCAACTAAAGCTGTCTATTTGCAAGAAACTCTACGTACTGAATAAGCAGGCTATCTTATAACCCGGGTTATCCGGACTAGGAACACACATTATAGTTTTACTTTCTCTTTTGCTGTGGTGGCTTCCATTAAGGTCAATACTTCTCGCTTAGTTATCAGCTATTCCTTTGCGTACATATGTGGACGACACCTGTGGATAAAGCAACGATTGTTTACGTCATTGGAAACACGCCGATGCTATACTACTTCCTGACAGGTGTGCATTATGTTCTGCACATTGAAACCTCAGAAACGTTTGCTGTTCTTGGGGTCTATAACACCGAATGAAAATATCATGCCCTTTTCATATCCTAGCTACAATCATAATACGTTATTATAAAGCTCCACGTTATGCAGCATTTTATAGACTGTTGGAAGAACTCGTCTCTTTTGTTAACAACCGCGCTCTGGGAATATTTTTGAAGGCATTCGTTCATGTAGCAAGTTTACGGCAACAATTAGGAAAGTAAGCTGGACGGATCGTTCGTTGCATGGCATCACGTGCACAACCGTGATGGGCACTGAAACTTTGAAATACCACATAGATACACCACTAAATCATCCACAATCCCCTTCGTAGCTGTGTGCGCAATTTATTCCAAGGCATGTGCCATGAAAATAACGCATTGACACGCCACGGTAAGACCAAAGGCAACACTTACTGACCAAGAGCGATGGAATATGGTTAGAAAGAATTGTGCGTGCGTTCTAATATTTGCGTATTGTTTCAGTATAGTATTTGTGTAGAAAAGGTGTATACTTGGTTACAACATAATTAAGAGCACAGTATAAGTTACTTTGTGCGTACATTCTTCCTTTGTGCGTACCTGCTCAAGAAAAAAAAAGTTCTCGAGACAAGACGATATTAAAAAGGAGTTAGCCTATACCATGGAAATGGTCGAACGTAATAATTGGCTAGCACATTTATAAAAATTTTCTTTGATTTGGAGAACACTGTATTTGTCACCGAGGTATGATAGGCTGTCACTGACTGTAGACTATCTTACGGAAGCGTCTAAGTGCTGCCACTTTGCGTGGATAACACTGCGGTTTTCTATCTGCAATGGCCATGCACAGTGTACTACTACAGTCGATTCGTATGCATGAAAAGTTTTGCACGGATACGTTCGGTGTTTCATGATTGTAATTATTTTACAACGATATTATTTTGCACTTACGGGTACCGGCCATCTTGGTCTGTTACACGAACAATATTTCAATTTTGTGCCCAGTGACGTCAAATTACCATCGTCATGAAATGTCGAACGCGTCCATGCAGATACTTTCATGCATACAAACCTACTGCATATAGTACCGTGTATTTTGTTGTTACAGGTGAAAAACTGAGGCGTTAATAGCCCATTGTGGTGGCACTCGAACGCTCCCGTAGAGCATCATTCGTGCAAGAAAAAAACGTGTACAGAATTATGAGGCCTGTGTGCGAGACTTGTCAGTAGAGCTGCAGTGTAAAACACACACACACACACACACAAACACACACAAACACACACACACACACACACACACAAACACACACACACACACACACACACACACGCACACACACACACACACGCACGCACGCACACGCACGCACGCACACACGCACACACAGAGAGGAAAAGTATGGCAATTTTGATAACATAATTTTCCTGTTTCCCACTTATCCGTGGCTCTAGTTACATTTTCTGGTAGTGATTGTTTCCATCCTTTACACAGAAAAAAAAAGATGTGTTACATAGTTTACTCCCTTATGGAAGTAACTTTCCCGAATGCAGCTTTCATGGCGTACGAAAGAGCAGAATGCTGGGATGCGGTTCTAAGAAATCATAGAACACAGATAAAGCACGCTACATAAAACGTGTGAGATGTGGCAAGGCACCCGGCGACAAGACGCCTGGCACGACGCCAGCCATCCAAGTGTCCACTCTACGAGCTCATGTAGCCACGCAGCGAGTGGCATGACCAGCCCGAAGAGCAGCCCTATCTTTTTTTTTTTCATAAACTGAAATAAATTGGCTGGTGCTCATAAGTTCTCTCTGTCTATACTTAACGTGGCTGGTGAAGTCACGTAGTTAACTTTGGTTAGTTGCGGCTCATGAAGAGACGAACAAATCTCGTTTTGCTCACGGTATATTGATGACAAATTAGTCACTGTATACTGTCTGTTAAAATACACTAATTCTCTGCCTTTCAGCAGAAATGGGAAAAAGGCATTTTTTTGAAGATCAAGGAATCTCTGCTTTTTTTTTTCTTTTTCCAAACGAAATCATTTTTCTGCCATAAAAATTTAAAAAAAGATCAGTTTTACTTTGTTTTTTGTTCTTCTGTTCTTTTTTATATTTATTGTTTACAATGTGTCGCGATGCGCTTAGGCTTAACAATTCGACTGAGGAATTAAGGACTTGCTATGTACCATTCTGCAGCAGCCGCCTGTTAGCTCAAACGTGCCAGTGGCGAGAGAGAGAGAGAGAGAGAGAGAGAGGGGGGGGGGGGGAGAGAGAGGGAGAGACCTTATAGAACAAAACAAAATTTGAGGTCCCGAGGTTGGAACTCCTGGTCCAGAGCTCCGCTGGCACATCCAGAGGCTTGAACAACCGTGCAAAATTATGCACGTTAACAAGACCCTCCCAACTATGCTTCTGTAAAGTGAACCACTGCCCGCCAGTGTGCACAGTGAATTCAGAGCGTGTGCACATGCTGCGTTAAATAGTATACGTTATGCAATTAACTTATTTGTGTGGAAGATCGCGAAACAAAGACGAAAATTGAGAAAGCCAAGCAAAACGTGCTTTTGAACAAAGAAATGACAACGTCGCTAATACAACAACAGTGTCATAAACAACAACAACGACGACGACAAGTTTTTACACATGCCTGCGCGTTACAACCGCACATGAGACGATGCTCTAAAATTCGTCACGGAATGGAGAGGAGGCCTAGACTTCACTATCGAAGTTACATAGATGGAAGGCTACAATTTTTAGACCCTGAAATATCGTTGCGATATAACCGCGTTTGTTGGCAATACTCCCCGAAGTCTTCCAAGCCTATATGTTGAACTTCACGTCAAGCCGCTCAAAGATTATATAAAGAATGAGTTGGCGCTGTCGTCAATCGGGTCTTCACTTGCCAAATGATGCCATCACGTGATTGAATGCACTGCTCATGCATATGTTGCCAAGGCTAAAAGAAACCGGGTATCTCAGTCACGTTGTAGTATGGGTCTACAGGAAACTCGTTACTTGGGTAAAGTTCCACCGTGCCTCTGCTGAAACAAAAGGCCGCAGCAGGAACAAGAAAGTAGCCGCGATGTAGTGCTTGCACAATGCGTCGCCTCGAATTAAAAAGGCGGCTGCCAGGTAAGGTGTGAATGTTGTATTTTCGGAACCGAACAAATTGGATCGCATATGGCTAGTAGAGTCCGAAAGAACTGAAGTAAAGGATTGCAGAGATGACCACTTCCTATAGCCACCCTAATGACTAACACGTCGATCCTCATGGCCCCTTTTCTTCATTATACATTTAGACCCTGATAAGCATCTTGAAGCACAAGTCATATCGAAAGTGTCACAAAGTGTATGCACCATGCGTTCCATACCCCCGATTATGAAAATAAGAAGAGCATATAAGAGGCTTAGTTGATCGCTCTGTTGCGCTGTGAGAGGCGCGGCGACAGATGAAATTAGTGGAAAAGAACGAACACACGACCAATGAAGCGCAATGGTCGCGTGCTTCTTGTTTTCCGGTAACTCCCGTGTGTCGCCGTATTGTACCCATTTATACCTTTGTCACACGGCAAATGTGTGCTTTACAACTAATGACATTCGCTCATAATGCCATTTGTTCGCAGTCACACGGTAAAACGCAATGAGATTCCTTGAAAACGACGTTTCCAAACGAATGAGTTCGCCAAACTTATTTGCATTCGTTTTGGCATTGGATGTGTATCCTCAACACCAGAAACTGACCGGTTAGCTTCGCAAGAAATACGTGCTTTTCTTGCCCTTTAACAATAAATAAATATCGGTATGTCGATTTTGTTACCTACTTATTACTCTAGCGACGTTTAAATGCATCGCAGTGCACAATTACAGAAAGCTACTCCCAATTCCGTGACTGGACGGCCGTCTTGGGCTGCGGCAGTCGTGTTTGTTCGCACTGGATCATCGGCCGCGGCCACTTCGATTGACTTGACGTAAATGCATGCGCGTGTTTTTATGGCACGCACCGACTATCTAGATATTAGATGCCCGCATGCACATCAGAGCGGCGACGACACGCAACTGCCGTTCTCGTTCCTCTTCATCAGAGGTAGCTGACGCGCCCGTCGTGCTTTCCTCCATGTTGCTTGCCTGATCTTCGGCTTCGCTTGACTGGACTTGGTCGGCAGTGTCGACAAGTTGGTGATCGAAAAGCCCGGCGTGAAAGGGTGGATCACGTGTTCCAACGGAAGTTAGCATACTGGAAAATAGTTATTGGGCAAAAGTGGGTTTGGCGCTATTTTCTGCTTCTTTTTTTTATTATCGTCATTGTCATCATTTTCAAATGACATTACTTTTCGCCGTGCTTCGGAATTGAAAATATTCTATCAACATTTTCTGGGCTATTGAGGCACGCGGTCTACCACCTTGATCGCACTTTGGATGCGACCGTCTCGAACGGCGCATTTCGCTGTCACTCACTGCCTGAACAAGTTAATCGCTGCATCCTCATTCCAACTGCTGCGAATTATAGACGCCTTCACAGCAAGAGCTTCCGCTCCGTGTGGCTTTGGGATCGTTCCACTGTCCTGTGTACACTTGATCATGCTGTTTGCCAGGCGTTTTGATATCGTATTACCACGTGAAACAGCCAAGTGAATGGTCACGGCTACATGCGTAATCACGAGAATGACAAACACGAAACAAAAGGGAGCAAACTCAATTAGATGGGCCCATAGTAGGCCAGGTTTTCAAATGAAAATTAAATTGCGGAGTTTTACGTGCTAAAATAGCACAGTTCCTTATGAGGAACATCGTAGCGGAGGGTTCCGGATATATTTGAACCACCTGCGCTTCTTTGACGTGCACCCAAAACACGTTACATGAGCGTTTACGCATTCCGCCACCATCGGAATGTGGCCGCCGCAGCTAGGAGTCGAACCCGCATCTTCGTTCTCAGCAGAGCAACGTCACAGACTAGTGAGCCGATGCGGCTTGTGGTATACGGTTAGTTATTTGTTGGGTTGATGATGGTAATGTTACTAATATCTGGAACACGATATAGACTCACGAAGGCATGCACTGAAATAGCCATACTCCTCCAGAAATAGGGCACGAAACTCTGTAGAAATTGAGGTAACAAATCCTGATAAGAGCAATAGGTTTAGCTTTTTTCAAGTCAAAGCAAGTTTTAACAGCAGCAGCAACAACATTACCTTATCTGTTTCGCATGCTCGCTTAGTAAACACTTCCTCTGCGCAGCGACGATTCCACTTTCCGAAGACCTGTTTCACTACACGGAGCCTGAAGTGGCAGGTGGGTACCGATTGCCATCGGATCCATAGGAATTTCTTCTTTCGGGTTCCAGAAATAGCAATAGGCTCGGAAATTCCGAATATTTGACAATAACTGCAGTGTACCATTCAACAGATAATGAAATCACGAGAAATTCTGAAAGCGATTCCCGAACCGAAAACTAAATATTTTAATCTTTCGCCCTCTACTAATTCCCGCTTACATTGTACCGTGTGCTCTTTCCCCCAAAGCGCGCGAGTGATACCGACTAAGCAACTGCGTCATGCGAGCTACGCAGGCAAGCCAGCAAGAAAACAAAAAAACTTGGCCAAAGCGATCTTTCTCCCCCTCCAGACAGCTTTCTGCAGCACGCGCCAGTGTCTCCAGCCTATGAAATCTCAGGTAGCGTGACTTTGGCACCGCAGATGATTTTGAGCGTGTGCGGGCCATTGTTCTAGGAAAGCCAGCCAATACATCCCGCACGAGACTGACGAAGAGCTCGCATTGTTCGCTCGCTCCAAGGGGTTACGAAGAGCAGCTTTGACTAGCCATGACAGGAAGTGACGTCGCTGTGAGGTGCGCATAGAGCTGGGGGCAGGGCAATGTAGAAGGTGACACATGCCCTGTGCTGTTTGCGGACTTTAGTGCGAGCAAAGAGGTACCGTGTGCATCATGCGGCGCAAGCGCATTTCTTGAATCGGACTGTTTCCTCTGGTTATACTTTATGGCGATACTGAAAGGAAGTTGAATACACGAATAATTTGCTTCGCCGGAGTCAATTGAGACGAACGACCACCAAAGCATATTGCTCGGTCGCCACTTTCTTGGTCTCCACTGGCGAACATTCGGACAACTGCCGTCATTCGCCAATAAGTAAGATTTCATTCAACGCTCGACCAGAAGTCTTGTTTTTGCAAATGGAGGGAATCAGAAACAGATGAAAGTGTACCGATGCGGCTCAAGAAAGAATAATTATTTCTTGCTGATCAATGTGGGTCATAGTAAACGAGCACTCCAAATCTACCCATAGCTTGCTTTTTTATGTAAAACTCTAAAGGCACTAACTTAAGGTCAGCGTGGTGCTACATACAGGTTTCCATTTCAACATCATCGCCGTGCTCAGTGCGCGCGCATTAGAGCGCAAGACAGGCGCACAATACAAAAAGGTCGCGGGGTAAGCGTAAAGCGCCTTCGCATGATTCTCTTCGGCTGACGTAAGGTACCGACCCGGCGCGTGTAGAGGGTTGGGAGGAAACTTAGCGGCGGACCGGAGGGTGCCACCCGGCCATGGACCACATCCGGCCGTGACGTCAAGACACCGCACCATACACGCGCAGGCCATGCATGCCTGCGTCGCAGCTCGACGGGCCGTAATCAAAATGCCAAGGTTCGGCGAAGCCAGCTAGGCGTCGCAACGCCGCCGCACCAGTTCGCCTCCTGCCGCTGCTGCAGTCGTAGCAGTGCCGCTGTCTCGAGGCAAAGCACAAACAAGCAAACGCGCAGCAATCTCGCGCAGGGGCGCGCGGAGCGAAGCGCGCGGATGGCGTCGCCCGCTGTCACGATGTCGACAACCGACGGCGCAGTGGCCATCGCGGCGCGCTGCAGTGGCCGCCGCTCGGTTGCTGCGTGCGAGAGGTGAGGCGGCGCCTCTTGCGCAAGCGTCGTGCCGCTCGCCCGAGGGCTCGCCAGCTTCGAACTCCGGCCGCGTGGTCTCCGGCTCTGAGCCGCGGCGCCCGAGCTCAAGCAAGTGTGTGCCGCGTGTGTGCCGGGCGGCCAGCCTCCCTCCCCTCTCCCCCGTGGTGCTGCGTGCGTGCGCCTCCTCACCCTCTCGACGCCGGTGCTTCTCGTGGCGCATTAAACCGGTCGGCCATCTGGGCTCGTAGCGCTAGCTAGATGGCGCCAGCGATCACGACTACCAGGGTGGTGCTGCTTCACGGGGGTGGCGCGCGGCGGCCGCAGGCGGCGGCGAGGCACAGGTGTTGCTGGCGAACGACGACTGCCGCTGCGCCCGGTCGAGTCTGCGCCGGCGGCGGCATCGAAGACGACGAGGCGTATTTACGGCCTACCACCAGCGAGCGCCGTCGTGTTACTTATGTGCGGTCCGAGTCGAGCTGCGGGTCGTCGTCGTCTAGGTGGTTCGACGACCAGTCTTGCCGCGAGCTGCTGCCAAGGTGAGTGCTCCTCTCACGGCCAGTGCTTGGCCGCCCGGGGGACCCCGTGACCACTAGCCGCCGCGCTGGTGCCGTTATGATGGCGACTCCGCTCTTCGGGCCGGCGGCCCAGCCCTAGCGATCGGCTCGCGCGCCGCGCCGGACGCTGATCGCCCCGCTGGTCATTATTTACCGGCGCGCGGTGCCGCTGCGTGGTGAGCGGCGGCCAACCGGCATAATTAATGGGCCACGCCGTATTTACCGTGAGCGTCCTCGCCGGATCATAAGTGGGTGTTCGTGTATGGTGCGGTGTCTCCCCCCCCATTACCTCTTCGATGGTGAAACCCCGTCGGATCTCTCTCGTCATTTCTCTGCGTTACCTCAAGTGATTAATGGCCCCTTTCAGCTTAGGATTGCTTTTAATTTGCTCCATATCGTCCCTTTAACCGCAAAGGGAGATCCAGTATTCCTTCGGAATTGATTGAGTCGGTGTCTGCACAGGAAGGGAGAGTCTTGAGGAGCGGTCATTCTTTCGCATACGTGCGGATGTTTTGCCGACGCGATCGCTACGTGCCTGCTCCATAAACGGGGGGCATAATATACACTTCGCATCCTTTCCCATTCGGCTTTCTTTATTTTTTTCTATTCGTTTTTTGTCGGCATGCCGACTCAGATTGCGGACTGACGCGTGAGCATACACGAAAAAGACTATAATGAAATTTTATTTAAAGAGGGAGTAATCGCGATACCTTCAGAAGTGGCCTTATTGCCGCGCTTTCATTAAATTATGCATCATATGTTTTTTTCATATTCAGGCCAGTCAATGTTAAAGCGTTTGTTTTTAAGTGAATTGTGCCTGTGCTCTTGATTGTAGTAGCAGTAATAATTTTGCAGTCATGATCATTGTAGCACTATGATATGGTTGAATTAGTAGGGGCCGGTTCCTGACGGCAGTTACCATGAGAGTAGTCGAGTTACCACCGAATATTACACTGGCCCTATCGTCACTTGAAATTATGTCCTCATTTTGTGTATTGCTAATGTATTCCACAGTAAAGCTATGTGTTTGTCTTTTTGCTTTGCTGTGATTAGTTCTTGTGTACCCTGTTTGGAACAGATTCCCTGGTGTACCAAATGCCTTCTGTATAAAAAAGTGAGGAATAGAACTCCTATGGAACAATGTGCATTTAGCAAAAACACAAATAAAAATGCAGTGCAGGGGTTCTTTTCATTTGTCCTTTCACCTTTTATCCATGAAGCAGGCCCTAGCGTCTACTGTCAAACTTTACAGTTAAGTATATATATATGTACTGCATAAGCCAGTCATAGTGAGCAAATTGGTTTTGCAGCCTTACATGCAATATTGCAAGGGAAAAACTGCATTATTAAAGTTTTGTAGGGCTTATTGAACTGTTAAGGACTATATATATAAGTACCTATTGTTTCTGTTGGAATAAATTGCTCGAATGTCTTCTGCTGTTTCTTGCCCATAATTTTACTTACATTTGCTGTCAACAAGTTGAAACGAAAAGGGAAGTTAAATGAACAAGAACATGTCTTTCTGTTTCCATGTTTGGCAAAGCATATGATATAGGCATGTCATGATTCCAGCTTAGAAAGTCACTTTTGGGTAAGAGGCGCTTGTAATACGTCAACATAAGGCAATGATAAATTGCATTCTCAGGTAACTATGTGTTGGATATTCATCATAACTTTGGTGAGTCTTTTATTTCAGTTGTTCTGGTGATGCTGCGCATCATATATGAAAGTGTTGTGGGTCACTGATGTTGCCGCAGACTACTACAGCACCTTTAGTTGAAGAGGGTGAAGCAGTGGTCTTTTGACTCTGTTTGTGCATCATGAGTAACTTAGTGTTGTTCCTCAACATTGCAGGCCACTTATATAGCTCATATATACTTGCTGATTTTATATATGCAAAGGGTGTTGTTGCCAACATTCTGAAAAATATAAATAAAACAGCACTGTCTACTGGACTACAGAAAGATGAACAAGATATGCACTCGACCAACAATGCTCAACCGTCTAGCCCTGCTTTACACTCTTGTATGCTTTCGTTCACATATAATCATTATCATTGGCCATCTTTCCTTTTCAGCCATATGGATATTTTTTGAACAGTGCTTGACTCTGTGTGCCTTGTTGTGACGTGGAGCATTCCCAGACAAATGGCTTGGACGGAAATGCTGAAGCCAAAGCAATAGAGGTACAAAATGATTTCAGAGTACGGGATGCATCATATCTCTGGCACATACGCAGTGCTAGCATTAAGCAACAAGGCAGCACAGAAAACAGGGCACAGGTGTATGGGTACCATGCACAGGTGTGGGTGAGGGCAACGAGTGAAAAATAAAAAGTTCAGCCAGGCCAGCCAGACACGGAGCCACAGCACACGCATCTGCTGACCCAGCTTTCAGCGTCATGCATACCTTGGACAATGTGGCAGTGTGTCGTGGGTTTTTGGGCTTCATGAAATATATGGCAGCTGGCCTTACCTAGCCGGCCTACAGGCAGTAGGTAGGAGGGGCAGTTAGTGCCAGACGGCAGTTGTATTAAGTATAGTCTTCACTGTAAATGCTGAGTTTCGTGGATTGTGTGGTGGCAACAATTCATTACAGAGTTAAAGAAGTGACCGGCAGACAAAATCTATGCTTTGCGTAGGTCTTTCATACTTGAATTTTTCTTAATTTCCTCAGGTATTCTTTTCCTTGTGAGCCTCTTTTTCCGTGTCTCATTCTCTTTTTGTTTGATTGGCCACTTCTGGAAACTTGAGGATCAAGCATTTCCAGCTGGCCTTTATACTAATATTTAGTATGCTTCCTCTACTAACTTCTACAGCCGTTGCTTTTAGGTGCTAAATATTTTGCGTGGTTAGGGAAGCAGGGTGACCATGGCCTTTGAATTTGCAATCTGTCATACTGTGCTTTTTAGCCAATTCCCAATATTCACCAATCATTTGTTGTTGTGTTCTGGGCATAGTTTCATTATGTTTAAAAATAATGTATAGGATTTTACTACTGTGAGTCCTTTTTAGCTTTTTGAGTCTTACTGATGTATTATTCTCATTTAACTGCACTCATACAACGAGGTGTGCAGACAGCAGCCTCAGCTATTGCTGCCATTGCAAACCACCAAGTGGCATTCTAATCAGTGAGGGCAACAAAGCTTTTAGCATTCAGCATCTGTGTTTTTAGCAAATTTAGCTATGAATGCTTCTGGTACAGGTTACACTTGTATTAGGAATGGGCAGCAGTTTTCAGAATTGTTTATTTTAATCTACTAACACATACCCTTTTTAACTCTAGAAGCTACGCTGCTCATTTATGCTCGTTCTGTTACTTCTATCTGCTTTTTGACCCAAGGGAATCATACAACACACAGCTATTCAAGGTGTAGTCTTCTTCACTTTTGATTTGTTGTCGTTGGCGGTATAGTAAAAGAGAAATGCCTAATTGGCATTCTACTATGCAACTTGCTGACAAGCTGCCCCTGCTTTGCTGTGGGTAGTTGCTTAAAGCAAAAGACATAAGATTAGCTGAAATTGTCAAGAAGGTGCAAGAGCAACTGACTGGCTTATTACGTTCCGTGACCCAGTTGTATTGGTTTGGCCATGGTAAAAAGTATATGTGCAAATAAAGAACCTTTAATAAATGCATGTAGCACAAATTAACCACTTTTATGTGCTATTATCCATATCTAGAGAGGTGATCACAGTAAAAAGAAAAGCAATCATTACACTCCTTTTTTTTAGGCCGTGTGCTGTCTTTTATGTAAACTTATGCTCATCTTCTTTCATCAGTCACAGTTTGCTGTGAAAGATTTTACAGTTACGATTGAATTCATGATTTAAATGACTGGTGGTGTCTTTCACTTCTTCACTTCAAAAAAATGATAAAGAGAAATATAGTTCAAGTTCTATTATTTAACTACCCTTCTACAATACAAGAAAGTCACTCTTGCCATGAGAAAATGCTTGGTAAGCCATAAAAGTTGCAACAATGAAAGATTGGTAGCAACTTCGGATTGCAATTTCCACTCTTGTTGCCAATGATGGTCTGGATTTATTTGGCTCTGCTTGGGTGTATTAATGTTTTGTTTGTAAATGTGCGCTATTTGGTATTCTAGAAGAGCCAAAGGCTGAATGGCAAGTTTCACCAACTTTTACTGAACTACAACAGGCCAAATACGTAAAAATACATTGAAATCTGTGATGTCACACTGGCGTACCTGCACTAGGGTTTCAGTACAAAATTTAAAAAAGGGAATGTTGACCTTCATTTTCTCTTTAATAAACATATTACAACATAACAAAAATAGAATTTTAAGTTATTGCTTTATCAGTCTAAACTGTTTCCGTGTTTCTCTTTAGTGTCTATTTATGCAGCCATCATTTTACCACTAGTAGGCAAACAGGGAAGTCATGCTTAACACATTTTGTTTCAGTTAAGCTTTTTTAAAGTCTCATATGTGATATACTCAATGGCACTGACTTCAGGGCAAGTTGATTAGACATGCTGTGAATCTTATAGCCCAATTAATAAGTGGACAACATTGGTGTTTTGTCTCCATCGCTGTCATCTGCATCCTTGCTGCCATCCATATGGGTTGATGTCCTTTTTTTATCCCATGAGTGAGATGTGAATAGATATTAAAAACGAATGGGACAAAGATTGGAAAGCTTGCTTTCCTAACTGACCGTTGCAGTATGTGATATTTTTTTGTTGCTTGAATACCTTTGTAAGTTAAGTGCAGCACCAATTAGGGTACTGAGCTTAGCTTTGCTAGATATGCTTGCACGTGCTGGGTAAAGAAAAAACATTCATTAATTAGTAAAGTGTCTGCTATCAGAAATATACACTTTGCGCATGTCTATACCACTTTGCCGGATTATTAGAAGAATATGCTGTGTCCAGCAGAGCTAGAACACAAAACATTTTAGCCAGAGGAGCAATAATTTGGACAAGCGGTGGAAACCATCCGAAACAAAGCTTATTTTTACGCTGCCAATAGTTGTAGACTTTTTGCGTCTTTCTCATATGGTACTGTGCATTTGGCTGTATTGCAGTTTTCAATGCTACATTCATTAAGTGACGTGCAATTCTTCTTTCTGCAGATCATGCCAGATGGCAATATGGACGTTGGCAGCAGCAAAAACAACAGCAGCAGCAATGCCAGTGATGGAGGTGATGCACCAAAGCATGTTTGTGGCCTTTGCTGGACGTCCTTCAGCAGCCCAACAGAGCTGCAGCAGCACTGCCTGGAATGCTTCTCCGAGGACTACTCGGTTTCAAGGGAATCTGAGGAAGAAGGGAGCCCTTCACCAGAGAAAGCCAGAGATTGCGAAGCCCCTTCCACCGTGGAGGTAACTGAGGATGCTGCTGAAGGTGAAAGCCCTAGCCGAGAGGACTCCCCTTCAACCAGTTCTCTGCCTGACGGCAAAACCCTGCACCTATGTAAGCTGTGCCCCAAGACATTCACGAATTACGGCAGCTACCGCCGGCACTTGCGCATGCACTCGTGTGGGCATCGGTATACATGTGACATTTGTGGAAAGCAGTTCTTTCGGCGCTACCTTTGGATAAAGCACTATGAGAAGATCCACAACAGCATGATGCAGAACATGTGCCAGTGCACCGTCTGCGAGATGTGGCTAAAGAACAGTGACACCCTGAAGGAGCACATTCGCACCAAACATCGGTTTGCCGCCAGTGTTACAGGTGATGTTGACCTTGAGGGTGACACTGCTGCCAAACCACCTGCTGAAACCATTGTGCTTGACTCACTGTCTCTCCAGCCTATCAAGGAGAGCACAGATTCTAGTCCAGCTGACAACGGAGATGCAGGCAGTGCCAAAACTTTGAATGGAACCAAACACCAGTGGATGTGTAACTTGTGTTCTGAAGTATTCGGTACAAAGGCTCAGCTGATGAAACACAAGGAGGATAGGCATGGGAGAAAGCGTGTCTGGGCCCCAAAAGCACCCACACCTGAAGCAGATGACACAAAGCGAATTCGAATTGAAGAGGTAGCTAAGGAAGTCTTCCATGGCATGCTGTCAGAGTTTAGCCTTCAAGGCATGCTGTCTTCAGAAGCACAAAAAGTAAAGAAGGAAACCAAAGCAGCTGAGCTGGCAACAGGATCTACTTTTAGTCCAGCATTCCCTGGTACTGGGCTGTGTGATCCTACCAAAAGGGGTGTCTTCCTCTGTGAAGTCTGCAAGAAGACTTTCATTAACCGTAGCAGCTATCTAAGGCATAAGAAGATGCACACAGGTGTGCGTCCTTACACCTGTGAACACTGCTGCATGAGCTTCTTCCGCTCTGAGTCATTAACAACTCACAAGAAGAAGCATCTTTCTGGTGATCAGTTCAAGTGCTTTGTCTGTGGACATATTGCTGAAGGTGCTTCTGATCTGTCTTCCCATTTTTTATCTTCACATTCTAAGCTCCCTGAGGAGTATGACAAGAATACAATAGTTCGCTCTCGAAGAGGTAGACCATCAAAATATACCATGCTGCCTGAGCTCATGGGCCAGACGCCACCTCAGCAGACAGCTGAGGAAGCAGTGCTTTGCGCCAAGAAGCTAGACCAAGGAAACCAGGACTGTGATGCCAACTCTGAAGACACAGTTCTCGTTGGCCTGAACGGGGATGCAGACTCCCTAAATTCTGCGGCTGACAAATATACGTGCCTAGTGTGCTTTCAGTTCTTTCCAGACGAACAGTCTTACTATGACCATCAGTGTAAGGATGAAGTGTCTGCCATTTCAAAAAATTTGGAGCAGGGTAAAGATTCTTCTAGTCAGGATGAAAAGGAGGATGGGGGTGGGCTGACTGGTATGCCTCACACTTTTTTGGCTTTAGAGGTATGCACTTTATGCCCTGCCAAGTTTCCTACCAAGAAGCACCTTCAGGAGCATATGATCATACACATCTGTCGTTATTGTGGCCGCTGTTTCAAAGAAACGGGCATGCTGAGTAAGCATGTTGAATCAGTCCATAAGGAGTTGGTGCAGTCACAAAGCCACACTTGTTGCTGCTGTGATTTAACTCTGGAAGATGGGAATGCACTTGTGGAGCATGTTCTTGATAAGCACAGCACAATGCTGCCAAGTTTTGACATATCAGCCCAAAACAAGTCGGGCATGATTAACACAGATCTTGAGAAGAAAAGATTGGAGGAATTTGTAATCCCTGCTAAAGTAGACATTGATAGTAATGCTTGTGAACTTGACAAGGGACGTCACCACTGTGGATGGTGCCAAGAGCATTTTCTTGATTTACAGCAAATGATAACTCACTTTAGAGAAATTCACAGCATCATCAATATTATGGGTGATTCAGGAAGTGGCATTTACTCATCTGATGTAGAAAGAAAACTGCATGGAACAGTTACAAAGCAGTGCTTAAAATGCTGTGAACCACTTACCGATTCGATGCACATTTGTAGTGATAAGTCAGTCTGCAACTTGTGCCTGCGAACATTTGATGATCCTCATAATGCACATGTGCACCAGGAGCTCAACCATCTCTTGGTGGATTGGTTTTGTTGTGATGCCTGTGACGCCTGTGGGCCACGAGATGTCATGGAGAAGCATGTGCTTTCACATATGTCAAAGGTAGGGAACCTTGTAGTTCCTGAGACTCCTTCCAAAACCCAGGTGCCCCTGATGGGAAACTCTGAGCCTTTCCAAAATGTTCGAGAAGCCTTTCTTAACTGGTGTCGTAATGGAGCCACCAAGGGTGTTGAAGTTAAACACAATTCTGCCTTGCCAAATGGAGAGTCGGTCAACCTAACTGCTGATAGGCGTGTGAAGACAAGAAGTGAAATCCTCATTGAAGAAGCAAAAAGAGGCTTTCCTCCTCATGGACCCATTGGTCATGTGGTTCGAAGAAAGGAGGAATCTTCACTCAACGGTGAAGGGAAGCAGCAGCTGTCCAAGGACATCATTGAGCTCCTACCAAAAAATGGTGAAATTACTATGATTCCAATAAAGTCAGAGACTCCTGAACCATATTCACAGCTGCGCTCAGCACTCACAACAGCCAAAAGACGCAGCTCCCCATCAACATTTGACCGCAATGGCAACATCCTCAAGACACTTCTTGGGGAAAGAAGATCTCCTCTCACCTGTTCAGACTACCCATGGGAGAAAAGTGCTGATGCAGTGATCTGCAAAACTAGCACTAGTGAGACAGATGACCAGGCAGCATCTGACCCAGGGTGGTATGAACGCGAACCCAAGCGTTCCCCTGCTAGTGACCAAGGGACAGCTAGTGGTGGCAGCTCCTCCAATGTGGTGCTCAAGTGTGATGACTGCAAAAGGCTCTTCACACACTACAGCAGCTGGAAGCGGCACCGGAGGCAACATCTTGGCCTTAGCACTCACACATGTGGTGAGTGTGACCGCATTTTCTACAGGAAGGACCAATATGACAAGCATGTGCAATCCCATCAGCACAAGAATGGTGCAGAAGTCTGATCCAGCAGCAGCAAGCCTTTCCTCTACCGGTGCTCTAGGTTGTTGTTGTATTTATTGTTTCATTGAAGCCAGGTGGCTGTGCTTTGCTTCTTTTTCTTCAGAGTTCTTTGTGCAAGGTGCATTTGACCAGAAAGAAGCCCTGTGAGAAGCCTTCACACTTTGCTATTTGCTACTCTACGTTACAAGGACAGCCATGGTGGCACGCTGCTTTAAGGACCAACAAGCCAGAAGCAGAGAACCACACTAGCTGAACGTTCCAAGAGGCTTTGAAAAGACTGAAAAAAGAGCATGGCAGTTTTCTACTAATATACCTGTTGAGAGTAAGAAGATCACGGTTACTCGTATACACACAGATGTTGCTTATAATATATATATATATATATATATATATAAATATATACTATATCTATTTTTAAGGGAAAGAAAACTTCTGGTAACATACTTGTACGGCATATTCCAAAGAGCTCTTGCCATCTAGTGTGAGAGTATGTACCTTCGGCCCCACTCTTTCCTGCCCATGGTGCATTTATGTGTTGCACTGGAATCGTGATATCTTAGTGTCTGGTTGGAGTGCTTAGTGCTGTTTTGAATAAGTCAATATACCTTGTACAAACTATTCACTAGGTGTACTTCACGAGTGGCTGAAGCAATGTTTACTCAGCAGTGTTCTCTTTATTTTTCACTTTGTGTGTTGGCGGGAAAATGCCTTGGTGTGCTTCATTGTTGGAGGGTTCACCTTTATTGCACAGGGTAATATAGTTGTAATATATGAGCTTACCAGGTGCCTGACTGTCTCTGACCACTCAAACATATTAGATCAGCATCTTTATTACACACGGAGAGACATAGTCAGCACTTTCTGAATTCTGCCAATGTGATTTGCCAAGTTGAAGGGAACCTGAGCCATTATATGGGGTTTTTATCAGATTCTTGTTAAGCAGTACAATGAAAGCTTCGAGTAGCTTTTCTTTTCCTTGACATTGCTTAATGCTACAAGCATCACATGCCTATGCTTTTGCTTCTCCTTTTCATTCTGTTGTCGTGGCCTGTTTTCCCTCCTATGCTGTTGCCACACAAAATCAAGTTTTATCGTTGACACAGCATTGCAGCGTATCATTGTTGGCAGCTTCTCGATACCGGTGCCATGACACAGCAACCACTTGTTGGCATAATTTTGTTTTGGGCAGGTATTGCAGTCTACTGCATGCTTTCTTTCTGTTGTCTATTGTGTCCATTTTACATCATCCTTGTGTTCAGCAACTACCGATGTCCTAGTGTTAGCGTCCCTTGCAAGCCTAGTCTCTATTAGGTGACATCATATTTATTTCTTCTTAGTTCACTAATTCACAGCGTGTGACACTCGAATGGCACCACTGCATTTTGCTGCGCATGCTAATGGACATCATCAGAGTATAATATATATACACATGTATTCCTTGCACTTTTTCTTGACATTCTAGTTTATGCTCAGATGAGACTGAGCAACTATTTTTGCACCGGTGCTTTAGTAGAAATGTGAAGCTTGCCAAGGGGGAAGTACAGTTTTGTCTTGTGGGTTTTCTTTATTTGCATCTGTGTTGCATTCTCGATGTTTTTATGCCATCATTCCAAAGTGGGAACGTGCACCATTAAATTCCACAAAGGCAACAACGACACTTGTGGTATAGCTAGTCGTGTTATGAGTTTTATTTAATATATTTATGGATGAATAGATAGCTTCTTTTTCTTTATTATTTGGGATGTTTCACTATTGTTACATTTGCATGGTTGATGATTCCTAGAAGTGGAGGTCAGCAGTGCAGGCTGTTCCTGCCTTTTTTGTTTAAATCATGGCTGATTTCTTATTGTCCTCTTATTCATTTTTGTGCGCATAAACACTGGCAGGACAGTGCCCCCCTCCCTGCTTTTTTTTCCAGTCTGTTGGTGCACTCATTGGTACCGGCTGTACTTAAATGTTGTTCAGCACTGAAGAATGTGTTGGTTGCTCTGGCCATTCTGACCCACTGTGGCGTTTCACCTTTCCATGCAGCCAAGGCTGTTTCAGCTGATATGAGTAAACTTCCTAACGACTTGCTGAAATGGCTTTCACTTGCATCACTGTGGTTCACATGTTCTGAGCAGCCATATGTCATTCATGTATTGAGTCAGCAAGAGCATCTGGACTTGCCATGACTGCAATGCAGATTTTTTGCTGTGGCCAGGATCTGCACTATGGTTAGTTTTGATTGTGTGGCTCTCTTCAAGTTTTTTTGTCTTGTTAAGTACGCCAGTGCTTTGTTGAGGGATGTCATTGTTCTTTCATGAAGGTGTAATTTTGTGAAGCCTATCTGTGTCCTTGTCACTGTGCTATTCAGAGTTCCTTGTTGGTGTGACGCATTCTCTCTAATGTAATCACACGCAGAGTGTGAGATGAGTGAGTGATGAGTACAATCGTCCTTTCACAGGGTGTGTGCACATAGTCCTGAGAAAAAGTTGGTGCGCATTTACATCTAGGAATAAATACACAGACATACTAAAGTCAATCAGCAGATCAAACAAGCCAATCAGCACATTGTTTTACTATCTGCAGGCCATAGTGGAACTACAATCGTTCAATATGTGATGATGATAGAGTTGTTGAAGCCGACCCTCTGGGCACCATGGTGTATGAGCTTTTCTGTACAAGCTCTGGCTGCATATCTGAATCACTCATCAACAGAGGTGATTCTAGAAAAAAAAATACAGTAATCAGAATCCAAGTGACTTGATTTGAAATACGGCAATCACGTATTTACACTGTTTTGTGTATTTATTTAATTCCATTTTATATACAAAGCATTTTTGCATACAGGGTATTCAAATCTTTTATGAGGTGATGTAACACTGAGATAATAAATGACTTCTAGGAGAGTAGAGTTGTACTTATTTTACTTACTACACATTGGTGGCTGAACCATTATATACACAAAGCTATATTACAGAGCAATAACTTCTTACATAACGTTCATTTTTTTCTTGAATTCATCATCAGAGAGAGAAACAACTTTATTTAACCGAGGGGTTCAGGCACGTAGGGCCCAGTGTCCCCGCACAACCTCATTACACTACACGTTCGTGAGTTCATGGAGTTTCATGACGTGAGTGGCCTGGTTAGTCTCGATCTTCTGCCTGGCTGGGTCCATCAAGCGCAGCAGGGTCTGCCGTTCCTCCCAGGTAGTCAGAATTGCCAATGCGAAACCACATGTGGTGAATTTTAACAAAAGTACTTTTTGCATCACCTTCCTGCTAAGATTGGCAGCAGAACTTGTCACTGACACACATTGAAGGAATGGAAGGTTTAGAGGCAAAATACCTACCAAATTTTATATTCAGACACTTGGAATACTTGCTATGCTGCAGAACAGTGAAGCATTGTTTTGCTAATTATTGTCTCGCTTTCCTCTTCACCTCCCTGCATGTTGCTTTCATACCCATAGTGTAGAATATTTAAAACATTAATGCCCTCCATTTTAATTGTACAGATCAAGACAACTACTCCAAAGTTGTAGGACTAATAAAAGCAACATTTACAATGTGTGCATTTTAAGACATATCTACAGGTTTTCCGGCTTAATTTAATCCAAGTACCACTCAATTTTACCCAAACGCCAGCCGAAATAATCTGAATACAAATAAATTTAATCCAAGCATTAAGCAATTTAAGAACCTTTGAATGTCAAGGCAACTGAAATTTGTGAAAATGTTAGGGGCAAATACCTTCAAAATAAAAGGGCAAGATGAGAGACCAATAGCTTTCCTACAATGTGACTAACTTTTGGATGGCTTTTTTTCTTTTGTCATGAGGACGACAGGGCAGATGACAATACTCGCAATTCATTGAGAGGAAATGTCAGCATGAGATTGTTAAGAGAGTTAATGATACATACAATTTGGTCATGGCTATCAAACGGAACAATAGAGAGTGTCAATGATAGCCACTGCGCTTTGGCCACTAGCGAATATGATTTACTATTTTACTGCAATATCCATAGCCTCCAATTGAACACCTCGCCATCGATATCGGTAAAACGCTCGTGAAATAACAATTAATTACATCTAGCTGATAGGGCCAAGCCATTAATGAGCATAAGGGAAATGCAATTTGCAGCTCAGTGTTCTCACTATTTTGCACACTATAGGTCATGTATATCAAATGAAATGCGATAAAACAAGGGACTCAACAAGGCTTACTACAAGTTCATAGGATTAAGTTCCCAGTGACGACTTATTTTACTGTCGCAATGGCAGCTTTCATTCGTGAATTCTGTCATTGGTATGGCGGCATTCACTCTTACCATTGATAGCAACGAGCCATTAGGGATAACAAGTGATGCATTCAGTGCAATGTTGTATTTTCATGCAGAACAGTGCCAGGGATATCAATGAAACATAATTCACATGGCGATTCAACAACAATAGTATAACAACTAGGAGATGCTAAGATTGAGTCACTAGTGATGACAAATCACTTTGTGTAGTGTGACAGTTGCAGCCATTATTTGTGCACATCATAAATGAAAGTGTAAATTAGTTAAGAGTTTTAATCAGTCAACATTGCTAGTTGACATCGTAGAGTCATTAATGAACCCTGATAGTGATAACCTCAGCTCGATGTGCTTTTATGCAGTATATCGTTATGGATGTCAAATGAAAACTTTTAAACAACAATTCTATTATGACAACTAGGACATAGTAGGATGTAGCCACTAGTGATCATAGGTCACATATTTCTGTAAGACAGTGGTAATCATTATTCATCCACATCATCATTAGTATCTATCAAAATATCATAAAATGAGCATTTTTTACCACAATTGGTAACTGATAATGTCGGGTGATTAGTCATCACCAGTGATAAGCTCAGTTTGGTGTTGTCATATTTTAACACAGCATAAAGTCATGAGTATCCAATTAAAGCTGAGTCAAATAGCAATTCAAGTTTAAATTTAATTACAAAGCGATGCTATGAATTTGATCACAAATCACTTTGTTTTGTATGACAGCGCTAGCCATCAATCGTGCACGTAATCATGGATGTCTATCAAGATGTTATTGTATAAGCATTATTTCTGCTAATATTGCTACCTAATAATGAAGAGTGATTAGTGATCACTAATGACAAACTCAGTTGAGTGTTCTCTTGCTAGTAAAGACCATAGTGTCGTGAATGTAAAATGGTAATCCGTACGGCGATTCAAGATTAATAACTAGGAGATGCTAAGAATGAGTCATTAGTGAGCGCGAACCTCTTTGTTTGGTATGACAGCAGTAGCCATCATTAATTCATGTTGCCATTGGTATGAGTGTGCTGCTTTAAATACTTTCCTCTGTTTAAGACTGCAGACGTGGTCGAAACAGCGTTATCATTGTTGATTATTTTCACTTCAATGTTCTCGGCTATTCACAAATCACAGCTTCATTGATATAAAATGAAAGGTTGCTTGAAAGTTGGTTCAGTTATAATGGTCATGAACTGAGAAGTTCGAGCCAGTAGTAAATAAACGTAACCTTTTTACCAGAATAGCGTTTACTTGTACGCGCCGCCATTGAGTAGAATAAAGTGTCTATATACCTGTAATTAGCTGAAGAATACAAAGAATATCAGGGAGCCGTTAGGGATAAATAGTTATTTTTGCACAGCACTGTGCTGTCGGGTGTTTAGAATCATTCACTCTAAGGGCATCACATGAACAGCAGTTAGGAGAATAATTAAACTATGGGGTGTTGGATCTCGTATGCTTTAGTGCCTGCAGATGACAAATCACGTCACATTTCCCGTACGTTGCACGTATGTAAACTGAATGTACAACTGTATGTAAACTTCCACAAAGAACTGAAGTGGCACAACACCGCTTCTCTGAAGAGTCTCTTGTCCTCTTGAGGCACTTTTCTTAATGGATTCCCAGACAGCGCGCTATGGGCGAGGCTGGCCACCTTCTCTCTTTGCCTATTATAGCTATGTGCGAGGGCACCCATTGGAAACGTATGGAGAAGCCTTTGGTATGGAGATTGTGCACCGAGACTAGGGAGGTAAGACATAAAGCATCAGTAGGGAAACCGTGCTCTAACCTTTGAAGGGCAGATTTTGAACCTGTGAGAATGACAACAGGTTGAGGCGTACAAAACCGTAGCTTCTTTAGAGCTGCCTCAATGGCAACGCTTTGGGCCGTTGTGGAAGACACGACTGCAGTGAAGCGAACAGACCAGTCGTACTTCAAAGAGGGAATGTGAAAAGCAGCTGCGCTAGATCCTTTGACCTTGTCCACAGAGCCACCAGTAAAAATTTGAAGATGACGTGCATATTCAGTCTCAAAATGTTCCAGTACGAGCGAACGCGTTGCCGCCAAAGGGGAACTCCGCTTAGCATGAACGGGAGGAATTGTCAACTAAGAATCGAGGCTCGCGAATGACCAAAGTGGTTTCAACCTCTAAGTTCGACCTCTAGCCTCAAGACCCAGGTAACCAAGAGTATTAAGGGCCAAGTACGCTCGGGACTCAGATCTCTTTCGAAGGCGCTGTAGAAGGGCTCGCCCGGCTACCGTCTGTTTGAGGCGGCCAATTTGCAACAATAAGCTTTGTGAAGCGACTAGGCTAAGAGGTCCCGATAGAGACTCGTAATGAACTGAATTGTTAGGAGCAGTCTGCGGAACGCCAAGAGCCCTCCTTGGGCCCTTTCTGTGCAAAACCTCAAGCCCTTCCAGCTGTGATAGCTAGGCGGAAATTAAAGGGTGCTGGTACATTATTCGACTCGTCACCAGTGCATCGTGCAGCCTAATCATTAAAGGGACCCTGAAACGATTTTGGCGATTTTCTACAAACGTACTGAGTCGTTAGAGTAGGTTCTTCTGATCATTAATTGACACATCTAAGTGCTCTGCGTAAAGCGTGTAATTTATTATAAGGTTTTAAAAATGCACATCGCTGTCGATCGCAGCGCACTGCTCGGCGGAATTTTAAGCCGCCCCTACCCATATGATGCAAATAACCCATATGACGTCACATGGGCGAGCTATCTGATTGGCTGACCAGGGCGCGTGGTCGATAATTTTTCCAACTTTATGGTGAACAAATGATGCTCATAATAGTTGGAATGTTAGTTACTTTGTTTTTGTAAAAAGAAAATAACTTAAAGAGAATACACAAGAATAGTTTTTTAGTACACTTCAGCACTTCCGGCACACAGCAAGTGTCGTCTGCTTGTGTTACAACGTGCGCAGTCTTTGACGAGAGCTCCGCCGTCAGTGTCGATCAGTCTTTTCGTGAGCACGATGAATCACCCTTGTTGCGTTGTGGGCTGCAGACGTAGCGACTGGAAAGATGTGAAGTTGCGAAATCGTGTCTCTCTGCAAGGCAGCATACGAGAGAACTGGCTGCTGCGCATCGGACTGCGGCTATCCGATAGGCGCCAGGATTTGCGCGTTTGTGGCCGTCACTTTACAGCGGAAGATTACTAACGCAACAGCGTTTCGCAAGTCCGGTATTAGGGCAAACACAAGCGCAAGGGGACAGGCTCTGGCCGCTTGACTGCGCCGGGATGAGCCATGAGATGAGCAGAAAGGTAAATGTGAATGGTCTGCACGGTGCAGCCACCTGGTGGCACAGAGCTCAACCATACACAGTAGCAGCAACGAAGTGCATTCTTCTTTGCTGCTGGTGTGTATTTTTCGCAGGAGTGTAATAATCATCAACACGTTGTTCTTATAAATGTTTAAAATGTTTTACACTTGGTTAGAGCAATATTAGCGCTTCGTTTGACTGGTTAAGCGCTGCGCCAACAAGTGTCTGGACAGTGCAGACCGATCAGGCTGCTCACGTACGTCTACTCTGAAGTTCCTTCATCAGCTTGAGTTTATGCCTCCAGTCATTTGCCGAAATGACCAGCTTGCCTGTGGTTACCGGAATACCGGCCACCTTCGGCGCTACGACAGAATGCTCGCAACACACGCTGCATCGATGGCTCTCGGCTAACGGCCAAGCGGCCAGCGGAGAGGTCTCGCGTGGGAGGAGGCGTGCTCCAACAACCGGAAGTGGACGATGTGACGTCGCATCGTGACGCAGGACCAGTGAAGGCGGAGCTTAGCGCCGCTCACTCGGCGAGCGAGTTGAGGAGGAAAGGCATGGCTAGGGAGGAGGGTAACTTCTAATCGCTTGTAACTCCATTAATACGTAACGCTTCACTTAAATTGTGGTGCGAATGTTCTACTTAAGCTGTACCCTATGCGCCTACAAAATTTGTCCGAACCGTTTCAGGGGCCCTTTAAAGAAGGGTGATTTCCCCATTGCTCACTTGCAACTCTACGGATCGCACTGAGACACGAAGATAGTGATGTCACAATCGAGTCCACAGCTCGTCGCCACTGTAGATGGTTGTCAATAATGACGCACAAAAAGCGCTTGTGCTTCAATTGACTAAGGCAAGATTGATCAAGGTCTATCTTCAGCCGCGCATACCGTCTTCCTCTAGCTGGAAACATGATGAAGCCAGATTTTTCCACCGAGAGAGTCAACCCAACACTTTGAAGGTAATTTTGAACTGAAACTAATGCCTGTCGAGCTATCAGAGCTAAACGCTTGTGTTGATGCCCGTTTAACCAAAGACAAATGTCGACCGCATATATTGACATATGGACATGCCCCAATGTTTTTGCACTTCAGCGGGAAGACCAGCTACTACAACATTAAATAGCGTTGGGGAAAGAAAACTTCCCTGAGGTACACCTCGCGATACCGCCCTTTCGGTGCTTATTGCACTCAATAACCGCACTTAAATTTTACGATCACTGATAAATGAGTGAATGAATCGCAGGAGATAGCCCCGTACGCCTATGGCCTGCAAACTATTTAGTATTGAGCTCTGAAGGACGCTATCATAAGCCTTTGATACATGCAGAAAAATAGCTAGTGTTGAAAGGCCTAAAGCTCTATGATGTTCAATGTGGCTTATCAAGTCCAAGACGCTATCTCGCGCGCTTAAACCTGTGCGGGATCCAGTCATGCATGTTGACAGAACCCTTCTATCCTCGATCCACCAAGATAAACGCTTACTTGCCAGCTCCTCCATGAGCTTAGTCACACACGACGTCAGTGATATAGGATGATACGAGGACAAATCTGTTATTTCTTTGCCGGGCTTCAGCACTGAGACAACACAAGCCACCTTCCATGAAGGAGGAACGTCGCCAGTCTCCCACATTCGATTGAGATAGCTTAGGAGCATTTTCCGATGTTCCAGAGGTAGGTTCTGCATCATCTGGTTGGTAATGCCGTCAGGACCTGGTGCACATCGACGCCGCAGGTTGCTGAATCCTGTCTGTAGCTCTCGAAGTGTGAACGGGGCGTGCATAACAGACGCAGATGTTGCAGGTAGAGCGCAGGGATGAAATCCTGAACTTGCACGTACAAATGCATCTGCAAATCTTTCTGCCAAGCAGGCGAGAGGTTTCTGCTTGCGCAGTGCAAGCGCTTCGAAAGGCTTACTAGGACGAGAATCACCGACAAGCCTGCCAATGACTCGCCAGATTCTCGTCATCGGTGAGAAAACAGTCAAGCTAACGCAGAAGGACGCCCACTGCGACCTACAGAAATTGTTCGTATGGCGTCGCATGTCAGAGTTATGCCTATTGAAGGTCGTCTTCAAAGATCTGTCGTCCTTCTTCCGCATCAGTTGACGCTCCGCCCTTCTGCGCGCCGCGCAACGGTTCCTTAGTTTTAAATCCGGACTTGGAAAATGATTAGGCAACTTGACCGCCGTGGTAGCAGCCATCTTACCATAAATCATTTTGTCTATCACATCACCAGAAACACTTGGAAGTTGCTCTCTGTATTTGTCCCAATTAGCAACATGGCTAATTTTAGAGCCGTGCATATGGAAGTCGGCAGTAAACACTAAAATTGCATAGTGATCACTTCCCATGTGGTCAGGTGCAGTAGACCACTTCACACGGACGTCAGGTGAATGCAAGGTTAGGTCTATAGATTTGACTGAGGCTGGAGGCCGGAAGAAAGTGGAAGAAATAATAAATGCCAAGAATGTGTGCATACCGTTTTGAGTTGATGCGTTATTGTGTAATTGCTTTTAGGGAGAGCTTAATTTGTGTGTAAATATGGCCTTGCATATCGTCATCTGTTTCGGTCATTGTGTGTGTACATCAGTTACTTCAAGCGTCGTGGGCGCTCTCTTCTTCCCTACATTCCTATATAATTCTGTTGACTTGTGCCTCTCCTGGATGCGGGCTTGTGTCGCAAAGGCCCGGCATTGCTGAGCTCCATCATTGGCTGACAAGAATGTCGAAATTTGAAGGATGGGAAAGCTTACTATCGCAACCGCCACGAGCCTTCCGTGGTTCGGCTGTAAGAACCCCTTCGAATGGCCACAATAAATTTTGCAGTTTGATAATTACAGCTTCGCTTCCGGTATTTAGCGTGCTACCGACTTGGGAAAAATAATAATTTTCCCTTATACTATGGGCTCACAGAAAGCAAGGAGGATCTTCGATACGCTAGGCTTTCGAGCATCAGAATTTATTCATTCATCAGACCAGTAATGTGTGTTAACGCGTCAAGTTGGATCGTCGAACGTAAGGAAGCATAACTGATATTTGTCGTATGCGTCTCGCGCAAATTACGCCGAAGGTGCAACGTAGCGCAATTTCTTGCAGGGCGCTAGCAGACGATTAATGAAGTTGCAGTTTTCTGTGGGCTGTTACCGCGATTTTCTGGATATTGTAAATCAAACACTTTTTTATGTCGGGTTAAAATGACCGCAAAAGCTTGTGTCTTGGAATTATGTCAGTTTTCTTGTACAAAGCATAAATTCTTGAACTGGCGTTCAATAGCAAAGACTACAATTGCAAATGAAAAAATGCGACATGCTGTTTCATCTGCGGGTGGCTCGACGCTTCCGCGCAGACGACAGGCAGATGACAAGCGTCGGGCATTGTGTGATCGTCGTGAGTGGCGTATCTCAACATTAATGTAAAGTGAGTATTTTGTAAATTGGTGCCATGGAGGAAGGCAACATGTGAGCACGAGCAGCTGGACGACTAAGAAAGACGCTTGATGAAGGGAAGACCACGTACGCTCGCGTTTCCGCCGCGGATCGTTTCAGGATCATTGATGCGTTCCGACGTGATGGTGACTTGAAGAAGCTGGCCAAAACACTGGGAATAAATATACAGGCTATGTGCTCTACTGCCGCAACAGATCGTGAAACAGCCGGGAAACGTGATGGTCTGTCAAAAAATTTTGGCCGAGATGTGGTGGAGACCACGCGCGATATTATAGAAAAGAATCTATTCTTCACGCTTATGCAAATTAGGAAGTCTTTGACGGAGAATTTTCCCAGTACCGAAAGCAGCAAATCGACCATCGATCGACTTCTCGATGGCCATGGTTATGTGCGTAAGTTAGTAACCGAACAAAGTGATTCAGGATCACTAATAACTAATTCTTAGCATCTCCTTGTTATAAATCTTGAATCGCTGTTCCAATTATGATTTGACATTCATGACACTTTGGTCTTTACTAGCAAAAGAACACTGAAGTGTGCTTATCACTAATCACTCTTCATTATCAGCAATATTAGCAGAACGAAGGCTTATTCAATAACATTTGATAGACACCAATGAATATTGTACGACATGGCTACCGTTGTCATACAAAACAAAGTGATTAGTGAATAGTGATAAATTCCTAGCATCTCCTAGTTAAACTTTAATTGCCATTTGACTCACATTTAAATCTATGCCCACGACTTTATGCTGTATGCAAGTACGAGAACACCTTACTGAGCTTATCACTAGTGATGCGTAATCACCTTGCATCGGTTACCGATGGTAGCAGGAAAAATGCTAATTTAATGGCATTTTGATAGATACCAATGACTATGTGCACGAATGATGGATACCACTGTTAGATAGAAATATATGATTCCTTATCACTAGTGACTACATCCTAGAATCTCCCAGACATTATAATGGAATTGTTGTTCAATAGAGTTTGCATTTGACATCCGTCACGCCATGCTGCATAAAATTAAGCACAATAGCGCCGAACTGAGCTTGTCACTAGTGATCATGAATGACTCTGAAATGTGAATTAGCAATGTTGACTGATTAAAACTCATTTATTTACCCTTTCATTTATGCCATTTACACCGTGAACGAATGATGGCTGCGACTGTCACTCTACACAAAGTGATTCGTCATCGCTAGTGACTCTATCTTAGCATCTCCTAGTTGTTGTATTATTGTTATTGAATCGCCGTGTGAATGACGTTTCATTTCACATCCGTGGCACTGTTCTGCATGAAAGTATGAGAACATCGCAGTGAGTGCATCACTTGTGATCGGTAATGAATCGGCGTTATCAGTGGTAACAGAAAAGCGCTCGTTTTACGTATTATAGCTTGTTTGATATCAATGACGGCATTCATGAATTAAAGCTGCTGTTGCGACAGTAAAATAGGTCAGTAATAGTCACTAGTGACTTACGCATCCGGGTTCGTAGTACGTATAGTTGAGTCACTGCTTTTGTCACATTCCTTTTGATATGCATGACGTTATGGTGTGCAAAATAGCGAGAACACTGAAATCCGCATTGTATTTCACTTGTGCTCACTAGTGACTAAACCTGTAACTTAGGTCAAATATGCAATTGCTATTTCATGAGCATTTTACTGAAATCGACGACGAGGTGTGTCATTGGGGGCCACGGATATCGCAGTAAAATAGTGAAACGCAATCGCTAGTGCCCGAAGCCTAGTGATTTTCATTGAATCACTCTCTACTGTATCATATGATAGCAGGTTTGTCGAGTGGCTGTGGCGGCGCCCAAGTCGGGCAGCCACCTCGATTCTAAGAAAGAGCAGGGGGACATGACTTCTACGGCGAAGCAAGGCGAGGTAAACTGGATTTCGGCGAAGCGGGGACATCGTAGTGACGTACGGTCGCTACAAGGGCTCTCACTTTCTAGAATGTTTCGGGCCTAGGTGTGAATGGCTGAAGGAACGAAGTGTTAATGTTCAAGATAGGCTGCTTTCACGCGGTCGCACAACACTCTCTCTTCTTTGATACTCTCTCTTCTCTTCTCCGAACGCGAAACCACACGAAAGGAGCCTTTATAGGCAGGATTCAATGATGGCTTGATAGAGTCGTGTCGCAGAAAGATGTGCGTGGTTGTGTCCATTGCCTGGAAACTAAACAGGCTGCCCGCGGATGATAGGTGATGGGGGGGGGGGGGGTGTAGGTCGAAGCTGGTCGAGTCAGGAACGTAGCTTCTCTGAGTGCTGCTGGGTGCCGAAAAACTGGCCTGGAACGCGGATCGCTGCCCCATAGAACATCTTGGCTGCGCTGACTCCGAGGTCATCCTTGATTGTTGTTCGCAGTTTCAGTAGTGCTAGGGGTAGCCTTTTCATTCAGTGCGGTCTGTCGAGCGTGGCGGTCAATGACGCCTTTAGTTGTGAGTGGAGACACTCGACCATGCCATTGCTCGGTGGGTGGCAAGCCATCGTGTAATGAAGGCGCGTGCCAAGCAGTCTTGCTAGGGCAGAAAAAAGCGAGCTTATGAATTGCCGGTCTATAGGGCAACCATACCGTGATACCCACGTAGGACCGCCACTATTTGGGCCGTGATGTCTTGCAGAGGCGTCGCCTCAGGCCACTTTGAGTGGCAGTTGACACACGTAAGGCGGTACCTGAAACTTTGGCAGGGCGAGAGAGGCCTCACCAAGCCTAATTGCACATGATCGAAACGGCTTTCTGGTGTTCGAAACGGCTGCACCGCCGAACGCATGTACCGTGTCACTTTCACGGCTTCACAGGCTTGCAAGCTTCTTGCTCAACTTAGAACATCTTTGTTGATCCCTGGCTAGGCGAAGCGGTCAGTGATAAGCCTCTGTGTCGCTCTGATGCCAGGATGGCTTATCCACGTAGTGAATCTGTTACTGGCCGTCGAAACTGATGAGGCACGAACGGGCGAGGAGCTACCTGTGATGAGACGCACGTGACCAATGTCGTTGTGTAGGGAAGCGGTGCTTCCGCAAGCTGGAGCGACGAGCCTTTTTCCCACAAATGGTGCAGCTAGGCGTCGTTTTGCTGGATGGAGGCTAGAGCTTGGAAATCCACAGGGCCAGCAGGAACAGAGCCGATTCGCGACAGTGCGTCAGCTGCCTGATTTTCGGTTCTAGAGATATGACGGATGTCCGTAGAAAATTCGCAGAAATAAAAAGTTGCCACAGCTCACGTTCTGAGTACGAGACTGCTGTTATTGAATAGGAAGGTTAATGGCATGTGGTTGGTCAGGATGTAGAAGCTACAGCCTTCTAGAAGAAGCCGGAATGCTTGACAGTGCAATAGTTGGCCAACATCTCCCCCAGAACGTGCTGTAGCGAGCTTATGTAGGTTTGAGACGCTTTGAGAAGAAGCCCAGCGACCCCCAGTCTGTGCCATCGTGCTTCTGCAGTACTGCACTCACTGTTGTGCTCGATGCGGCTACCATAAGGCGAGTTTACTCGTCGGGCAATATTTGAATCGGGAACACTGCAGTCGCCAACAGCGTTTTGGCTTCCTGGAAGAGTATTCGTGCTTCCAGGACCAGTGGAAGGTAGATTTTTTTTTGTTTTTGAGTCGCGACGCAGAAGGTTGGTAAGCGACTGAAAAACTTGCGCACAGGACGGTATGAAGCGCCTGTGAAAATTTATGAGCCCCAGAGACGCGCGCAAATTTCGCAAGGAAGTTGGAGAGTGGAAGTCCTCGATCGCTCGCACCCGAACATTATTCCAGTGGCTTGATGCACTTGGTGGAATGCAATGGCCGATAAAATCCAGGGATTCAACTCCGAAAATACTTTTCCGGAGCTTTAAGACTAGGCCGTGTTCATCCAGTCTCTCAGATAGAAGGTGAAGGTGCTCTTTGTGCTCTTCGTCTGTGCGTGTTGCAAAGAGAATGTCGTCAAAGTAGACGAAAATGAACCGGAGTTCGCGTGTAACCTCGTCTATGAACCTTTAAAAAGTTTGTGCCGCATTCGTCAAACCGTAAGGCATACGGACAAACTCAAATAGGCCAAATGGAGTGGTGATTGCTGTCTTCGGAGTGTCGCTAGGTTCGACAGGAATTCGGTGGTGCACGCTCATCAGATAGAACTTGCTGAATGTTTTGGTTCCTGCGAGACCGAAGCTGAAGTCATGCATTTGGGGAAGGGGATATTTACCCGGAGTAACGGCATTGAGAGCTCGGGAGTAACCACAAGAGCGCCGTTCGCCACTATCCTGCTTTGGAACCAGATGGAGAAGTGAAGGCCGATTGCTGGAGGAAGGACGAATAACGCTGAGCTGAAGCATGTGTTCGAGCTCATGGCGGGCGACTTCCAACCTCCGTCCAGCGAGCCTCCGTGGCCGGGCGGCGATAGGTGGGCCGGTGGTGGTGATATGATGCGTCACCTTGGGTTTCACGTATCTTTATAAGTATCTTGGCGTACGTTGAGACCGGCCGAAACGTACGAATGCCAGACGAGGTGAAGTTGGAAAGTACATCTAGGGATGTGACGCTATCCTCAAGCCGCCGATCACGAACATTCACATATAAGTTGAAATGGCTGAGAAAGTCCGCTCCAAGTATGGCAAAGCTGACGTCGGCGATCAAAAATACCCATCTGTGCAAGCGCCGGAGTCCGATGCCTAGCGTTATTGACCGGCGCCCATACGGCGCGATGGCGGTGTTGTTCTCTGCGTGGAGCGTGGGTGTGGACTTGCCGCGCTGGCGATCTGCTGCCGTGGCTGGAACGATAGACAGGTCGGCTCCGGTGTCGACGCGGAGGCAGGTGTCGATGATGCAGTCGACTACGAAGAATAAGCGGTTTGCTCGAGGGCCGATGTCGCATGCCGTCGTAAGCGATTGGCCGGTGCATTTCCCGTTCACGAACAGGGCTGAGTGCAGCTACTTGCTCGTTTGCGAAAACTACGGTGGTACCAGCACAACTGCCGCGGCGGGTCTCTAGGTTCACTGTGAGACTGCATGCGAAGCCGAATGGTTGCGCCGAAGTTGGTCGTCAGTGTTACCGCCCGTCGCCTGCTTCTCCAGTGCACTGATAAGGCGGTCGACTGTTTCCTCCAGGCGCGAGAGTCGGTCTCCTGGCTCGGAGACTCTCGCAGCGGCGATAGGTAGCTGTGCCGAAGACGAGCAGTCGCATATCTGGCCAGCGAGTGCAGCTAGCCGATCGAGATTCATCTTGTCGGAACTCGCCAGTGACATGCATGCGGACTGTGGGAGGCGTTGCAAGCTGGAAGCGTTGCAGTTGGAAGCTGGCTCTCGTTTGCGGAGTGCACACAGCTGCAACGCCTGTTTCTCGAACCTCGACCGGCGTTACTGTTGAGTAGCGTGGCGTTGTCAGCGGGCTGCAGGCGTCCGGTAGACCACGGCGACCAGGTGGGGACGAGACGATTTCTAGTGCGAAAGTTGCGCTGTTTATTCAATGATTTGTGAAGGATAAGAAGAAGAGAATGAATGAATTTTAAAAATACATTGCGGGGCCCCTTAAACAGGCCCACTAAAATCGTAGGCGGGATCTTGTTCACGTCAACGTCACGTGACATGCACTGAGTCCCCCTTGTTGCTTTTCGGTTGCTCCCACTTTCCTGGGCGTTGTTTCCCCGAACTTGCCTCCGCTGTGGCAGCCCGCGGGTCTGGTCGCGGATGGGGCGGCTGATCCATTCTCCCAGGTGATGTTTTCCCTAGCTTGCCTCGACTGGTGGTAACCCAGGGATCATGTCTGGTTCGCGGAAAGCGTTCTCCCCTAGAGTTGGACAGTTCGCAGAAAGTTCTCCCCTTGGTTGCACATGCACGCAGGGGCCTGTCATCACTGCGGGGCGCCTGCCCGACCGGCAACCACTCGAGACAACCATAGCAAATTAGGAATCCATCCTCCGTTTCGGCTAGGCATGGTCTTTGGTCATCCTTTTTGCCCGAGGTGTTATACGCCAACCGTAACACCACCAGTGATTGATGCAACCGGTGCAGGAGTTGTGATGGTCGTTGGTCGCCGAGTTCCTCGGAGAGGAGATGTTGGAGCCTACTCTGTTGCGATGGCTCGAGGCTCTGCAGGACCGTGCGTTTCAGGTCGTCGTATGCAGAGGCTGAAGGCGTACCCGCTAGCAAGTCGTCTATGGCATCGGCGATGTCGGAGGTTTGCACGGCGACGACGTGCAGGTACTTTGCTTTCGGTGAAATGATGCACCGGAGCTGAAAACGGGTCTCTACTTGCATAAACCAAACTCGGTTGGGCCCAGATCTGGGAAGGTGAAGCTCTGTGGCGATGCCAGGAGACGTAATCGTGTCGTCGTCTTTGTCAGCAGGAATAGGATCAGCGTGTTCCATGGCTAGTGTTCGGAAAAGAAACGTAAATGTCCTGGGTTACCACTCTCGGAAGCTCTGTTTCGCGGGGGCAAGGCATACACGTTTTGACATGTTGAGAACGGAAAGTCGGCTGACTTAATTCAAAAGCAAAGGCAGGTTTGCCGAGGGGCTGTGGAGGCGCCCCAGTCGGACAGTCACCTCGATTCCAAGAAAGAGCGGGGCTATAACCCCTACGGCGAGGCAAGGTGAGGTAAAGTGGATTTCCGCGAAGCGGGGACTACGTAGTGACGAACCGGTGATGAACGGCCGCTACACTCATGACAAAGAAGAAAAAAAAAAATTACCGCCAAAAGTTGTTGTTAGACACGTGGTAGGAAAGCTACTGGTCTCCCATCTGACCCTTTAATTTTCAAGGTATTAACCCTTAATATTATGACAAAATTTCAGTTGCCTGGAAATTCAGACATTCTTGAAACTGTTTTTGTGCTTGGATTAAATTCACTGGCGTTTGGAATAAATTCAGTGGCGCTTGGATTAAAATGACTGGCAGTTGGATTAACTTGAATGGCGCTTGTATTGAATTGACTGACGCTCGGAATAGATTGACTGTCGTTTGGTTTAAACTGAGTGAGAAAACCTGTCGACAGACCTCTCCTGCATAACTAATTAATGTGTGTGTACCTAATTTGTTATAGAAAGGAAGACGAAGATGTGGGGTTTTTTGCTCTGAGTACCAGCCCATTGTCATGTTCGGTTCTCTTCTTTCGTTGTTTCCTTACGGCAATGATCAGGATCAAGAAAATTTCTGCAGTGGCTTGGCATTGTTGTACATTGTACACTGCGCTTCAAATACGTAGTTGATTTTGTTCTATTGCCTGAAGTGCCCCTGACAGCATATGCATGAAACACTTATTTCTTGTACCAACACTCATTTGTTGTACCATAGGAGGCAATGGTTGGCTGCAACAGAACTTAAGAAGAAATCAATTCATATTCTGTTGTGTTATGCATGTTCTTAATGATCCTGTAAATATTTAACCGGTAAAATTAATAGGCACCTGAAGGGGGTTAGTTTTATGTTTTACTTATTGAGACAAATATTGTAATGTAATCCTCACAGGAAAAAAAAATGCCATGTTCCCTAAAGATTAAAGACAGCAATAAAGCGAATTACTGCCAAACGTGCGTTTTTAAAAGGTAAATCAGTATTGATAGCCGATCGAATGATGGAATTGCAGACTGAGAAAGAGAAACCACGCTGATGCAGGGTAGCGGTGGTGCAAATAGCAAAAGTATTGACAGTTCAGAAGAAAATAAAAAGAGGGGGGGAGGGGGGATTGCTACCGTGCAATCACAAATGCGACATGGATTAGGAGATAAGCCCTGTACAAAGTATAGGCTGGTCTATGTACTCGGCAATGAAGAGAAGCGAGAACAACATCACTGCCGCTAGTTGCGGTAGATTGCCAAATGGATTGCCAAATGCAAGGGAGGCGCATGAAACGACCGTTTGAATGCGCACTGCTTTCTTGGTTTTCAAAGGGGTGCTGCCTACGAGATTTATACACTGCATGCTGTGTCAGGACAGCAAAAACTTCAGCCGCTGGCACAGCGGATGGCAGTGGTGTGAGAGAGCGGGCCATTTAATTAACCACTTTTTCCAGTGTTGTCGTATGCCAAAATTGGGATATTGTTCTACTTGTACATCATAGGCCTGTCGGCTTCGTCGACTCTTCATTATTCCCATTTTGTTAGCCTGTGATGGCTGCCTGGGCAACAGCTAAATCAAAAAGCCGCATAGAATTCGCAACAACTCTGAATATCTCATGAGCCTAAAAATGCATCAGCCTACTCCTTTCCCCAGAAATATCCACCCGGTGCACAACCTGGAAAGACGAAAGGCAAGGGCCAAAGCTCTCCTGCAAGAGATAGAACACGACAGAGAACATGCGGCATTTGTAGATGCTGCGTGGGTCAGAGGAATGAAAGCCTTTACGGCAGTAGTAGTAGATGCAGATGGTCTCACTCGGGATGCTATTACAATCATGACTAAAGACACGACAGTCGCGGAACAAGTAGCGATAGCATTGGCTTTAAGGAATAATAAGTGGACGAAGATTTACAGTGACTCTAAGATGGCTATTAGACACTTTACGAATGGCTTTGTAACCAAAGGGCTGCCCAGCTGATCGGTGAGTTGGACAGCCAAGAGATCGAAATCCGCTGGTTTCCTGCGCACATGGGGTCTGTCGATCCATCTCGGAAGAATTAAAATGAGATGGCTAACTCACCGGCACGAGGACTTACTATCCGTGCACTACGCGACCAGGACCTTAATAATATACAGGAGGAGAACAGGGACCAATTACTAACATATAATGAAATCACGAGGCATTATTACATGAACAGAAGGGAATTCGCAGTGCCACAAGTTAAGCTCAATAGAGCTCAAGCGGTGACTCTGAGATTGTTGCAAACAAGAACTTACCCAAGTCCAAACATTATTAACAAGATATATCCTGAAAGAGAGATACCAATCAATTGCGAGA
This sequence comes from Dermacentor albipictus, assembly GCF_038994185.2. Classification (NCBI taxonomy): domain Eukaryota; kingdom Metazoa; phylum Arthropoda; class Arachnida; order Ixodida; family Ixodidae; genus Dermacentor; species Dermacentor albipictus. Next base: position 83,974,763 of record NC_091824.1, on the reverse strand, counting down.
AGTGTAATGGCATCATTACTCTGGATCACATGCTTTGGCAGTGTCCTGTGACTTTCACAGACTGTGACAAGGAGAGAGACTGGTGGCAGCGAGTCCTGCACAGTGAAGGTCTTTTCGATCAAGTACAGGCCGTCCAGAAGGCCCATGATACGGCGGTAAGGTTAAACCTCACTGTCCCGACGTGGGAGCCGCCTGCGTCAACCTAAGGGTTGATCTTCAGGACATTAAATAAAGTTCATCATACCATACCATACCAAGGGGTGCTACTATTTGCGCGCTATATGTGCAACATTTGCAACCACGAAGCTCACGAGGCGCACCAGGGCGGTGAATAAATAAATAAATTCATTAATAGACGTTGGCCGACCCAAAGTCTTAATCTGAGAAACCGCCCGTGACAGCCCCGAGGCAAGAAGACAATAAATGAATGCTTATGCAGTATGTACATATTGACTGGCTACCGTACATATTCTGAAACTATGCCCCTTTGGTTTCTAGTTCAAGAATATGCGCCTGAGAAGCCTTTTTCGCTACACCTTCAGATGATTTTTACCAATACATGTGTAAGTTGCAGGGGTGTTGGCATGTTTAGTCTGGCTACCTGCCGATTGAGGTTAGCAACGCATCTCTTGCAGTCTTGAAGATTCACGTACGTCACCAGACATCTAACAAATCACGTAGCGTCACTGAGGAACACAAGGTGAATTGAAACCTCCCTACGGGCCACAATAAAATATGTGTATTGCCGGCATTGTGACGTTTCACTTAGTAACTCAAATAATTCTTGGAATTTCACACCTTAAAGATTTATTGTGGGTTAGAAGTAACTATATCCGGCAACTCCGAATTTGACCACCACGGGCCATTCATTCCATCCCGCTACCAGAACATCACAGCAGTTCAAAGCGTTGTACACAATGTGTATTCGTTACTGGAAGTATTTGGGAAGGGTAGCCATAAAATGTCCCTGAGTACGTGTTTCTGGGAGCAACTGGGACCGCACGCCAATAAAGAAAAAAAAAAGACAGACTGTCTTCAAATTACTAAATTATCAGATGCAAGGTTGGTTCAGTATGTGTGTCGTCATGTAGTCTTAACTAACTGTGTTGCTGTTTCACTTCAACTTGCATAAGCATTTCACATTTTCACGGTCGCCTACATATTCCATTTGAGAGTGACAGCTCAGTCACTTTCAGTATTTAGGCATGGAAGGCTTTATTTAGCACGCTGTGTATATGCCAAATCTCGACGGGTTTGTGAAGGAAACGAATAGCAGGCAGGTGAAAGGCATTCTAATTGTAAAACGGTAACTCCCCTTTTATAAAAAAAGAGCTAGAGGCAAATGGACTTGGCGCATGTTTGTGTAGGTCTGACGGCGGCGGCAATATAAAGGCAGCTGTGGATTCCCGTCAGAGGGGTGTGCGACCGTGGAAAACCTTTACCTCTCGTTAAAGAAATAAGCAAAAGCTATCGCAGGTGAAATTTGAACATGTTCCGAAGCACTGCACTGGTTGTCGGCTACCTATATCGAAAAGATGGAAACGGAATGCGGCAGAGATTCTCTGCAGAATCTACAGAACTACAAGACAATTTTTATTTTCCATTCATTTTCGCCGCCATTTTGAGCTGTTACACGAACAATTTCTCAATTTTACGCGCCAAGACGTCAAACTGCATGGTTGTGAAACTCATAACGTACCCGTAAACCATTTTCATGCATATGAGTCGATTGTAGTGCCATGCACTTGCTAGTTACGATTAGAAAACGGCAGCGTCAACTGCCCAAAATGGCGTTACTTCAATGTTGCTGTAAAATGGTTGAAAGCGTGCACGGAAAAAAGACAGCAGGCTTGTGCGACCTTGCAGAATCACAGCCCAAATCCTAGCGAAGTTGTTTTCTCTAGCAGCTGCATTGAGAACTTCAGTTGACTGAAATTAAACCGCAGCACCTTTGTTAGGTCTTGTAATTGCTGCCTTATTTATCGCGATGTCGTGGCCACCACCATTGTTTGATCCATTGAATCGACGTTTGGCTTTTTTAAATTGCTTGTGCTCTTTTTTTTTATATGGTCTACTGCTTATGCGTTTCGGCAAGGTGGATAGTAATCCAGGTCCCATGAGCAAGGCATAGGCAGACGCCTTCGCCTCAGCCGTGGAAAAAGAAAATCTAAACTTCAGGAGGGGCAGGCTAATTTACTTGCCGAATTGATACTAAATAAGGAGAGGTGTGCAGCCGCCGAGAAAGAAATTATGCTTCTCAATGCCAGAATTACAGCTTTGGAAATATGCAGCAAATCCGAAGAGCAAACATCTGATGCTGTCACAACTACGACTAATTTGCGCAGTGTTACTGATAAGTTGTCTAGCATTTCGTCTAGGTGTGATAGCGCTGAAAATAGGATGCGAAGTTCTTACCTTCTCTTTTTGGAACTGAATATGCCCCTAACGAAGATTTGGTAGCATCTGAACATAAAATAACAATGTTTTGCTCAAAGAAGCTTCAAATTACTGTGACAAATAACCAATTTGAACGAGTTCATAGAATAGGCACGTACAGTGACGATAAACGCAGGCCAATAATAGAAATATTAACCTTTTTCAAGGACAAAGAAAACATTTCGATGTCAGCACGCAAACTCAAAGGAAAGCCATTTGCTATCCGTGAAGGTTTCTCCCCAGCTACAGGGCAGATGAGAAGACAGCTCATTTCATTCGCGAAGACGCTGAAAAGAACAGTTCAAGCTAACAGTTGACGGGCTGTGCACAGACAACAAGACATGCATGCTTGATATCGCTACTAATTTGGTTATTCCTCGTAGCAGATAGCGGAAGGGCAACGCGTGTCCAAAAAGCCACAATTGGTCTAACTCCTATCATGTCTTTACTCCAGTATCATTACCATTCACTTACGATTGATGCCTTGCGCGTGAACGCGACCAGTTTTCTTCCTTCCTTGAAAACAGCAAATCTGGCATACTAGCATTAACTGAAGCTTGGTTGTATCCGGATATCTCTCATTAAGAAATATTTGAATCTGTTCGCGGCTACATAATTTACCGATATGACCGAAAAGGTAAAAGAGGCGGTGACGCCCTTCTAGGTATAAGAACAGCACTTCCATCTAATGTAACTAACTCAAACTCTAGCCTAGAAATTATCTGGGCTGCTTGCATGTTCTCATTCTCGCGAATACTTAAAGATGTATGTTACCGGCCTCCAAATTCTACTAATTCATTTATTAGTGACTTGCGCAGCAACATAGAATCAGTGACGAAGCTTCACCCGTCTGATGCCATCTATCTTTTGGGAGACCAATTTTCCTCTGATCGAGTGGGTTAACTTACGAATCTTCATCCTGTAATACTTCAACAAAATTTAACAATTTAACCTTAATTTTGACCTGCTTCGGTTTGCAACGCAGCCTACATGGGTTAATAATATCTTAGATTTCATCCTCGCAACTGCTCCTGAGACAGTTGGTCAAATTGTGCCTATTAATGGTTTTAGTGATCATTACTAACTGCAAGTAACTCTTAACTTGCCCTCATCTTTTGCACGTTTTTCTACTAAAAGGATACGTCATTATATTAACGCCAACGTTATGAACTCGGAATTAGATTTATTCTTTTCCCACGTGCTGTTACCTTTATTTCATAGTAGGTCAGTGGAGGAAAATTATATATTCTTCAGGATTAAGATGTCTGCCTTGATTAACCAGTACGTTTCTCTCATTGAGATAACCAATAATAAATCTAACCCATGGTTCACCAGATCCCTACGCTGACTTAGAAACAGGAAGAAGCGACACTACGAAAGTGCTAAACGCTTGAGCACACAAGCAGCTTGGGACACATACAAGGAAAGCCTAAAAATTTACTGTTCTGCCCTGTCCTCAGCGAAAGATAAATACTTCACTCATGACCTACCATCTCTTCTAGAATCTAATCCCAGAAAGTTCTGGCACAGTATAAGACCAGATCGGGACCACAATAACATTTATTTACACAGTAATAATAACACTCCTCTTCCAGATATTCACTGTGCTTCTACTTTCAATACTTATATTTCTTCTATATTCACCACCGAAGATCAGCTTGATCTGCCGGATGTATCGGAACTAAACTACTAATATATGTCACCTAAAGAAATAACAGTTGAAGGTGTCGGTTGCTTGATAAATAATCTCAAGCTAACCACATCCTATGGCGTTGACGACATTCATTCTAAAATTCTGAAAAATACCGTCATATTATCTAGTAAGATTCTGTCTCACATCTTCAGGCAATCACTAGTGACTGACGTGCTGCCTCCAGACTAGAAGATAGCAAAGGTCATGCCCATATATAAGTCAGATAATAAATGCGCCCCGAAAAACTACCGTCCAATATCATTAACGTCTATATGCTGGAAAATGCTAGAACATGTTTTTGCATCAAATGTCTACAGTCACCTGGAAGCCAACAAATTCTTCTTTTCTATTCAACACGGATTTCGGAGAAACTTCTCATGTGAGATGCGATTATTCGAATGAACAAATGATTTACATAGTATCATAGAAGAGGATCTACATATTGTGCTTTTCTTCACTTTTTAAAAGCGTTCGACCAGGGAGCTCATTGACATTTTATTTTGAAACTATCTGCCCTTAAATGAGATTCTTTTACACTAACATGGCTCGCAATTTTCTAGAATTCACAGCATTTATTGCTTTTCCTGTCCTGTTTCACACGTTATTTCATGTGTACCGTAAGGCAGCGTTGTTGGGCCGTTACTATTTCTAATATGCATAATGGCTTACCGAATAACATTTCCTCACAGGTGCTCATTTTTGCGGACGACTGCATTCTTTAGCGTTTCATTATGTGTACCGATGATCATACAATTCTCTAAAAAGATATAGAACTTATTTCTTTTTGGTGTAACACTTGGCAAATGAGACTTCGTGTTTCTAAATGTAAAATTACCTCTTTTAGCCGCAAGAATACTTATTATACGTTTTTGTATCGCATAAGTAACATTACTATTTTGCTTGATACTCAATATATATACCTTTGTGTCAACCTAACCTCGACTCTTTCGTGATCAACGCACATTGCATGGCGTTCATGTTGTCCACTTCTCTTGTATCCGTGTCTGCACGCCTTACCTCTTTTTCGCATTGCATACATATGCGTCAATTCTTCGAGATCATTAGAGTACACACGACGCAAGTTCCAAAATTCTAATAAAGACTTTCGTAAACTAGCTTACCTAACATTTGCCCGACCTCAGCTTGAATACGCTGCATCCGTCTGTTCTCCCCATAAGAAATATTTGAGTTAAAAACTCGAATCTATTCAGAATAGGGCTGCGTATTTTATTTCACGTTGTTATGACTATAACAAACGCATAACAAAAATTAAACTCTAACGCAGCGAACGTTATAAAGAGAACCCATGGTATCTCAGAACATCACCTTTATTTTGAAAACATGATATGTTAAGAACTGACCAAATATTTTATTACAAGCTACCACAATTTGTGCATCACGAAAAAGTATACATAAATAGCAACAGTGACCAATGATCTTACTACTTTAGAGAACAAAACCGACGCATGACAATAACATGGACTAACTATGAGAACAATCCATGATATATCAAATAACATCGCTTCTTAATAAACTGGAAAGAGATTTGGACTTCGAAGTTAGTCGAAACCTCTTTAAGAAACAGCTAAAGAAAGTATTATTAACCAATGCATCCACTTTTACATTATCCAATCAAACAAAAAATTTTCTTGTGTTTCAGGTATTTTTCTTTATATTGTCTGCAATACACATTGTTAAGTTGATTATAACATTGTGCATACGAAGCTCTCGTAGTTATATTGTTAGGTAGCGTACACATTTTCAAGAGGGAATTGTGAATATATAATTCTTGTGTTGTTTTTGTATAAATGAAAATTGACACATTCTGCGAGCTTTTTTTACTATGTATGTGTTATGTTTGTGTGTAACCGGTAGAGAGGCCTCTGTCAGGTATTGCCATACCTTTAGCTTCTGTACCCTTCTTGAAGAAACAAATTCAAGAAAAATAAAGAATCTGAATCTGAACTTCTCACTACAGCCCTTGCATGATATACAGCCTACAGCCCTCGTGATATAGCCCTGCTATCATTATTTCATATCCGCAATATCAACCCTGACGGCTCTGAGTTGCTCCTTGTCCCTTCTCGTCATCTGTGATCCGTCGTTCTCGAACAACTTCACGATGCACCGACGCGGGATACCTTGAAGTTTTGCGTACATATGACAGCGTACGACGCCGGTTCTTCTGGCCGGGTCTCTACCGCTCTGTGCGTCGTTACGTCGCAACTTGCGAGCACTTGTGCAACTTGTGTCAGCACCGGAAGAAACCTCCCCTGGCAGCTGTCGGACGACTACATCCAATTGAAGTTCACTCTGAACCTTTCTTTCCCGTAGGCCCTGATCTGCTCGGTCCTTTTCCGACGACACCTAGAGGGAATAAGTGGATCACCGTTGCTATTGATTACGCGACACGCTACACGATAACAAAGGCGTTGCCGACTAGTTGCGCAACTGACGTCGCCGATTTTCTCCTCCACGACGTCATTCTCCGCCACTGTGCACCTCGACAGTTACTTACAGACCGCGGTCACTCGTTCTTGTCTCGAGTTGTCGAAGGCCTTCTCCGCTCTTGGGCTACTGAGCACAACCTGTCCAACGCCTACCACCACAAACGAACGGTCTTACGGAACGTCTCAACTGAACAATCAAATAGATGCTGTCGATGTACGTCTCCAACGATCACCTCTACTATCCATTGAACTGACCGCTTTACCAAACCAAGTGCACCTGCTATTATTCTAAAAATCATTCGGTGGTCGCTTGGCACAAGAGAACGCACTCGATCGATGTTTTCATCTTCGCACGAGGTGGATGGGCGTCTTTATAAATCTTGCACCGTTATTCTGGTCCTCACGGCCTTTCCGAAAACGCTGGACCCACTTGAATTCTTATCTTTAGGGGAGTACTTTCCTCAGGCCTTTTGCAGCATTAGATGAATTTCTGCATCATTCGTGCCCAGTCCTATTTTTTTTAAAAATTGATGTTGAATTTTTGTTCCGTTGATTCGTCGATCTCCATTTCGACTAAGGCTGAAAATAAGTTGCACAGAAGCTGCTCGCGTAAAATTTTACCTGGTCGCACAGCAGTCCGGCTTGTACTACAGAGGTGAACCGGGTCCTTTCGATTGGAGAGAGCGGCGCCACTACATAATCGCTCACTTTTTTCCTTATTCATTGCGTGATAGGCCGCATAACGCTTTCGAACACTTCCATGCGGAATTTGCATATGGTAGGGAGCACTTGCACCCGGACATTCATGTTGCGTGTACAAGAGCCATTATGTTCCCTCCACCAAATTTGGTCTCGGCGGCTTTTATAGTTCTTATAGTTATGGCAGCTAGTTAAATTGTACGCCGTTCAGAAAACACGCCTATAATGTTTTGAAAGGCTCGCATAAGGCCAAAATAGGGTTTCGCATTTTAAACTTCGCCTACACATAACCCACAACTTGTCCTTACCGAATATAACAAGGGTAATATAAACAATACGAACGCTTATTTCCCCGAGGACGCAGGGATACACGCGACTTGCTTCCCACTAAAAATCGAAAAATAAAACGAATATTCAATTATTCTTTGTAACAGTCATAATTGAACCAGAAGTGTCGAATCTAACATGACCCACATTTGAGCCGAATGTGAACTTGATGTCACGTAGATTTCTGTCAGAACACTGGGAAATTTAGTGGATAATGGCCGTATAACGCTTTCGAGGACTTGCTTAAGGAACGTTTTCACAAAGGTCCTAATTCATCTGCACAGATTTAGCTTGGCGTGTACATCAGTCATAATGTTCGTCTAATATTCAGTAAATTTGATGTTGGTGGCAATTATTGGTTTTTTCAGAGGAGCGGGCTAAATTGTGCGGTGTTCGTAAAACATACTTTTAGAACACCAGACTGCCTGTTTGCGTTGTTTATTGTAAAAGAAGCCATGGTTAACCCACGCACTGATAGGTGTGCCTGCTAACGCTTGCTAGTTCAGCCTGCTAACGCGACTGCCCTGCTTAAACAGCCCATAACAGGGCTGTGTAAAGAGCCCTGTTATGCCGAGAGGGGAAGCCGAGAAGGGAAGGCGGACAGTTATCATCTTTGCCAATGCCTCCACCCCGTTGTCAGACTAAATGCCGCACGCAACAGCCGCGTCACATTAGGGAGGAGCTTTGCGCCTATCCTATCTTGCATGCGTAATCATGCGAAAGACAATTAAAATTTGGAGTCGGATATGTCGGAGCACAGACACGCTACAAGAATTATTCCAACTACTCATACTTTGTAGAAACACGACTGCTTCTAATTTTTCAGCACAAACATACCTTTTTACTGCAGTCAACAAAAAGTTAATTATTCAATTTTAGTTAATTGCGCTGCTGACAGCGATAATTATCATCTCACTTTGTGTCCCCCTGGCCACATAACTTATTTGCACAGGCGGTCATCACGTGCCTAATTTTAAGAAAACCATATACCGTTCCTGGTGCGCCACCCCCTGGCTACGCCATTGCGTCACACATGGGCGACCCAAACTTAGAAGTTGCTCGTTAAGAAGCGCACCGTTGCGGTGTTGTACATGTGAGCGATGAGTTCTGTTTCCACGTGCGCGGCGTTAATCGTTGCGCTTGAGAATGTGTCCTAGTGGCACTTTTGGTCTAGCAGGAGTAAGAATGGGAAGTCGCTTTAGCACGCTGAACTATTATAGCACGCGTTAGCAGGCACCACCTATCAGCACTACGCTAATAAAAACCAAAAGAGAAAGGCAGCATATACTTCAACGATTGCGTCGGTTGTGAACTCCTTTACGGAGACAGCCGCATTCCCCCACAACGAAGACCACCATCTTATTTTCGCTCGTCTGTTCTTTCACCAAATAGTCGCGTTTACCCACTGTGTGAATCTGGACAAAAGCCCAGCGGTTGTAGGGTGGTTCGTTAGGGGAGAAGTACGGCCCTGTGAAAAATATAATACTTTATAGCAAGAATTTAAAGAAGATGTGGAAAAATACAAAAACTAAGAAATTGATGTACGCAGTTTCCATTCTGTATGACATAGTAATGGATGTTGTGGAATTCGATCTTGATAGAGTGTCCCAGCTAACGTTAGTAAAGCTAAGCTGTTCAGCGAGAAAGTTAAAACAATTAAGAAAGCACAGTGCAAGGTTCGATTTGAAGATCTACAGTGTTCGGTCGTCAGACTTCCGACTATCGAGCACCGTGGGTCTTAGAATTGTATATTCACCCTGTTTTTTTCTTCCTTATTTTTTGCTTTTTTGTTGTTGTTGAACAGCCTGGATAACGTTGGCTAGGACACATGGTACACGTAGACGGGCAGGCCTTAGCCCTCTCAGGCTTTTCTTTTCTCTATAGGCTAGATTTATTTAGTTAAGATGTATAGTTTTATGGAATTTTTATTCGCGGCTGTTTGTCCAAATGCTTATGCTAAGCCCACCTTTATTTTTTTCCTACTCAGCCGGGCTCTCTCAGACCCAGACTCATGGGTTTGTCTGAGTCTGAGTGAGTAAACTTTTGAATGAGTTCGCTGACCTATGCACACACGTGATGTAAAACAAATGAAGTGCACATAAATGGTTTACATTTGACGAGAACTGTCTGCACAAGTTCCAAACGAAGCCAAAGTTGGCTTAGCGTGAAGCCCACTTCCGGTTTTCTGCCTGGGGTTGATTATGCGTATTCTCAGTGTGTTTAACACATTTAAATGGAAGATACGTTTTGTTTTGGGTATTTATATGTCCCGTCCTTAAAGGGTTAATTGTTGTAGCATTATAAAAAAGAGAAAGACATAGAAAAATATAGAATCGCCCAAGAAGTAACGCGTGGGAGAGCGTTGCGTCATCAGGAATTACCCGGGTCATCAGGAATTACATTGGGTTCAAGGTAAAGACCCAAGGTGGGCATAATTTATCCGCAGCCCTTCCCTACGGATTGCCACATAATCATATAATGGTTGTGGAACGTAACACCCCACAAATAAATAAATTAATTAGGTGCTACACAGCGATTTTCTCCATCTTCGTCTGCTGAAGACACAGATGCCCTTTCCGCTCATTCTACGCCAGTGACTCCATGCAAAGCCCTATGATACCCGAAAAAACCCTGTTGATACGTTCCTGATTGAGTTTTTTATTAGCAATACGGACGCTCGAGGCCAGCTTGCACCGTCGACATAGGCAGTGTCCCCATCCCCACACCTGCGACTGTTGCCTCTGATCAACAGAACCAGATCTCGAAGGCCGTGCTTTTCAAGCTGCATGCACCGGAAGTTATCGTGGAGCCGGAAACACGTCATAACTGCCAATATTTAGACATCACCTATGGGCACCGCCGTTCGCGCCGTCGCCATTGTCGTGCTGTTAGGGTATTGACGCGTATGGAGGGTAACGAGGTCTCCAGGAACACGTTGTGCGCTTGGCTGCAAAAGCGACAACGGCAAACGGGCGCACCGCCACGCTGCGCTCCAGTCATCTCTACCGATGCAATGGCAACCTTCCCGCTTGCACTGCTGACATCAGCGCTGGGCGCACACATGTAAGTGTTCCATGATGAGCAGCTGTGTGCAAACCATACCGTGTTGCATACGCTGGCTGAGCGGAACGGGCAGTAAAAGTTAAAACAAATGTGTCTAATCATTTATTTTGGTGCTCACGGACGCCGATGGTGCCGATTCGTCCGTCCATCCGTCTGTCGCCTGTACGCCGAAATCTCCTCCGGCGCAACCCCATGCGCATGCGCGAAAAAAGAAAGAGATAGAGAGGTGCGCGATTGGCTGCGCCAGTAGTGACGTCGTCGCTCTCCGTCGCAGCTGAGCGCACGCGCAGAAGTTTCTCTCCGACTCCGAAATAAGTAGGCCAAGCGCCATACGTACCCCTGAGGAGCAGGCAGGTTTCGACCAGCTACATACGCCGCGGGCAGAACCGGGAAAGATCTCGTCTACGTCTTACCGAAGCAGCAGCCCAGGCACAAGAACAGGCTCGTGCAGCCGAGCGCAAGCAGCAACTGTGTACAGAGGATCCGGCAGCCTACCAAACCGTCGTTTACCGAACCGTCGGGATTAACCCAGTGATAAAAACCGGGGCCGCACGTTTCAGCTTCGCTGGTTGACCATTCGTACAGAGTGCTCTGGCAATTATTTTTTCTTTGGTCTCATCGCTTGCAACATCGAAATGCAACGCCTGCGACGCTGGCGGTGCTTCTCACCACGCGAGCTTTCGAGACGCCTTTGAGCGCAACGCTAAACCCTTGCTATAACTTGCAATGCTTTGACCTTCAGGTCGCACTACTGCTGATCTTTCTTTTGTACAAAAATGCAGCGGGGCCAACGAGTTTGAACGCACAAACACACACACACACACACACACACACACACACACACACACACACACACACACACACACACACACACACACACACACACACACACACACACACACACACACACACACACAAGTGCGCGCGCGCGCGCAATTTATACCGAACCTTTTGTTAAGCGGAGTTGCTGACTGCTAGCGAATACGACGGACGCCTTGAACGCACATTCGCACATTTACGTGGCGCAATACGAATCCATTCTATCCGCAAGAAGCGTTTACTTCCTGATTGTCATGCAGTCGCGCATACGCAAAGGCGAGCTTTCTGGTTCTTTCTTTTTCTTTCCGCCGCACAGCTGGTACCACCGCTACTGCGGATGCACGGCGGAGAGCTGCATCTGGTGGCGCTGCCAGGAATATATAGCTGCGCGCTGCGCGCATGTTCCGCTGTGACTGGTTGGCCTATTCGGCGGTGGAACAGCAACGCAGCTCCCACGATCACACAACTCGGAGAACAGCGTATGTTTTAAGATGACTCCAAACCTTGAAACCCCACCACTTATAACGTTCTTGTATTCATTTGTAGCAAACTTTTCACAGCACAATTCCAAGCTTTGTAATCGAGACTGCTCACTAAAAGCCACGAAGGAAGCTCAAAAAGGAGCTTAACTTTGGATTTCGGTGTTGTAGTTCCCGACAACACTAATTAGGTACGCTGACGAAATCTTTAGACTAACCAGAGCAATCATGGAGGCTTTATAAAGTAGTGTAGGTTGCAGTGTTCGTATACACTGAACTCCCACGCCAATTAAATTCAGTTCTCAATGTCTTTCGGATGGCCAACAGTGCTGCGTGAAATTTCTGCGGTGCGATGCGACTCTACAGAAACTTCTGTGGCACTGCACATCATTTCACGCTCACCGACGTACTCTACAAGCTAATCTGAACCTGTTTAACGGTAATACAGCCCTCTCGAAAGATCCCTGAACAATGGCCAATGCATTCTTGCATGTAAAAGGCCGCAAAAGCCCTTCTGCACTTCATGAAGGATACTGGATTTTACGAACGCTTGTGACAGTGGAGACTAACTACATCATTCCCCCCACCTCTGCTCTCCTTATCTATTCTTTCAATTTCCCCCTTCCCAAGTGTGGGGTAGGCAACCGGACAGGTCGTTGGTTAACCTGCCCACCTTTTCCTCTTCGTTTCTCTCTCTCTCTCTGGTTTGAATGTACGTAATCAAGTCAGTACCGAAGCTGATGGCTACAAGATGCCTCAAAATATTTAAGTAATGTTTGAAAAACACCGCCAGATAACACACGCATTGTGTGAAGTGAAAATGAGCAGCAATGGCTGCTGTTTCCAAAGAAGTGAAAGGTGAACCCTAGCGTAATTTGGGTACACGTGAACCGTGAACATCGCAAGTGAAAAAATAGAATGAAACACAGTTCCAGCACCTACTTGTTTTGGGTTTGAACTACTTTTATTGTCGAAATGATAGTCTTAATGAAAGAACTTGTCGGAATTTAATTGTTTTGGGTTTGAACTACTTTTAATGTCGAAATGATAGTCTGAAAGAATGAACTTGTCGGAATTTAATTTTAGCAATTCGTTTGCGACGCGGTCAATTACGTACCATGCAACTTAATTCGATTCGTACAATTGTCAGTATATATATATATATATATATATATATATATATATATATATATATATATATATATATATTGTAGCGTTCCTAGTTAAAGGACACAGTAGACTTAAAGCATTGCTGTGGAACTGGCGTCCATCTCGTCTACATTTATTTCTCACTTCTCTCTTCTCTTCTTCTGTCCCCCCGGTTCCCGCGCTTCTTCATCTTCTATTCCAAGGCTCATACCGCTTCACCCTTCCAGGTTTCTTTTGCTAACCCCTCCTGGGGTAATACTTGAAAACGTTTCCAATCGAAGCACATTCAACTGAGCCCCGTTCACCAATGTACCACACAGTCTTCAATATTCCTTTCTGAGTGGCTGTCTTTGTCACAGAGTAAGGACCATAAAATTTGGCACTGGATTCTCTTACTCCTTTCCTAACTAGGATGAGGTCGGTGACTTGAATGTCTGGGATAGCTGAGCAATGTCTCTTGTCAAAATTTTTTTTCATTCGTTTACGGTACCTCTCCTCCTGTGATTTTTGTTTCCTTTCCTCGACGATCTTGAGATTGTCTAACAGCCCCAGTTCAAAGTCCGCTTGAAGAATAGGGGTCTCTCCTGAAGAAGCGAACTGCGGGCTGCATCCCAAGCCACTGGTGTAGGAGCGATTGTGATGTCTTACAGCTGCTTCTAAAGAGCATTTCCATCCACCAGGGAAACTATCGTACATCCTGATGTATTGCTTCACATCTCGTATAGCACGCTCTGCAAGCCCATTCGCCGCGGGATGGTATGGTGCACAGAATTTGATTGATATATTGTGGTCTCGAGCCCATCTTGCTAATTTTTCACTCTTGAACGCTGGTCCGTTGTCACATACGATCTTTCTGGTTGTCCTAAACATATCCCGTTTGAGGAGGGCGATGACACTATTCGCATCTTCTTGTCCTGCCCGTGCCGCGACCATTCTGGTGCACTCATCTATGGCCAGAAGAAAAGCTTGCGTTTTTCGGACTCCTTCTCGTTTCTTATTTAGCTCGGCAAAATCCAGGTGTATAACTTCAAAAGGCACGTTCGAGTGGCAAGGTATTATCATGGCGTCTGTAGGCTGCTTGTATTTCACTTTGTTGACTTGACAAATGTGGCATGAACGAACGTATTGATTGACGTCTTCTTTCATGTGAGGCCACGTAAATCTCTTGACTAGCTTGTTGTATGTGCGCCAAAATCCGTCGTGTCCTCCAGATTCTGGGCTATCGTGGTACAAATAAAGCACCTTGGGAACCAGCGTTGGCGGGACTTGATAGCGACCTGCCATAAAAATTAATTGTTCAGTGCCTTCCCACAATTTTACTTCATTGATTTCTTCCGATTGTTCTTTATTGGCCTGTATCATCAGTCGAGACAATGCATCTGCATCAGTCAAAAGGAGTCCAGGTCTGTGGGAGATGGTGAAATCAAACTGCTGCAAGTAGTTCACCCATCTGGCGATACGTCCCTTAGGTTGGGTCATATTCAAGAGATGAGTGAGTGCCTGGTGATCCGTGAACAAAGTAAACTTCGCACCTTCTAGGTACGTACGGAAGTACTGAATTGCTTTAAGGACAGCAAGAGCTTCCTTTTCAGTAGTGGTGTAGTTGACTTCAGGTGGCTTGAGGGTGTAGCTGTAGTAGCCTACTACATGTCGCTTTTCTCGGCCGGATGCTTCTGGACATTTCTGGTACAAGACTGCACCTGTTCCATAATGTGAGGCGTCGGTATTCAGTTCAAAGGGTAAAGTGAAATCTGGTATGCGTAGAATAGGGTCAGCAGAGATTCTGTGCACCAGATCACGGTAGACTCTCTCACATTCCTCATCCCACTCAAATGGAACTTCTTTCTGCGTTAGGCGCGTGAGGCATCTTGTTTTTATAGCAAAGTCTTTTATGAAAGGTCTGAAATGTCCTGCTAATCCCAAAAATACACGCAATGAGTGGACGTCATACGGTTTAACCAGTTGGGATATTCTCTCGACGGACTCTTGTTTCGTGCTTTTGGTAGTCCCATCAAATACTCTTCCAAGAAACACAACTTTTCTTTGAAAGAATGCACTTTTCTTAAAATTAACCTTGAGTTGTGCCAAGCTCAAGGCATTTAATACCTGAGAAAGGTGTTCCTGATGTTCAGCCTCTGTTTTGGAGAAGACGATAATATCGTCTATGTACACGTTACAAAAGACACCCAGAAAAGGCTTCAGGACTTCGTTCATAATCTTCTGGAACCATGCTGGCGAGTTTTTCCAGCCGAAAGGAAGCCGGTTATACTCGTACAGATCAAAGGGCGTGATAAAAGCAGTGTACATTTTTGTTTCTTCGGTTAGCGGGATCTGCCAGAAACCTTTGCACAAGTCAATGCGTGAAAAAATCCGGCAACCACCTGTCTCAACTATAATCGTGTCTATCTTCGGCATGGGAAATGGTATAAGGTCTGTTTGGCGATTGAGAACCCTGTAATCTGTGCACAGTCGGAAAGTTCCATCTTCCTTCGGCGCAATAGTTATGGGAGAAGCGAAGGGTGACACCGAAGGCCGGATTATATCGGCGTCTAGCATCTCCTGCAATTCTTTCTTCAACCATATGTTACGTTCTCGTGACATGTTATAAGGTGATTTTCGGATGACGGTCTTGTCAGTTAGTTCGAAAGGCACCTTGTGCGACTTCATCTCTTGTGGATAGCTTCCTACGCATACCAGTTCAGGGTAGGTCGTTGCAATATCTTCCGCGCACTTGACAATTCGCAGGTTATCTTTTCTATCTTGCTGTGTCTCTTCCCTTGATAGTCCTTCCACTAAAACTGCATCGTCCCAATATACGTTGATTTTTAGTTTCTTTATGTCTGGTCTGGATAGCAGAAAGTCGTACGTCACCCCCGTTATCACCAGTACGTCACTCTCTATTTCATGACCTTGGAACTCGATGTTTACTGAGGCCCACTGATTATGCATTGTCACTTTTCCATCGTACCCTTGCACCCGTAGTACTCTTCCACTATGCAGGTGACTTGAATCTACCAGCTTGGCATTTATTATAGACACAGAAGCACCGCTGTCAACCAAAGCCATCATATGTCTATTTCCCACTTTGACAGGAATGTGAAGTAAGCTAGAGCAAGTTAAATAAACAGTCTCAGTTGTGGTCATCGGGTCGGACTGATCACCCTTGTTTATTAGTTTTTTGTTGTCGGAGACTCTTGAGCGTCTGAAAGTATGGGGACAGGGTCGTTGTCGACGTTATTCACTCGACCTCTGGGAGCACGCCAACCCAAGCTCTCTGTACTGCCTGCAAGGCGGCTCGGTTCTCGCGGATTACGGCTTGACCAATCCGCGCCGGTCCGTCTGAAGCGATTGCTTGAGCCAGCGGCTATATTTTCGTCTGAAGTAGATGGTATGTCGTGAAGGCACTCCAAGAGCCCGTCTATAGTTTTAGGTGATCGTGCTTGCGCTATCTTCAGGACTTCCGCGGGCAATCCGTGCATTATTAGAGCTACTATGGCAGAAGGAGGAAGCATAGGCTCGGCCAGCTTTAAAAGGCGGCGTTTTTCAAAGAAATACTCGACGGGGGAGCCCTGCGTGAATTTGAAATTGAGCGCGGCGTCCCATCTTTGCACTGGGTTGCTTCGGAATGTCTTCAAGAATTTTTCCTTCCACTGGTGCCAAGAGTTGCCAACATCTTCAATAATGTGCAGATCATACCACTTACGTGCAACACCTCTTAAATAACTACGCATGTTGGTAATTTTGTCCTCATTAGAGTGCCATTTGTTCTCCCCAGCGGCATATTCATAGAATTCAAGCCAACTTTCTGGGCTTGAAGACTTGCCGTCGAAAGTATCGGGTTCGACAAATTTAGTCGCCGGCTTCTCAGCGTTTAGAGAGCTTATAAGTGACGTCACCAGTTGGTTTTGTTGCGCCATCTGTTCTTGTTGTAGCTGAAGAGCTTTCAAAACGAGGCTCACCTCTTCTGTCGAAGACCGTGATGCAGTGTCCTTTCGACGCATGGGTTCAAGAACTAATTCGTCGAAGATCGCCCTAGTTCCTATTTAAAGGACACAGTAGACTTAAAGCATTGCTGTGGAACTGGCGTCCATCTCGTCTACATTTATTTCTCACTTCTCTCTTCTCTTCTTCTGTCCCCCCGGTTCCCGCGCTTCTTCATCTTCTATTCCAAGGCTCATACCGCTTCATATATATATATATATATATATATATATATATATATATATATATATATATATATATATATATATATATATATATATATATATATATATATATATATATATATTTCAGTGCAGCGAGTAATCTTATGAAAGAATTGTTCTTAATGCGTTAGCGTTAGGGATGTCAAAGTGCAAGAAAGTGTATGTTTGTGAACTGCGGGAAGACAGGCCCGTGGACAGGTTATATACGTATACAGAGGGTGTCCAAACTGTTATGCACCCAGACTTAAAGATATGTAAATTTCACATCACTGGACAGAACCAAGGTAATGTTGTGTGCCGTCGCTTGGAGATGCTCAGATAATTTTTTTGTATTCCGCCCAGTTACGTAATTAGTCTTAATTAATAACGAACTTCTCAAATATTATAATTAGATGAAAAATGTCAATGAGAAAATTGTAGAGAAACATGAAAAACTCCCGATACAGCTTTCTGTTGCTCTATACGGGCTGCATAAAAGCGTCTTTCCGAGCGTGAAAGAAGCCCTAGATTATACGCAAAGTGCATCGAGCGGCCAGTCGCGCGGCAATTTTGAGGCATACCACCCACTTCATTTAAACATAATAAGCGCGCTGAATGATCTAGTTCTATCAATGACATCGTGAAAACTCGTTTATAACGTTTTTCAGCACATCCAGTCGCACTAACAGCATCGCTGTTAGTGCGACTGTTTAGCACGTGTCTTAGCATGTGCGTACAGAACGGCGCACTTTGCGAACTCTGCTCTGCACCCAACGTGATTAAAGTTCGTCGGGAAGTTTGGGAGCAGCTAGAATACGTGGGCTTATGTGCGAGGTGCAAGTTGTCAGTCCGATCCCAAGGAGCGCCGGACTGCTGGTTCCTCGCTGCGGTGGTCAGTGCCGAAGACGGGGGCGGGCTCAGGACGCACGTCGGTGTTCTTGTCGGTGACCGTGGCTCGAGGGTCCTAACCCTTCGGCCACGTTCTGACTGATCCCCCCGAGCCACTCCCACTCGCCCGGACTTCCTAACCAACTCTGCTGCTCGCCGCGCAGACCCAACCAATACAAGCTCTCTCGCTACTCGTCAGGGATCACGTGAGGAACCGTTCGGGCACCTTGCGGGAAAAAATAGGTAGGTTCGTCTCTTTATTTTTCTCGCCGCGAAAAGCTGGATTTACATGACGCAACAAAGTCCGCGGGCGAGCATTACGTGGCTCAGTGCTGCCCGATCAAGCCGCACGCAAGGAGGAAGCAAAGCAGCTGCTTGTGGCGCAATGCGTTGCGTATGCACTTTGTGACGCTATGGCACATGGCTATTCTGGAGGATTTGCCCGAGCGTGGGCACATAACCAGTGGAACATTCCCAGTGGCCCAAGAAGGAGGGAGGGCCAAATATGTACGATATAAAAAGAGTTTTAAAGAAAGTCGCAGGTTCGCCCGAAAGGCGAAACATAGATTGAGATGGCAAATTAGCATAGACTATACGAAGTAAGGATAGTAGTTTTATCGGCCGTTAAAGCTCGTAAACATTAGCTTACTGTGTTGTGTTGAGAAACATGTTGTCCCGTGCGCACATGCAAGCATAAACCCATCTCACTCGATGAGCGCGAACGCTCGCTGTCAGAATGCTGGCGTGAGGAAGAGCGGCAGCAGCAACGAGCGAATTGACCATCGTGCTGCCTCCCTCTCTCGCTCCAATGCGAGCTAAGCGGCGAGAACACAGCTCACACGAAGCTGTCAGCCCTCGGAGCACCTTGACTCTGTACGCACTCATCGCAGATCGCTTTCAAGATAGTGCCCGCCCGGCCGCACTTAGCCGCACCATCTCTGAAGCCGTGTGTTTTGGAGATGTCCATGAAGGTACATTACCTGTACAGTTTATGTGTCGGGTTATATTATTTGATTACTCATAACAGAGGTGCGCTCACTCACTTTGTCGCTCAACGTAAAGTGGTGATAAAGACACGTGCTAACATACATATCCTCAAACATATCCTGCGAGATACTGCCTGACTAACCGGTTGATGGGCGGGAAATCGTGCCAGGCTAGGCAAAGGAATCTTTTATTGAAAGAAAGAAACTTCCCCTTGGATCGCACTTCACAAATTCTACCAGTTTCTTTTCTCTGTATTTTTACTTTCAATACCCATTACATGTCTCCACAGGAATCGCTCAGTTTCCTGTCTTTTGTTTGACTGTCGGTGTTTTGATCCGAAGTTGCTGTTGTCGAGGGCGAATGCACATGTGAGAAGGTGATTTATTTATAATTATTTTAGCGGCTCTACGAACATCGACTCGAATTTGTCAATCAATCAATCAATCAATCAATCAATCAATCAATCAATCAATCAATCAATCAATCAATCAATCAATCAATCAATCAATCAATCAATCAATCAATCAATCAATCAATCAATCAATCAATCAATCAAAAAGCACTAAAAATAAGAAATTACATACTAATAGGCAAAGTACGTGTTAATACATACTCGATGACATCATGTTCTCTAAGAAAGGTTACTAAGGCTTTGAAATAACGGTAATGGCGAGTTACTCCACGGCTGAAGCAGCTCTGAAGCGTAAGCTGTTATAGGCTCATTTCAATAGCCGTTTAGGCTGGCTATGGTGTCCGCCGCCGCCGGTGTCCAGCGTCCGGCGCAGCTATTGCTTTGCGCGTGAGAAGTCAGGCGGTGTCACATGCGCGTCGCGTATAGCGTCGATACGTGCTCACTTTGCATTGCAGTTACATATTGTCGTGCGTATCAAGCCATACATATCCAAGTGATTAGCGTTTTAATGTTTCGTGCATGCACACGCCTAACTTTCACATCGGGACGATGTATCCTTTGAAAGGAAGCAAAATGCCGCGTCTGTAGTGCGGTAACGACAATGACGAAATGAAGACGTATCACCATTTAGAAGAAACAGCGAACAACAAGAACTGACCAGCGCATGGTATTAAGCAGTCCGTTCCTGTAACTGTTCCTGCATTCTGAGGGATTTGGACCCTCATCGTATCGTGGCATGTATCAAGGGATGTGACAAGTGCGCCGCGTAGTCTCGCTACCTGTACCGGCTGCACGTAGCGGATGCACGTCGCAGTTGCATGTAAAAGTTGCTTTTTGCATGTAGCTGCACCTGGTCAACTCAAGTAAGCTAAGTGACAAATTGTCCCTGTCTTGTTCCAAAGAGCATGCAAAGAAATGGTTATCGTCATCAACAGCATCGTATCGTGCCACGGGTCACTAGATGCGACATGAGCACCGCGTGCTTTCGATACCTGTACTTACTTTTTGGCACACGTTATGGCGAGTTCTCGCAAGGTACGAACCATCTAGTGCGTGCTGTCGAACATGGAGCTCCCGTCTATAAAGGCCCGTTTCAGGCCCGTCTACAGCTTACGCCGTGACTGTGCTGTGTGTGGCGCGCAGGCCTGAGTTTTTTTTTTTTTTTTGCAAGGAAGGAACGATCATCAAGGGCAACCCTTTCTATTACTAACATGGCACTAGAACAGTGAATGCAGTACCAAACTGAGAAAAGATTATAAAGTTAGAGAGAACACTCCTGTTGCGCATTTGTTGGCGCATTGCTCGAAATGTGACTGCGTTGCGGCATTTTGAGCGCACAAAAGTTTTTCACTATTACTTCAAATTACGGAAATTTCTCATATAAAGAGGAAGGTTCACTTGAGAAGAGCACCCGAACGCATGAATCGTCTTGCTTGGCGGCTACATCGTCAAATTTTATGATCTTTGCTGCGTTTGAAAGAAAAAGTTCTTATCTATACTTACCGCATGGTGTAGATTTCAAGCTTAGGGCAAATTCTTTAGCGAGAATTGTTGAAAATTGAAAAAAAAAAGAAACCAGAAGCATAAAGCTCAGAATTCTGTAAGTCAACAACAACAACAACAAGAATATCAGCCAATACCACAATTTCGTTAGCTGCATCTGTTAATGCATACCTCGAAAACATACATAGCCTGTGTGTTAACCTCGACTCCTAAATATACCAGTAGTTTGTGTTTAAGACTATAGCCTCGACTCCTAAATATACCAGTAGTTTGTGTTTAAGACTATAGCAAAACCCTCGTACCTATAGCAAAGATTTCGTGTACGCTTATAAACTTATTCGTCAAATTTATCCGCTTGAGATCATCAGATGCTCTAACAGATACAGGTTACAGAACGGCGATATCTGTTTTTCGGGCAGGGGTTATGTATTTGTAACCTTCGTGAACGGATTTGTTAGCTTTGCGCACGGATTCGTAAACTTCGCGCGCCAGTTTGAAACCCCTTGATTCTCTGCATTTGTTTTGTAATACAAAAGCTGTGATCCCTTATAGAGTTTCGGCTTACTTCAGTTCGTACAATTAAGATTTCTCTCTTGAATTCGATGAATACCATTCGTAATCAGTTCGGTGGTTGTCTAGTGAGAGCATAACTGCGTTTCAAGCGTGATCGAACAGGGAAACAACAGTTGGCCATTTTGCGAAAGACCGAAGCCATGAACCCGTCGGCGCACCGAGACTGGTGTTTATTAGAAAAGAATAGTAGAACAAGACTAGAGCGTTCTATCGTGCTGGCTTGCTCGTCGTCTTCTTACGGTTGAAACATGCGACCTCGTAGACCACAAGCTAATGACTCATTTAATGGAAAAGCTTGACTTGCGCGTAAGCTGTCCTAGAAATACATATCGCATACATATGCGGCGCTTAACTCATTCAGTCTTATGCTTCCATTTCCTTTGCTTCCTCGTTTGCTTTTGATGATGATGATGATGATGATGATGATGATGATGATGATGAGGAGGAGGAGGAGGAGGAGGAGGAGGAGGTGGTGGTGGATTCATTGGCATTCCTTTTGAAACAGGGCAATGACAAATAGTCACTTAACCTGCTTGAGTTAGGCCTGCTATACAAGCTTTTCATTTTAGCATTTATTGTATGCATCTCCCTAATCATTTTTCTCTTCATAAAAACTCCTCTATCTAACTTGTAGCTCTATACCCTGTCGGTCAACGTAAAGCGGGGATAAAGACACGTGCTAGCATGCACATCCACAAACATATTCAGCTAGATACTGGCTTACTGATACGAACATTTTGCTGTTTGTGTCTGCGGCCCTTACCGGCTGTCAATTAAATCCACACTTACGCAATGCATTTTTAAGCACTTGCGTGCTTCTGTACGCAGTTTTCCCTCTCGGTTTCTCCTAGCTATTTTGTCAGCTCTTTAACCCATGAACACCTAGAAAGCGGCCCAATTATCTACCTTACCGTAAAATGAAAAAAAAAAAGAAAGAACTGCGTGTGATATTGCTGTCTCTCTGTGTGCTCTCGTGCATTTCGGTGCAGAGGCGTGTGTTTCTCAGGCAGCAAGCAAAATCTTAGGCCGGCAGCTTGAAGGAAAAATGCTACGTGTATAGTGTTGAAGTTAGTGAATTGTCCATCTGGCACTCAAAACGCTTGCATTTTCGCAACATGATAATCTTCTCTTCGTGTCGTAGCATGTTCTCAGTTCGCGGACCATGATATTCACTTTGGAGGTTGTTCTCTGCACGACTGTAGTGGTGCGGACTTCTGCCTGCTTGATTAATTCTATGTTGCTTGTAAAATTGTAGTACCGGAGACCGCACTTAATGCGTGAGATGAGGGGCTTCTCTACCTTTTTAGCTTCTCGTGCTGTTTTTTTCTTTCAGTTCGTTCAGTGGTTCTCGCAAATTTAAGACAAGCTGTTCAAAGAAACAAAAGTTCAGAAAACACAGTAGAAAATCCAATTTTAGGACTTATGGTTCTCGGTTATACATACATACATACATACATACACATACACACACACACATACACACATACATACACACACACATACATACACACATACATACACACACACACACACACATACACACACACATACACACATACACACATACATACACATACACACACACATACACACATACACACACACATACACACATACACACACACATACACACATACACACATACACACACACATACACATACACACATACACACACACATACACACACACATACACACATACATACATACACACATACACACATACACACATACACACACAT
Organism: Dermacentor albipictus; assembly: GCF_038994185.2. Lineage (NCBI taxonomy): Eukaryota > Metazoa > Arthropoda > Arachnida > Ixodida > Ixodidae > Dermacentor > Dermacentor albipictus. Next base: position 83,951,358 of record NC_091824.1, on the reverse strand, counting down.
ACATACACACACACATACACACATACACACATACACACACACATACACACATACACACATACACACACACATACACACACACATACACACATACACACATACACACACACATACACACATACACACACACACACATACACACATACACACACACACACATACACACATACATACACACATACATACATAGTCATAGCATAAGAAGCCAACAAACACTGACACCAAGGACAACATAGGAGAAATTACTTGTGCTTAATAAATGAAATAAAGGAACGATAAATTAAGGGAAATTAAAGTGGGTGAAATAACTTGCCGCAGGTAGGAACCGAACCCACAACCTTCGCAGTTCGCATGCGATGCTCTGCCAATTGACCTACCGCGGCGTCGTTTTCCCGTCCACTTTCTTGGGTATTTATGTGTCCTAGTAAAACCCTGGGACTGTTAGCCAGCGTCACCTCTCACAGACCGTTGCGGCGGTCGTGGAACGTTCTTTTTGCCGCAGGCGTCACGAGAACGTGATCTTATCGGGTGAAGGCAACTGACTAATAAAATATGACTAATAAAAATTGGGCCCCTCAGTTAAATCTCTTCTCGTGATTACATAACGAGGGTTCCGAATCCGGCAACATTGATGCATTCAGGGAGCATATGTGGGTTTATTGACCAGTTGCCTTCACCCAAAAAGATCACGTTCTCGTGACGCCTGCTGCAAAAAGGACGTTCCACGTCCACCGCAAAGGTCTGTGAGAGGTGGCGCTGGCTAAAACTCCCAGGTTTCTACTAGGACACATAAATACCCAAGACAGGGGATGGGAAAACGACGCCGCGGTAGCTCAATTGGTAGAGCATCGCACGCGAACTGCGAAGGTTGTGGGTTCGGTTCTCACCTGCGTCAAGTTGTTTCACCCACTTTAATTTCCATTAATTTATCGTTTTTTTACTTCATTTATTAAGCACAAGTAATTTCCCCTATGTTGTCCCTGGTGTCAGTGTTTGTTGGCTTCTTATGATATGACTAATAAAAATCGGGCCCCTCGGTGAACCCGCTTTCTTCTCGTTGATTATATATGTATATGCTTATTTGCGTTGACCAGCTTGGTCAAAGTTATCTGGAACACACGGTATAACGAATTGCATACGCGAGGTCGGCGTTCTTAGCTGTGGCATCATCATCGGCATGATGTACCCATTAATTCGGGTGCATTCTTTTCTTTGTGCTGTTGGAGCAATCTATACACATATATATTTCCCGGCTCGATCACGACGCCTCTTACCAAAGTTATCTACTCAGGGGTGGTATTCTCAGACGATCAACCGCAGAGAAAGAAATTCAACAAGAGGGGACACTCGGCGAGAACTGGCTACAGGAAATGTGTTGCGCCTAGTGGTCACCCCATCCGTTAGCTAAGACTAAGAAGTTCTGCGTAGAAATGAACTTATACTTTGCGGCTTATTTTGCTTGAGTTACCTAGCAACAAGCTAATGGCACTCCAGACGCGCCAGATGCATGCCTCATGCTCCATACACGCCACCGAAGCGAAGGAGGCCGGCTGCGCAAGTGAAGTTCACCTGTTCGGCGATCCATCTCTTTTGGATGTAGCCTGTTTGTTGGGCTCCCAGCATTTTCTTGCGTTCCTTCTGCATTTCGAAACGGCACGTCTGCACTATTGGACTACGGCAAGGTGAGAAATTTTGTTTGACAGACTGCGACGCATTTCAAGCAATTTATAAGCTTACTTGATGGAACCTAGACTTGTGACGCAGTTAGCGGAAAGCAGCTCGCCCGTCCGGGCGCAGTTAATTTGAGTTAATGACCCGTACTGGGAGATGTTTGCGACGCTTTCGTGAGACCCAACGCTATTAAAACTTATTTCGGTAGTCCTTGGGCACGCTTAATTTCCGCACCCGGCTTTGTGACGCAGTTAGCGAAAAGCAGCTCGGTCATGTGACGCAGTTTCGCGTGTATTGAATCTTACTGGACACGTTTTGGACCTTTCTCTGACCCCCAATATTATTTTGACTAATTTCGTTACTTTTTGGGGAACTTGTGAAGCACAGTGGCCGCGCCCGGCGATGTGACGCAGTTAGCGAAAAGCAGTTCGGCCGTGTGACATGGTTAGTTTCGCGCGCAATGAATCTTACTGGGTCAAACTTTTACGCTTTCTCAGACCCGAACATTACTGTAAGTAATTTCGTTACTTTTTGGGAGTACTTTGGGGTACTCCCAGTGGCCGCACTTGGCGTTGCGACGTAGTAACTTTAACGAGTACTGAAGCTTACTGGGACAAGTCCGTGACGCATTCTCTGACCCATAACATTCTTGTAATTATTTAGTTACTTTTGGGATACTTTTGAGGCACGTTGCCGCGCCTGCAGTTACGCAGTTAACAAAAAAGCAGCACAGCCGTAGTGACAGTTTGGCGTGTTCTGAATCTTAGCGAGACAAGTTTGTGACGCTTTCAATAGCCCTGCAACATATACCTTCTTTCGGTACTCCCGCTAGTCGGAAACGCGACGAGTTATTGCCAAGAGTGATAACACTGGAGTGTGTTCCTTGCGCCAGCAGAATGCGCAAAAGATAACACAGAGGAGCTCAAAAACCAAGCACTCGAAAATTCAGTCTTCTGAACGACTGAAACCAGGCTATGCACCCACACATTTCTCTAGAGTGCGAGTACACTGTAATATAATTTACACCCTAAAAAGTGAAAAAGGGTGTAAATGTCTCTATATCTGACACCCTTAGGGCGTCCATTATATAGATAACACCCTAAGGATGTGAGTTATAGACACATTTACACCCTTTCTCACTTTTAAGGGTGTAAATTATTTTGCAGTGTAGAAAGCATTCTTCGAGCGTCTATATTACAGGATGTTCTGGCTGAGAGCCCGTGTTGTGGCCAGTACTGTGTATCTAGAATACTATCGCGTCGGCTGAGGCCAAGTCGCTTTGGAAACGCGCAGTCGCCCGTGTATTTGTGCTCTTAAAGCCCAGGAAATAATGCCCGGAAATTGGGGAACGCTTCGAAATCAGATGTTTTTTTCATATTATATGGTATGGTTTGGGATGAGTCGGGTATTTTCTACTCCATGTATGTAAGAGCGAATAGCTTTTGTTTGCAATACCGCCCATTGACCACTTTCACACGTTTCGCCTCTACACGCAGTATTCCTATAAGGTCTAAATACCAAAATGACACATGCTTGTCATTTAAGTTTTTCAGCTGATGCCGTCCGGTGGGGCTTCGTAAGGGAACTGCTGCTACTTACTTGGTGGCACAGCGTTGGATGATTGCACAAAAAGCCCAGAACGAGCATTTATAGAAAGCGAAATAAACACAAGACGTCTTGCGTCTACTTCACGAAATTGCACATGGCACAGATTCGGTGGTGTGTTGTAAAGATTGTTCGCAATCATTTTTACTAAATAATCAGATTCCGCGTTAAGACGGCGCGCGGTTGAGCACCAGAAGCAAAAAAAAAAAATATTCCGCGCCGATTAGCGCAGTCGGCGTAACGCGTGCCAGCTAACGTTCAAAACGCGTGCGCCGAAAACCAAAACCGGGAAGGGTTAATCCCATCCGCTTGGTGCGCTACAGTCAATTCGGTCGCTGGGCTCTATGGGGGTGCCCGCTCTTGCTGAATTGTCTTTCTCTATGAACCAACTTTCCAGGACATATAGCTTCACTTTCTCGAGATTTCGCGTTACTAGCAGCGGAGGCATCGAAATCGACGGGCGGCATCATTTATGGCACTGTGATAAGATAGAGTACTTATTGCACCGGGCCGGGAACGCTCTCGCTTCTAGGCTCCGATGCGGCTGGCGCTAGTCACGCGAAATCTCGCGAATATGAAAGCAACCCCGGAAGTGATCGTTTGAGAATACGATCTCTGCTTCCAGTGTGAAAAGTGACGGTTACCATGTAGTGTGTGTGCGTAGGCGTGCGAGTGGTGGCCGGGGCTACTTTTTCAGACAGCGCGACTCCGAGGCACAAAAAAGCGAGGATTCGCGACGTTGACGATGCAAGCGAACGCAGTCTGGACAAGGAAACATATTTGTTGTCTGTGCCTGTGTTGTCGTGCTCGTTTCAGACTGTAGACTGTTCATCACCCGGTTGGTCGCGGCGAACACGTACTGAGTGCCGGCGTGCCACGGAAGTCACGCTCGCGGCCCCAGAGCAACCGTTTTTGTTTTCACACGAAGAAAACCAAAGGAAATGAGTTGATATTCCATGCCAGGATGACAAGAAAACTGGCAACTAGTTGGTGAGTCGCGGGGCCGATTCCCTTTTCTATATTTTTGTTTACGCCTTGCGCAAACACGTCGCCGCTGTTGTCTCGAAAGCTTTGCGCGCAACTTCTGTAACAGCTACATGGTAGATGAGGCGCCAACAGTGATTTTCAGCTTTCCATGACGTGTGACCGCCTTCACTGTTCATATAATATTCCACTGAAAGGGCTTCGCAGTTTCCATACGCCTACGTGGGCTCTTGAGCTAATGTCTAAATGTATTTTCATGCGTTCCACATTATGCTTGAACATACGCAAATGAGCTGATGTAGCTTGTCGCGCTTTTGGTGAACAGACCTCACTTCCACGAGAGCTTCCTCGTGCGGAGATCCGTCTAAGAATTCCCACAGTGGCTGCAAAATAAAAACCACGTTAACTGATATCCCGTTTTCCGGGTCCGACTATCGTGCCATAAACCTTCCCCGTCTGCCTAATAGATGAGGCCACAATAGTGTGAGCTCGAAGACGGGCCCAAATGTCGTTTTCAGTCGCCGTGAGCCCGCTTAACTTGCAAAACTAAAAGAAGCGGAAAATTGGGCTTGTTGCTGGTTCAAGACTTCAGGTATACAGTCTCGGGTTTTATGACGGTGAATACGGTAGCGCGTATGACGCTGCACACGCACAGTTCTCTGGCGATAGTCTAGCACATTATAGTAGACTGCAGATTTAGTGAATGCACTCCCCGATCGTGCTCGCGTGTTGGCTGCGAAAGTCTACCGCCAGACCATAATCAATGTAAACAAGAAAAGTTTACGGGATATAGTTTCCCCTGCAAACGTGAACTCTTACTGTTAAGGCATGGTGCTTCTAATTTCATGATTCACTGTGTAGGGGGCGAAGGCTTACACGCTAGCACATTTAATATGAGACTGTGTGACTACGCTTTGTCAGAATTCAGTTTCTTGGCAGATCCTGCGTCCTGTAAATTTTTGATGTTGACGGAGCATACAGTACATAAATGTGGTACCACATGTTCCGTCATTTCCACATTTCATGCGCTTGTGGCGGTGTCAGACGACGCCCAAAAGCTATCAGGGAGTGCGTCCGCTGAACCTATAGACTAACCACGGCGTAAGATATCGTACGCTTTAGATGTGGACACGTCTAAAGGAATAGCGTCGCGAGCGCATGAAAATGATGTGCCTTTACGCTGCCCTTAAACAGACCGATGATCACGGCGTCGTCCTCCGAAAAATCGGAAGAACGTACCAACAAAAAGTGCAGCGAAAGAGAATGGTCTCGTCGCCATGGCAACTGGCATACATTCCGCGATTCTGCTCGCTTATCGCTCACAGGACCGGCGCGAACGTTTTCCAGCGGAGCTGTTTTAGGCTATACTCCGTTCCGTACATAGCAGTCAGCGCTGTGAAGGCCAATCCTATCGTCATTGCGGGTGACATTAACGTCGATGTGTCTCATTCCGACGCAAAGTGGTTCTTGATGTTTCTCTTGGAAAGGTTCGGCCTTCAATGTTACACCAAGACCAATGACTCCACGACACGCCATCGGTCGTGCTAAGACCTAACGATCGCTAAGAATATATCCCGTGTCGTCACAGAGCTCATGGCCGTCTATCATAGCGACCATAAAGTCATAATTACTGCGGTCACGAGATAAACGTCAATACAAAGAAACGTAACAACCTGGATATTCGTGTTATATTGTTTTGTTGCTTTATTTTATTTTATTTTTAGTTATATACAGATCCGCTGGTCATTTACCTTCACAGAGTGGAATGTCTCTGAATTTTTTCGCTACCTGGCGTTGTTAGCTGGATGGTGATGTGTTTCAGACCGTATAGCGGTATCCCATCGGTGGAGCAATCGCCGGTAACTATTCCAAGGCTACCTCCGCCTGCAGCAAGCATAAAAAACAAAAGAAAAACACTCCTAGTCTTATGTATGCTGGCTCTCACGTAATCGAGAGTGGATGTAAGCATGAAATGGTTACCGGCAAAGCAGATTGGTTGGAGATGACACTAGCCGCAATCATAAAATGGGAGTAGTGCATGTTCGCATTGGCTGCCGCACCACACCACACCCCACCACGCCATACTGTGCACTGGTCCATATGGATGCAATAGTTTCCTCTCATAGACAGAACCTCATTGCAAGTCTCGTCTCACTCAAACAGCCATCCGCATTACGCCTGACGCTATACCGGCTTTGACGCGGCCGGACACGCCGCATACCTCTGGGGCCGCTGGCGTTGAAAAGAGAAAGCGCCAGGAGGAGGAGGAGGAGACAACGGGGAGGAAAGACAGGGAGGTTAGCCAGTGTAAGCACCGGCTGGCTACCCTGTGCTGGGGAAAGGGGTAAAGGGAATAAAAGGAGAAAGAAGAAAAAAAAAGTGGAAACCAAAAAAAAAAATCGCACAGTAACGCGATACTACGCGCTACAACATTCAAAGGTGGTCGCACAATTCGCATGTCCTTAAAAACTTCAGCAAAGCCCTTAAGGCCTTGACTGCCGAAGCCCGTCTGGACCAGTGTCCTAGAGCTTTTTCCTCTGTAAAGGGGCGATTGTCCAGTTTTTCAAGCGCGGTCACGAGCACTTTTCTTGGCACTTTGTAGCGGGGACAGTCACAAAGGAGGTGCTCAATCGTCAGGAGATGACAGTCAAGTGTATTGTGCTTTGTATCGGCCTTTTGAACGTCGCTATTGGAAATCACAAATAAAAACTGTACTAGAAGTTACGCCTTAAGTGACATTGTGAACACACATTTAGAACAACTCGGAAGCAATATTTTTCGTAACTTGTTTGGGAAGTAATTAGCGTACATGTGTAAGGCAATCTCGACTGGTTGCCCGGATGATCTCGCTTTGTTCTCACAACGTGCCCGGATGAACTGACGCATCGCACTGTGGTGTTTGTGCAAGGTTAAGCACGTCGTGTCTTGGCATTCAATACATCTTAATGCTGAATAAATGTTCCACTTCCTCTGCAATGTCCACCATGTTGGCTGAGGGACGTGCTCGACACTCAAATCTTTTGCGCGTTTCCTGTAATGTGCAAGCTATGGTTTACAAAGATATCAAACCAAGGTGGGCTCTGCCGGGAATTTCATATAAAAAAAATTGGCAGTGGCTTAGCTCGGCTATGCCAGGATATACGTAGCGAAAGCTGAGGCAAAGCATGGCTAGCCTTGGTTAATCTTGATTGCAAGTCCAGGTTAGTCTGGTTGTCTAGCTATGTTGCGGCGTTTAGCCAGTCGTTCGGCGCGCTGTTCTTCTGTTTCCTGGGCGATTCGTTTCCTCTTCATCTCGTTCCGACGTCGGTTCCAGGCCTCCTCCTGCTTATCAGAATTATCGCCGTCCATATTGCCGCCTCAACTGTGGCTGCGGAGCACGCGAGCTCTCCTCTTCAATCCTCCGACATGTTATCAGGCATGCGACGCAGCTGGCGAAGCGAGCGGAGGCAAGCCGAACGACGAGGAACGCGGTGTAGAAACGCGGTGTGACGTCATGTGCCTCCTCGGAGCACGGCCACGGCAAAATCGCAAGTACGCGCCCAGTAAAGCTTGAGGCGCGCGTTGTGACGTCATGTGCCGCCTCGGAGCACCGCCACGGCGAAATCGCAAGTTCGCGGTCAGTAAAGCTTTGGCTTTAAAACGACGTCCTATTTCGACATCACATTTGCTGGGATCTATTAACGCGATAGCGTTAAGGTCCCCGTGTCGCCGAAAACCCAGCGTCGGCATCCGGCGTCGACCATCTTTCTGAGAATAGGGATTCCATACCGCGCATACCCAACCACGCGTACCCAACCAATGCAAGCCCTTCGTGTAGCGCTATGAAGTTATTGATCTAATTCAAATTTTCAAAGTAAAATACGTCAAAAAATTGTAAAGTACAACTTACACACGACCTACAGTCACGATAGCGCCGCCTTGTGGTTTGAATATACGAGGAAACATAATTCTGTTGCGCGGAAACTCAAGCACAAATTGCTTTTAACACGATAACGTTTTCCAGCTGCCGTCTGAGTTCTGTCCTAGTAGAGCCGCGCGGCCTCCTCGGTTCTTTGTGCACCATAAAAAAAAGAAAACAAAAAAAAGAGAGAACCATGGAGCTCGCCTTCGTGCAAAGCGTTCCCCGCCAGCGTTTCCCTGTAAACATTTCGGTTACATAAGCTACAGTTGCCGGGAAGCGTTAGTAGCACTGAGGGATCTTTGCTGTCGCGTTCCATTTTTAAAAGCGACGCTTAAACGTCCACCAATTTGTTTATGCCAGCATTTGCAAATCCCAGTTTTAGCGATTATTTACTTCTCTTTGAAGATGCTAGCTTAAAGGATGTAAAGAAAGCTTAAAATACAATAATACTTTTCTTTATAGCGCATTTATACTTCTATGTTCATTTTATAGGCAGATGAAATAGAAGGCATAGTCAGAGTACGAACAAAGGCTTTTCAAGGTAAGATTCAGAGCAGTGCTTGCATGAAATTGGCTCCATGCACGTACGTGTTCGAAGAACTGTATGTACATTCTATTGCGCTGTGACGCATTGTTCGTATCGTTTCTCGTCGAAAACTTTTACACTCTAGAAAAGTTTACACCCTATGGGGTGCATATCTGCCACACAACGATAATCATCTGCCTTGGTTTTTTTTTTTTTTTGAAGAAGAAGAAGTTTATTTTTACCACATAAGTACACTGATATATACAACGTGGTAGGGATGGCAGGCTAAAAGCTGCATAACGGCAGCTTGACTAGTCCTACCTCCCCATGAACAACAGGCAGCAACATGGCAAGATATTCATAGTACATTCTTGTGGCAAGGTCAATATATAGATATTCACAGACGCATATATATACACACATTTATACATATATATAATACATACACACATGCGGTTCCTTTCTTGAAAACGTCGTGCCTGTTACTTTCCTGTCGGCAATGCTATGTCATGCTGATAACGCGCATGCCGTTCGTTACTGGGAAGTACCGGGCTTGCAGCGTTAAAAAAAGGAAATGCGGACAAGACAGATTACCTTTATTATTGTGTGGTAAGATACGACTCATAGGGTGTACATTTTTCTTAGAGTGTAAAGCAAAAGCTTCACATCCTTCTGTGTTATGGCCAACTTGAACTGTCATGAAGTTCTGCACAGGTCCATTCAATTGTACTTCAACTGTGAACTATATTATGCGAAGCATATTACGAGAGCTCAACCCAGCTCCTCAGGCGCGGCGGTGTCGCCTTGAAACCACGTGACACCGTGACGTCACGACAGAGGAGAAGTGGCTTTGGCTCAACTCTTGCAAGATGGGCTGGGTGGGAATCGAACCAGGGTCTCCGGAGTGTGAGACGGAGACGCTACCACTGAGCCACGAGTACGATGCTTCAAAGCGGTACAAAAGCGCCTCTAGTGAATGCGGTGTTGCCTTAGAAACGAGCTGTTTCTAAGGCTCAGGCGTGCGTCGCTTGCTCAGGCACACATTTCGTTGCCGCGCCGAACGCTGCGTTGCTCGACGCTCACCGCGTCCAATGCGGGACGTCCAAGGCGAAGCAGAGTAACGCATGAGTTGTTTCTTCGTCTAGCCGAACCAAATATAGCCAAGCAACAGCAGTTCACCAAGCTAAACAGTGGTTCAACAACTAAAATAAAGGCTAGTATGCTTCGCATCCTGGGCTTAACCTTACCTAAGCCACAGCCATTTTTGAACTGTATTGTATTCGATCTGTATTGTAACTCTGATATTCGCACTGTATAAGGCTTACAGTCATGAGTGTCTGTGGAGTAAAATTTATCTTGGTGTACTAACGCGTCGAGACGAGTTTCGCCGTCACCAGCTATTTGACCTTCATTTGACCGCAGCTGCGCCGTAGCCTTGGCAACACATCACGTGACTCGCCGTGCCGAGTTCGGCCGCCACCGCAGTCTTGTCGCATGCGCTCTCCGCAGCTGCATCACCGCCTTACCAGGCGACTCCCCGCGCGCCTGGCTCTAGCCACTGTAGCCTGCAGTGGCTAAGAGGAGCAACGCGCTCGCTAGTCAGCGCGAGCTTGGCCATGGATGAGAGTGATGCCGGGCCGTCTTCTCTGTGCGTTGCGCGGGAGCGGGAGGCTTTGAGCCGTTGTCGCCAAGCGGCGCCTGACCATTCCGCGGATATCGCCCGGCCAGCTGCTTCACTGGAGAGGGTCCGCAATGCAGCAGGCTTCGCACCGTCGAGATCAATGTAGCGACCGCGTTCGCGCCCTGTCCGTTAGTGCTTCGTCGTTGCGCATGTTCGCGGCGTCTCTTTGTATGTCTGGCGTTTGCGCTTTCGCTATGGCACAACAGGCGTCGCACCGTCGAACGAGGCGTGTATACCTAAGCCTAATCAGTCATGTCCAGCCACCGACCTAAAGCATAACCGTCATAACAGGCTCAACGTGATTGTATACCTAAGTACAATAATTACAGCTAAATCAAAGATTAACCAAGGCTAAACCAAGCTTTCCATTTGCATATACAGCGTTAGCTGAGCTAAGTCGCAGCCAATTTTTTCTAAACCTGCAAATACGCGATGGCATTGGTACCACTCTCGTGTTCGTTAGCCGCTTCTTTGAGAACGTTGAATTCCCGTGTAGTTTTCGCCATGGTCGTATTGTGCTGATACCTCAGCGCGATCTATAATTATTTCCCACTGCCACACGTAAAATTGAACAGGGCTCAGGCAGTCACGCTACGTTTACTGCAAACCGGGACGTACCCCACTCCGTATTTCATAAATAAAATTCGCCCCGAAAGAGAAACTAGGAAAGAATGTAACGTGTGCGATGGCATCATTGACATCAGACACATACTGGCGGACTGTCCCGCGACTCTCACCGACCCCGAAGAAAAATGGCTTTACTGGCACAAGATGATATCAAGCTCTTCATATCAAGATCAGCTACGGGCTGTCCAGAGGGTCCACGATGACGCCATAAGGCTCGGCCTGGCGGTGCCGACGTGGACGCGGCCCGCCTCGGTCTGAAAAGACCGGGCTTCAGGACACTAATAAAGTTTTGTGAATGTGAATGAATGAATGGACGCCAATCAAGTTTCTCAACGTTGACTACAAAACCTTCACAGCGGTTGTCACTAGATGCTTGGGAAGTCTGATGTCTTTCTTAATAGGGCACCATCAGGCATGCCCCGGCCCTGGCTGAGAGGTACATAGTCTCTCGTTCGTTAGGCGCGACGTAGTGACGTACACGCTGACCAGGTCAGCACGTGGTATCTTAGTTTCACTAGATAAAGAAAAGGCATTCGATCGCCTTGAAAGCCGCTACATATTCAATGTACGGACCTCGTTTGGCTTTTCATCAAATTTTGTTGAACTCATTACGAATACCCATTTAAATATCCAAAGTAGATTGTTTCTTGATGGTTGGGAAAGTGCACCATTTCCCGTTACTCGTGGTGTTCGTCAAGAGTGCCTTCTGTTCCCAGTACTCTTTGCGCTCAGCCTTGAGCCATTTCTGCTCTGGGTACTGAGAGACCCTTACGCCTGCGGTCTCCCACTGTCTGGTAGGGGTGCTGTGAAGGTGACAGCCTTCGCTGATGCCATCGCATTTTATCCCAGGAATGAAGATAGCTTAAGCCGTTGCCTTGGAAATTTTCACTGGGTACGAAAACATTTCAAGTGCTGCGCTAAATTCTTTTTCTAAATGTCGTTATTTGTTCATTGGTTCACCACAGACACGCCAAAGTACCCGTTTCCGCGTGCAAAAGTCTGTATTTTGCGGCCCGGTGTGGTACGTTTGCCATGTTGAACAGCCACCATCACGGGTTACTATAGGTCCCTGCCGTCCCGTCTTGGTTCCTTCTGGTCGGGCAGTACAGAACTGGGTTGTCGTGTGGCACTTGGCCAATCACACTGGGTTCACGTTACCATCCGTGCCTGTCGGCAGCCGGCTGTTTGCTCTGCAATTTCTGCTTCACCTGTGACAGGGTGATCAGCGTCCTGTTCGTGAACTCGCCTGCTATTTCCTTGGCGCAAAAATTCGTTGCATGCTACCGGGCGTGCACCTAAATCGCAGACCACAAGTACACCCGCGTTTTACTTCACGGCCGTGGCATTTTATCGCCACGTACAATAGGTATGTCCTTTCGTAGACGTTCTCGAAAACCGTGTTGTGGATACAATGTCGGCCTTACTGCTTCTTCTAGTCCCCCCAGCGCGCCGCGCACGTTTCAGTAATGTGTCGTGGGGTGCGATGACGGCGTCATTTCTGTCTGGCCACCTACGCGACTTCATGTGGCGTTTAGGGTGGCAAGTGCTTCCAACTCGTGACAGGTTAGAGCGGTGCAACGTAAGCCCATCTTCGCTGTGCCCCAATGTCCCCCTTCAGGAATCCAATAAACATGTGCGGCTGCAATGCGTCATTGCCAGGTTATCTTGGAGGACCGTGCATACTGGTTTCCGTGGCCTTGGAGTTCAACGCTTTATTACATCTGGTCGCTGCTCACGTGGCCACCTCGCGCGACGTTTAGTTGCTGCGGGTGCCTTTTGTCTATGGCGTAATAGGTGCGAGGTAGTTGCCGCGGGATATCGCTGACGCGCCTGTTTCCACTTCTGGAGAGGAACTACTCTGAACTACTGTCGTTTCTGTCGGAGAAGTTGTTCTTCCTTGGGGAAGAGGAGTTCCTTCGACAGTGATCATGCCGTTTCCTGTCGGTGGTGTTGCGTACACCAGTGTAGTGTATCGTACTGCTGCCAATTTGTAGCGACTCCTGTTTATCGAAGCTCGACTGACGTTACTATTGGGTGGCGTGGCGTTGTAGGCGGGCTGTAGGCATCCGGTAGACCATGGCGACCAGGCAAGGACGAGACGATTTCTAGTGTGAAACTTGAACGGTTTATTCAAAGGTTGGTGAAACATGATAAAAAGAGAATGAAGTGATCTAAGAGTACATGTCGGAGCCCCTTAAATAGGTTCTCTAAAATCGTGGGAGGGATCTTGCTCCCGTCGACGTCACGTGACAGGCACAGAGTCTGGTTTGTGGATGAACGTCCTGCCGCCGCAGATACCAAGCCTGCAGCAGGGAAAGAACGTCCTGCCTCCGCAGATACCAAGCCTGCAGCAGGGAAAGAGCGTCCCGCCTCCGTAGATACCAAGCCTGCAGTTCTGGGATTATAGACGCTTATTCTTCTCTTTTGCGCGTTGCTGGTTGGCGGAAGTTCTCCTGTAGAGCTCGACAGTTCGAGGAAAGGGTCCCTCTAAAGTCGCAAACACACAAAAGGGGCCTGTAAACACTGCGGGGCGTCCGCCAGACCGGCATACACTCGAGACAACCATGGCGAATTAGGAAGTCACGCTTCGTTTGGATGAGGTATGGTGGTCGAGAATTCACTTTGCACGGGGTGCTAGAAGCCAACCGTAACAATGGCTGGTGTACGCGTATGGCTTAATTTTCGACCAGCCTTGGTCTTGTAACCAGGGAATCAAAAGTGTTCATTGAATGGTGCATAGGTGATCGTGATTTCTGTTTGCGCGCGCTCTCGTATACATGATCATTTTTGTATTACGCATCTCATAACATCACTACAATATTACGTAAAGTGTCTCTGTTACATCATCATTGTACATAACCATTGCTTACAGTGTGTATATATTCAACATAATTTTATATATGTGACAATTAGTTTATGTGTAACTGTGCGTTTCCGTGTGTCTATGTTAGTGAGTGAGGAGTCCGGCACTACTTTGAAAACGTGCCGTGTAGCAATGCTTCGTTTTGTGTATATGTTACCGTGCTGGTGGATTTGGGCCGTGATTTTGACTCATTGCTCGTACAGTCTCTCATTGAAATAAACTCTTTCTGAACATAACGCGTGAACATGACACGCCGTATTCCCATATGATCGTTTCAGGCTCTAATACCACTGACCACGATGCTGATGACGGTATAAGAAGGCAAGCAGCGCTTGCTTGCCCGCTTCGCCATAGCTGCAACTGACTTGTTTAGTCCTAGAGCTGCAAAATTATATTGTGCTGTTAGGCAAAGACCCCCATTACATTGACAACTGTCGCCCGACGCAGGATTATTAGACCATCCTTGCTTCTGTCTTCTGTGTGGGTCAGTGTGGGCAGTACTGTAGGCGTAGTGAAAGCACGCACTTTACAACCTACCCCGTTTTTTTTTTGCTATGGCCCAGTGACTTCCTGAACGTTCTAATTTCTTTTGTTTCTTGAAGGATCATAATAGAAAACTGGGCGAGTTGCTAAAGGTACATTGTGAGGCGGCAGCGTTGCTGCAATGAACATTATGTAATGCCTCTATAACTGCTGGTATCTCTACTGAATCTAATGCCTTTTCGCAACCTATGAAAGCCATATAGAGGGGCTTATTGTACTCTGCGGATTTCTCGGTAACCTGATTAATGACATGGATGTGATCCATTGTAAAGTATCCCTTCCTGAAGCCAGCTTGTTCCCTTGGTTGACTGAAGTCCAGTGTTGCCCTTATTCTATTGGAGATTATTTTGGTAAATATTTTATATAATACTGGGAGTGAGCTCACGGGCCTATTATTTTTCAATTTTTTAACGTCTCCCTTTTTGCGGATTAGTATAATGTCTGCATTCTTCCAGTTTTCTCGGACCCTTGCAGTCGATAGACACTTCGTATAAAGAGGCGTCAGTTTTCCAAGCATCATGTCTCCTCCATCTTTGATTAAATTGACTGTTATTCCATCTTCTCCTGCCGCTGTTCCTAGTTTCATGTCTTGCATGTTTTGCCCCCTTCTGACTTCATCGCTAGCTGTAGGAGGAGTTTCTGTATCCTGTCATTACTGTTTATAATGGAGGTATCCTGACTCCTCTGGGTACTGTGCACGTCAGTATAAAATTCTCCCGCTTCTTTTACCATATCTTCGAGATTTCTGATGATATTACCCTGCTTATCTTTCAGTGCATACATCTTAGTTTGTCCTATGCCAAGTTTCTTTCTCCCTGATTTCAGGCTGCATCCAGTTTTTACGGCTTCTGCAGTCCTTCTCACGTTATAGTTTCGAATATCACCTATTTTCGCCTTGTTAATCAGTTTTGACAGTTCCGCGAATACTATCTTATCTCTTGAGTTGGACACTTTCATTCTTTGTCATTTCTTTATTCGGTCCTTTGTTACTTAGGAGAGCTTACATATTGGTTGCCTTGGTGCCTTGCCTCCCACTTTAATTGCTGCCTCTGAAGCCAGCCTAGTTGCGGTTTTATTCATTAGCTCTATGTCGTCATCATCTCTCTGTTCTAAGGCTGCATAATTGTTTGCAAGTACCAGCCTGAATTTGTCTGCTTTTACCCTTACTGTATCTAGGTTGACCTGCTTCTTCTTGACTAATTTTGCTCTTTCTCTCTTAAAATTGAGGTGAATCCTAGCCCTCACTAACCTATGATCACTGCAGTTTACCCTACCTATCACTTCTAGATCCTGCACTATGCTGGTATTAGCACAAAGTATGAAGTCAATTTAATTTCTTGTTTCGCCTAAAGAAGTATTAAGTACGTGTACAATGATAAACAACGCGACTAGAGAACCTGGGCAGGGCTGGTGAGGGTTAGTACCATGGAGGCCACGTTTCAAGATTCGTTCCGTGTGAAATGGGCATCGTCTGTCAATTTACATTAACTTTCCACAAAATATATGGTTAGTTGACGGTCCGCGCATATCCTCTTTCTACTTCATTCTATACAGATTTAAAATTAAATTATGGGGTTTTACGTTCCAAAACTACTTTCTGGTTATGAGGCATGCCGTAGGGGAGGACTCCGGAAATTTCGACCACCTGGGGTTCTTTAACGTGCGCCTAAATCTAAGTGCACGGAGGTTTTCGCATTTCGCCCCCATCGAAATACGGCCGCCGTGGCCGGGGTTTCTGTATTGATCTCAGCAGCACTGATTCCTTGGAGCACAACTTCTTGCACAGTGGTGAACGTAGCGAGTTTTTAATGCGAGAGCATTCTTTGCTAACCCCACCCACTGTGGTCTGTCGGTGAGTCGGTGAGTCGGTCGGTTGGTCCGTCCGTCCGTCCGTCCATCCGTCCGCCTGTCCTCGAAACGATGACCACGTAAAAAAATAAATTATGAAAATTTGGTCCGCTGCGATGTATTGAACCCAGGCCAGCAACGTAGTAAGCGAGTAGCTATCCTGGACGCATAGATAACCTTTCTTAAGTGCTATTTATTTTAGCCAGTTTAACGCTCTAGGCGAGAATTGCACAGACACTATCCAATACATCATACATCGATGGCCTGAAAAGGACCTGGAAAGCACGGTGTTTGCGCTTCGAAGCACAGAAAACTACAAGCATTTCTTGCACTTAAATGAGTGGGAATGGCATGCAAGTAGATAAAGAGGTTGTACGGTTTAAACTCTGTTAGGTCGTAAATGTCCAAGCTAACATTCATTGAACTGAACTTCAATTTGGAAGAAACAATGGGTTCAGCACTGCGCTGGAGTATGCGACGTACAACTTTTAACATGGCGTGGAGTACATCTTTCACCGATGCCACGCTAAGAGTTGTTAAGCGGCGCGGAGTTGTCCGTGTCATATTTCAGCACGCGGTGTCGCGTTATAGCTGTCTTGAGTAAAACAGGTCAAGTGAACAATAGTGTACTGGCAGTTGAATAAAGTATCTGCGGGCGTGCGTGCGTGCGTGCGCATGTGTGTGTCGTGCGCATGCTCTCGTATAACTTAGGCAATAATCGTGAATGGATTCTGCCCATCTTTTATTTATTGTTATGCAGTACCTGATCATCTTCAGTAACGAATGTAGACAAGGAGAGGAATTGTTGGCGCGGCGAGGCAACCAATACAATTCCGTTGATGTTCTGGCACTCGGAAACGTCCCCCGTCTCCTATCATGCGGTTGCATTTGCTTCTGCCTTCGTTATAGCTGTACACTAAGGCGCAACTGATAAACTAGGGCGCACGTGCACTAATGTTCGCAATAATATTGTACCAGGAGGAAACTACAAGAGTAATGACAAGATGAACCAAGTCATGCACGTGCTTACCTGAGTTCTGTGGGTCACTTCCTTGAAGCCTCACTAATGGTCGCACTAATATTGTGCCAGGAGGAAAGTACGAGAACAATGAAAAAAATAAATCATGCGCGTGCTTACCTGAGCGCTGTGGGTCACCTCCTTGAAGCCTGTCGCTAAAATGGCAGCAGCTTCGTAGCCCGGCTTCTGAGTACGCACCACGCCTTTGTAACACTCGTTAGCGATGTTCGAAACGACCATGCATGGCGTGTGTTGGGAACGTGGGTCCACCAGGAGGTCTCTTCTTTAGTTACCTCCGGGTGGGTTCAGCATACGCACCACCTCGGTCATTTTGGAATTGTATTCTTCCCTTTGTGCTGCTTCCGACGGGCAGAGCGATACGTATAATTTCATATGATCCTGCCGGCATTATACTATGGAGTGAAACGTATTACTTGATGCCATGACGAAAAGAATAGAAATTACACATGATTGTGTACGGCGTCTAGTGTCTCCAGAAGATGAACAGATCGTCTGAAGAGTAATATTGCGCCTTATTCTTATGTTTATTCTCGACCTTGGACTTTGACTTTTGGTTACAAATTGCAGAGCCTGAAAAAGGTGCTACAGAAGGATTAAATGCTGGCTTAGGTCGCCAGGCTAAACACACCTGCTCCTATATCACCCCAGACTACTTTTGTTATTAATACGAAAACACTATGTGACTTATGGAGCGGAAAATGCAGCACCGTGGCCGTAGATGGTACAAAACGTCAAATGTTCACAGAAACGCGCTCGTGCTATACTGCTCGCGCGTTCGTCGGCGTCTTCTTCAACAGCTAGCTCCGATGCTGCTCATCATGCCAGCGTTCCCATAGCGCCCCTCCCTCTGCGAAGGCGCTGACGACACTGGCCCACTGCCGGTCGTTACGGTGGTATCAGTGAGTTCTGCTGTGCTCTCCGATGGGCGAACCTTTGACTTTTAATAAAAGTTAGTAGCTGCGCCATGCTCCTTTGGACGTCCACACAAGTACGCGAACGAGGCCGAGGCACGTGATGCGAGGAATGATGCAAGGCAATGTGAAAGCAATACCATTACGTTTCGCAAAATGAGTCATCATCGGGAAAACGCCGCAGTGCTTCCACATTCATCCACGCAGGGGTGCCTAAGGGTGATTTGCTTTTTGACATGTGCGTTATAAACACGGAGAAGCGAAGTGAAAATTGGACAGGTTAGACCAGAGATGGTCCCAGTTTACTACTGTGCTGAGAGAGAGAACGAAACCTTTATTTGAATCAGTGACTTGTCACTCAAGGTGGGAGGGTCCCTTATTCCAGGAACCCTCTGGCTTGGATCGCCCTCCGGGCCCGGGCGACGAGTTCGCGCTGGTCGACCAGGTCAGGCTTCGAGATCGCAGCCTCCCACCTTTCAGCGAGGAGGTTTGGGTCTTCGTCTGCTGGGGCTACTAGTTGTGCCGCTGTGGTAGTTTCTCGGGTTTTCTTGCATTGCAGTAGGAGGTGCGCCAGGCTGTCTGGCACGTTGCAGTCTGGACAGGTGTAGCTGTATAGCGTCGGGTGGAAATGATGCAGTAAGCTTCCATGGGTAAAGGTATTGCTCTGGAGTCGCCTGTAGTCAGTGCCTTCGTTTCTCGTTAGTTTTGGATGTGGTGGAGGGTATACCCTGCGTTCAAGGCGATAGTGCTGCAGCAGTGCTTGATAAATTAGCGGTATTGTTGCCGTTTCCTCCGCTGATTTGGGTGGGTGGGACAAGCCTAGAATCTCGTGCGGGGAGGCCCGGTGGACGCTTGCGCGGGCCGCGGTGGGTGCCGCTTCATTCCCCTCGAGTCCCTCGTGTCCCGGAACCCACATGATGCAGGTGTAGGGGGGAGGAGTGTCGCCACGTTTCAGTATCTTGATCGCTTTTGTAGAGATCCCGCCCTTCATGTAGTTACGTGCCGCTGTTTGAGAGTCGGTGAAGACCACTATGGCATGCTCGCTTGTATGGGTGGCGAGTGCTATAGCGGCCTCCTCAGCTGTGTCGGCTCGTTTGGCGAGGATGGTCGCCAACGCCAGTGTCGTACCCTTGTGGTCTGTGACGCTGATGGCGAAGGCATTTCGGCCCGGATACTTGGCTGCGTCCACGTAGCGCGCCTGCGGGTTGTTATGGTGCTTGCGTCTGATGGCGTTTACTCTGGCGAGCCGTCTGCCTCGATGGTGTTCTGGATGCATGTTTCGAGGTATCTGAAGAACTTGTAGACATTCTCGGATCTTCGACGTGACCTTTTCTTTACATTCGCCATCATGTTCTGGGTTGGTTACGTATCCTGTGCGTCGGAGGACTGCTCGGCCTGTGGTTGTTAGCTTGAGTCTCTCGATCGGGTTGATGAGGTGCGCTTCCGCGAGTTCTTCCCAGGAGTTGCGAACTCCCATGCGAAGCAATCGGTCAGTGGAGGCGGTTGTCGGCAGTCCTAGGGCGAGCTTCGTGGCCTTTCGTATTAGGAGGTTTAGCTTTTGTTTCTCGGCTGTCTTCAGGTTGAGGTAAGGAGTTCCGTATGTAATGCGGCTGTAAAGGAGGGCCTGTACCATTTGCAAGGTGTCGTGCTCTTTGAGGCCATTGCGGCGATTGGCCACCCGTCGTATCAGATGAGTAAGCTGTGCCACGGTGTTGTGTAGCCTAGGGAGTGTGGCGCAGCCGGACCCGTCCTTGTGTATATGGACTCCGAGAATACGAAGTGAGTCGACCTTCGGTATCGGGACTCCCTGAAGAAGGACTTGTGGGTCCGGTGCGTCGTGGCTTGGGGGCCGGCCCCGAGTGCGTGCCCCGAGTACTAACAGCTCAGATTTATCTGGGGCACAGTGGAGGCCGCAGGTGTTGAGGTACCGTTCGATGATGTTGGCCGCCTCCTGAAGACGGGCCTCCTGTTCGCCCGTGCTCGCGCCTCTCGTCCACAGTGTGATGTCATCTGCATATAGAGCATGGAGTATCCCTGGGACGGTGTCTAGAAGGCGGGGAAGTTGGAGGAGGGCCACGTTGAAGAGGAGTGGCGAGACTACCGAACCTTGTGGCGTACCCCTGTTAGATAGGTCAAATGCCTTGCTCCGGAGGTTGGCAATCCCCACCGTGGCCGTACGGTTGGTGAGGAAAGCGCGCATGTAGGCGTATGTTTTAGCACCGCAGCCGATATCTTCTAGGTTACGGAGAATGGCTTCATGGCTCACGTTATCAAAGGCGCCCTTTACGTCTAGAGCTAGAATGGAAGACTTGCTGTGTTTGCTCAAATGGTCAAGAATATCTTCCTTTAGCTGGAAGAGGACGTCCTGCGTGGAGAGCATCTGGCGGAAGCCGAACATGGTGTGTGGATAGCGATCGTTTTCCTCGAGATGTGTGGTGAGCCGCTCGTTGACCATGTGTTCAAGCAGTTTCCCGGTGCAGGATGTAAGTGAGATGGGGCGGAGATTTGCGATGGAGATGGGTTTGTTTGGCTTGGGTACCATGGTTACCTCCGAGTGTTTCCAGGCTGTTGGTAGCTCGCCCTTTATCCAGCAGTCGTTATAGTACCGAAGGAGAGCCGTCAGCGCCCGAGGAGGTAGCTGTCGAAGGTGCTTGTTGGTGACTCTGTCTTTGCCCGGGCTCGTATTGCGTGTTAGCCTAGAGAGGGCCGCCTGTAACTCTGCCTGTGTGAAAGGCCGATCTAACTCTTCGTTCGGCGCTCCTTGGTACTCCGTGGGGGTGGAAAGGTTGGTGGTAGTGGTTTGAGGGTTAGCTGAGCCGTGTAGCTTCGTCTGAAGTTCTTGGAGTAGCTGATCCTCTGTGCCGCTATAGTTGTGGATTAGTCGGTGAATTGTATGTCTTTGTTGGGTTTTGGTGTGGGTGTCGTCGACCAGGGCTCGAAGTATATGCCAAGTCTTCTTTGTGCTGAGGGTCCCTTGAAGCTGGTCGCAGAAGGATCGCCAGTTATGGCTCGCTAGCTGTTCAGCGTACTCCTGTGCCTGCATGCTTAATAGGGCAATTCGGCGCTGGAGCTTGCGGTTGAGCTTTTGGCGTCGCCATCGTTTGAGGAGCGATCGCCGAGCCTCCCATAAGTGCAGTAAGTGGTTATTGACCGCCGGGTTGTCCTCGTCCAGCTGAATCATCCTGGTGTGGCCGTCAGCCGCCCCTACGATACCATTCAGCCATGCTTTAATGTCTTTGATGTCCGAATCGTTGTCAAGCTCATTCCTATACGCGTTCCAGTCAGTGAGTCGTGCCTTTCCTGTCTTGGGCGCGCGGTGGGATTGTTCAACCTCGATTTGAATTATGTGGTGATCGCTCCCTAGCGTGTCCGGGAGTCGGGTCCACGTGGCCTTTCGCACGTCTCGAGTGAACGTGAGATCAGGATTGGTGTCCCTCGACACGCTGTTGCCCACTCGGGTGGGTTGGAGCAGGTCATTCCATAACGTAAGACCGTGCTGCTGTGAGGCGTCGTGAACTCGTGCCCCTTTCTTGGTGGTATTGGGGTAGCCCCAGGCCGCGTGTGGGGCGTTAAAGTCCCCTACTACAACCAGCCGGTTGCCGTTTACGTTCTTGCGAGGGTCCCGGACGAAGCGGTCATAGTGGAGTAGCTGCTCCCGCGGCGGGCTGTAGAGATTGGCCAGGTATAGGCTCTGTTGATTCTTGCGAGTCGGCAACACCTCCACTATGGTGTGTTCGATTTCAGTGTCTTCAATTTCGTGAGGCTGTGCAGTTAGTGTCTTCTTGACAAGAATTGCGGTGCGGGCAGTCTGTGCCATAGTGTTGTAGACGGGGAGCTTTATTTTCATGGTGTTGGTTTCCTGTAGCGCGATCATGTCCGGATTGTTTGCTTTGAGATATTCTTGCAGGTTGGCTGAGCGGGGTCTATAGGATCTGCAATTCCAGTGCTAAATGCGGAGGGTGGGAAGCTGCTCGGTATGTCTACGTTGGGGAGCCGCCATGTTGGTAGTTGTCCTCCACCTGGAGTAGGTGGTTTGGTGTTGTCGAGCTAGAATCCTCTGCGGATTCCACTCGTGCTGTCTTTCGTCCTTTGCGTTTGGTTCCTAACTGCTCCGCCAGATGTTCATGAGTCACGAAATTCTTGTAAGCATATGTCATGAAGTTGTGTTGTTGTGCCATGAAGCCATCCAGTTTGGCGTCGAGTGTGGTGACCGTACGGGTTAGTGGCTCTACCTTTTCCAAGATTTTAGTTACCACTGTCTGTATGGTTCTGTCTGCTGATGCGAGAAGTTTTGTAGTGAGGGTTTCCTCGAAGACTTGAAGGCGTCGTTCAACAAGGTCAAGAATCTTCGCTTCATGTGCTTGCAGCCGTTCGTCTACCCGCTTCATTATTCTAGCTTCTACCTGTTTTAGTACGCTTGCTTCTACTCTCTTCGCTACTTCTCCCTCGAGTTCTGGCGTGTTGCACTCGGCTACCGGTTGCTGTCGTATCGTCCTCTGTAGATTCTGTACTTTATGTTCGAGAGTCCGTATCGTCGCTGTCTCGCCCGAACTGCCCGGGTTGCGTGAGGAATTCGAGGCGCCGCTTCCGTTCGCCGCGGCGACGTAAGTGATTCGCCTAACGGAGCGAGACCGTGACCGAGAGCGGGATGTAGAGCCCGATCTTAGGATAGAGCGAGAGCGGCTCCGGCTAGGTCTTTGTCGAGGCGAGGGCCCCCGTGAGCTGTCCGAGGTGGTAACCAGCGCGGGGAAGTCTTCGGTGCTCGAGCTCCAGTGATTCTCTCGGGCGCGAGCGTTGTCAAGCTGCTGTCTTCTTACTTGGTAGGGAGGCGGGTTGTTACGGAGCTTCTTCTTACATTCCTTGCCTGCCGTTTCATGGTCTCCGCCGCAAATCTTGCACTTCGGGTGACAATCGTGTTCTTCCGTGACTCCATCGCGCCCGCATGTGTAGCAGAAGTTGGCTCTCGGCTGAGGACATATATCCTGTCGGTGTCCTGAGATGAAAAAAAAATGCAGATTACACGTATTGTGCGAATCAGCGTTATGCGAAGCATTTTGCAGGCAGCTCGCAATGCAGCATTGTTTGGGATCCCGTAGAGCGTCACCAGGTGGTGGACTAATGTGTTTGTGTGAATTCAGTGTTTGTGCGTGATGCGAGCACAGGGAACTGGGACTGCCTATAGTGCCTGAGCGCGATAACAGCAGTAAGTCAACGACGACGGTAACAATGATTGCATTACTTCTACGAAAGGTCGAATTGATGTGAACTAACTGCTTGGAGGTGCGAGATGGGTAAGAAACGCGGAAACTAAGTGCTCACTGAAGGCAGCACGGGCTATCACTTGAGAACACAAACGGATTACTTGGCGGCGATATTCTTGCACAACCTGAAGTCCCGTGTCCTTTTATAACCATTTGGATGAGTTGCTCACCTTGGCGGTACCTTGATTACGTTGCCCTAATGGAATTTGATGCAGTGTTGTCGTACTCGGACACTATGCGCCCCAGGAAAGAGCATGCCTCCACATTTGCAGCTATAGTTTGCAGCCTGGTAACGACGGGAAGTACCGTGAAAATCCGCTAACGAAATTTGGGAGGAACGAGGAGGCAGCGTGTTGCAGTTCGACTCTCGGAAATGAAGGCTCGTGGGAACCTTGCTTTCCATTCGCTGTTTGGAGGGATGCTCCCAAATCCTGGTGTTTTGCTACCGAGATGCCAGGATGTTCTTCGGCGTGCCAACTGACTCGAACGCAGATGCCGCGTGAGAATCAGACGTGAGAGACGGATTACGAAGCTGGAATGATGATGTAGCGATCATCACGAACACAGTCATAGTCATCGACCCAAGTTAGTAGACTACTTGGTCCACTCGAGTGGCATAAGTTATTGTCGCGGTAATTTCATGCCGTGTTTGCATGCATGCGCGTGATGAGATTCATGGGAATCATGTCATGGCTTGGCATACAGATCATGGCACTCAAGCCAGTCATTTTAGGACATACAGGACATGATACGTCATTAATGTCACACATGGATGTCCATGATACATCCCGTTAGATAAATGCATGTCATGTCAGTCAATTCATTATAGTAATCTCATTAATGACATTCATGTCATTACATGTATGACATGTCATTCATCTGAGTTCCAATTGCTTGCAAGTTAAATACCATGACACGAAGAACATGCTTGGAAACCATGACGTGATTGTCATGAACGACATGTGGTGACGGCATCATGGTCATCTTTTTAACTTGATATCTGTTGGGGTACATGTGGCGATACATGCGTGCGTGGCATAACAAGACATACATGGAATGACATGCTCGTGCATGTCTTATCATTAATGTCATGCCAAGCAACTTATGGCATTAATATCATGACACGCATGTCATTCATGTGATTACATTTATGCATGCAATGTCATGCAAGGTCATGCACGCATGTCACGTCAGTCATACCCAGTTGTATATCGAGTTGAACGATGACCACGACAGCATCATTGCATCCATACCATTTGAGTCATGACATAGATAACATGACAAATATGTCAGTATTGTCATTCATGTTATGCATGCATGCCCTTGCTGCAACATGGCCCTTCTGAGTTGAAGAAGCGACCATGACGACATCACGACGTAGTAGGCTAGATAGATAGATAAAGACGCTCGGAACGCCCGAAGTTCCCAATAAACGCTTCGCATTAGATGAATGTGAATGGAAAGAAAATAGAAAGAAAGGATAGAAATAAATTGAATAAAGGACAGTGAAGTAAACCGGCGCTGATCGTGCAGATAGCATACAAAGCTGTCAGAGCCAACCAGTCCCGCCGTTGACAATGTTCCAGTTGACCAAAGGCTGTGCATTCTACATATGCGCACTGTCAGATATGGGTACATACAAGACGGACGCTTCCTGATCACCACGATGCGGTGGAGCCATTGCGCTTGTTACAGCCGAAATTTCCTAGTGGAACAAGAGTGCTCAAGTTTTGAGGTGTGTTGTTAGCCGTTCGTGAGTGTATGTTTGTAAGCAACAGGCTAATCACATCATCATCGTCATTCCGATGACTTGTATCAGACTTCTCCTGGCTGTTCGTCCATTCTCAAGGAATGGTGCCTTCAGCAGCTTCGTGCCGGCTCAGCTATGTGCCAGTCCGCGTGGCGAGAAAGTTGGGCAATTTGTTGTGCGCGAATGGCGACACTAGGGCGGCATAGCCGCGCACCGCTTGTCTTGCAGGGCTTGTGCTCGTTTTCTTTACGCCATGAATGCATTACCGACACCCCCAAGCGTGTGTCATTGTGAAAGTAGTAAAGAGTTCGTTTGGATCTATGAGCATCTGTGCTTCTTTTTGTTATTCTGTTTTGTTGACGGCAATCTTCCCATTAGCTTATATATCAAAATGTCTGATCTTCCACTCTCCCACTACGATTTTGTTTCTGTGCTATCCAAAAATAAAGGCAATATCATCACTAGCGTCAAGTCGCACATCCGCTTCTCAATATAATACATGAAACTACATTCCAAATGGTTCACATCCTGTATTGGGTCACCATGTGATACGCACTCGCTCGCACACTTTTGCCTTTGTTCAACTCACGGCTCCAAGAAGTATGAAGCTCGCAGTGTCACTAAAATGCACTCGATAACGTTTATTAAACATCTTTATCGTGGGCCAAACAACATTCACGAGGAGTGGTCCGTTCAAACACATTCTCTTAGGTCGTCTCGTGAAACACTTGCGTTTCGACGCATGGTATTTTCTTTCACACAACACCCGCTTTCAAGGAAAAAAAATGAATCCGTGTCATTCAGAGGCGTACATACTTGTAACTTCATTTCATTCCTTGCAAACAGGTAGACGGCAGAGCAATTGGGTTTTGACCACGCGGAATAATATGCGCTAGGGATGGGGTGTGTGTTTACTTAGGGCCTCGGACAACGCAAGGCTGTACAATGTAACGGTTCGTTTTACGCAATTATACTTATTCGTTATCACTCAATCACTTACGACCAGGCGATACTAGCGATGACGATACTTCGTCAAAAGCGCGAGCCGTCATCATATATGCAGGCTGCGTAGTGGCGCACCTGAGACGCGGGACATTTGCATGGTGAATTCAAAAGTTCTTTTCATTCCTGAAGGCATCAGAACAGGTGGCACACCCCAAGAACCGAGTGTAGTCAGCTTGGCGATCGCAGGCAATGCAGGCCGCATACGCTTGACAAAGACTGTACACCTCTGAGCAAATGTACGCGGACCAGGGAATCTTCAATTAGGTCGATTTTCCTCTCCGCCTAAGAATGCAACTTGAAATTAAAGACTGCAGTGCGAATTTGGTATTGCGCACTTTCCACTACACTCGTCGATTTGCGTTTGCGCGTCAGAATCATGAGTAAATTAACTTTTATTTTTCGGCGAACCTATGGCCAGTATATTTTGCTCGCTGGCGCACATAGGAGGAGCGCCGTTCAGACCACTGATAAATCGCTTCTGATAAATCGCTGATACCACGAATAAATCACCCAGACCGCTAATAAGTCACCAATGATAATTCATTAGAACTGTTACGTTATCCCAGCCCCGTAGTGCTGAATGCGTTTCTTGCTTGGTCGCATATGTGTTACGTATATAATAGCGAAGAAAGCTGTCGGTGTAACTCAGGACAACCTCTTCGACGTTTCTTAATTTCCTTATCTCTGTCGCATCAAGAAGTAGGCTTTCTTAGGGACTTTATCCCCGTTCATGTAAGTGCTAAAATGATGCACGACTGAGGCGCATTTGTATATTGTTACATTACGCGGCTGCGCACGTAAAGGTGGAAGCAATACTCAGCGTGATAAGGTGACAAAAGATCTGACACGCCGTCAGTGCTTTTGTATTCTTTTTCTGACCGTATTTAATCTTGTCGCACTGAACACTACTTCCACGATGAATATCAACCAACTGGCCCAACTCGCCATTCAGGTAGATGTATTCGCGCGGCTGATACTGTGTTATCTCCGCTGAGCAGGAGTCGAACGTGCGATCGCTTCTCTCGGCGGGGTCAGTTCTCTCAACACAATGAAAACAACGCAAAAGTAGCAAACGATGATGAGAATTTGTTTTTCCGTGCAACGTGTCTTAGAGGCTTGTTGAGAAAGCTTTAGAGGAAGCACTGAAGAAACCTGGAGTTCACGCTGAACAGTAAAGATTTCTTAGCACGTCAAGAGTTGCAGGTGACCTCCAAGGTTAACACCCTTAACATTATATAAGATCGAAGCCTCGATGGCGACAAGAGAAGTTGTCCTCTTTCCTGACTGGTTATGGCAAGTAAACGAGACGATAGCTGCGACAGACGACACAAAAACAGCATGAAATAAGGTTTCGTAGCTGTTGCTGTGGAAATCTCGCGTCAGACATTTCGCTGCGCGCTAAATGGTAACAATACGCAGTTTTCGACGACTGCTTAGCTCAAAGTAGAGGTAGTGTGAGCTCACTGCTACACGCAATAAATATATTTACAGCCTGAAGTGTAAATTAGTAAACCATGGGACAACTGAGCACCCTGAGAGGCCTAAACATGCGTGCTATGCGCTGTGCAGCTTTGCGGAAAGCGTAATGAAAACTTGGTTCGTAGTTAGCTCAGCACGATTGCGTGTGAGTTGAGGCCTTGCTACACTGCGGCGCTTGACTGCTCTCAACGGCTTGGTCTGAAGTGTGTAGACCTCTACAAGCTCTAGAGTATGTGAGATATAAAAGCGGGTGTTCAGAACCGCAGCTCCTCCACAGTGTTTCGACACGGTCACAGTGGCCACATTCTAATTATTTTTCTTTGACTGGACAGACCGTACGCGGCCAGCAGTTCTTGTTGCAATGACAAAATTCTGCGATTTAAAACTCGCACGACTCCGATGAAGGAAAAACAATACGATGCAGCTCCTGATATTGTGGTGCGCTATGCCTGTTGACAGGGCGTCAGAAAAAACCGTGTGTTGCTTTTCATTGGTCAGTACGCAATGTGTTGCGACGTTTACTTCAGTCTTGTTTTACTATGTTACGGATTCAGACGTAATCTTGCATTCTCCAGCATCTCTCACGCCTTCCAGGCAAGGAAACTATCCTTACTCCAACCTACTCTGCATTGCTTAATGAACGACAGCCACCTTAGGAAAAGATTTGCACTATTCCTCATATGTGGTTCTTCGCAGTTTATACAACGGCTTCTTACGCTGTCAATAAGCTGTCTTACAGTGTCTATACGACTGCAAGTTATTGCTCTCGCACTTGGCAGTCCACATAATATGAGGCTGCTTATATCAGTGCGCATATCAATGATTGTAATCAACCAGATTACTGTAGGAAGAGGCTGGACTCCTTGTTTTCTGTAACAGCAAGACACCCGTAATATGTGAGGAGCACGAGAGAAAACACACAGTTAAAGCTACCTTGGAGTGTCCGGACCCGTCAAAAGTGCTTATGTTATGTTCTGTAAACAGGCAAAAATTTGGATATATTTTAATCGAACACGACTCGCACTGTGTATCATCTTACCATTGCAGCAATGCGTTTTTAACGGGCCGTTGGGGCAGGTTCTTGTAATAACAGAAACAAGAACAACAACAAATTTACGCACTGCCGCCTGCAATCGTAACATACCCCACAACATTTTTCAAACCGCGATAGGACATCACTTCACTGAACAGGTGTGTATTATTGTTACACACTGAAGTCCCCATGTCGAGACGTGGTCGCGTATGGCTTATGTTGAAGTGAAATGTGCTCTAGCTTGTAAACGTTATTGTGTCGGATGCTTCTTCTTGGAGGCAGAAGCGCTGTAGATACGTCACTTCGAAAGCCTTAATACTATGTGAAGGCCGGAATTTGGTCACGCATTTAATATACGATCGAGTACTGAACGTATTAATTGAAAACCGCTTCACCATGGTTTCGCTAATGGAACTGCGGCTCTTCGCTACGCATCAGAGGGACGGTAACACTACAAAAGGTAATACTTGCGTGACAAGCTGAAACAATCTCCAGACCACGCGACACAGAAGAGACGCGTCCTTGAACGCGTGTGCTCGGTATTCTTGCAAGCAGTTGTCAAGTAGACTTTACCCAAGTTTGAGGGTTACTTACCCTGCTCTACCAGCTTAACGCATAACCATCGTGTTGTGTGCACCACCATTCGCTTACCACGGAGCTCGTGCGCTGCGGCATCTCTCTTTATTCATTTTGTTGATTTTCCTGTACAAATTGTCCTACGTCAACACAGTGTGCGCGCTAGACTGGTGGTAAGTGCAACGTCTCAGGTCATTTATAAAACGCGAAAAGGTGACTTTAAGAACATGCTACACGAGTCCAAGCGCCATGCGGCCGGTAAAAAATTGTGTGGTGCTTCCATGTGAACCTCAACACATAGAGGCGGCAGCCTCGGTTCTGGTATACATGAACTGCAGAGTCTATACGCGAATGTGATGTCGCAAATGTAGTGTAGTTATTGTTCGGAACCTTCAACGCGTCTTCAAAGACGCGTTGCCTATTTTATTGTCTGTGGTTTGGGGGCCAAAAAATGGAGGTTGTATTTAGCAATTCGCTGCATATTCGCCTGCTTGAACTTTTATTGAACTGCTAATAGTGCGGCGCCTAGCTTCCCTGTGAAAAATTGTCCTATTCAATTTAAAATAGAAATTACGCTGTCAATACTGGAGATATTACGGCAACAATCTAGCGCTTGGTCATGTGATCCGTGGCTGGATGAGTATACACTGTGCAAGCAATGGTGAGCCGCGATTTCGGAATGGCCAACATGTACATGGGAATAGGCAATAGTATTGTACGACGACTGTTTCACCAGGGCACCACCAGTTAGGATTACCACTTATCTATTTTTTTTGCGCACGAATTGTATTTTTATTGCACAAGAACGAACTCGTATAGTACTTTTCTTAAATGAGCTTTCAGACACATTCGAAGTCATAGTGTTCAAGCGACTTCAATAGTTTACAGTTAATTGCAAATATTCTCTTTTTGTAAACAATCTCTCGAGTCATGATCTCGAGTGTCTCTATGTTCTGTTCTGTTGAGGGCTAACTTGAACTTCTTGTTTCAGCGTAGTATCTGCTAGTTACACTAAGGTACTTAGCTCCAACATTGTAATTTTGAGGCCCCAATGAAGCTAGTTATTTCATGCCAAAATTTGGCGTTAGGTTTACAGACATTAGTTGACATTTCCGTCGTTCAACGACGTTATCTTTTCAACGCAGCTTGCTTCACTGCAGTGATGGCTCATTGTGCGCACACATATTTGCGTGCGTCCCAAAAGAATTGCCACACCCGGGCGTGGCCTTTATGAATGTTTGCCACGATCATCTGGTACAGGCCATCAAAAGACCATGTGTGACTGTCGCGGCGTCTGCGCAGGCGTCTGCGCCTTGAAAGTCGACCGCGGAACATGTCAAATTAGAACAGCCAGTACTCCTAGCTCTCATGGCAACAGAACAACGTGAATGTGACGCGCCTGCTTTATATTGAAAGGGGCATTAAAGAAAAATATTAGGTCCAGCTAGATTGATAGGTTATTCCTCTACAAGTCCATTATTGTTTTCCTTGCGCCAATATGTCATTGTGTTGCGTACAAAATGGCCGCTGAAGGTGTCGCTACTGCTCCTCAACTTGAACTGCCCGCGCCGAAACGGAGGTGTTGACGTGTTCACCACGTGACCTCCCTCGACGCCTCCTTCTGTAAGTCGGCCATTGCTGACGTCACATGAAAGCTACTACAGCCCACAACAGGTGGCGCCAATCCGATTATCTATTTTAGTAATTTTCTCGCTTATAAAACTCTGTTCTCGCTACGAAAAACATATTGGTTTTTGCAAAAGCCTAATGTGTCAATCTAGCTTGACATAATATTTTCCTTTAGTCTCTCTTCAAGCGTCACTTTTCGTGACACATGAGTGCGCAAAAGAATCCCGGTGTGTGCGCAACTGTGACATCCGGTGCTTCATTTCTTGCGGACCGGACCTTCAAGCACCACGTGAATTTGACATCATGGGGAAAATCTGATTTTTTCGTGCACTTTCGCGGACGCACCGACATCCGAGACACCAGAATGCACGCGAACATTGATGCCCATTGAAACAATGAAACTGTGCTCGGTGTTGGCCCAATATAAACCACAGCGTGTCTGTACACGCTTACACGAGTGTGATATACAATACTGGTGCCACATGAGACTACACAGTGGCACACACACGCACACATAAATGCATGACACGCGGGAGTAACGGCCAGGACAGCACCGCAGAATGCCGAGGACAGGGGCGGGGTCTGCTTCTTTTAGAGCAGGGCGCACAAGACTCCAGCGTCCTGCATCATGTTCTGCAGCGGCACCTGCGTGTCCATCGGCAGAAGCTCGACGGTGAGCTGCCTCTCGGAGCGCTCTTGTTGGCATCTGTGGCAGTCGCACGCCACCCGAGCGCCACCCGCGGCGGAGGCTGAGGGGCCTCCCTCTCGCATGGTGGATGACGAGGCGACCACCTTGATTTCGTCACCGTCATCATCGTCGCCGTAGTCCTCGACGATGGCGCCTGGACTGTCGTCCATCGCTCGGCGACCTTGCCTCCTGCCCGCCGCCATCGCCTCCGCCTTGGCCAGCATCTGCTGCTGGTGCTGCTGGAGCTGGTGGTGGTACTGCAACCGCTGCTGCTGCTGCAGGTAGAGCTGCTGCTGCCTCTGCTGTTGCTCGAGGGCTAACAGAAGGTGCGGGTTGCACTGGGGGCAGTTCGGGTCCAGCTGCGCGGGTTGAGACTTCTTCTTGCCGAACAGCCTGAATTTCTGTGCAGTAGGGTTGGGTCAGAGGTTTGAAAGAAATAGAGACAGAGGGTAGTTTTATTATGAGAGAAAAGCCGATAGATAGGGATGAACTACTGTGTTCTAGCCTGCGGTTTTGCGTAGGGGTAAGGGCGAAACGATAAAATCACAGAGATGAAGTGAAGGTGGTGGTAAGGAAAGTACGTGTTCATGAATAAAAAAACAAGCAGAAATTGGTATTAGTTATTACAGTCGAATATTCAGTTCGCTTTCTCTCAAACATTCTACAGTGGCCTTCAAGGCCTGGCGCACATAGTATTTCGGACATGGACGGGGCTAATGGAAGAATCCGTAAGTAGTGAAAGCCTCCGTGGATAGCTGGGCAAGTAAAAGATCTTGCTTTTTATAGCGAACGTAGGATTGCCGTGGGGAGACGTGTTGGATTGTCGTTTATTCTTCACTTTTTTTAAAGCGAGTGACACTAATAATTACAAAGCTTCTAGCCTCATTTGGAAAAATGACGCTAATTCGGTGGCCGCGACGTACCAACTGCACAATCGGTAATATCTCACCAGACGTATATACGGTGGTTGGACAAACCAATCTGGCTCCGTAACAAAATTACATTTTTGAGACTCGATCATTTTGTCAAGGAACCAAACTTGCTTCAGTGGAAGCGGAGACCGGTGGGCCGGAAGAAAAGAAGGGTCAAGTTGTTTCCGCTGGCCTCGCCTCCATCTGATAGCCAGCTAACGAGTATTTCGGCGGCACTAGGAATTGTGTAACTTCCTTGCACCCGTCTGCCGCTTGGCACAGCATTGAATCACGCGTAAGAATTGACGCGTAAATGCTGTGTCAGTTTTTACCCAGGATCCAATGCGTCCCAATCCGCAGTGTCATTGTAACCACGATGACGAAGACGTGCAACATCTCCTTCTCCAGTACCCAGGACACGATACCGCGAGGTGAAGACTAAAGGCTGGTTTAGTGTTGTTAAACTATAGTCTTCTAACTCTGAAAAGAACATTTGGCCCTTGGCCAACTATATCGTGGCAGACAAGAGCCCTTGGGGATTATACAATCTTTTGGCGAAAAATAATCAAGAATATTAGGCTCATGCTAAACGTTCGCGGTTGACCTTTTCCTTTTAATATTCCTGAATTTCCCTTTATATACCTGAGGTTTTATATGTCGTATGTGTGTAGCTCACGCCTTATTTGGTTATATGTTGTTATTTGTCTTGCTATGTAGATATATGTAGATACGTCAGCCGTTTCTTTTGCGAAAGAGAGCTTATGCGCGTGTATACAAATTATTTTGTGCACTTTCACTTCTTTACAGAACTGTGTGTCCTCTCACTCACTTTTGCGCACAGAACTCTGCAAATGGTCGTGCTATTTGACTGTCTCCAGTGCTTATCACTTTTGTCTCGTCTGTGCTTTTAGTTTTGTTTGCCATGCCAAGAGGACTACATAGCCGGGGCAAGTAATGCCAACGTCTCTTTTGATTTCATAATACTAATAAAGAAAAGGCACTCCTTGGCGTTATAAATATCTGCATTGCTAAAGAGAGTAGTTAAGTTAGTTTCACTTAGCGTGTCATGCCCATTTGGAGGACTCATTATTATTAGGATGCTCTTGAAATATCTCTGAACTAGCGATGCTGCAGGGTGTTGTCGAGATGTCGTACAGCTCGAAGGTCAACCCGTGAACAGCACAGTGTTTGGCAGTGCGTTAAAGGCTAAATAACCGAAAGGCCACGTCTTATGGCATACAGTAACACTATCCGGGAATATAACGCTCCATTTGTAATGTTTCAGAATGCTCAACAGAGGGAGCAGTTGGGCTTACAATATTTCTAAAGACTCAGAATGCCGAGCTGTTAGCTCTGCCAGCAAACGTTGCTCTTCTGCTCAATTGTGTCACGAGTATGTTCAGCGATGAGTTGCCAGTCCACCCTCTCTGCCTATCTTAGCGCTTTTCCTGACTTCCTTTTTTTCCAGCTCGGCTCCGCGAATAGGCTGTCAAGTCTTCTAGTTGAAGCAGTTTCAAGGACACTTGAAAGCAGCTTAATAATTAGCGCGCATACTCTCACCACTTAGAGCCCGTAACCGCAACATGCAACGCATGTGGGACTACTTAAATCGATAATGAGAATGAGGGCAACACTATACAAGTAAAAAAAAAAGTTAATTGCTAAGTCTTCTGTCAAAACTTCATTTTGATTCGTTTGACGGAAAGCTGTTTAATACTGGCGGAGAGATCAAAGTTAAAACCACTTCCTTGTGAATTTCGCGCTAGAACAGCAGCGCCGGCAGGCCAGCGCGACGTCGTGCATTAAGTATTTTTCTCGTAATTCGGAACGTATTAGCGCAGAAAGATTTCTCGAAACTCCCTGCCCTAACTAAGCCTCTTGTTCTTTTTAGATGCAATGGAATTTTCTGTACCAATAAACAATGAATTACACACCCAAACAGAATGTATCAATACCCATGACATTACTAAGAGTCATTGGGCAAACATCCGGGTGATGTCGGTGCCCTTAAGTCGTTTGTGAGTTAATACGCCTTCCCTCTGTGAGTGACCGTTGTGCTATTGCAAAAGCAAAATTTACTAGCTCAACTTAACTCAATAGTTACATTTAGTGTCCCTTTAATATTAACGTTTCTTTTAACGTTACACAAGCTTTACATAAGACACGTGCTGCTATAAGTCGACATTTCGCTACCCCTTTTCCACTCGCCGCCTCTTTCTAGATGCCTCAATTGTACGCCTAGATTGACACACCTCTGCGCACGCCCTTGTCGGTTGCCTTATACCGTATATGCTCGAGTAAGGGCCGCACTCCTGAAGGAGCCGGACCACCAAATTGACAGCTCAAACTACGAAAAAAACACTGGTTAGAAATCGAAAAACGAAACAAAGCCTGTCTTTTCAATTATGAGTACGTGGTGCGTGGATTCTTCAGACTGCGTTGTGAAACGCTTTAAAGTCACAGGCATATTAAACGCCATGGATGGACATGGGCACGGAGGGCCACTGTATCCACGAGTGAGCTAAACCAATCCGAGCCTGAGCAGTGGTGGCAGTGCCAGTGGTAACGACTAGACGGAGGCCAGCATAACATTCGCATGCATAACAAAACAAACAAATGCATTATGAAAACAATAGCGATTGCGCTCCTTGTAACAAGGGATCACAAGGATTATGTACGGACGGAAATCGGCAACCTGTGCAAGGGCGGCACCTCGTTAATATTAGAGAAAAAATAAAATAAAATGCCGTTCTTAAATGAGTGCATATGATAGTTCCGGCGACGACAGTCGTGGTCCTTGCAGTTTTGCGATAGACCACTCTTAGACTGCCCGCTGTCTTATCTTGTTCCAATTTTTTCTTTGTTAAAGCACGCGAGAAGCAAATGCGCGGAAACAATAACGAATGCATCCTTTGTGTGATAAGAACCTAGTACAATATAATAATAACACGCGAAAAAAAGAATGCATGGCAACAAACTACCTCTTAATATCCACAGTTACTAATCCTGACACCTATATGTTGTATCTTCCAACGTGGAATAATGGAACAGCTACCGCACAAAATATGCAGCATGCTTACAAGTTTTTAGTTGCTGAGACCGACACGAGATTACTGCCTTTTAGCTAGTATCTACGCCCGCGAAACACGTCAATCAGACCTTATGTATAGTCGCGCAAATTTTAGTCCCTTCTGAGCGCATAGTTACAGCGTATCGCCGAGTTCGAAGAAGCCGTTGAGCACCAGCTAAGCCTCTAACATGCCTCGGACAAGCCTGATCGGTGTTCTGCAC
Organism: Dermacentor albipictus; assembly: GCF_038994185.2. Lineage (NCBI taxonomy): Eukaryota > Metazoa > Arthropoda > Arachnida > Ixodida > Ixodidae > Dermacentor > Dermacentor albipictus. Next base: position 83,915,536 of record NC_091824.1, on the reverse strand, counting down.
AATGCAACGATTGTAAGTCTCGAAACACGGGCTGTTTCTGAGGAACAAAAAGCTCCAACGGCGAAACCAGATGGTGCTTGTTGCGTGGAGCGTGTTCTGTTTCCTCGAAACCGCAGCATCCACGCGTACACTAGTGAGTTCGTAAACCTTCTAGAGAGAGCCGGCTGTATAGGATGAAAAAGTTAAGCTTTGCACGATCGTGACTGCAGTCGCAATCCTTGGAGCTCCATAGAGTTCACCCTGCATATTTATCGCTAGATTGGACGCTGAAGCTATATTTTATGCAGCAACTCTCTTCATCCAAACAACTTACTTCTGTGACTGTAATAATAATTTACTTAGCTATAATACTTCGTGTTATATTACTCCTATCTTTATTGTATTGTAAACTTGCATTGCTTGGTTTTACAGAACCCGCCGTGGTTTTTTTACCCGCCGTGGTTGCTCAGTGGCTATGGTGTTGGGCTGCTGAGCACGAGGTTGCGGGATCGAATCCCGGCCACGGCGGCCGCATTTTGATGGGGGCGAAATGCGAAAACACCCGTGTGCTTAGATTTAGGTGCACGTTAAAGAACCCCAGGTGGTCAAAATTTCCGGAGTCCTCCACTACGGCGTGCCTCATAATCACAAAGTGGTTTTGGCACGTAAAACCCCAAATATTATTATTATTATTATATTTTACCGAAGTCTTCTCTGCAATTTTTTTGTCTTACTAAACAGCTTTACATTTTCCTGTCTTTCGCACTGTTCCTTATATTTCCTTTTTCAAGTTGTCTGTAACGTCACCGCGACCACTGCTTGATCTATATCTCGTTGTTGTTATTTTTTCATTTTTTTTTCATGTATGGGAGTCCCCCTGACAGTTTCTAACTTTGGGGCTCCCTGTGCACTACTTATTTTGTATGCAATTCTTTGTAAAACTGACATCGTTGATGAATAAACTTGAACTTGAACATGAAAGTGAGAGCGACGCCCGGTCGCGGATAGCATCTATAACGTGCACGGCCGTGCTAACTCCGACGTACGCCCCATCGCACTTACGGGAACACTCTTCCGCCAATCGCGTTATAGAGTTTGAACGCTTCAGGATTTGTGCTTTGCATGGGCCCACGTGTGGAGCGATGCTGTAAGAACGATGGGTGTTTCGCAAGCTATATAGTATACTGTGGACATATTGAGTAGGAGAATGACCTATAATACGACGTGCTGTCCTTACTGCATGCTATACTTTATGAAAACTCGCATGACGTGCATCGTGTACACTTCCGTGATAACGTTGTGTCAAAATATTGTGATTTCAAGATGTTTTGCTTGCTGCCAAGTCGCTTTCTCATACTTGTTTTTAATATATCCTATACCAGAATAGTATTTTTGGAATACAGGCGGTTATCAGTGCCAACAGGTCATCTATAAAGGCCACCTATATCTGTAATTTTCTTTCGTGTTCAGGAACATGGCCAAAGAATTATCAGTGTTGAAATAATAATTATTATATAATTTAAACTCAAAGGATGGTTGATCGAGCCAAGAATGGCCACTAATGACAAGAACATTCAAAACGACGTAGACACAGGCGCGTCTTTTTCATTGTTCTTTGCGGTTAGCACCGTTTCTATGCGCTATAGTTGCGTGTCATAGATTCACTATTCCAACTCACCCAAGTCCATAACATAGGAATTTGATACACACGCACCGGCAATGTGTTGAAAATGACGACCAAGCAGCCAAGCTTCAGTCGTACTTCATGCCAAAATTCGTGCTCAAATTGTTCTTTATCATGATGAGTGCGACTAGAGAGGGCAACAATTATCACTAAATAAATATTGTGATTTACTCAGCAAATCACAAAACATGCGGCTAGCTTATGCTACATTCTGCACAGTAGCGAACGTAGTATAGACCAGCCGCTTGTCTGTAAACAAAGGGCTTGTTAAAATGCGGCGGAATCACAAGCCATTGCGGAAAAACAGCCAATCAAGAGGCGTACAAGGAACCGAACCTTGAAGTTTGCTGTGTGTATCACCATCTACACCTTAACTATTTCATCGCTTGGGCGGCAGGCCGATGCGTGAGCTTGACCTCGTTACGCTCCTTGCATAGGAGCACAATTAGGCTCGCAGCTGTGAGCCAGATTGCCGTCTGAGCTCTCCGGTAAATTTACGTATATGGTCCCTTTCCAGAAGAAACCAAATCTCAAAAAAAAAATGTTTTAGAAAATTCAGCGTACCTTTTTTTTCCCCGTAATTCTGCATAAGTTGAAAATGCTGAACCCAATGTAAACTCTGGAGTGCATGGTAAGCATAGGTTCTGACCAATCGTGACATCGAGTTAATAATTTGTGAAGATGGCCAGCCAGTCACGCGGTTATTTGTTTATGAATCGCGGTTATGAAAATATACAAGTGTAGTTATGGCCTCTTAAGCAACCACACGGAGAGAGAGAGGAACATTAACGACAGAAAGATGGTGAGGTCGTCTTGAGTGATTGGACTCTGGCGTGCAATACCTTACGCTGGGGTGGGGGTCTGGAGGAACAACAGAAGTTGGATGCGAAAAGAAAGAAAATGAAAATGGCTAAGTTCGTGATAGTTGAACAGTATACTGCTGTCGTGTCACGCGTGGGTCGATAGAGAGAAAGACAGATAGAAAGAGAGACAAGTGAAGCTGGAAAGCCAGGGGGATTCACCGCAGTGAAAATCCTGTTTGCTACACTACACTGGGATGTGGGGGGGGGGAGGCTACGAGATAAAAAAAAGTATATATATATATATATATATATATATATATATATATATATATATATATATATATATATATATATATATATATATATATATATATAAGAGAGAGAGAGAGAGAGAGAGAGAGAGACGGGGGGCACAGGCACCACGATCACAGCCGGTAATTATATAACTGCGGATTATCACCGCAAATGGTCACTTGCACCACAAAACCATTCAGGGGCAAGGGTCGAGATAGATGAAGGAGAGAACAGACAGTGGTCAAGTCCACTGACTCGTCTATAGCGTGCATATTTAACAACGAAACGTCACAAGTTGCTGTGCACGTGATATTTCCCTTCCCCGCCGAGTCAAAGACCGGCCAAGACCCACGCACTAGGGCCTCCAGAGCGGTGCCTTTCCGGATGACGGAAGGATCAGTGAATCACGCATCAACACGCACAACGACAACGCACCTCGGTACGGAACGGGTGTGCTCATCAGAAAGCACAGAGAGAGAGAGAGAGAGAGAGAGAGAGAGAGAGAGAGAGAGAGAGAGAGAGAGAGAGAGATGAAAACTGTGTCAGTAAAGAAAGGAGGCGCATCTGATGGTTTCCTTGTTCACCCTTCCTTTTCGTTCGGCCTGCCACTAGTGTGCTCTTCTTTTTTTCTTCTATAATTCGACGACACACGTTGAACTTTCTCAGTTTTTGTGCTAGTGTGTTTTTCTTCAATTGTATTTTAGTCTTCCGAATAAGTGATTCCTGTTATTTAAGTGACCCTATGCCGTATCTTGACGGATCCGAAATTGAAAAACGCTTGTGCTGAATTCTTAGATTGTCACCGACTTGTAGTCAGTGACAAACTAAGAATTCAGTGTGAGCTCCACCCAGGAAAACGCAATGCACCTGCTGTTCACCTCTGAAAGAGATCAGAGCCAGCTGAAGTACGCACTCTCGTAGTGAGTTTGCTCTGCTACGGCAAATTGCAGGCTCGCAGGAAAATAAAAGCCCTTTGTTCCTAGCTAAAATATTATGTTTGGCTGACCACTAATGTCAGAACTCCCATAGAATTTCCCAAGACGTTCAAGTTTAATCCTAAAGCCAGTGACAGAAAGACAGGTCTGTCCATAAAAAGAAAAAAAAAGGAAAAGATAACAGTAAGGGAACTAAAGTTTTCAGAACACGCAAAACCACTTTTACGTAACAGAAATAAAGAAACATAATTGGCTATCGGACCTGAGCGAATTGTGCTTGAGTTAGACATCATGCCAATAACCTTTTTATTCTTACGTTGTCACCGACTATAGATTTAGTTGAGCTAGAAAGAACACCAGGTGGTCGAGATTAACCCGGAGCGCTCTACTACGGCGTCTCTCTTGATGAGGGCTATCTGATTCTAGTTTAGAACTAAGGTTGAACAACGCTGATTAAACAAGGACACGAAGAAAAAGATGCCACGGAGAAGCGCCGACTACCAACGGGAAGTTTATTTGTTGTTGAACAGCCATTTTATGCCGTTCCCAGTATTGGCATGAGTGCACCAGTGACATATACATCAGCAAAATCATAATATCTATTGCAAAAACAACTACTTCTTTTTCCGGCCGAGCAAGAGAGGGAGGGCTTACAGAGTTATCCCCTGAGAGGAAAAGGGAGATAATAGAGGCATATCAAATTCGAAAAGGAGAAGATAACTACATGAGTAAGCACTCCCTGTCTTGCTTTGTCGAAAAAAGAAGCAGCTTTCTCTTTTGCAATAAAGATTATGATTTTGCTGGTGTATGTGTGACTGGTGCACTCATGCCTATACTGGGAATGGTATGAAATGTCTGTTGAACATCAAATAAACTTCCCGCAGTCAGTGGTTGTTCATGGTATTTGTTTCTTCGTGTCCTTGATTCATTCGCGCCGTTCCACCTCCCCAGTTCTCTTATTACCCACTGCGCTGTATCGGCACGTTGAATCCCACACCTCGACTATAATTTGATTTCCAAAGTGATCCCGTGTTATTGGAAGCGTCCCTTCACGTTCCTCTTCGCGATTATATGGCAGTTGCAGCCTCCCCAAGGGTCTCTTCCTTTCTCCCACACCCGCCGGTCCGACGACGCAACGCCGCGTGACAAGGCATCACCTTCGACACTCCGCGGAGGTTGCTCACCACGGTAAACAACGATGCAAGAGAGAGAGAGAGAGAGAGAGAGAGGAGGGTTTCGCGACCGAGGGGTACGCTGCGCTGACATCGGATCGGGCCAGAGCACGGACGACCTCGGGGGCCCTGCTGGCGCGGCGGCAGCCGCTTGTTTCGCTTCAAATTGGGTCAAGTCCTCGCGCGCGCGCGCGCGTTGCTCACGCCAGCAGCCCCAACGTCGCCCGTACGCGAGTGGTGCGCGGAGTCGCCGATGCGCACAGCAGCTCGCGTCACGGCCCAAAATGGAGTCGCAGTGCGCGCGACTGTGGTCCCGCTTCTGCGCGTGGCGGTGGTGGTGAAAAGCATTTATTGGGCTATAGATACAGAGAGGTGCTCGGGGACAGACCTCTAGTTGGTCGCGCCCCTTGCAGTACTGGGCGGAGTCTCTCATTCCGGGACCCCGTTGGTCTTGACCGCTACGCAGGTCCGCCGAACTAGGGCTTGTTGGGCCGATAGTTCCGGCGGCCGCACTTCTCGGGCGCGCACGCGAGTGCGACCAACCGGTGGTCACGTGCGAGCGCAGTGCCGTACGCAGATTCGACGGGCGAATGATAAACGGTGGAAGCACAACCACCGGAAGACCAACGTGTGGGGCGGCGACAGGATCACGTCTCGGTCAAACTCGTGACTCCAAGACAACACGATGCGTCTTTAGTAAATGAGCACGAATGTTTTAAATATCGTCCAGTTCGTTTTTCCCTGGGTCTTCTTCCCTGTATGTAAGCTAATAAAGCTGACTTATTGATTGATTGGTTGATTGATTGGTGGATTGACTGACTGAAACCGTTGACGCAGCTCGACGAAGTCGACTAGAGAGTGATGTTTTCAAAGTTTTTGTACTCTGAGTAAATGACGTTAGGTGAAGGACCTGCAGGTTTTACTGTTGTATAGAAACTACGGAAAGTACACAACGTCGTTGTTACGTTTATGCTTTCGTTACAGTAGGCTTTGCAGCGGAAACCTTAGTACATTTATGTGGCACCCTAGGATGGCGTTGGAGACATGAATGGAAATGTTTACTTGGAGAATGCCTTCACGGCTTTCGGGAAGTGATTCTTGCTTGTAAGAAGTAAGGAAGGGTACTGCGTGAGACGCGCTGTTAACTGTATTTAACATTGCTGTAGGCAGGGCCAGAGGTGTAAAACAGTCGAGGGCAGTGAGGAATCGCAGAGCGCTCGAAGTAGTAGTTATGAGCGCGGTAGCGCAGAGCGAGGACAATGATAAATAAATTTTGTGCTTTTTACGTGCCAAAAACACGATATTATGAGATACGCCGTATAGTGGGGGACTCCAGATTAATTTTGACCACCGACTGTGGTCGAAATTCTTGAACGTGCACCCAATGCACGGTACAGGGGTGTTTTTGCATTTCGCCCGCAACGAAATGCGCCCTTCGTGGCCGGGATTTGAACTCGTGCGTTCGGGCGTGCAGTGCAACGTCAAAGCCACTACGTGAGCACGGCGGGTAAGAGGACAATGAAGAAAACGGCACGGGCGCTGACTCACAACTGTATGCAGCTGCGCGGAACGCAGCTGCAACCTTACAACGAAGATCAGAAAGACCAAAAAGTGAAGGGGAGGACGCAATCGATAGCCATCTACACTCGTCACAGGTCACCCCATTTTAGAAGCAGTTGAGGTGTGGAATCTAATCGACCCTATGTATACATAATTCATGTGAGCTGTCACGCGCGCACTTCACGCAAATTAAGTTTTTCACATGATTACGCTTCTTCTCGTGCTTTACTTTTTCCTTGTGTTTCGTGTTCTTCTGTTATTCTTTTTATGCGAAGCATATTACGAGAGCTCAACCCAGCTCCTCAAGCGCGGCGGTGTCGCCTTCAATACCACGTGACCCCGTGACGTCACGACAGAGGAGAAGTGGCTTTGGCTCAACTCTTGCAAGATGGGCTGGGTGGGAATCGAACCAGGGTCTCCGGAGTGTGAGACGGAGACGCTACCACTGAGCCACGAGTACGATGCTTCAAAGCGGAACAAAAGCGCCTCTAGTGAATGCGGTGTTGCCTTAGAAACGAGCTGTTTCTAAGGCTCAGGCGTGCGTCGCTTGCTCAGGCGCACATTTCGTTGCCGCGCCGAACGCTGCGTTGCTCGACGCTCACCGCGTCCAATGCGGGGCGCGTAGTCGCTGCGCCGTAGCTCATTGTCTTACACCCCTTCGCGGGTCGACCCACGTCCTCGTAGAACTGGTACCGCGAAGAAAGAAAGATTGTAGCTTGTTTGTATTAAATGTGTACAGCTCTCCCAGACAAAGAAAATGCGACTTCGGGGATCTCTTCGCGACGACGCTACGTAAAATTAAGAACAACCCGCTGTTGATCGTGGGGGACTTTAACGCTCACCACACGGCATGGGGATATAAGCAGACTTCGATTAAAGGTAGGAAATTGTGGGACGACATACAAACTCATAATCTGGATTTAATAACCGACCCGATGCAGCCTACGAGGAAGGGAAATAGTGTCGCGTGTGATACGACACCGGATCTCACCTTGACGGGGAGCGGCACTAAAGCCACGTGGTGCAATACAAACGAAGACTTAGGCAGCGATCACAAAATCATAGAAGTGGTGGTAGAAGGAGGCCCGTCAACCTCCCGAAAAAGGAGGGTGGAGGCTGTAAATTGGGACTCTTTCAGGGCACTCAGGGGAGACCCGGCTCCCATCTCTGATATTGCAGAGTGGAGCGATGGCGTAGTGCGCACTGTTAAAGAGGCCACCGAAGTGGTGGAAACGGAGGGGGACAACGAAGCGGTAGACAGGAGATTAGTTAATCTCTGGAGGAAAAAGAAAACGCTGGAGGACCGACTTCGACAGAGGAGATGGGATCGAAATATCAGGAAACAGATAGCGGCTTTAAATGAGGACATTGAAGAGCACGCCGTCACGCTCACGAAGCAAAATTGGGGAAACGTATGCGATCAGATGGAGAGGAATATGAGTACCGCGGGGACGTGGCGACTTCTTCGCCACCTCTTAGATCCGGATAGCACAAAGTCAGCGTCAAAACAACAGCTGGAAAGAATGGCACATCAGTTTGATGGCACTAAGAAGGAACTCTTAGAAGAAGTTAGGAATAGGTACATCAATCCCGCCGGACCTGAACCCCTCCCGGACTACGGAGGGGGAGAGAATTCGGAATTAGACGCCCCCATCACACTGGCTGAGGTCAGGGCGGAGATTTATCGGCTACGGACTAAGTCAGCGGCAGGGCCGGACAGAGTGAGCAACAAAATGCTCCGTAATTTAGACGACAGCTCAATCGCCAACCTCGCAACGTACATGCAGGAGTGCTGGGAGACGGGGACGATACCGCAGGAGTGGAAACTCGCCAACCTCATTTTCATTCCCAAGCCGGGCAAAAAACTGGGCTTCGAGAACCTCAGGCCTATATCGCTCACCTCCTGCGTGCGTAAGCTTATGGAGCACGTCGTTCTGACGCGGCTCAATAGGTACATGGAGGACAATGGTCTGTATCCGGACACCATGATCGGTTTTCGACCAAAGTTATCGGCATGTGACGTGATGCTGCAGCTCAAAGACCAAATTATAGACAAGCAAACACGAGACACGAAAGTGATCGTGGGGTTAGATGTGGCAAAGGCATTCGACAACGTGCGGCACGTGTCCATCTTGGAGAATTTGAACTCGCTCAATGTCGGGAAGAGAGTGTACGATTACATCAAGGACTTTCTTACCAACAGGAAAGCCACTCTCAAGATAGGGGAAGAATCTATAAAGAGCATTGACCTGGGTAACGTGGGGACGCCGCAGGGCTCGGTCTTATCACCTACCCTCTTCAACATTGTCATGTTGAAACTCCCCGAACGGTTGGGGGAAATCGAGAATCTAAACTTTACCATATACGCGGATGACTTAACACTATGGATAAACAAGGGCAGTGATGGGCAAATTGAAAGCTCCCTGCAAAATGCAATTGACATTATCGAGGAGTACCTGAAACCCAAAGGACTTAAATGTTCGGCCGAAAAGTCGGAAGTACTGTTCCTGATGCCCCCCGGAAAACAGCGGCTTCACCAAAGGCGCGAAGCGGGCATCCACCTGTATGCCCCCCGGAAAACAGCGGCTTCACCAAAGGCGCGAAGCGGGCATCCACCTGTACGTTAACGGCGCCGAGATCCCCGCGGTCGACAGTATCCGCGTCCTCGGGCTGAGGATTCAGGCAAACCGGAAAAATTATGAAACGCTTGCTAGGTTAGAAGCCAGTTCAAATCAAACGTGTCGTCTTATCAGGCGAATAGCGAACAGGCACGCTGGGATGAAGGAGGCGAATCTCCTGAGGCTAGCACAAGCCTTTGTAATCAGTAGGATAGTGTACGTGGCACCCTACCTCAAGCTCAGTTCTGTAGAACGGAACAAGCTCGAAATCATTATTAGGAAAAGTGTCAAGGTCGCGCTCGGACTCCCCCCGAACACGCCCACCGGCAAACTTATGCAGCTGGGTGTGTCGAACACTCTCGAGGAACTGATTGAGGCTGCCGTTACCGCGCAGCACCAAAGGCTACTTGGATCTAAAACAGGTAGGAAAATTTTAGAGAAATTAGGCTACAAGCCAAAACATGAGCAAGTGCGCTCAGGCGACATACCCAGACAGATCAGGGACAAGATAAAAATACCTCCGCTACCCAGAAACATGAACCCTGCCTTTCACGACGGCAGACGTAAAGACAGGGCAGAGGCATTACAAGCTAGATACACTTGTCGACAGGACGTCCTATATACGGACGCTGCGGAATATGCAAGCAAAGCGGCACACGCGGCCGTGGCGGTTAGAGAAGATGGAACACCGGTGGCGTGCTGCACAGTCAGTGGCGTCGAGACGGTTGAAGCTGAGGAAGTAGCCATAGCCTTGGCCCTCAGCCAAAGGGGGGTAAATGTGGTCATCAGCGACTCCAAAAACGCTGTGAGAAATTACGAATCGGGGAGGGTGACGGAGACTGCCATCCGTATATTAAACAGGGAAGGAGGACCCCGGCAGCTTGTTCTGCTCGTTTGGGCACCAGCTCACCAGGGACTTAGAGGGAACGAGGAGGCTCATTCGGTCGCCCGAGGTCTCACTTACCGGTCGACCCCCGGAAGCCCCCAAACCACCGAAACTATAATCAGAAGAGAGGATATGCGCGCATACCATGAAATCATAGCATACTATAGACTCAATCGCCAAATCTACCCGGGAGCGGACAGAACGCTCAGTAAGAAAGATGAGGTGATGTGGAGGAAATTGCAGACGGGGGTTTTTCCAAACCCCGTACTCTACAGCAAGTGGCATCCAGGAGTGTACAGGTCAAAGTGCAGGTTCTGTGATGAGGCAGCAAATCTGGTTCACATGGTGTGGACATGTCCGGCTAAACATGATAACTCGCGAACTCTAGAATCCTGGGAGGCTTTGCTCCGCAGCCCAGACCCCAACGTCCAGCGGGACATCATCGGTCAAGCCCTTGCTGCTGCTGCGTCTCAAGGCATTCCGGCCGACGGCTAGGGGCGAAGGGGGAGAAGCATTTCTCTTCTGACGTTCATTGACTGGTGTTTTTAATAAAGTTCTTCCTCCTCCTCCTTCGCGGGTCGACGGGAACGCTGTCGCGTTCCACTCTTGAAGGCGAAGCAGAGTAACGCATGAGTTGTTTCTTCGTCTAGCCGAACCAAATATAGCCAAGCAACAGCAGTTCACCAGGCTAAACAGTGGTTCAACAAGTAAAATAAAGGCTAGTATGCTTCGCATCCTGGGCTTAGCCTTACCTAAGCCACAGCCATTTTTTTTCTGCTAGCCCGAGTGAATTACTTGCTGGCCCCCTATATATGCTTGGTCGCATTTTCAAAAATAACTGTTGTTTTTCTTTTTGTCACTGAGGATGCCGGAAGATTGCATAACTGTCTCCCCTTCTTGATATGGTAGGCTTCGAGCATAATTATTTTCTCTGTCCAAGTTTTCCTTTCCTCACAGAACGCCACACGAACGCGGAGAAACGTAGATGAGCTCTTAAACGGACCAAAAAAACAAAAAATATTTGAACTGTACAACCACCCTTCTACACGCACTCGCGGACAACTTTTTGGGGGCGAAATGCGAAAACACCCGTCTATTTAGCTTTAGGTGCGCGTTAAAGAACCCCAGGTGATCGAAATTTCCGGAACCCTACTCTATGGCGTGCCTCATAATCAGAAAATGATTCTGGCACATGAAACCCCATAATTTAATTCTCTGTGGCAATGAAGGGAAGGCTACGGGGGCGGAGCTTCTGCACATGTGTTATCGCGCCAAGTAGTCCGCCAGCGTTTGACAGTGCTTCTGGTTGCTCGGGACAGACGCTGAATCGACGCAGCTTCCATGTGCGACGGTGTCGCGTTTGTCCAGACGCGGAAGGTACAAGCAGCAAAATAAGTAAACTTTTACATTCACTGGTGTGTTTTGTCGTATTTAACCACTGCTAATAAGGAGGTTTACGTTTTCTCTAGCCGAGCTTAAACTAACGTGGATGAAAACACGGGACTCTTTTCAGAAGCGCTCTCTCTTCTGAGCGCTTTGCCTCCGTAGCTTTCCCTTCATCGCTACAGAAAGTTGCCCGCGAGTATATGCACTTCTTCAACGATGAAGCCCTGAGCGCCGCCATAATACCCTCTGGGTTGTGCTAACTGCGCGTGAACCCCTGCGCAGAAGCATTTGAGGAGCTGGCGCACGTGCCTGTGTGCTCCTGCGCCCCAGCCCATAGAGGAGGTTCTCCCTATTTCCCATGAAAATGTTTATATTACCAATAAAACCCCTCCTACCGTGGCAAGAGGCACGGTAAGCTATAGAAAATGTGCAAACACGGAAAACAGGTGGCGACGCCGCTTTGAAATTCCCGCACCCGACCGCCGTGACGTCACCGATTTTGATGACGTCTGCTCGGCGATAGTTAATTTTCTTGTCGGTACAGATCGACTGTATTGTATTTCAAACGGCTTTTACTTGGCGATCATGACCCAATTTCAAATAACTTTCAAATCCGTGTCTCGCAGTGACGCATCGGCGCTAAGATTCTAAAGAATATTATTTTAATATGAAAAACGGAACTTCATTAACTTTCGTTTTCTTTCTATTGTTAAGGTTATTAGCCCGAAATGAACGAAGCTAGTTTAAAAAGTTTAAAGTGCCCGGACTTTACGCTTGTACCAAACCCTGGTCCGGTGTTCGTGGAGGACCATAGAGTACCCGGGAAACACCAGAGCAGCTCGGCGACGACATAGCACAAAGATCATCGAAGATGTTCACGATCTTCTAGCCAGCGACGAGTTCGATCTCGCGCGGCTCCACAGCATTCTTCAGGGCCTCTAGAAAAGCAACGACGAGCACGCCAATGCCAACGAAATTCTGCAGGCAGATATTGACTGATGACGAGATGACTGCTGACATTGACTCTGTGCCGGATTTCTGGTGGAGAAGTGTTGCTGGCCATGTCGTTCAGTTAATCGACTGTGATTTCAAAAGCTTCAAGAAAGTTGGCCATGGTGCCTTCGATGTCACGCAAAATCTCCTGGACTGAAGCTTCTGGTCTCGCCTCCACTAACGTGGAAAGGCTCGTAGAACAGCAAGAGCAAGCGAATATATTCGGAGCACTGTGGAACACCAGATCAGACAACCTAACTTTGAACGTCGATTGTGTTATTGAATGTCTGCAAGGAGCTCAGTCAATGAATCGGTTCGTCCTGCAGACCTCCGCTCCTCTGTTCGATCCTGTAGGTCTTGTGGCTCCATTTATGATCAACAGCAAGATCCTGTTTCAGCGCATTTGGCAAAAGGGCCGTGATTAGAATAGTGAGATTCCGACAGAACTTGCCAAATTAAGAGTGGAATACGTGGTGCGAAGAAGTCCCTCATATTGAGACTTTCAGAGCCCAGGGTTTGTTTAGTAACTAGCTACTGGCAGTCATATGAGCTCCACGTTTTCACAGACGCAAGCGACGCAGCCTGTGGTGCTCTGGCTTAACCGAGGAAGAACCAGGAAGGAGCACCTGATCTGTAAAGATGCGCATGGGAAAAGCTTGCGTAACTGTGCTAAAACAGCTTTCACTTCCTTGGCTCGAGCCTACTGGAGCTTCACTGGGTGCCCGACTTGGGAAGCTTATAACGGACACACTCGAATCCCTTCTTCGAAATAATATTTTTTGACCGATTCAACGATGGCTTTTCGTTGGATTCGAAGTGTCGCTACGAGGTGGTAACAGTGCGTCAAAAACAGGGTCACCGAAATTCATGATAGCACTGACTCATCTCAGTGGAACAACTCTTCTGGAAAAGAAAACCCAGCAGACCTAGTTTCGCGGGGCACTTCGGCCCGGTCTCTGATTCACACCGAAATTCGGTGGAGAGGACCGGCTTGGTTAGCGTGACAGGAAGAATGGCCCGAGCAGTCGGCTGGCCAACCTGACTACCTTACAAGACGAGGAGTGACAAGTAGACGCTGTTACGCTCTATGCTTCATCTGCATTGGTGCCCCGGGTCTTCGATTTGTCGAGACATATTTCTTGGTTGCGGGTGCTACGGGTCACAGCATGGATAGTGAGGTTTGTAGTAGCCCGCAGTGGCCTGCCAACTCGCCAAAGAGCGCCTAACATCGGAAGAGCTTGCCGATTCTGAAACTTATTGACTTTCAATTACCCAAAAGCAGCGATTTCGGCTTGAAATATCAGCCCTCCGAAAAGGACGCGATCTTCACACGGCATCTAAAATAAAATATTTGTACCCCTTTCTTGCGGAGGAGAATGGTTTGCTGCGGATTTAAACAAGAATTTGCGAATGTCGCGGTCCAGGACGGCATCAAGCTCCCCATAATGCTTCCCGGTGACCACCGGCCGCGCCACCGAACTCATCGCAGCGTGCTTGCACAGGAAGCTTTATAACGCGGGAGTCGCAACGACCATCGCAGAACTCCGCAAGCGCTTCTGGGTGACGTATACGCGAAGTGGTGCGTGAAAAGGGTGATCGGGCGGTGTACCTGGTGCGCACGCTTGAAGGCGAAGACGGCGACGGCTCCAATGGCAGCCCAACCTGCTGACCGAGCGAATGCGTCTAACCCGTTTGACATTGTTGGTGTGGATTTTACTGGACCAGTATACCTGAAATGTGAGCCTACACAGAAATCCTACATCGTGCTGTTTACTTGCGTGGTAGTTCGGGCTATTCACCTGGAACTTGTCTTGTCCTCAAGGGCCGACAGTTTCTTACAGGCTTTCCGGCATTTTGCAGCACGTCGTGGATTTCCCGCGGTGATCTACTCTGAAAATGATCTGGGCTTTAAGTGTGCTTCTCGCGAACTTCGCGCTGGGTATGACACTGTTTAAGGAAGTGAGCTTGGCGATTATCCGTCGGCTCGTCGCATTACGCGGAAGTTCTCTGCTGAACGTGCTCCTTCGTGGAGTGGATTTTGGGTCCGTATGGTGCGGTCAGTGAGTTTGAGGAAAAGCTCTAGGAAGGTCATTTCTAGATTATGATAACATGAGCACAGTCCTAACAGAAATTGAAGTGATCATAAACACTAGACAACTGACGCATTCATATCCCGCATCAGAGAAACCAGAAGTCGTGACACCTGCCCATTTCTCACATGGCAAGCGATTGATGGCACTTCCTTACATGCAAACTGTGACCCTAGTGTCTAGCTGCCATACTTAGTTGCTTATAACATGGATACAGCGCCAAGAGATGCAAATGACTTCTGGAATCGCTGATAGAAGAAATATTTAGAACCCCTCTGAAGCGCTCATAGTAAGCCACTGTCAGACACCACTAGCATTGTTGAAAGCAGTGTTGTCATAGGGCGTCATAGTGCGCAACGACTCCGCGCCCTGACTGAACTCGCACGTCTTCTGGAGAACATTACGAGAAACGACGGATTTGCGCGCGTGTGTCGACTGAAGATTGGACACGGCAATGTAGTCACGCGGCCAATACATCACTTGTGCTTCCTAGAAATGCACCCGTAGTACTTTGTGGGCCGGGAGTCTGAAGAGCAAAAAAAAAAGTAAACTCGCACAAACAAAGAAAAAGGAAGGGCGACGATTGAGGGTGGGTGGCACCGGAGTTCTTACATCTTCTTGCTGGAATAAACGGCAGCGCGTAGGCCGCGCTGCTCTCGGCTCTTCGACCGTATTGTACTTCACCATACTTGAAGCCTAGTCTACCGGACAACGAGGTCCGCGGACTTTGCATCAAATCCGTGCATCAGTCATCGTTGTCGTGCTGGCTGAAACGCCATACCTGCACATCTGGTATACACTTGAGCGCCAGAGTTTCCTCTAGTAATTTCAGTAAGAAACTCCATGCCGTTAGTTACCCGAAACACGACTTCGTCGAGTGTTCTCAGCCTCCCGACTTAAAGGTATAGACAGTCGGCCTTCCCAGGTGAAATCTCGTCACGTGACATGCGTGCCTGGAAGTTGTCTCAACAGGAGATGGCGGGGGAGAGGGGGTTGACCAGGCAACCCGTAGTCCGTGGAAACGCGAGCTTTCTTGATGAGTGTGATGAAACAGGCTACATAAGGCCCAACCTTTAGTGGTGGTTCTCACCGCACCAACCTTTCAAGGGTACTGGAATTTCGCTTAACCGAAGCCACCCTCTATTTATCGCATCCGCCCCAGGTCTGCACCAGCTATAGCCTGGTTGTGCAAGACAGGGCTTGACCCGTCATCGTCGTGTGGATTCTGTCAATATAATTGTTACGTCAGCCATTACTTATTAGTGTCCAGAATTGGAAGTAAAACGTAAACTGTTCATTGATGAGCAGAAACGCAAGAAGATACCCATCTCCAGCGCGGTTGGCATTTTATTCCGGCTAGTGCATTGTATGTATAGGAGAGAGGTGCTTCGGCTCCTCGTAAAGCTCCTATGTGATAAAGAGCAAGAGTGCGAGTAGCGAGCCTTGCGTGTCTACGTGGATGGGGTGGCGTGCAGATTCTTGCGCCCCGGTTCAAATCACTGGTGTTAGAAGATGGAACGTGACGGGTTCAGACTCTACCGCAATTAATAAGTGGCGATTGGGTGGAGCAATATCGCCGTCAACCTTTGCAAGGATAGGACCGCCTGCAGGTATGAACACTCGTCCAGCTAATCCCACCGAGATATGTGTGGGTAGGTTATGGACGGCATAGCAGGTAATCGTGGCGAACAGGGTTTCTTTCCGACTCACCTTCGCTTTCTTTTTCTGCAGAGAACCGTCTTCTGGGTCGTTGGACAAAGTGTCCATCATGGTGCGCGCGGTGGCGCTGTTCCCTTGCGATGCGTCTCCGGTATACACGCTTCCGAGTGACTCAGCGGCTTTAGCCGCACCTGCAATAGGAAAAGGAAGTGTGTAAGTGTATAGAACGCGTAGAATACGGCACGACTGCTAACGTCGCCTTTAGCACTTCCAGGTCTCACTTTATATTTTTTTTTCAAGTGAGCAATCCTGGACAAAGTATAGATGTTCACCAATACTCGTATAACTGTTTTACCACAAAACTGCTTGTACGACCTAATGCCAGTGAATAGGGATGTTGGACATATCATTAGCGAAGGCAGCTAGCTGGCACACGGCAAGCAGCACTTACGAATAGAAAAATAAAGAAAAACTTTGTGCATTCTTATCTATTTGTGCATTCTGCCCTTTCCCAATCTGTATTTTGAGCCTTCCCGCTTCTGTCATCATCGCCACCCATCTTGTCCGTCTTTCTTTCGCTCTTCTATTTCTCTCAGCGCATATTAGCTGGCTATAGTGGATTACTATCCTTAGATAGATAGATAGATAGATAGATAGATAGATAGATAGATAGATAGATAGATAGATAGATAGATAGATAGATAGATAGATAGATAGATAGATAGATAGATAGATAGATAGATAGATAGATAGATAGATAGATAGATAGATAGATAGATAGATAGATAGATAGATAGATAGATAGATAGATAGATAGATAGATAGATAGATAGATAGATAGATAGATAGATAGATAGATAGATAGATAGATAGATAGATAGATAGATAGATAGTACTGTTATTCATATCAATTCTCATACACCAAAATCAGGCCTACCAAAGCCTCACGAAGGGCGTGAGTGGCAGCGCCTGGCAGACAGCGAACATTAGCAAAACAAAGGAAAATAGAGACGTTGCAACGAACTGCACAAACAAATAAAAAAGAAAAAATTTAAACACACAGAGAGACAGATTAGAGGCATAACTATTACAACATCAAAAGGGATGACAGTAATGCGAAATTAAGGCAGCAACAGTAAATGACATAATAATGGGGCAGGAAGCAACGCGGAGACAGACCGCAAAGTTTTTTTTCAGGGTGTATTTTGTTCTCATGCGGAATACTTTAGGTGGCATACCATTCAAACAGGCAGGTACATAGTATTGACCTGTGCGCTTTCCGCACCGGGTTGAGGAGCGAGGAATGCAGTAACGGTATTTTCTTTCTCCATTTCTTTCCTATTCACATGAGACAATATTGACCCGTGTTCACGGGACAGTTCTTACGCCATAATGATTTGTCATCAAATACCAGTCAATATATATATATATATATATATATATACGAGCAGAACGGGGGTTAACCGAGGGGCCCGATCTTTATTAGTCATATCATGAGAAGAAAACAAACTCTGACACCAAGGACAATAAGGGGGAATTACTTGCGCTTAATCAATGAAATAAAGAAACGATAAATTAATGTAAATGAAAGTGGATGAAAAAACAACTTGCCGCAAGTGGGGAACAATCCCACAACCTTCGCATTTCGCGTGCGATGCTCTACCAATTGAGCTACCGCGGCGCCGTTTCCCGATCCACTTTCTTGGGTGTTTTGTGTTTCCTAATAAAACCTCGGGAGTGTTAGCCAGCGCCCCCACTCGCAGACCTTGGCGACGGATGTGGAACATCCTTTCTGCTGCAGGCGTCACGAGGACGTGATATTTTTGGGTGAAGAAAACCGGTCGATAAACCCCCACATGCTACCTGAAGGCAACCATGTTGCCGGTTTCGGGACCCTCGTTAGGTGATAAACGAGAAGAAATGGGGTTAACCGAGAGGCCCAATTTGTATTAGTCATAAGAAGCCAACAAACACTGACACCGAGGACACCAGAGGAGAAATTACTGTTGCTTCATAAATGAAATAAAGAAACGCTAAATGCAAATGAAAGCGGATGATATATATATATATATATATATATATATATATATATATATATATATATATATATATATATATATATATATATATATATATATATATATATATATATGTATAAAGGGCTTTTTTCAAAGTTCAGCATGCAGGACCCGACGTAACAAACGCAGGAAAGAGACGAGGAACCTTTTGGAAGACGTATTTACTAAACGTTTTCGGCTGGTATACCAGCGGAAGACTTTTAGTAAATACGTCTTTTAAAAGGTTCGTCGTCTCTTTTCTACACACACACGCTCACGCAAGCACACAAACGCACACGCGCACACGCACACGCATGCACACGCATGCAAGCGCACACGCATGCACACGCGCACGCACGCGCGCGCGCGTTCGTACGTAGCTTTCTGTTGCTCAATACGTGCTACGTAAAAGTGTTTTTTCTAGCATGGAAGAAGCCCGCGAATACACGCAAAGTTCCTCGAGCGGCCAGTCGTGCAGCAATTTTGCGTGTATTCGCGGGCTTCTTTCAAGCTCTTAAAAACACTTTTATGTAGTACGTACTGAGCAACAGAAACCTTCTTCATTTTGCTCATGTTTTTTGTATTGCTCTGAAATTTTCTAATTGACATTTTTGATCTAATTATAATATCTAAGAAGTTGAATAACTAAGACTGATTATGTAATTAGGCGGAATGCAAGAATAATCCGAGTATCTCCAAGCAACGGCAGACAACGTTACCTTGGTTCCGTCCCGCTACATGACATTTGCATATTTTTAAATCATGGTGCATGATAGTTTGGACACTTTGTATGTGTGCTAATCGAGATGGCAGCAGCAAGTAACGCCTTTAGCTTTTTATATTTTTGCGAAGAATGGTTTGCGATGTGAGCGGTCGGCATGCTAGGTGACGTCAAACGCCGTATTCAGTGTTACCCCCGTTCGCGTACGCTCGGAGATTTAAGAAACAGGCAAATATATCGTACCAAATATGAAAGCGAAGCATTTTGACCATCAGTGGGCGTTCCAAGAATGACAATCAAGACGGAGTGAGAACCTCTCTCTCCTCCTTTATCGAGTAATCGCGCGCGAGAAGCTCATTCGCGTGAAGGCGTCTATCAGGCCGTCTATCCGCCCACGATGTGCGGTTGCACTAGGGCCTACAGGTGCTTATTTTTACGTCGCCCCATTCATAGACAGACAAGTTTGTGATTAGCTGTAGGCGTGTCTTGGAGGCGTGTGTATCCAAAGTGCTGTCACCATCTTCGGCTAGCCGATTTCTATCCTAACCACGGAGGAAGGAAAAGATCAGAGGGAGCATGACGTCATGCACCTCGTCTTTCCTTCCGTGCAGTTACGCACAAACAAAGCCAGGACAGAAGAGAGAGAGAGAGAGACAGAATACGTACAAATCTTTCTATTCTTCCTATCATATCTTCCGAGTCCCGCTCTTCCACGTCACGCTAACACACGTGTGGTTCTCCCCTAATTGAGTTATGTGTACGAGAGGCTATCGACAATGTTAATAAAGGAGCTGGAGGCTTACTCCTATGACATAAATAGCGCGGCGTGTCGTCCGGCGTATTACTTTTGCCAAGCTTTCCGCGCAACAATAACGAAAGAGAACACGCCCTCAAAGATTCGCAACATGGTGCGGAGAGGCTATGTTTAAATCTCGAACGCCAGCAGTGGATTCCCCTTCACTGTGTAGGTGGCGTCACTTACCTGGGCGCTCTCCGTAGAGTGTAGATGCTTTGCCGCATAGCTTGGTTGCGTAGTGAGGGAGTTTACTTTAACGTCGAGCGAATATATATATATATCAAAACGTTTATTTAAAAGAAAAAAAAAATGCAGAAAGCGAGTGGGTGGAGCCCCTAGTCCACGTCGAGAGCGAAGTTGTCTAGCACAGTTGGCCCTACCAATCCGTTATTGGCTGTGTGGTTGCAGACCAGTGTAAAATAATATCAATTATGGGGGTGAAACTGAATTCTGGCTTCCTATTGACATCGCTGCGGATCTATACAAGAGTATAAATAGTTTGTTAGGTAGCTGCTGTCCAATGCGACAGTTATTAAAGGGCCCCTCACCTACACTTTTAAACAAAATTACATCCTTTGAGTCGTATCTTGCCTCACAACGATAATCGTCATATGTCTTGTCCGCATTTCCTTTCTTTAACGCTACGAGCCCGGTACTTCCAAGTGACGAACGGCGTGCGCGTTATCAGCATGACAGATCATTCTCGACGTAAAATTAGCGAGCGCCGAGTTTTCAAGAAAGGAAACACAAGCAAGGCAGATGACGATTATCGTTATATGGCACGATACGACCCAAATGGTGTACATTTAAGAGTGTAGTCTGCCCGTTTTGAGCTGCCAAGCACAGTGCATATAATGCGCACTCACGACCGTTTCTGCTAAGCCCTGCATCGCTGCGCGCCGCGGAAAGAGCTGAAATTTCAAAGCAAGCGCCCTTTGCCCTTCTCCTCACGGGCGCCGCGCACGTATATCAGCAAGTGCACTGCGTGCATATATGTGCTGTGACGTCGCTTATATAGTGACACATGACACTTCGAGAATTGTTTAAGGCAACACCTGTTATTTATGTAATCTGTCGCTGCAATTGACGATATAAAGTTTAGAAGAACAGTAAAACACACAAATAGAATATCTTCGCGTTTTTGTTTTACTTCGCACCGCAGCAAGAAAGATGTACTGCTGTTTGGTCTGCTTGTTCCCACGTGGTGCAGTCGCGCGCGCTGAGAGCGAAACCATGTCATTTTCTACAGTGTTCCAGCGCGCAATCATGCTCTGCGTTCTACCTGCGTCTGCCTCAGTGTTTATTTAGCACTGACTTATACCGTTAGTCACATGCCCTCGTGCACATCGTGCAAAATCGTGTGCTGCGCGAAACGAGACAACAGCTCGCGTGCGGCACCGTCAGCGGAGGTGCGCCGCGCAGCAAGAAAAGCGCGAGAAAAAAAAAAGAGAGAAGGAAGGCGGAGCCCGTGACGTATGCGTTACGCGACCCTCGAGTAATTTCGTTTGCGGAGGCTAGATGGGGCACGTGGAGAGCATGGGTTCGCGGCACTGAAATATTTCTATCTCGGCTCTGAATTATTTAAATTGAAAAACTCTTGCGCTAGAACGCTCCCAAGAGGGCACGTAACAACTTACAGAGCGTAACCAAAATTTGCTCAGCGGCCTGGTGAGGGGCCCTTTAAGAAACCTCACATAGGACAAGCAGAGTGTCAGAATCAGAATCAGAATCAGTTTTTATTCATGACAAAATGAGGATAATTACAACATATGTATATACAGAAGGAGGTCCCGTAGTTAGAAACTGAAATGGGACCTCCTGTGCATGATGACTAGAATTAATAATATGTACAACAATGGCAACATGAAAAATTTACGAATAAAGGTTTTAAGAGACAAGGCATAAATGAACAGAAAAGCAGCATATGTACATATTAAACAAAAAACAAGGCTTCGACTTAGTCAACGAAAGGCATAAGGCATTCAACAATGGTGTAATAAACTTTTCGATAACAGTGACTTTCGCTGCTTCTGCAGAGTCGTGTTCTACAAGTGTTAATGAGTTTCTCGCACTTTCTTCTTTTTTTTCTTTATTTCGTGCCGCGATTTGTTTGAGAGACGCATTTCGGGAAACGCTGAAATGAAGCAACGGCGGCGCCGCGTACGTGTCACAAGAAAATATGTTATCGAAAAGGCAATTATCCACAACAGTCTGCACTTGGCAGGTCAATTCGTTCAAAGAACAACGACGCAGTTGCCCGTTTCTTTCGCAATGACATACAGCCGTTTGGGCGACCGCATGGTTCCGGAAAATTTTGAAATTGGCAATTGTACCTCGAGTTTGTTTCGGTGGTGATGTTTTCCTTACGGGATTTTCATTTGATCAAGTTTATTCATCTGTAGGAGAGAAAGAGGAAAGCAATTTCACCCGCCCGTTAAGATTTACTGCTCGAATAATTACTTGTAGTTCATATTATTTCCCGTCGCGTGCATGACAAAGTAATCAGGTGAACGTTCTTATCTAGGTAAGTGCGTTTGGGCCAGTCCTAAGGCGCTGCCGCAAAGAACATTAGATTCTTTCGGTCCTCACATAGCTGAACGCAGCTATGGGAGGACCCTTTTTCACATACAAAACATGATGTGGAGAATATATTAAATCTTCAAGCATACAATCTTCATGATTATTCTTCGTCTTCTTCTTCATTTTAAGCGGGAAAACAATCTAGCATTCGATCTAGAAGGAACACACGAAAGCTGAATCATTTGGTTGTTTCAGGGCACGGCTGATCCAAGACGTGTTAGTACGAAAATACACGTTCAATTCTTGCTTGGAGTTTGTTACCATAACTCTTGGTTCATTATTGCAGTGGAGGAGGATGTACACATTAACTCTATTCAAAGGAGTGCGAGCTGCGTCCGACCTGCTGTCAGCTGAACTTTACCTTTATTTTAATAATATTCAGTTAAAATACTTCTTTTATTTCAGTAAAATATAATAACAAAAAATATGACGTCACGACATAGAAAAAAATAGAGCGACTACTGAACGTTTTGTTAAGAACAGTTATAAAGTTGCGCTACATTTTGGGCGTTGACATATTCTAGAAAATTTTGAGCTTTAGTTTGTACTTTTATTTCTCGTTGTTGTTCCAAACTGGAAAAAGCATTCCCAAAGCCGTTTAAGTAAAGTGGTTGCATGCAAAAGCATGCTCTCTGCTAAGTGGCAGATGGACCCTATCTTTTTGTAGGTTTCTGATGATGTCGTTTTCTAAATTTGCTCCCAATGTTCACTTACTGCTTATTGCTGTGACACCCTCCTTGCTCAATGGCCGATGCAGAACCTATAATGTGTTGCTAAATAAATAGAAAAAAGAAAAGATTTCAGCCACGCCTCCGACTCTGAACTTATTCGCAGTGACAGCAGCCTATCAAAGCGAACACAATCATCTTGCTCACTTGGCCTTGAAATAATGGTGCTGTCTTAGCACGCGAAAGTTGGTAAGTGACACATTTCGTAGTCGGTGGTGCTTTCGCGTGAAGGCTGCCCCGAATAAAAATAAAGGGCGCATAAAATAAAGGCGTTGCCCGACGACCCCGATGCGCAAATCGCTCTAATGCGTAAGTTTTTGCTGATGTGTGGAATTATGGCAAATCGGCGGGGCCTTTTTCTTTCTTCAGTTCTGCGCGTGTTTGTAAAATCTTAATCACGCAAAAAAGAGGCACTTACTTGTTGTCAAGGCTGCTAGCATTTCGCCAGTCAAAATTTAGGTGCTGAGACAGTGATTATTCTCTAGGGTTTGATTGAATAATAAAATGGTCTTATCGCGATATTAATTATACGGACACTCCATACGCGTCTCTGTAGTCGGCGTCGGTGTCGGCGTGATGTTCCGCTTAAGTCCAAGGGCGATAACGTCGTGACTTTGCGCTGCATGCTGTGGGTGTGAGTGAAAGCCTGCACGCACACGCACGCACACAAGGTGCGTGATTTTAGAGCTGGTTTGTCATGCTCGACTCTGTTTTCTGCCTGCATCAGAAACATTAGCAGGATCCCACCAGCACGTGACTGAAGAATACTGAAAGGAACAGTGGCGCGAACATCCGGTTTGCCTTCAGGGTGCGAGGGTGCTTGCCCTCCTAATGCGATACTATTGCTCCTGTTTTCTTTGGTAGTAATTCTTTTGGAAGCCAGAAAACAAGACTGAAAGCAGACAAGAGGCAATACTACAGCAGTAGGTCTGTCATACTCGCACCACACTACATAATAACTTATATTCTTACAAGTGAATAATAGTGTCACTTATTTTACCGTGCACGCGGGCGAACTGGATGTTTGCGTCTGTCTCTGTTGACGACTGACCGATATGGCGCACTGTAACTTCACTACGCTTCAACCACGCGCTCGCGCGTTGATCTGAACGTATCTGAGATCTGTACAGTTGAAGAAAGTTGAGTTTAAATACGTTCACAATATCTACTGGAGAACGTAAATTTTGAACAGCTTTTCAGTACGAAGCCAGCTTTTTTAATCTATTTCAAGTACTACTTTGACTGTGTTAGGTTATAGCAAAAAGAATCTAGTAGAAAAGATAATTAGATTGTGCTCACCGAAGTGACAAATGTACATTTATACCAAGCGGGTTCGTATTTCGCTTGAGGCTGATAATTTAGGTTTAGGGCTTGCACTAAAGTACCTAGACAAAAAAAATTGTATCAAGAAAAGTACTAAATTAAAGTAAAAGATCGCACACTAGAAGCGAATCTTGAGAAATATGTACGCGATACATTTAAGCCTGCAGATGAGCCCATTTGCAAGTCACCGGTGTTTTATGGTCCGAAAGCCCCTGTTCTGCCGCTGTTTTTTTTTTTTCGGGTTTCACCATTGCGTACGGCTCTCAAAGTGGTTTCACCATTGAAGATTATCGGCTGCCGACCGCTCATCCTACTCCTCTCATTATCCAGTCTCACGTACGTGTAGACCCGAAGCCCACGCTCACGTTTTTTGCACGGTGTAGCCAGAAGGTGGATGAATACAGGAGGCTTGCTTGGCTCCGCGTTTCGATCGGGTGAAAACCTCGGTGCATCGGGCGGCAGCGCTAATCTAATTTTCACCGTCTGCGTTGCCAGCCAGTGAAGTTGCGTACGGTGCAGCTAGAGACTGCTATTTATGGACCCGTGTGTATCGCGAGTCTGAAAACGAAGCGAAGCGCTATGCGTGATTGACTCTATTACAGGTTCCCATTGTTTAACTCGTGCTTGTCGCGCTAGACTTGGCTCTTAAGAAACACGTGTGAACTATAGCAGTTGGGTGGGTGGGGGGGGGGGGGGGTGGAGGTTGTTGCTCGCGCTAATAGATCTGAGAACCGGAGGAGTTGCTCCGACGGCAGTTGAGAAGCTGTAGCAGTGCGCGTCTCGCATGCCTATAGAATCTTGTACGCTGCACGCTAATTACGAGATACGCAGCTTCGGCTCAATGAGCGACTCGCGGAGGAGCCGCCTCCTTACTGGGCAAACAATCTCCTCTTTTTCGATGCTTTGGCTTTGGTTCGTTCCGCCCGTCTCGCTGTGCTCTTGCTTCGTCCGACATTCAGCGAGGTCTTGTCGAGGGGCTGCCTTGCTAATTACGAGTAAATGCTGATCTTCAAACTTGTAATTAGAGCGGCAGTTGAATTGTGCGAGGGGACGCTATAGTGTATCATTACTCTTTTGGAATTAAGGACTGCTTTCTTTAGCTAGCCATAGAAATAAGAGAGCACAGACGAAGACGGGGACTTGAAAGAGGACTGGAACGCCAGTCGCCTGTGAGCCGATTTGCTTGGATAGGAAGGCGGTGGCCTGTGATATGCGCTCGAGATCAGGTTAAATACAGGAATGAACGCGATCCAAGCAAGGAAATTGAACAAGTGACGAGCTGCCGTAGCTTTGTTCCGTGTAAGGAAATTCATTCACTGTTTTGCGCACTGATGGGCCTCTCAAGACTTTGAAACGTGCTTCTCCTTATAGAGAACGGATCCGCAGGTTTGCTGGAAGTATATAGTGTCACGGCTTTCTCATAAAATGTTTATCTTGTCGTGCATTAACAAGTTCGTGCTTTCAGTCAAGTGAGGATTTTTATGGCTCGTTGACCTTTTAATTACAAGAATAATTGACTTTTGAATATCTGCGCTTCAAATGCTTTTTGTTACATTACTATTATTATTATTATTATTATTATTATTATTATTATTATTATTATTATTATTATTATTATTATTATTATTATTATTATTATTATTATTATTATTATTAAATTTCTTCCAGAGTACTTTTCAACTAAACAAAAATATCGGTAGAAACAACGTTGGGTTGATATCTTTGTAAACGATAGCATGCAGATGCAACGCACATGTTAGAAATCATGTGAAGTGAAGTGTTGTTAGAAGGGTGGCAGTATGGGCAAGTTAGTAACTCATAGTCTAACAAGTTTAAAGCACGAACGAAGACGGAACGACGAGAAACATAGACAAACACTTATCGGTGATGCCTTTTTTTATGCTGTACAAATTATGTTTTGATCTGGCTTGGGTTGATAAGTTCTATGTAGGAATGGTAGTGGGGCTTGCCTATTACGGAGGATTGGTTAAGAACGGGCACTCACCCCACTGGAACTTACTGCGTGGCTAAATGAAGAAAAAAGAAGTAATGAAAGAATCCGTTAAATAATATTCAGCGATCCATTAATAGATCCATATGCTTCAGGAATGCCTGTGAGTAGACATCAAACGTTCAATTTTTATGTAGGAAGCTCGTTTCTTATTGTTATGCTGAACACAGGTGAGCATAGTTGGGTGGCATTCAAACGTCATATTAGCTCGTTGGCTGGTACATTCATTCGGCGCCTATAGTAGCACCTTGTGACACCCACTGTTCCAAGTTGGCCATAAACTGCCATAAACTGACAAACCGCAAAGTGTGTGTGTAGGGGGGCGGAGGGGTAATGCCAAAGAAAGCTATTGCTTTAAAGACACTATCTGAAGCAGCAAGCAGAAGGGCCGGCAACGGCTGGAAGCCTGCGTATAGCTCGAGTTGACCGTCTTCAGCTTTCACTAAACCTCGTCTTTCAGAATTCCCATTTCTTTACACGACCCCTTTCCACTTTTTGTGCACCATTTACATTCGAGTCATGCCACGGGTTTGCTGTATTGCACGAGGTCACATTGACATCAGCCATTCCGCGTGAATTGTAAGCGGCTTGTGAAACGCGAACTCTAACCCGAACTCACGCGCGCAAGAAATGGAATTCAACTCGTGCGCAAGTGAGAGTATAAGCTGCCTCCGACAGCTCCTCCCTTATTTGCAGGGACAACTAGTGAGACGCATCCCTAAACCGGCGCACGAGTTAGTTCGGGGAAAGCTCAACCCGCGCAGGCGATGACGGTAAAGAAGTGAGCGAACCGCGTAATGCTCGCGACGCACGGTTGGGCGAGTTCTTGCGAAAGCTGCTGTTCTCGCTTTGAAGGCAGTGGTTAGGCTCCCGATCCATGGTGCGTGCGAACGTATGCACCGACCGAGTTCTCGGCTGGGTACTCGGTAAACGCCGCAATCACGAACCAAGCACGCACGAGTTGGATTAGAAGCTCCAGTTTAGATGACTGAGAGAGAGAGAGAAAGAGAGAGAGAGAAATAGAGAGAGCAAATGATAAATGAAAGGTAGGGAGGTTGACCAGGACTGAGTCCGGTTAGATGATTGAGAAGTGGCACTGTGAGACGGGGGCGTGAGCCTGTTTTCATATTGCTGGAAGCAACCACTACGGGTCGAGCGGGTTTTCTAACAGGTCCATTTCCTTTTTCAATGTTTCTTTCTTTTTAATCTGACTTGTAATACGCTTTCGCGAAGCCCTTTGCTTTCCGTGTTGAAATGCGGAACGACGTCACTTGTGAAGTACTCTGACCATGGGCTAATGCTTGTGCTAACGTGCTAATGCTTCAAAATAAGTGGGGTACTTACGCCGAAAGCTACGTAGTTGGCTCTCTAACATCCGCAAGCTAGCTTATCGGACGTTTGTTCGCCTACAGCTCGAATTAGCCTCTCCAACCTGGTCATCCCATCGTAACAACCTAATCAGATAATTAGAATCAGTTAAATATAGGGCCGCTAGGTCTATTTGACGTAACAATACCTACAATTCAAGCATTTCGCAAATAAAACTATATATTTCACTTCCCTCCCTAAGTACTCGACGGGATTCTGCACTCATATCATTACTTCACAAGTACGTTCATGCTGCTAGGAAATCTTCTTTAAGCCTTGACGTCGCACCTTGGAGATCCCGCAGATTACGTAATCACCTAAGCTTCACGCTCATCTAAATGAACACTCACGCATTCAATTGGTCGGCGCTTCCTCGTGCCATTCGGTTATGCAACGATATTCCTCATTTCATTGTCTCCGAAACAAATCCTGATAAATTCCGCCAACTCGTAAGTTCATATTCCACTGCCTAACCTCAACAAAATGCATGATGTCTTTTCTTCTGTTTTCCCGTTATATGCGTTCTCTGTGGTCTCTTGTTTCTGAGCTCATATCTTGCTTTTATTCGCGTATTTTTTTGTCCTTTGACATTATAGTGGCAATTTTTTCGACATTTTTTGCTGAAAAAATTGTATCTTTTGTTTTTTCTCTATAATATACATTACCGTGTCCTATTATTTTTGTGCAATGCTCTAATGTTTGTGTAAGCTGTTTTGTATACATTCTTATACTGTCTAATAATGATGTATCTACATTATGTTTTGTTATGTACCCATAATATATGCTCTTTTAGTTATTTTGTGACGCCCCCCCCCCTCCCCCCACTTCTTACCAGTGCCTCATACGAGGCCTGTAAGGAAATTTTAAATAAATAAATAAAAAATGTAGTTTCATACGAAAGTTTGCTAGAAGGCTGTCTGACACTTACATTGTTCGAACACCATGAGAATCTTGGCTTGCATAGACATTTCAGTGGTGCCGATTGGTTGTGAATTTCGCTGAAAAAGTACTTGTTTGCTTTCCTCACATTCAACTGCGTTTCCCGCTTTAAACACAACGTTCCTGTAGAAAAATTACGTGCGAGCATTCAGGATAACTTGAGTTCCTGGGCAAGCTCGCGTGCATTAAGTAAATTGTAATCGTGGAGCCAATGAATGCCGCGAAATATAGGCCATGTTTATAAAGAATTATGCAGACGGAGATCATCAGTTATCTATATTGCACGCAGTGGCAGTAGTCCCAAATTAACCTAAATTAACAGGGATTGTGCGCACTTTGCTGGGAAATCTTACTGTAAACAATAGTGCTCACGCAATGCTGCGATGTATGTCGATGTTACTACTTCACACTATGAGTTAAATCACTTGCTGTCAACGTTAGCTATTTAAGGCTTTGATTCTGCTACTCCTGCGTTGCCAAAGGCATTTACTCGAGAGTACGAGCGCCGTATGCAGAGCGGTTTGGTTCGCGTGTCACCTCGTGCGGATGTCACACGCAAGTCGAAAGCCCCCTCAAGAACAAACGATTGCTGACCAGCACACGTATACGTAAGAACAACTGTTCCGGTTCGTTGTCCTCGATTTCAGTCGCCAGTGTGTGGTGGTCTGAAATGCTCCAATCACCTGATGCTCCAACCTCCTTGGCCCCGACAGAGTGCACGGCGATGCCACTGCAGGTGGCCGGTGTGTCGATATAGGACACCGCTTAGCAGACCAGTACCACAGAGAGCAGAGAGCCCAGATTCCTGTCGTTGCTAATTTCATTTCCGCCGGAACCGGAAACTAGTGCTGCTCTAAAGAGAATAGCGGTCGCACGGAAAATGACGAAGTGCCACTCAGTGTTTTTCTTTAACGCGAGCTGACTGCCGCCTCCGGCTGGCCTGCTCTTATAAGTGATTATGAGTAGTTCGCTTTGTCTGTGTGTCTGCAATGAGTTACTAGCAGCGCCACAGTGGAGAAGCGAAATTATGATATGAGAGAGGATAACAACTCAGTTACCTCTCGCTGTTTGGTACTTTAGGAACTGAGAAATACTAAACGAGAGAGAGAGAGAGAGAGAAAGAGAAAAGAAAAGAAGAGGAACAATGCCGGTGAAGCACCATGTGTTTTGTCCAGAGAGAGAGAGATGGAGAGAGAGAGAACAATATAATCTTAGAAAAGCAGAGAGGTCTACCGGAGTAGCTTTATCTCTGGCCGGCTATTTTGCGTAGGGGGAAAGGAAGAAGGGCAAGGAGAGAGAGGAAGTGCGTGGGTTGTGAACTATGAACTCGTGAAATATGCAAACACGTTCTGCGCAACACGCCTCGCCCAAGTCACAATGCGCAGGCGTGTGTCGTGTAGGTCTAGAGCCTGTACGTCCCTGCGCTTCTAGTCCTAGATTAATTCGCTCTCGCGCTACGATCTGCGCGCCTCCTGGTTAGCTCAGATGGTAGAGCGACCATACCTGAAACGCGTTAGTCCCGGGTTCGCATCTCGGACCAGAAGTAACTTTTTCTCAACTGCGAAGCGTTCTCTCTGAGAAACCTGCACGGGTTTCCTTCGTAGTTTCGTGCTACAATCGGGTGGATGCCAGTTTTTCCCTTTCATGATACATCCTCCACCTTGCGGGTTTCCGAAGAACTGATTTTCCAACCCTTGTGGCTGATGGCATAATTATAGCACTTGAACTTGATTATTCAGAGGCTGACATTACGCGAGAAATCTAAACAATTATTATTTGAACTCATTAACGAAACGGTGTATCCATTTAGAATTAATTTCTGTATTCTGTAAATAAATAAATTTACAGAATGGCAACAGTTTCGAGACATTGAGTACGAAAATGTGCGATGAAATGCATGGGCATTCCAATTAATTTTGTGTTTCAATGCATATTGAAGCGTTTCCTTAAATATAGGAAGTGGAACAACGGTGCACTTTTAACGCTAGTTTGGTGGCGCATATCTCGAAGCCTATGTCATCTTCAATGTTCCTTCTAAATGGTTATGCTCAAGTTCACCGGCTACAATGCGCGAGTCGCAATATATGTGTCGCAGAAATAATTTATTGAGAAGTTAATTAGTGAATCTTCGTCAGTTGTTTGATTATGAGTTTTGATTCCACGTGCAAGTTATGTCTGCCTCTGAATAATCCAGCTAAAGGGCCAGAAATAGGCCATATGTCATAGAAAATGTTTAAAACATTTTGTAGAACCTAAAAATGATCACCCCATACAGCGAACTGATTAGGAGATTAGGTGAATCAAAATAACTAATACAAACACGTGCTGCATAAGAACATGGCATATATATTTTGTATATGTATACAACAACACTTGAAGAAAGGTGGCGTCGACCCACGCTTGATTTCGACAGGGAGTGAGCTCCGCAGCTTTAAAACAGCAAACCCGACAGTCTGTTTGTTGCCCATAGTTGCTGTGAGTTATAGGCAATCACACATTATAGTTTAAAACAAATGTTGTATTATTATTATTTGGATTGATTAAGTGTATTCCGAAAAAATAAGAAGTCATAGATTGGGGCTAGATATATAAAAGACTGCAATGGCGAAATTATGCGTAGTGATATATTTAATGGCTATTACATAAAGCTGTTGAATAATTGGGCTCAAGTATGCATTATAACAAGAAAATGTTTTTTAAGAAGCGCCTGGTTTCATATGTGCTACAGAAGTGCTAAATTACAAAAATGAGAATGAATATAATTTATTTATAGGAAAGACAGAGAGGTCGACCTGAGCCATATAAGTAAGATACCATGTCGATATGCTGTAATTATTGGTACTGGGTGAGAAAGCCTGTATGGTAAAGCGTAACCATGGTGGAAATATTGACATAATATCGAGCTTTTAAGATTATCCTAATAGCATAAGCGGTCTTTTTCTACCTGAGATGACTATTATCTTTCAGTTTTAAGCTGGCTATCTAACATAACGCAAAGAAACGTATATTGATCCATAAGCATGATATGGCACGAGTTAATATATATACTGGGGGAATGTTAGTATTGTTCTTGTTGCTTGAAGAAAACACCGTGTAGTTTGTTTTAGCGGGATTTGTTATTAACTTGTTTGTGTCGAACCATGAACAAAGTTTAGTTAAACCTGTTTGTTAGTTAGTTTGTGTCATAGGCCGAAGAAAATATAGTGGTATCTTACGTATATATTATGTGATCACTAGGATAACTTAGTTTGTTAGTCAAGTCATTAATGTAAATTAAGAAGAAAAGCGAGCCAATAAGTAAACCTTCGGGGACACCGATATTAACCGTTTGTGTCAAAAATTATTCTGAACATATTTTTTTGTGAAGGTAACTGCATAATTCTAACTGGTGACCAGTTTTTCCGTAAAAACTAAGCATGTGCGTAAGAATGCCAGGATCAATTGAGTCAAAGTCATTAGTGAAATCAATAAAAACTGGTACCACTAATTTTCCAGCATCAATGTAGTTGTTAATTCTTCTCAGTAAGAGCAGTCATGGCAGTCTTAGTTTGACATTCATGAGGAAATCCAAAATGCCAATTTGTTTACAAGTTGAACTTATCGAAGTATTTGTAAAGACGGGGCGCATTCAGCTCTTCTACAATTTTACTAAAGGGAACGCGAGCGATAGACCTATAGTTAGTGACTTAAGTATTGCCACCCTTTGCTTTTTTAGGTGTGTCAGGAAAAAGAGCAATCCTACATATTAAATTAATGTCGGTCAAAGTACTAAATAGTAGGCCAACTATATCTTCGATGTAGCGCGCATGAATATTGTCATCACCAGGTCTTGTCCACTTGATGATAAGAATCGCATTGTGGGCTTCATTGGCTGTTGTCGGATTCAAGAAGAAACTCGGCACGTGTCGGAAGTTATTACATTGGCAAAAAGTTGGTGCGCGCTGCAGTGGAGAAAAGAAATCGCTGAATGTCCCGGTGAAATACAAATTTGCCATCCTGTCTCCGTTGCGCAGGATTTTTGATAGCACATTGGTAGCTGCTCTTTCGTTGAAGAAGTGGTTGAATAAACCATAGTTTGTTTGAGTTGTGGCCCGCTGCCCCTGAATTTGATTGCGGTAGTGAGCTTTTCTGGATACTTTTAGCAAATAATTCAACGTATTACACTATTTCTTATAGCGAACAAGCAAACACATATTATAGAGTCGTTTTTTAGTTTTTCGATAACGGTTGCCTTTCTTTCGGAGGTTTTGAAGCAAAGCAAGGGTTAACCAGAGATTTTGATTTGAGCAGTAACTTCTACGGCAGGATGCAGCGGTAATTGTTGATGATGTGATGCAGCTAGACATAATGGATGAGAATTAATTACAAGATGGACGTACTGCAAACAACGAAGTGACACAAGACCAGTCAAAGTTTCTGACATGTTCAACAAACTTCCTTTTATCAGAAGTAGAATGGGAAAAGTGTAGGTTACGTACGACGTGGTGCTGTGGAAAGCGATGCAGTATTAGATAATGGTCAGTAATACTGGATTTTATGATGCAGGCTTCAATGTGGTGCTAACATTTTAATTAGATCATGATCAATGAAAGTGCCTGATCCTGCGGCAGGACAACGAGTGGGGAGGTCGAGTAACGAATCAAGGCCGTAACCATGGCTAATGTACTCTTGCTGAATTGTGCATGTGTTGTAAAGCAAATTGATGTTCATATCTCCCTTGATTACTGCATTTTTTGTTCTATGAGTAATTCTGCTAAACAATGATCAAAGAAAAATTCCAAGGGAGACAAGCTAGGTAAATGATAGATGCAGCCGAATAGCGTATTCTTGTGATCAGCATTAGGAACACAGCTGTCAAGTTTATTCTGTACTGCTTCACATTGACTCACGCTAAATTTCAGGTCGTACCGACGTTTGTACTTAATACCGTTTCGGATAAAAATAGCAGCTCTGCCTTGGCGGGAGTTCAGCCGCTGACAATACTGAGCTGGCATACATGGGAAATTAGTACAATTGTTTGTAATGATCATCAAACGACGTTTATGATATGCAAACTTTTTGGAAGGGGCAGTGAGTTAGGGAGAGTAAACATTCAAACTCATCATAATGTTTTCATAAGCTACGGACATTGAAATATACCACAAGGTGGTATGATTTAGCTAAGAAACATTTTAGCTCTCGAACACTGATGGAAGTCATTTTTGTTCGCTAGAGAAGCTGGAAAGATCAGATTATCCCGGATGTGCAACACCCGACTGTCGTCAGTGGGTATACGTTCTTTAACCTGGCGGTCATCAGTTCAATGAAATTGCCACTTTTTCTTTTTTTTTGACAAGCAGAGCATGCGCGAAAAGTTTCTTGTTTTCTGATGTCATGTGGTCATTCACATGGAGGAGTTTTACGTCACTGCCATGGAATCCAATAACCTTTGTCTGAAGTCGGGCCCTTCGTGCCTTCGAGATGAACTCATTCCCTTTGGCGTCGAACTAATGCCTTGCAATTGGAGTCTTGGTTTTGGACATAGGTGAGGCGCAATGGACGATGTCTAGGTCATTCATGGTCATTGGGCACTTGAGTCATTGCCAGTCATCTGGATCATGACAACACAGTCTTCTCTGTGCTTTCAAGGAATGCCTTTTATTTCTATATTGTTTTTGCGAGAGTGTTGCTCGAGCTTACTGACTCTTCTTTCAAGCGCGAGATTTCGCACGCAAACGGCTTTGCTGTTGTTCCTCTGCACAAATGACACATAGCTATCGTGGGAGATCCACCAAGAATTCTTCTGGTTCGTTACTTCTTCTTTCTCGGATTTCAGAGTTTCCATAGTTTCATTCAGTAAAGTAACGCCTTTGACTATTGTTGCGCGCAACATTGCGTTAGTGTGTGCAATTTTTTTTTCTTCTCTCTTCCTTCTCCTTTTATTCCCTTTACCCCTTTCCCCAGCACAAGGTAGCCAGCCGGTATTTACACTGGCTAACCTCCCTGTCTTTCCTTCCCTTTTGTCTCTCTCTCTCTCTCTTAGGCCGAACTGCATTTCGTGGATTTCATTTTTTCAGGGTTTCAATAATAGGTCAGGCTCGACGTCTAGCCTAGTTCGAACCATAAAAAATTTGTGACAGTTTTAGAGGATGCCAGATCGTTTCTGGAGTGTCATATTTTTGACAGTTGGTGTCATATTATAGGCCTATCTTACGAAGATGCCGTCGTGTGAACGCTATTCCGGGCTTATTTTTATGCCTTTTCATTCTCTGTGATCTTTCGTCCTCGACTATGAACCAATTCAACGAAGAAAACGCTTCGCTAATGCGTGTGAACAGCTTTCGCTCGTGCCAAAGCATTAATTTACGGTCACATTGCAACAGCGTTCCATGAGTGTGAATAAATGAGTATGCGTTGAAACTGCTCTTTAGCGGTGTTTCGCGCTTATTTAATCGCGGCATTATGCCAAGTGTCAAAGCC
The DNA here is from genome assembly GCF_038994185.2 of Dermacentor albipictus. Classification (NCBI taxonomy): domain Eukaryota; kingdom Metazoa; phylum Arthropoda; class Arachnida; order Ixodida; family Ixodidae; genus Dermacentor; species Dermacentor albipictus. Next base: position 83,880,495 of record NC_091824.1, on the reverse strand, counting down.
GCCTGACGGCGTGCTTGCAGAAAGAAAAAGAGAAAAACAAGCACAGTCTATATTCTCGCTTTGCGCTACCAGTTTCTGTAGTAAAGTCGTATGACCTTGCTGTACTTTGGGTGGAATCCAGAATGTAAATTCTGGTGGGATGGATAGTTGGGCTTGTTGGTTAAGCATGATCTGAAGTGAAGGCGCGACAACGATGGTGGACGAAAAGTTCCCTCTTGGTCCACAGTTGTTGCCGCGCCTTCACGTCAGATCATGTAAATTCTGGGTTTAACGTAAAAAAAGAAAGGCGACCTTGGCGAGAAATGGGGTTAGCCCAGTGCTAACTGCAGGCTATCCGCCTTGTAGAAGAAAGCAGTGCCGTGACGTCGTGTCTGGAGAAGGAAATGACTACTGAGTTGGCGTCGGTATGCGCAAGCGTTTCTCCTTCCAAGCCCACATGGGTCACCGCACTGACAGAGGCTCTGAAAAAAGCGTGTGGCGTCATAACGAAGCGAACGGGCTCCGCGTCAGTGTTGTCTAGGGAACAGACATTTTCAGATGTGTGTAGGCATACGCAGGACTCAAATGACATACACTCACTGGAATCAACAGAAATTTCAGAGGCAACACTTGAAACAATCTCTAACAATGAAGCATGTGCCTCATTCAAGCCACTTTTCAAAATGTATTGTCGAGAGTACTTTACGGTATTCTGCGAAGATATCTCGTATATAATCGGATAGAAAAGATAGCTCTCGTAAATGCAATCAATCAATCAATCAATCAATCAATCAATCAATCAATCAATCAATCAATCAATCAATCAATCAATCAATCAATCAATCAATCAATCAATCAATCAATCAATCAATCAATCAATCAATCAATCAATCAATCAATCAATCAATCAATCAATCAATCAATCAATCAATCAATCAATCAATCAATCAATCAATCAATCAATCAATCAATCAATCAATCAATCAATCAATCACCAGGAAGTTGCGCCAGCTTTTCAATCTCCTGTGTTGTGTATTTAAATATTTCCTTTTAATTATCTTGAAAAAAACCAGACATCGACGTAATTTCACGCTTCCTGATTTTACGCCAGGAAGCGCGTTTTTTTGTCTGAAGGCAGAATTGCGGTTTGAACATGGGAAAACGGCGAGCACTTTTGCTGCCGCGCGCGCGTACTTTCAAAGCCAGCTGCGATTTCCTACGTTGCTACAGGCGCATTCAGGGGCATCCTGGACGCAAAAGCCCGTGTGTATAACGCAGAGAGAAATAGCATAGCGGTAAGATCACGAGGATGAAGGTGCAGTGCATCAGGAGAGGACATGCCTTCTATGACGTTTATTAAGAAAAAAAACTAAGAAAAAAGAACGCCGCATGTTCCTTTAAGCACGTCACCATTTTCAATAAACCTTCGTTCGTAGTTAGCGCTTGTACTATCCACTTCTCTTTCGTGCTTCTCATTTTTTGCGTTGTGACTTTTTATCCCTCGTTATCAACCAACTAAACGAAGAAAACACTTAATTGAACCTTGTGAATAACTTTGCTCGTGCCGAGGCATTCATGTATGCGCACATTGCAGCAGCGTTCTGTAAGTGTGAATCAGTGATGACGCGCCGAAACTGGCCTTTTGCGGTGTTTCGCGCTTCCTTAATTGCGGCATTATCCCAAGTGTCAAAGCCACGTGACGGCATGCTCAGCATATAGAAAAATGAAAAATAAAAGGAAAAGAAAGCAATCTATACTCTCCTCTCTGCTTTGCGCTTTCCGGCACTTATATATTCAGAGCTAATGATGAGCTTGTGCTCTCTTGCTGAAGTGTTTTGGTGGACTAACTAGTTATGTTTAAGCCAGTATAAAGGTTGAAAGTTAGCGTGTTGTGAAAAATTATGGTGACGAAAGCCACGCACGGCGACCGCGCCTATAAGGGCCACGTAGGTTTACATGGTTACACCGTTGAAGCTGTGAATGGCCCTCTTTGTGGTGCAGGCCTACAAAGAGGTGCACCCGCGCGTGTACAATCTGTGATGCTGAGTGACAAGGTGAAGGAATAGCATGCAGTGGAAGATATAGCCCGCGGCAAAGGAAAGAGCGGGCACTCAGTTACCAAATTCTTTTGCCTCACGTGTCGTTAAAAATGTGGGTACCTTTCTTTTTGGACTCTTAGTTGCAGTGTTTTGGGTTTGCTAAAAGAGCAGTTTTCGAATATCTTTTACTGCTTTAACATTTGGGAACTGTGAGATGAAATTCAAGTTGACGCGTGGTCATGATACCCAAGCCGGGCAAGAAACTACAGATCGAAAATCTCAGGCCGATCTCGCTTACGTCGTGCCTGGGAAAACTGTATGAGAGAATAGTCACCAGAAGAATCCAGCAGCACCTGGAGAAAGGGAGGTGGTACCCTGACAGCATGTATGGCTTCAGGGCCAACCTATCGACGCAGGACGTCCTCCTGCAACTCAAAGAGGAGGTGCTCGACACAATGCCCAAGGCGGGTGAAAACGTTGTGATGGCGCTCGACATCAAAGGCGCCTTCGACAACGTCAGCCACGCGGCATTAATGGAGGGCCTCAACAACACCAACTGCGGAAGGAAAGTACACTACTACGTCAAGGACTTCCTAACCGACAGAACGGCAACGGTAGGGCTGAGGGAGTTGAGGAGCGACACCTTCTCCACACCGTGTAAAGGCACACCCCAAGGCTCCGTGATATCGCCCGTGCTACTTAATGTGGCGATGATCGGCCTAGCAAAACGACTCGGCGAGATTCAGGGCATCCAACACGCGATGTACGCGGACGACGTCACGGTTTGGGTCACGCAAGGTTCACTGGGAGAAAAACAAGAGAAGCTACAAGAGGCTGCGCGCTGTGTCGAAAAGTACACCAGAGAGAGGGGACTGGTATGCTCCACAGAAAAATCTGAATTACTGAGAGTAGGTAGACACCCCACTCAAGCAACCCTGGAAGTAACGCTTGATGGTCAAAACATCCCGGAAAAGAATATGATCAAAATCCTGGGCATGTGGCTACAGGGCAGCAGAAAATGCAGCCACACCATCAGCCTGCTGAGCAAAGTGACGGAGCAGGTGGGCCGGATGATCAACAGGGTCTCCCAAAAAAGATACGGCATGAAAGAGGAAGACACACTCAAACTCGTCGGCAGCCTGGTCGTCAGCCGAGTCATCTACTCGCTACCGTACCACGCGATGACCAAAGGAGAGAGGGAACAGGCGGACACGATAATCAGGAAAGCATACAAGACGGCTCTCCATTTGCCAAAAAACACTTCAAACGAAAAACTGCTCCAACTGGGCATCAGAAACACTTTCAGCGAACTGGCGGAAGCCCTGCTTGAAACGCAAAAAGCCAGACTCAAAAGCACCCCTGCAGGGAGAGCGCTCCTGACTAGGCTGGGACGGGACACGAGTGGACACGTAGATAGATACGCAGACGTGCCCGACTGCTTAAGAAAAACAATAAGTGTTAGGCCAGTACCTAAGAACATGGACCCCAACCTCCACGAGAGCAGAAGGCAGGCGCGAGCCGAATACGTGGAAAAGACACTCGCGCCACTAGAGAACACGGTGTACACGGATGCTGCCACGTACCCGCGAGAAGGGAAGCGCATGGCCACGGCGGTGGTGGTGTACGGCGACGGGAATCTCATCACATGTGCGACGGCAAAGGCAGCCGACACAGCGGAGGCCGAAGAAATTGCCGTGGCGCTGGCGGCAGTAGAAGGATATAGGACAGGCAGTCCTCTAAACATCTTAACAGACTCGAAGGAAGCGTGCAGAAATTACACGAGGGGCAGGATTAGCAAAGCCGCCCTCAGAATTCTTTGCGGAGCCAACTTCGCCGAGAGAAACGTTACGCACAAGTTAATTTGGATTCCGGCCCACGCAGGCATAGAGGGTAACGAAAGGGCAGACAGCCTAGCTCGAGAGACCACGTTCCGAGCAGAGCAGTCGCGCGCCCTGGAGTATCACCCACACGCTTGTGAGGGAGGATACACAGAAATCTTAAACTTATACAGAGGGACGAGAGCCAAATATCCCCCACCGCACAAAGCTCTAACGCAGGAGGAAGCAACGAGTTGGCGCAGATTGCAGACAAACTCCTTCCCAAATTTATACATCCTAAACAAAATGTACCCAACACAATACAGAGACACCTGCCCATGGTGCGGGGCCACACCCACACTATACCATGTCACATGGGAATGTAAACACAATAACCCGAGTGCGGAGCAATGGGAGTGTCGGCTTACCAGCTGCGAGCTCACGGCCCAAAGGGCCTTAGTGCAGCACGCTAGTGAGGTAGCTAGGCTCAGTGGAGCCCTGGAATGGGGGCCCACCCTTGCTGGAAGAGGCTCCAAGTCGCCGACGCCCAAGACGACCGAGACCTCGAGACGCTAAATCCTTGAAGGAACCAAAATAAAGTTTCTCTCTCTCTCTCTCTCTCTCAAGTTGACGCGCTCTAAGTGATTCATACCAGGTTTACAATCGACTTCTTGTTTCGTCCGTCTTCGCTTGCATGATTTCATAAATTATTAAGGATAATTTCTTCACTGGTGACTTGACTGTTCTTTTTTTTTTGTCTGCAACGCGTCGCCTGTTTTTGGAACGTCTGTCGCGAGCACCGTATTTCCTCGAATCTAATGCGCACTTTGTTTACAATAAAGCATGTCCAAAAATTGCGTGCACGTTACATCGAGAGCCTAAATCTGCATTAAGACAATCATTTTCGGCATTTCAAAATGGCCGCTTCCATTCACGCTTCGAGCCCAGCTGTCGTAGCTTCCTCCACGTGCTTAGGGTTTGTCTATACTGCCCGTCTTAGCGTTTTCTGCATTTTATGTATACGCACGGAAGCGCCTATTGTGAATACATGCTGAGTTCATTGTGATGCCGCATTTAAAAAGAAAGTGATCACGTGTGCGGGGACGGACGGAAACTGGGCCGCATCACGGGTGTTCGGAGTAACCTAAACTTGAGTGCGGGACTTGCGTGCGGGACTTGCGCCAACAGAATGAGAGGATTTTCGCCAGCAGAGCAACACAGAAGGGTTATAATGTATCGAAGCAGGACCGGTTCGCCGAAACAGAAGAGCTACTCACGGAATTGCCTGCAAGAACAGCGAGTGGCACAGCCGCCCGTGCCGACCGATCTGCTCCTAGTTCGGGCGATCTAGGTTTCTTCCAGCTTATGCGAGCCAAAATAAAAAAAAAAGCTGAAACACGTAGTTCTGTGTGTGCACGTATGCTCACAGAAAAATTGTAGCCGATCAGGAGGCAGTGACTATCTTGACACGGGGACAGACGTTTGCATAAAGAAAGCAGGAACTCTTTGGTATCGGAGCAGGAAGATAAAAATCCGCGCAAATTTATAAAGCGAAAGAGAACTTGTCATTTATCTAAACGCAGCTGCGTAGCCACAAAGGAATCATACGCGTGCGGGCTCCATGGAAAGGAAGTTTCGTAATAGAAGTAGTAGTTCTAGTTCGGGAATTGTACCGAAAGCCACCTTCTTTGCGTAGTAGCTGCTTTACCAGCTCAGCCAAGTAGGAGGCTTGTTGGTGGCAGCGCAATAAATAATTAGTCGAAATCTCCAGCCTTCACCTCCTTGAACCGTTCTCCCCATTGCCGATTTCCGCAGTCTCATTTACGCATAAGTTTGCCTTACACGAGCGGGAAGCGAAGTCGCAATCACGCGCGAACTGTCAGCGCCGTAGGAGGCGCGTGAGCATGGTGGGAACATGACGAGGCCGAAGCGTGTGATGCGAAACTTTAGAGAGAGAGAGAGAGAGAGAAGCTAGGGGATGAAAGGCAGCGATGTCAATCAGATGAGCAACGTCTTTTGTACGCTACTCTAGAGGCAAGGGAAAGGGGGAATAAGAAAAGCGCCACCACTGCAAATGGCGTATGGCATGCACTCACGCGCGTGTGTCGAAGTGCGACACACATCCTCATTCTTCTAGGCGGTCCGCCAAGTGCAAGTGCCTTATTGAACTAAATTAATGTTTAAAAGTAAATTTCGTCAGAAAAAATGCGTAAAGTACGACTTACAGACAAGCTGCAGACATGATAGCATCGGATTGTTATTCGAATACACAAGAAAACATAAATTTGTTATGCAGAAACTAAAGGACGAAGTCCTTTTCCAGTTGCCGTGTGTTTAGAAAAAGTTTATTTCGACAAGAGACGATACGAACACTGAGTCACAATCATGGCACAATTCCACCAGGACGATAACATAAAAAAAACGAAACATGACACGTTTTCAAAGTGGTGTCTGAGTCCTCACTCACCAACATATAATCAAATAGACCACCGTAAAGGCAAAGTTACGCATAAACTAAATGTTACATGTATAAAATGATGTTTGAGGTATGTCTGAACGACCGCCGCGGCTAGGTGGCGGCACCGTTAGCACAGCATACATCCTCATTCTTGTAGTATAGGCCCTCCACCTAGCACAAGTGCGTTATTGGACGAATTGGGTTATTCCAAAAGGAAAGTAAGTAGAAAAATCGTAAAGTACAGCTTACACACTATCCTACAGACATGATAGCATCGGATTGTACTTCCAATATACGATAAAACATAATTCTGTTTCGGGGAAACTCAAACACAAACCCCCTTTTTCGGATGCCGTTTTTTGTGTGAGCACGCCGAGAAAAATCCCGTCCAACTAGAGGCTGGCAGCTTCGCTGTAAGAAAGAGAGAGAATGAGCACTGCGTATACGCAATAGGATGCACAGAAGGACTGCGGACGATCACTGAGGCCACTGCACTACAAAAAACTACAATAGCGCACCAGTAGCTTTCTGCGCCAGATGATAGATGCGACCAGAATCGATGGAACGTAAGGAAGCCTTATCAAACGCAGTTGTAGTCTAGCGGCATGCCGAGGGATTATATCATTCCCTACGTGCAGGATGAAATAGTTTACGCGGCTGCGTCACCATATTTTTTTCATTGAAAAAAGAATCATGGAGGCAAACGTGGCCACCTGCAGCTGGCGGTGAACGTGGGCCTGCAGGCGCGCTTCCACCGATCGCTGCACTGATGCGTGCTCTTTCGAAATCGATGAACAGCGCTGCGGCACATCGAATGAAACATGAGATGGCCAACAAAAAGACCTTGTACGCGGATGGTCCGAGCCGCTCTTGTTTCCTTCTGTCGGCGTAACTCGGCTGTAAAAAGAGAAACGTAAAGAGCGCAAGCAAAAGTAAAGTATATTGGTGAAGGAGAGTTTGGGCTAACACAAAGAGGCCGGGATTGAGGTTTCAACGGAACCTGACTTGGCCGGAACGCCAGGCGTTTTCGATTTTTAGGAGAGCGCAATCTGTATTGCACCTTGGAGCGGCCGTTATATAGTTAAGAGGAACACACTAAGTTTCCCGCCATTTCTGTACTTTCGTTCTCTTTCGGCGGGGGGCTATTAGGTGGACCAAAAGTTTGAGCTTCGCTCGAGAAAATTGCAGAGAAGAGCTTTTTGGGAAAAAATGGATAAGTGTACGGAGGGGGAGTTTGCTGCACAGACCAAGAGGGTTTGCGCTTGCCCTCAGTGAAAAGCAAACTGAGAGACTTCCGTGTGTACCCCATGCCACGAGCGTACCGGGAAGAAACAGAGAGATCAGAAAGCGACGATAATAGGTGAATGAAACGTCTAGACTCAAACGGAATGCCATAGAGTCACTGAAATCTCTTAGGAATTGGAAATCAAACCTTGCTTGCTTGCTTTCTTGCTTGCATGTTTGCTTGCTTGCTTGCTTGCTTGCTTGCTTGATTGATTGATTGATTGATTGATTGATCGATTGATTGATTGGTTGATAATTGCATGGACAGTAAGGCACTTCGTCATCAGAGAACAAGATCATCCATTGGCACATAGTCTTGCTTGAATTGTTCGCTACCGGCTCACCTCGTTAACAAACATTTTCTCTCTTTTCGCCGTCACCGTGGAAATTAGCTAAGTGAGAGTTTGCCTAGGCGGTGGCTGGGTATGAAGAAAAAAGTCACCAATACTCTGCCAGCTCTCACGTACTCTGTTCTTGCGTGCAATTTGTATTGCTGCAGCGCCTGTTGCCACATCTGTACTGAAAGCTCGGTTTCTTACATACGTACAATCGATACTTAGAATAGGCGTTTGCGAAAAAGGTGCAGCAAACTTATTAGATGCATAATTTCAGCATTTACATGGCTACTCTACACTACCCCTACCAATGACGAAAACCAGAAAAAAATTAGGGTGTGCCTATGTTATCTTCTCGTCACTCAGTTCGAGTTCTAGTCCTTGTATGATCATGTTTTTTTCTCGACGTTTCACCTGTGTTTTCTCTTTGTCCGAGTCGAATTCCCATAGAAACAAAATTAAACGTCAACGAGACAAACTACGAAGTTCTGCCAAGCGCCCCATGTACAATGAAAAACATTATTTGGACCATGGTCAGCAAGTCATTTGCAACAAGAGGTGAACACATTCGTAAAATATTCTTTATCAGACACAGATTTATAGCAGCTTTGGTGAGTAGACCTGTGCGGTTATATATGAGCTGGCGTACTTGTGCCCTGTACTGTGGACGGAAATTAAATGGAGGTGTGCGTTTGGACCTACCATACATTTAGTATGTGGAGGACTCTTGAAACAATGGGCGAGGACTACGAAGTGTATGTATCATTCGGTCAGAAGCATCGACAGCCGTGCAGTAAATTCTCCGTTCCGGCGTTATTTTTATTTAACTGTTATGTTTTCACAAAATTACACTTAATATAATTATTGATTTCGTCTTTTTTTGCTGAATAACGTAAAAATAACCGTAACGTAAAACTAGCATAACGTAATATATATATATATATATATATATATATATATATATATATATATATATATATATATATATATATATATATATATATATTTATATATATATACAAAGACGAACTCGGTTAAACCGAATTCTCCATGTAACGAACAACATGGGCACGTTTGTTCGTTTTTCCTTAGGCTGAATGCCGAAAACAAGAACTCGCCTCAGACGTACTCTTATGTTCAGACGAATATTCGAAGTGACCGCTACCGATCCTAGAGGCTAGGGTATCTCGATGCACCATGCCCGGGGGCGAGCGCATCGAGGCCCCCTTCTGGAGGCATGAGGTACACATGAGTCGTAGACTTCCTGCTCCAAAACGTCATCTTACACCACGGAGCTGCTCGCCAGCTTCTCACAGACATAGAGCACTGCTTTCCATCTCGGGTTATTGAAGATCTACTTCGCTCTTGTGCCACAGTCGGCTTTAGGAGGTTCAAGATCGTTTTTGTAGCAGTAAATTTATCGGGAATCGCAGCTGGAAGAACGCTATGCGCTACTATATGGCCACTTAGTTCCTCTAGCACGTGAGTTTCAGAATTATCAGAGAGATTTGTCAGCAACTGGTCTAATTTATCGCTGCCTCGTGTCGGGTTTCGACAAGTTGATTTAGGTGATACATACTCAATACATGTATCAATCTGTAACACTATGCAATTCTCTCAGGAAGTTACGGCCAGAGTAGCCCAGGTAATTACGGAGTAGTTGAAGTTGCCGCCTAAGATTAGGATATGTTTTGGATTTGTTTTAAATATTCCATATAAGTGATCAATAAAGTCAGTAGAGCTTCTCAGAGGGAGGTACAATGCACCGAATGCGCATCTCATGCCGTTACGTCACATCATCACCCAAGTCGGCTCTAGTGGAGTGTCAAACAAAACCAAAAATGGCTGGCAGTCACTTCTAATGGTCACCATCACACCCCTTCGCCTAATCTCGTTTGTATCTTTATAGAGGAGGAAAGGGGGGTAAAGAGAAACGTAGAAGGCAGGGAGGTTAACCAGAATAACGTGCGGTTGGCTACCCTACACCGGAGGAATGGGAAAGGGGAAAAAAGATCACAGGGAGAGAGAGGAGGGAAGGAAAGAAGGAAATTGCTGTGAGTTCGCTGACGCGTGTGGTTTTACAGAAATTGCATTAATATTCACAGATCGTCGCACAAACCCGTCGTCCTTAAGAAGCACAAAAGCGCCTTCACCGCTTTATGGGCCGACGTGTATGTTTACGGGGTATTGTAAACTGGTTAGGCAGGGATAGCACACTGTTTTCAGCATGTGCTGAGGAGGTTCCAAGGATGATATCCTCAGAAAACGTGTTTGTCACTTCATTCACCACATCTGCATTTGGGAGTATGCTGCAGAAGTTGACGAGAATAAGAGATAACAGCCTATCATTTTCTTTATTTCAACAGTGCGCTGAATTTTTTTCCCCGGTTATGGCACCCTCTCTTTACATAATATGTGTAGGTCTTGCAATGCAGCTGCAATCCGTTGTATCGAAGCGTAAAACTTTCGTTGTACCCTCGGTTGCTTTCTGCGAAGTCTCCTAGTTTGCTAAGTTCTAATCCATTTGTATTGGCGTTAAGCTATCGAACCGGGGACCTCGAACACGAGGTCGCAGGATCAATTTCCGGTCGCCGCGCGCATATCCATGGGGGGCGAAATGCAAAAACGCTCGTGTACTTGGAGTTGGGCACACGTTAGAAAACCCCAGGTGGTCTAAATTACTCCGGAACCCCTCACTGGTGGCGTGCCTCCCAACCATACCGTGGTTCTGCCCCGCAAAGCCCCCAATTTTTTTTTTAAATGCGTTGAATCACTGGCCCAATCGAATCGCCTAAACACGGTAGTTCAATTTCTCGCACTAGAATGTACTACCTATCAGAGCAAGGACACACCACAGCTTCTTTTTTATATCTTTGCGCTCCTAACAAGCCAAGACCCACCCAATCACACGCGCACATTCTCCTTCGTCGTCGCCGTCGTAGTCACAGCGATCCTGACAAGGGCGCGCAGTATGAAACAAAATGTAAAGTGAATTTGCAAACAGCGTGAACAGTGAATTTGCAAATAGCAGCGACAATCCGCTCTCTTCTATCCAAGCAAACGAACTCTGGAATTCGCGACACTCGTAACAGGAGCCCGAAGGGTGCGCTGAAGGGAAAACGATGACCGCCCCAGTGAGGGAGCTCGGTCGTGTCGAAGCAAGAGTGGATCGGCCTTGGCGCGACAACAGAGTACATCAAATATGCATGCGCGCCCCTGTACCAACACGTGTTCGCGATCTCTCGCCACCGACGTCTCCGGGCATGGGAAACGAGGGGACGCCAAATCCCTGGAGTATTTCTTTTTTCAAATATAATCAATGGAGGTGCGGGACAATGTTTGTGTACGCTTAGTTTGTTCTTTGCGACTTTGTCTGCGCTTTATTGCGCGCTTCGACTTGCTTGTTAGCCAGCATAAGCATACCGTCGTATTCAAGAATCTGATTGAATACTGTTATTTTTCTAGAAAGCCAGGGAATCCATTTTGTTGTCTCTCGTAACAAGAGGTGCTTGGCCGTTTCTCTGAACGTTATGTGCGAGCCAACGCGCGAACTGGGACAAATGAGATATCTTACACATACGATGACAAGCAAGGGTAATATTGTTTTACTGAAAACATTGTCTTGCTCTCTGTATATTTATTTGTCTGGAGAGTGAGCAATCGTTGTATGATATATGCAAGATACTAGTGTTCTACTGCTGTTATGAATATTTATGTGGATCTTGGCGTGCACTTTTTTTCGTAACTCTGCAAGATAACTCCCCGCAAGTTTCACGGTATTTTCACATTTAATAAGCCGCACGTGTACTAGTTAAGTACAGTGGAGAGCAAAGGTCCAGTTGCCATGACATCAGCAAAAACATAGTATTTCTTCTAACCCTCCAGAGACGTGGAACGTGGAATTGTCTTATTTCAAATCATTAGCAAAAGAGACGAACGCAGGTTGTACCAGGTAATTTTCGCGTGCATATCTTGGCGACGAAGAAAACTTCGATCGAGACGCTTAAGACTGCTTGCGTGCGGAAATGCGAAAGCTTTATAGTCCCTTCGTTGAAACATTTTTTTAAAAATTTTATGCACTCATGACGTGGCAGCACCTCCTCCCGATTGGTTGCGTCGTCACGTGGCCAATGACGCACGCACTAGGCCACACCTTTTGTCAGCCAGAACCGTGGAGCCACCGTAGCGTAGGGGAAGCGTGCTGCTCTCGCACCACGGAGGCCAGCGCTCGATTAGCACCCAGACCGAAATGTGCAAAATGTTTTCAAAACCACTAATTAACTTTGTTTACAGGAAGCTTTCTGGGAAATTTGACGTAAATCGGAGCATTTCTTGCCGTGTTTTTACTGTCTGCGCTGTCGGCCATTTTTGGTACCACCGCTCGGTCACGCTGCCGACCCAGGACTTTCGCGTAATGGGGCATATAATGCATTCGCATAAAAAAAAAAAAATTCCCGATGTCTGTTGTATCCAGACTTCTGCTGGTGCCTAATATATATATATATATATATATATATATATATATATATATATATATATATATATATATATATGTGTGTGTGTGTGTGTGTGTGTGTGTGTGTGTTGCGGGCGCTAAGGACAAGCTACATTCATCTGAGCGTTTAAGACCATTCGTCAACAAAGCTGCGTCAGGGTATCAATTTTATCGAATTTTATTGATATATAATGTGGCGCCACTGGGCGTTGTCTGTAAGTAAGGATTTTCCTGCCACAACCCTGATTTCGACTTTCTACAAAGAAATGGTGTGAGTAGTGAATTACCTATCAACGGCGTAGAACTTGAGTAACAACTGAGGGAGAAGTTATTGAAACTATCACGTTTCAAACGCCGTAACTGAGCAATAAAAAAAACAACGGTATCGCGACTCTGCAAACTGCACTTACTAATCTAAAGAGGACGAAACTGATGTGTAAACTACTTTGAAGAGTACCAATAATTTGTGACTAGCACTTTTGGAAATCGCTTGTCAACTCAGCAACAAATTCAACTAAGCTGTATAGTTATATATCAAGTTGGCCCGCTTAAACTGCCCGACGGAGGCAGCTTACAGACCCGTGATGTCTCTTTCCGGTGCGGTGGTACAAACTTGTAAACTTCGGGCTTCCAATTTCTTTAAAATTGATCATTTTTGTAAATACTAGCAAGGGTCCACGGTACTGGCACTGCGATCCTGCGCTCACCGCTGATGTTTGTACAGGTCCTGTTGCCGATTTTCCTGGGCCAGCCATGGTCTGTTTCTTCGATGCAACCGGTCCCGATGACACCCATCCGTGAATGGCACAGCGATACAAGCTCCCCCTGGCTCGGCGCACTTTCGTCAACGGACTGCGGTCCATCAACACCGTTTTTTGCCACTTCACCTCTGCTGGATGCTCCGCCACTTCTGGACGCCGCAGATTTTTCCGTCTGGCAACGTGGGACTGAGTCAGCTGAGCGGGCAGTACAAAAGTGCGCGCATTCCAACGCCGCCCTGGGCCACGGCACTGGCACTGCGATCCTGCGCTCACCGCTGATGTTTGTACAGGTCCTGTTGCCGATTTTCCTGGGCCGGCCATGGTCTGTTTCTTCGATGTAACCGGTCCCGATGACACCCATCCGTGAATGGCACAGCGATACGAGCTCCCCCTGGCTCGGCGCACTTTCGTCAACGGACTGCGGTCTATCAACACCGTTTTTTGCCACTTCACCTCTGCTGGATGCTCCGCCACTTCTGGACGCCGCAGATTTTTCCGTCTGGCAACGTGGGACTGAGTCAGCTGAGCGGGCAGTACAAAAGTGCGCGCATTGCAACGCCGCCCTGGGCCACGGCACTGGCACTGCGATCCTGCGCTCACCGCTGATGTTTGTACAGGTTAGCTACTATGACGCTTATTCCTATCGTGACGATGATGTCTGTCTTTTAGCAGTGTCGTGGCCACCCCATGTTTTGAAAAGTGTTCGCGCTTGTGCATCGTATCTGTTGTGCCTGCTTGTTCTGGATGGTGATGTCGAGCTAAACCCTGGACCCATGACCAAGGCTCAAGAGGAAAAGCTAGACCTTGTGGCTGGCTCTATCTTGCGTGTTGAAGCTAGTAATTCTGCGCTGCAAGAATCTGTTAACAAGGTGCTTCATATGCACGTTGAGTTAAAGAATGATTTAGAAAAACTGACAAAGCGTGTCCTTGATCTAGAGCAGAAAGTTGCAGCGGCCCCATGTGCTCAGTCCATCACGAGCAGTGACAACGGTCTCGTAGGCGTACAGGAAAAAATTGACGACCTCGAAAATCGCTCTAGGCGGTCTAACGTTCTCTTTTATGGATTAACAGATTCGGCGAGGTCTGAAACTTGGGAAGAGTCAGAACGACTCGTAAGTAATTTCTGTACCGAAAAACTTGGGCTTACCATGACGTCGATTTCGAGAGCACATCGTGTGGGCCGCTTTTCGTCTGAGAAGAAGCGGCCTATCATAGCCAAATTTTTCAATGAAAAGGAAGTTGAATTGGTTCTGAGCCGCGGCCATAAGTTGAAGAACACTAACTTCAGCATCTCGCGAGATTACTCGGAAGCAGTTCGCGAAAAGCGACGGAAACTTCTCCAGTTCTCGAGAACTATGAAGAAAGACAGAGACCGAGTGCGCCTGGTTTTCAACAAACTGCACTTAAACAACGAAGTTTACGAGTGGAACACCAATAAAGGCCAGGCTGTTCTTGTTTCTCGGCGCAGGGATCAATGATGTTCCTCCTCCTTTGTTTCATTAAGCTCAGTTTCATCTACTGGATCACCCGTAAAATTGCACCCTAGCACTGATAACAAATTTCTCTTTTTATACACCAACGCTAGAAGTGTTATCGCTAATGGTATTGCACTCTCATCGCTCATCGATTCATTCTAGGCTTCTTTAGTGTTACTTACCGAGACCTGGCTTAACAACACCATACACGATAACAACATCTTTACGAGTGAATCCACTTTCAAGTTTTTTCGATGTGATAGGCAACAGCGTAGAGGGGGTGGTGTGCTCATCGCGATAAAGGAAGAATTCATCGCCGCACCCATCATTATCGATTCTTTTCTGGAATGTATTTGGATTTCCCTGAAGGGTGCTGCATTTGGTGTGATAATTGGCGTTTTTTATCGTCCACCCAACATGTCTGGCGCGTTTTCCGAAGAATATCATCGAGTGTTGAGCGAGGTGTGCGCGCATTTTCCGAGGTCGGTGATTATCATATTTGGCGATTTCAATTTTCCTAATATAGATTGGTCGACGCTCTCCGTATCGGCCACGGATGCGGCCGCGCATACCTTTCTCAGCACTTGTCTTGACTTTTCATTAACCCAACTTATTAGTCAACCAACACGATCCACTGAAACTTCTGCCAATATACTAGACTTAATCTTAACTAATAATCCGGATATATTATCCGACATAACTCATGAAGCAGGCATCGCTGACCATGATGTCATAACTGGATGCATTAACTTTTGCGTGATCAAAAGAATAATTACCAAAAAGAAAATAAGGTGTTACGGTAAAGCCAATTTCGACGCAATTAACAATGAATTAACCACATTTTCAGGTCAATTTCTGCATGATTTTCATTCCCGTTCCATTGAACAGAACTGGGTCCTGTTTAAGGCCACCCTCAGTTCACTCATTGACACCTACATTCCTGTGTTATCCATTTCCTACAAAAGCAGTTCTCCATGGTTTACTAACAAGCTTCGGCGGCTTAATAACAAAAAGAAAAGACTTTACAGGCAGGCTAAGCTGACTGGTGTAGCGAGTGCTCATGATAAACACAAAGCATGTGAAAAGGCTTATAAGGCATTACTAAAATCCACTCGCAAAAACTTTTTTTCTCATGATTTACCATCCATGCTAAAAACTAATACTCGTCACTTTTGGCGTGTGGTGAACCCTGCAATTCGCACTGACATCATTCTTACTGATTCTTTTGGTGTTCCCATCAGCGATTCAGATTGCGCTCAACTTCTTAATGATACGTTTGTAACAATTTTCACTCATGAAAACATTAACTCATTGCCAACTTTAAAGACATTAGTGGGAATCACAATGCATGAGGTAGACATCAGTGAGGCTGGTGTTTTATCTCTACTAACCAATCTTAAAATGTCATCTAGTGCCGACCATCTAGGTTTCAACAATAAAATTTTAAAGAATACATCGCATAGTATTTGTCCTCTGTTAACAGCTCTATTTTCCCAGTCACTATCAACTGGTAGTATTCCTAATGACTGGCGCATTGCTAAAATAATACCCGTTTTCAAATCAGGTGATCGCGCTTCTCCCCTTAATTATCGTCCCATCTCCTTAACCAGCACTATTTGTAAATTACTCGAACATATCATACACAGTCAAGTAATCAGCTTCCTTGAAGACCATAACATTATTTTTAAGCATCAGCACGGTTTTCGCAAGGGCTACTCATGTGACACACAACTTGCCGGATTTATTAACGACATACACGCACTAATAGACGCCGGGTTCCAAGTCGACGCAATATTTTTAGATTTTTCTAAGGCATTTGACCGTGTTCCACACCATAGGTTGGTACTTAAACTTTCACCGCTTAACATTCACCCTACTATAATTGCATGGATCACCGATTTTCTCTCATCTAGAATTCAGTTTACATCAGTTAACAATTCTAACTCATGTTATGCTGATGTTACGTCTGGAGTTCCACAAGGCAGCGTACTTGGTCCTTTACTCTTTCTAATTTATATTAATGATTTACCCAGTTGCGTTTCATCTAAAATCAGACTATTTGCAGACGATTGTGTAGTTTACCGATGTGTAACAAGTAACACCGATAGCCACTTACTACAAACTGACCTGGACGCAATAAGTGCATGGTGTTCTAATTGGTTAATGCCATTAAATATTTCCAAAACTAAACTCATGTCTTTCACCAATAGGCCACGAATTCTAACCACCTACTCCCTTGATAACAACCCTGTGGAACTCGCAACTACTTACAAGTACCTTGGCATCAATCTTCAATCAAACTTATCATGGAATAATCATATTAACCTTACCCTTGCCTCTTCAAATCGTACTCTCGGACTTATTAAACATAACTTAAAAGAAGCCCCAATGCATGTTAAAAAACTAGCATACACAACATTAATCCGTCCTTAACTAGAATACGCGTCTGCCATCTGGGATCCCGAACAAACGTATATCATAAGTAACATCGAAGCCTTGCAGAACCGTGCTGCGCGATTTATATTTTCAGATTATTCACGTTACACCAGCGTCACCGCGTTAAAGAATAAAGCTGACTTGGACAACTTAGCACTTCGCCGTAAAATTTCTCGCCTAACACTTTTCCATAAGCTTTATCACCATCCATCACTTCACGATGATTTCTTTCAGTCACCAACAGTTATTTTTCCACGCCGTGACCATCCATACAAAGTCAAACGCATTAACTGCCAGTCATCCCATTATGAATCTTCGTTCTTACCACGCACAATAACTGAATGGAACGCCTTACCATCAGTCATTGCCACGGAACCAGACTTGACTAAGTTTCAACATTTAATTCGCTCACGACTTGTCGACTAATCGTATTATTATTCTTTTTTGGGACTTTTACAGTGTTTTTCGATATTTTTTGGTGTTTTTTAGTGCAGTTGCCTTATGTTCTCCTAATATGTACTAATGTTTTCTCTGTAATAATTGTGACCTAATTATCTTGTATATTAACTATGTTTCACTGTATTATTACTTCTGTTAACCTGTCTTGTTTTTAGTGTGTACAAACTACAACCAGTGCTTGTGATTGACCCCCCCCCCCCCCATGTAATACCCTCGTAATGAGGGCCTTTGGGGGTATTTTGAATAAATAAATAAATATATAAATAAATAAAAAATATTACGAGCCGTAAATCAAAGTTATGCCTGTTACACTAACCAAAATTTAACATTCTCTCGCAAGTGCGACAAACTTAAAGTCAGTCATGGGGCTATCTTAAAAAAAAAAGCATTTCCGCATTTTACATGTATTTGAATAAGCGGCATTGGAGTTAGCCCCGAGGTAAAGCTGCTACCGGTTTCCTAATAAAAGTTCATTTGTAAGTGTGACGATCATGTGCGTCTCCTTCTTCTACTCGTGCTCCGTGTGCTTTCACTGCAGTGAGTATTGTACGCCTATACCAACTTGCTATATTTTCTGCTTTGCTGAAGCCAGAAAACACGCACGAACGGATGGCAGCTACTCGACGCCGAGCCGAAGTTTCCGGACCAGCTCGCCGCCACGTCCCGTCAAGACTCTCAGCCTTTGCTCCGGCCTAATTGTTCATCGGTAAAAGACGAGTTCGTTGCATTCTGAAGGAACTTAATGCTGCAACCTAGCAAGTTTCAAAAACTTCTGTGCTTAGGAGGGCCAAAATACTAGATCGTCGAAATCCCTGATGTCACACTGACCTGCGGGCTCTGAGATGTGCTTTCTGTGCGAAAAAAACAACAACAAAAAAACGATAGTTATAGATGTCTAATTTATCGACTGTAGCTATCAACGTTTCTTCTGCAAGACGAATGAAAACGAAGACGCGGAAGAATGCATTACCAGTCTAAGGTGACTTACGGTTGGCATTCATTTCTTTTTAAGAGCGCGTGTAGGTAGGTACTCAGCATGTAGAGAGTAAGCATCTAAAAAAAAAAATTCACCATCGATTACGATGCTCTCAAAGGCGAATTTGAGCGCACCTCTATACGTGAAAGAAGTATGCGCGTGAACATTTTGTATTATGATTATATAGGTACAAGGTTTATATAAGGAAGAGAACGCTGTGAGTGGCGTGGCTGGCGCGGACAGTCTGGCTCGTGCGGCACGTTGCAAACAAAGCGAAGTGTGGCGCGAATACCTCACTAAACGGGAGATCGCGAGAGGCAATGCGTGGGTGACGCGTGGACGCGATTCACAGCAGCCGCCGCAAACAGACCTCCGCTCGTGCAGCGCTCTCTTCTCACATGTCTGGAGTGCGCTACTCTGGCGCCATCTCGTAGGCATCGTCGCCGCAGAGCCCGTCTTGCGCGGTACGCTTTTCTTCTCACACTTCATGTGCCACTCTTCAGCGAACCTCTTTCGCGCCGACATGGGTCACTGTAGTTGCCGGGATGGGTAGGCACCGCTGTTCGATGAATCTCTTTGACGCCAACTTGGGTAACTGGCTATGCGCCACTGCGAAAGTGCCGCTTTAAAGGGGTGAAAAAATCCCTTAAATATTTTAGATGGTGGGCGCAATTGAACCTCGGTTCCAAGGGCTCCCCATGGACAGCAGCCCGACGCTTTAGCAGGCTGCGCCACAAATGTACTGGGTTTGTGCAGCGCTGCAGTGAATCTCTCGCCAACTTGGGCTAAGAGTATGTGCCACTGGGTGTGCGTTAAGCTAGGGTAGCTTAGCGTTCGCAGCATCAGAGCTCCACGCTTCTGGTCTCGGAGGCCACGCGCGGACTTCTCGGGGGTGCCGCTAGATGGCGCAGCGTTTCCAGAAAGGAACGCGAGAGAGGAGTCCGGTTGCCGCATGACGCGTTTGTCAGCGTTCACATGGACCACCGTACCATGTATTTCGGAGGGCTTACGCAGGCTTCGCGGTGGTGGCAGTGTGAGATAGCGCCGAGTGTTCTCAGGGAAAGCGCGAAAGAGGAGTCCCGCTGCAGTACATGCCTCATACATAACTCGTTCCGATGAGGGCAAAACGTTGTGTCGTCATACTGGTTCAATGCTACGCGCATTACCGCCAACAGTGGTCGTCAGGTGGCTTCTGCCGAATTTTCTCCTGCGTGTCTGGGAAACGTTTCCAAAAGGAGACCAGACGAATGCATGCGTCGTTACACGCGCCGGCGTCTCGTCGCCACTCGCCATCTGGTCGTGTCGCAATCGATGATGTGGTATAGGGATGGCATTCCGCCGTCTCTCGTCGTAACATCTGGAGGAGGACAAAAAAAAACAGAAAAGAAAGAAGAGTTCGCGCGCCGAGGAGGCGGCGGTGGACACCACAGCAAAATGCAGATGACGTGCTCCGGCAGGCCACTAAGTACCTTCAGAAAGAGCGAAAGGCATAAGAAGATGAAAGGCGCGGGAAAGAAAATGACTGGCACGGAAGGCACAGAAGCAACGGTGCAAGGCAGAAGAGCACGGGCGAAATAGGGAGGGACACAAAAAATAGAGAAGCAGCATACGACGCGCTAAGGTGAGTCACCGGCCTCTAGAGAGCAGAAAAAAGCTCGAGGAGGTGTGTAAGAGGGGGAGGGGCGCTATGGCGAAACGCAGAAGGGTTCGGCACGGCCATCGGTAGTGCCGTAAAGGGACCCCGCGCCATGCTCAGATATCGATCTCGAGGAACCACGGAGAACAGCTTGCGTCCTGCCGATGTAGGCAGCCTACACTCAGGCGTACTACAGTGTTTCGTGTTCACGCCGGAACAAGGTCCGGCTTGAATACTATGTCGCGCCACAGAAAACGGGGGTGAGAAATAGGCGGAAAACGAGTATTCAGCAAATGATAGATAGCAATGACCATAATTAAGCCAGAAACGTTAAACGAACGTTCAGCTCTCGGTTAAACTTTCCCCAGACATAATTTCATTGAAAGCTTAAGCTCGGGGCCAACTGCGATTTCCGTATTCAAAGGCACGTAAAAAGCAGGAATGCTTTTGGGGCAACTACTGGACCAATTTGAATGAAATTCATGGCATTCTATAGAGGAAGTTACGTTTTAGGAGCTCCGTGAAACGAAAGTTTGATCTAGAACGTCAAATTTCGTAAGAAAAGTTGACGATGATTGATAAATTTAAGAAAGAACCCGGAACTAGCCAAAAACAGATCTGGTAGTTATGTAAACGACTTCTGTTACATGATATCAAGCAGACAGATATGATGCATACGTTTACAGCTGAAGTGAAAGTATTAAAATACTTATAGCGGTTTTGCAATTGTACTACTAAAGAATTTCTGGTATGGTCGACCATGGTAAAATGCATCAGTTTTGTCCCTTTTAGACAGGTGAAGTTTACAGAATTCAAATCTTTTTCTTTTTTTGCTCAGACAGAGCTTTAAGTTCGATCGCTGGGCTTCATGAAATTTGGAACGTTCAGAAATGAAATAAATGTAAGACATAAATAAAAAATCCACTTCCGATATATTACTAGATCTTAACTTCTTCGTTTAAATTAACAGAGCGTGTCAAATTGGTGTCGTGGTTGCCGTGAAAAACAATTTCTCCGCTCCGATGTATTTAGATACAAGCTCCGGAGCTTAAGAGTCTTCCTTATCTTGAATATGAACTCAGTGTCATGTGTTTTCCTAGCGCACACTAAAACGCGTATAATTCATTCATCATGACATGACCATCCGACTATTCATTCTCAGTTTATCAGTGTAAGTGAAAGCAGAGAGAGAGAGAGAGAGAGAGAGAGAAACGGATAAATGAGAGGCAGGGAGATTAACCACGACCGTTGGCTACCTTGCACTGGGGGAAGGAAGGGAATGGAAGGAAAAGACACCTAGTCCACCTCTCTCGCCTGGTGGTCCAGTGAGGTGACGCAGTATATGGTACCACTGGGTAAGCGAAAAAGGACGTCTAAGCCCGCAACGCACCCCTAAAGGACAGCGAAGAATTCGTTTTCTGGTACGCTATCGTCATGCACGTTGGAGTAGTTTGCTCAAGAGGTCCCAGAGCGCTTGGTGAGTGTGGCGCCGGAGCGACGCAAGTACCTCATATTTAGGGTTACCGCACAAGCTCCCTCTAGGGAGCCAGAGCGGCGCGCTGTTTTCCGCGCGCCGCTCGCGTCGCCTCCAACGATTCTAGCATCGCTATTTGCCGAGCGCCATCACGGTGTCAAAACGGCTTCCACTGCATTGCAGAGAAGCCAACACTTGGCATGCGCTGCCAATACTGCGCAGGAACCGAGCGACATCGGCACTGTTACTATTCTTTTTGCTCGTTCCTCGATGCTGCTGGACGAAAAATATGTGTTCACAGGTGCTTTCTCGGTGAAATTGCAGTATCAATGTCATACGACGCAGTGACAGCGCTCGCAATATAGTGGGGTGAAAAAAAAAGAAACATAGTTTTTTTTTCCTTTTTTATCTGAGCACAGCGCTGGTGAAGTTACACAATTCAATCTACCCACCAGAACCTTACTTTTACAATATACATACAAGGCATGCAGGTTTAGTGATCGCGTCTGTCGGCTATATATGAGGCCCAAAGCTCGCCTAAATTTGTCTGTGACGTGTAAAACGCGACAAGGTAGGTTTAGTAAAATCGTTAGGTTCAAAATATAGGGGTTCAATGCAAACAATATAGGTGCATGCAGTTGTTCTTGTCATTCCTATGGATCATATTCTGTTTTAATGTTTTGCACGCAAGGAATGTCAGACGTGAAAGTGCTGTTTCTTGAATACGCGCATTCTCTTCTTTCAGCTGTCGTGAGCTGCGATCACGTGAGTGCCTAATGACAATAATAGCTAATTTATGAAAGTTTTGCATTATACTTGACGCACTGCTTTGAAAGTGGAAAGGCTCACAAGCGCCGCCACCATGCCCCGGATATGTGTTCGGCACATGCTGCATTATTGGTAATCATTAGGTCATAAAAGACTAGATTATAAGACATGCAAGCGCAAAATCCGGGCTCATCATCATGAGACGCAAGATCGCCTTGTAGTGGGAACATAATATAGAATAAAAAGAAACCGAAAACAAAGCACTGTTGACATTAGACAGTTTATTATAGCGCGTAGCAGCAAACACAAAAAGTTAGCGTTAGCGTTGTGTTCTCCGCACTGCGCATGCGCTGTACGTAAACGGTGCTGGAGCTCTTACGTACATGAAGATGGGCGTTGCTTTTGAAATACATTCTCAATTAGCGGCACAGTAGGCTTAAAGAGAGAGTTTTCTCGTGTTTGTTGTGTAGCCGCGTCGAGATGGTGCCAAAGCCTGTATTTCACTCATTCCCTCGGTTCAAAGAATGCGGCCACAAGTAAGGATGATACGTGTCACCTTTTCCGCGGCAAAATAAAAGGTAGTGTCATCGGTGCGGTGGACACGATGCGTGTGCGTTTTACGAACGAACACGACATGAACCTCCTGAAAGGGGTGTTCGCCTTGAATCCATTCGGACAGCCGTCGAGATGGTTGCGTTAGAGTTAGCATTTGAGTCCCTTCCGCTATTCGAAAAGACTCCTTTGTGCCGCGCAGTGCATCCTTCCTTAGCGTTCGGGTTGCGTCACACGCTAACTCTAAGGCAAGCGTTTCACGCTATACTAAAACTGTGTGTTCCCACGCGAGCTCGTCTTCTCCGTGTACGGAAAGGGGGGGGGGGAGGGGTGTAGCTTTGCCGCATAACTTTGGAGCCCAAGCTGGCAGACGTTTGCGCAATTCTGGCTACATAAGGAGAGTCATTTACGGAACTTTGGAGCCCAAGCTGGCAAACGTTTGCGCAATTCTGGCTACATAAGGAGAGTCATTTACAGAACTATACTTATTTCGTGCAAGGCTTGCCGCTGCGTGCAAGCTGACACAAAGCATTCTTATGCGTTGAAGTTGAGCGACAAGCGTTGAACTAAACCAGCAAACAAATTATGGGCTTTACATAGCAGCACTTAGCAGGCGCGTTATAACGAAACACTGGTAAGCCTGAAAAACATGAAGAAAAAAACTTGTCGATTGCGCAGGTAGTGAGATTCATGTGGAGGAAATAATGGGGCACATCTGTCCGCTCCCTGCTTCAGTAGTACAGAGCTCTATTCCTAGGATATTTACGCTACAGCCTTCCAATGTTGTCCAGTACGTACAAGTCAAATGTTCGCTCATTGGAGAGCTCACAGGGCCAAGCAATGCGCACGTGTTTAGGACCCTGTCGCGCTTCGCGTCAAGACCTGCAACAATCGTGCTCGCCAAATATCATCCCAACCAAACGTACGTTGCTGCAGATTGTCTCACGACGCGTGTCCGTCATCTTTCCCGCGTCCCCGAACATCACTTGGCGTTCTTGCCCTCGCAGAGACTTCGTGTTACGTTTTCTGAAGGTATCACCACCCATCCAGATTGTCCTCCATAAGGATACATACTAGCAGCCAGGCCATCATTCCCCTTGTGTTGTCTCCAAGAGCATCAGGTGCGCCTAAGTATTCCGGGTGTAAAGAAGAAGGCCAATCACCCAAGAAACAGCACTGAAACAGATGACGCTGCTATTAATGAATGAGACATACGGGTACCGAATACACATCTGTACCGGTGGCTCAGTCCCACTTGTCAGCTCTTCAGGTTCCGGCTACGAAAACTGCTATTAAATTCAAACTGTCGCGCATGACAACATCAACGGCGGCAGAGGTTACTGCACTGCGTGCTGATGTCAAATACCTCCTGCACGAGGCACCCCAGAAGTGGGCCATCTTTTGCCACTCTAAGGCAGCAGTTCAGAGTCTGGATTTTGCCCTGTATCACAGGACTCACGAACAGCTTACATATGAGATAAGAGAAGGCCACCGTCAAGCTATCGCTAAAGGGCATAAAATTATATTTCAGTTGCTACCTGGGCACTGGTAATGACCTCGCCAACGAAAGCGTTGTTGCAGTACCTCAAGTCGACAGGCCTTGGCTACCGTGTGTAGACCCGGTGCGAACCTTCAAATGTGCGCCGAAACTATGCCCTCTCTATCTCCTCTCTCTCTCTTTCTTCATCCCTATATCCCTTACCGCAGCGCAGAGTAGCAAACCGGACCTGCGTCCGGTTAACCTCCCTGTCTTTCCTCTGTTCTATTTACCTCTCTCCCTCTGACAAGCCGAGTGACTGCGTAGAACAAGGAATGGGCCGCGTTTCTAACGGTGTAGATGTGTATTTCTAACATCTGACCTCATATTCAATTCTTTTTATCGATCGTCGTGTGGTAACACATGACTCGCACGCCCCTGCCGCACCGCATCGGTCACTGCCATCTGTGCTCCACGCCTGGCTTTCGGCGTAATAACGTGCCCCGCAACTTCGCTGCAATGCATTGGTTCTCTGGCTCCTCATTTTGGTAGCACTGTCAGAGCCGTAAGTGTGGGAAGAACCCTCGAACTGTCAATGGAGCCAATTTCATGGACGCCGGCTAAAACATGCTATCTTGAATAATGGTGGTGGTGGTGGTGGTGGTGAATTGTAGCAACAGGCGGGTTTAGCCTGGCGAACAAGGCCGGCAATTGCTCCGCCCGACCGTCCCGCACAATACCGCTGAAGGGTTTCACCATGTGTCCATCAAACCAGTCTCTCTTAAGAACTCGATGAGGAGACGTGAAGTTTCTTTTCGGGCTATAACTGATCCCGCGGGAAATATCAGGTGTTGCAGGCACGCATGCGGAAGGTTCTTGCTTTGCAGATTCTTCAGGAGAGTGTCTCTTTCATCTTGGAATTGCTGGCAGGACCACAAAAAGTGCTCAATGTCTCCTGTCTCGTTGCATGCCGAACAGTTCGGAGAATTGATTCGCCCCGTTTTAAATAACCAGGCCGGTGTATTTGCAGATCCTGTCCTTATTCGATATAGAAGTGTGGCTTCCTCTCGGTGCAATCGCTTGGTCACGCAGGGCATATGCGGTGGAACCCAAAGCGACGCAAAGTGATTTCGAATGTCAGATTTTTGCACTTGATTACTCTTTGTGGCCTTGATTTTGGGAGGATGATAGAGCGCTGCGTATGCAAGCGCATCAGCTTTTTCGTTTCTTGAGATACCAATGTGGGAAGGAATCCATTGAAACTTTACTGTGAAGCCTTTGTTGTTGAGCTCTTTCACGATGGCTAGGGATTTGCGTGGGAACTTGAGGGATGGAAAACCACGGTATATTTGTTGTAATGCGGCCTTTGAGTCCGTAAGGACAACCACATTCTGCGGAGGCAAAGTCTTTAATTTGCGCAGAGCAGAAGCTATTGCTGCGCCTTCCACAACTGTCGACGAGGCTATACAGTCCAGACGGCCAGACCACGTATATCTTAGAGACCTTTGGGGTTGCCCTGGTTAGTCTGCAGCATTTTGGTAAATAATGAGTATTTCATGCAATCATATATATATATATATATATATATATATATATATATATATATATATATATATATATATATATATATATATATATATATATATATATATATATATATATATATATATATATATATATATATATATATATATATATATATATATATATGCACTGTTTGTTTATGCACCGCACCCGTTATAACTTAGAGTTCGTACGCAAAGGCGACGTGGCTTTATAAAAGTAGGGGCTTGGCGGTGGGCTAGGGGAGGCTCGATTATTCGGAATTCGGTTCAGCTCACGTGATTATTTCATTCGAGCAACAACTTAACGTAGGCGAGAGGCTAAGGACAAACTATAGGGCCGTGATTTTCAATGTAATAGTAACATAATAAATCATTACCTTCAGACCTGAATAGGCACGCAGCTTACGAAGTAAGCATTCTAAAAACACAGCTTTATGAAGAAAGTTTCGAAAAGCATGAACATCTTCCTCGTTTGCCACCCTTGGGTGCCTACATTCTTGAACATTTGCTTACCTCTCAGGACTTTTCTTTTCAGGTTTAAAGTGATTTAATAGCTAAATTCGTGGCCGAATGTGCTGCGTTCTCACAATATTTGGGGCCCTATAACGTAAAACTATTTCAATATGCTTTTATTCCAATCTCCTGACGCCAAATATTGCGTAACCACCGACGCAAGCATCGGACGGTGACCCGCAGCGTTGCCTCGACAGCCCAATAAAACGCCCTCTTAGTTTATAGGAGGTCATTTTGCTTTCAAAACGAATAACATTCCCTACATCGAGCGGTTTTTCGTTTGTAATTGGCTGCCAGTAGGCGATGAGCACGCTAAAATGAAGAGGGTTTCAATGGGGCCGAGCCAGCGCGCTGAAAATAGATAACCGGATGAAGGGAGTGGTACCGGCGTCTGCGATTGTTCCGCTTTTCCTAACTAATAGCTTGCTGTGGCTGGTCGAAAATCGCGGCAGTGTGCAACGGAATTTGTTAAGAATGCCGCTAAAACGGATCCTCAGCAAGGAAAAGTTGTCATAACGCGGTCGTAAACGTGCCGAAAGTGCTCGAAAACGTTACACGGACACGCAGAAAGTTTTATTACACGCAAATAAACCCATTCTCTCCGGCAGGCGCGAGTAGCCAGTGCCTGAGTGATCGGCGGCAGCCATCTTTTATTCCTTTCGGAACGGGGCAGCCTGCGGCTATTCAGGAAAAAATTCAGTTTTGTTCGGCTGTTAATGGATCTTTCATGCGTACATGTAACTTTGACACGGTGAGTTTTCGCGGTTTTGTGACGTCACGTGACAGGCAGATGAAGCGGGTGCAGCACGAGAACTTTTGACCCATAGCCGAGTGCTAATGTCGAAAAAGTGTCGAATGAAAAATAACCTTTTTTTTTTGTTCAGTCAGATCATGCATAATCAAGTGTGTTGTGTATACGTCATATCAGATGGGGAGCTATCGCGGTTTTCGTGACGTCGCGTCACGGACAGGCGAAGTGGGAGTGGTCCAAAATGCTTTTAACCGCTCTGGAGGGCTGATGCAGAGTTAGATTAGAAAAGTTTGGAATAGATTTAGGTAATAGCGCCCTTGGTTAGTTTCGTGCTTTGTATGTTTACGTTCTGATCAACGCCTTTAATTACTATAATTATATACTCGCGTAGTGTAGTGGGCCGACATCACAAGGCTTTTCGTTCGCAATATTTGTTCGCTATTGGCAGGCTTCCATTTATAAGACTATATGAAACCTCACGTTTGGCTGGCACGTGCAGTTAGAAACAATTATAACAACTTTCTCTTTCTTGCCGATTCGGCCCCCCGTCTTTTTTATCCTAACCTATCTTTTATAAAGAAGTCTTCAACTTATTGCATACTATGTGTTGTAATATATAATTTTGGGCTGCCCAATTTTCAGCTAATCCCCTAGAGTGCAGAGAGAGGAGAAAGAAGAGAGGGAGAGACAGGGATAGCCAGTGTAAACGCCGGTGGCTACTCTGTGCAGGGGACAGGGTTAAAGAGCATAAAAAGTGACAGAAGGAAATGCGAGATATAGAAATAGATCGAGAAAAACAATTCACACATTAACGCACGTTGAGCACAATAAGCACATTGAGCATGTTTCATCTAAAGCTTGTGTAATGCTGAATTTTTAAGGCGAAGTTTTAAAACGACACTGCTAATAGTTAAAGAGTTTCTATATTTAACTTATGTTCGCCCTATATTGGAGTATGCTTTTGTTTGGAGCCCGCGAACTTTATATCAGCCGACATGCTTGAACGTGTACAAAACTATGTGGCTCAATTTGTATCAAGAGAATATAACTTCCGTAGAAGTGTTACTAACATTAAACTAACGTGGGGATGGAAGCTTTTATGTAGTCGCCGAAGGAACTTTCATTAAGAAATATTGTATAAAATTTATCACGGCAAAATGAAAATAGAAAAAAATATATTTATTTGCTTCCACCGCATTTCATGTCAAATAGACTTAATCATGGATAGAAAATAAGAGAAATTAAATGTAAAGCTAACCCTTATCAAAGTACATTTTTTCCCCTAACAATTCATGAATGGAACCGGTTGCCCAAACAAATTGTCGAGTGCCGATCTGAACCAAAGTTTCGGGCCTTGTTGTCAGATGTATGAAGGACTGCAGCTGTCTTCACTGAGTACTTGCTTGTCATGCCTTGTAGTTTCTTTTTGCTCGCCTTTTGCTTAGTTATGTATCACCCCCCCCCCCCCCCCCCGCCGTAGCGCCTTCGAGCGCTACAGGTATTTGGAATAAATAAATCAATAAAACGCGATGTAACGCGCTACAGCTTTCAGAGTCGGTCGCACAATTCACAAGTCTTTAAGTATCGGAGCAGCGCATTTAAGGCTTTAAGTACTAGTACCCGCCCGGACCAATGTCCTAGGACCTTTTCCTCCATCAAGGGACAATCGCCAAGTTTGTGAAGTGCGGTCGCGAGCGCTTTTCTTGCCACGCTGTAACGGGGACGGTCACAGAGGAGATGCTTGATCGTCTCCTCGCAGCCGCAGCTATCGCAAGCAGGGCTGCCGGTCATTCCAACGCGGAAGAAATAGGCCTTCGCGAATACAAAGCCAAGCCACAGGCGGCACCGAAGTGTTTTTTCCGCGTGTGATATTATTGGTGGTAGGCTGAGTTGCAGATGGGAATCAAAGCTGTGGAGAAGTGCGCTGCCAAATTCGTTTGTGTTCCATTGTGCCAATGTAACCTCGACGTCGTGCGCGTGTAAGCCAAGGAGAAGCGAGCAAACCCTTGTGGCTGCATCTGTCTTCGACAGTGGCACATTTAGTATACAGGGAACACCTTCGTGGACCGATCGGACCGTTTCATCCACACTGTCGTTACCAAAAATTCCACAGTGACATGGTATCCACTAATAGATACGTTGTCTCCTTTTTCGATTTCGTGGTGGTGAGGTAGTGGGATGTCGGTTACTAGCTGTTTGTTAGGCCAATGATTGAGCAGGGACAGCAGACACTGGAGATCTGCCTTCGAGTCTCAGAAGATGGACCATGACTGCGATGATTCGTGAACAATAAACTTCGAAGGAGCACGGATAGCTGCGAGTTCTGCAGCCGCTAATAACATAACGTGAGGCGTCTTGAACAGGATGATGATTGATTTCATTTCACGTGAACTACTACTGGTCCAGCTGAACTTTTGGAGCAAACGGAACCGACCATGTCAAGTGTGGAGGCGTTGGCTGTGCTCTTTATGGAGGAAGGCAAGTACGGTTTGTTTGAAGGTGAAAGATAACACCTACGTTTTCTTTTCGATGCCGGGAATGACGAAGAGTACTTGAAGCGGGTGCAGGCACCACAGCGACAGATGTGGCCTGGCTGCAGGCATGGAATTCGACGGTAATGTTACTGTTGGCGGCAATAATCCTGCTGAATGCTGAACGAGTTGAATTGAATTCTGGGTTTTTAGCTGCCAAAACCAGGATTTGATTATTAGGCATGCCGCAGTGGGGGGACTTCGGAATGACTTTGACCACAAGGGGATCTCCAACGTCCCCCCACTGCACGGGACACGGGTACTTTTGCACTTCGCCCCTATGGAAATGCGGTCATCGCAGCTGGGATATGATCACGCGACCTCGTGCTTAGCAGAGCAACGCTATATTCGCTAAGCCAGCGTGACGGGTGCTGAACAAGTTCTAGTCGCAGGAAGGGAGGCGAGGTATGGCATACTGCTACACGTCCTTAAAGTAACAAGGGCTAAATTCCCGAAGCCTGTTGTTCGTAGCAAAACGAGCACAACGTGGAAGGCTGGGGCCACAGAAAGCCTTTGCAGTTATGTTTTCATTCTGTTGTTTCATAAAACGCTTTTATTTGTTGCCTTCTCTATGTGAACACGCCTCTCTTCCTTTATATAACTAGCAATTGCCTCTGCACAACTGCTCGTTGTCATTAATAATAATATTTGGGGTTTTATGTGCCAAAACCACTTTCTGATTATGAGGCACGCCGTAGTGGAGGCCTCCGGAAATTTTGACCACCTGGGGTTCTTTAACGTGCACCTAAATCTAAGCACACGGGTGTTTTCGCATTTCGCCCCCATCGAAATGCGGCCGCCGTGGCCGGGATTCGATCCCGCGACCTCGTGCTCAGCAGTCCAACACTATAGCCACTGAGCAACCACGGCAGGTCTGCTCGTTGTCATTGGCCGACAGCGTTCGCTAATAATATGTCCAGCATCCCGACTGGCTGGAATATGCTCTTCGAGCACTTTTGTGTTCTTGTGAATATGGGCCCTGAAGTAGAGCTTTTCCGAACATATCGTAACAGGCGGTCTTCAGCAAACGAAAAATTTCGCCGCATACTGCTGGTGCCAGCAATGCCGCACAGCCAACGCCGGATACCTGGAAAAGCGACGTGCGGACAGAAATAAATTCTATCAGAAACCACGGGGCCCGGCTCCATTACGCTATCGATTGAACCCGAAGGCAAACACAAAAATACAGGTGCGCCGCTCGCGGAAGGATGAAGTAAGGCATCACAACGAGTCGTCCGCGTGCGGCCCACAGTTTCTATGGATGCGATCGTAATGCGATCTGCATCCTGTCTGCGCGGCATACACCGGAATGAATCCGGGCGAATGCAGCCAGCCTTCGTTGATGCGCGAAGCTCTTGCAAGAGCTGTGCCTCCAGGAACGAGGAGAGGGAGGGGGGGGCCGCATTATAGACGGGCGCAGGTAATCCAGCAAGGATAAACAAGCGTGCGTATGCTTCGAGACTCCGCAGACGCACGCGCCGCGTCGGTAAGCATGCTTGATTGCGAGATCTCAAAGGGAGCCGTTATTGAAAACCCATTTTCTACACTCCTTTCATTCTCCGAAGAGAAGCAGCGTATACCATCTGGAGTCTCTTCTCGCTTCTGGAGTTGGTAGACTGTTGCTACTCGGAAATGTAGCTTTCTATTGTTTTGTTTTTTGTTTTAGCTGGGAGCAGATTGAATTTTATGCACAAAATGTGGGCCAAGGTTCACCTGTTCGTTCTTTCTTCTTTTTCGGGGTACCGGAAGGGCGGCGGGTAATAAATTCGATACTCCTAGAGCTGCTGTGAAATCATGTGCATAACTTCTAGTCGACGCGCGCCGTCTAGTCAGTAACTTCAAGCTTCCTGTTTTTGTATGTGTTCCTGCGACGGATCATCGCGGTTTTAGTCGTGGTGCGCAGAATCATTTACGACTTGCGAAGCTTGGCTAAAAGATGGCGACATTATTTATAAATTTTGTTTCGGCGCGGGAATACTGCCGTTTCGTTATAACACATATTGGCGAACAATGCTTATGAGTTTATAATTGTACGCACAGCTATTTTTCTACAAATTTCTGAGCGCGAAGATATGTCTGATACGCGCGCTTTCAGTTGTTTTTGTTTGTCTCTTCAAAGGAAGTTTGACTACAGGAGCTTCTGTTTAAATGGATGGTAACGATGACGTTGTACTCTTCGGCATCCACCTCATCGATTTTGATGAGGTTTCTTGCAATTAGAATGAAAATATAAAGGCCAGAACTTGTCTACGACGATTGTCCAAGTAAGCGATGGCATTGTTTTGCGTTGAAAATAAGGATTGTTCATTGAGTGGGCCCCGAGCACGAAGTTCGGGCGTGGCCTCTGAGATCCGTCGCACGCTGGTGCGAGCGTGCAACGAGAATTAATCCTTCCCTTCCCGTGGATGTACGTGGCCAAGTCAACTGCAATATGTCGGGCTGCTGTGCTCGAGGAACCCATGTCATGTGGGTTCGGTTCCACCCACCATTCGAGAAATTTTTTCACTTTTTTTTCATTTAAGAGCGCTGTGAGCGAGATATGAACCGCACTTACCGAATGTACTACTTTCGGGATCGGCCCATATTTTTGGCTAGGTATATCCGGAACTATAACTAGTATGAGAAAGCAAAGAATACTATACGATATAATCTGTTACATCTACCTGCTGCTGGGACCAGAGCATCATGCACCGATGCGAGTTGGTGCTAACTGTCGCATCTATCCTTCGGAATTCGAATGCGATTGTTGAGGACTCGGCGAATTCATGTCTATGATATATGGAGAGACGTACGGCTAGAATATACAGTTAACTACGCATGTTTTCTGCTAAGGATACACAATTGTAAAATTCTAAGCACTGTTATGACGCTGTGTCGCTGTGTAAAAGAAAGATCGAGGCTGCCCATTCAAGGTCTCCATTTGTTCAGTCAGAGTTTATACAATCGCTAAGCAGCCGAGGATGATCTTACCTAGGATCCACGATGTCAAAGTTGCATGCGCGTAGTAGGCGAAGCATGGAAGCGAGTTTTATTCAGTGTGCTACAACGTGCGCCGCGCTTGCCATATACGGGGTCCCAGCTAATGTTAACGAAGCTTTAAAAAAATAAATAACTAAAGACGGGTGAAAAATATGGTTGTGGGAGCTCTACGCCGTTAGGCCATCTGTTCTCTTCAGCCACAAACATGTTTTTTTTTGCACTAGTTACTTGGCTAATTATATAAAAAATCCTTAAACACAATAAATAAACAATATTTTGATCAACGTTAGCTGGTACACACTATATTGACACGCACCACATATTTACTCGCATACAATTCCCATATTTTTTCGGTGACCGTTTTTCTCCGGCTGACAACTACTAGGTTATTGCTCGGCATAACACGCGTCTTCATGCTTGGGAACTTTCTGTCATGTTGTCGCCGATTATCTGGCAAAAGCACCTTGTCTAATTATACTGCGTGCGCGACACGAACAGTGGTGTACAGTCGACCACAAATTTTTACGAACAACGATATCTTTAAAAAAAAGCACGTTGAAGTTCCGAGATTCCTGTAACAGTAGCCAGTAAGTCTATGCGAAGAAGGGCAAAAGAAGCTCTTCTACATTTTCTACAGACTTGTATGCCAACATCGCACGTAACTGAACATGGAACGTGCGATAATCGAAATATCTAAGCTCGTTTTCCGCGCTGCGTCAGAAACTACGTTTATGATGACGTCACGGACAGCAATTGGGTGATATTTCATGAATGACAATAGGCGTTCGTGGTCTGAAATAGGCGTTGGCACGTTATCTACAATACTAGCGACATAGAAAGAGGGTGACTATGTGGTTTTGATGTTGGTGGTCCAAAATCAAGAACCTTGAAGTTTTCTTGCCATGTTTTACCGCACCTTAAAGGACATCAACGCACCAGGATGCGTTGTCAAGCTAATGGAACCAATATATGCTAATCGGCCGTTTCATCATACAAACACAATAACCAAGCTTACTTTGACAATGGTTCCCCTATCAGTGGCGTGTAAGCTTACTGAGATAGCTTACTCTCAGACAGCTTACTTAAGAGAGCTTACTGAGCTTACCTCAGTAAGCTCTTCGTTCTGGCCCTTTCTCAAATCTGAGACCCAAATGCTGTTTTTGCCCCACATGGTTGCTCTCCTGGCCTATGAGCTGAATGCCCGTTTTGCAATTGTTGAGTACAAATAATATGAAGCGTGTAAAAATGAAAGTAGCGTGCGCGGTCGGTATGTGGAAAAACTTTTGTTCCTTAGAAGAACTTCTTGTTGGGCGAATAGGTGCATATTAGCAAGCAGTTTTATAACTGCGCAAACCAAGGACCAGAGAGAGAGAGTCAATTGTTTCTTCGTGGTCGTTTGTTTGCGCAGTTATACAACTGTCTGCTAAAACATTTGTTCGCATCGCAACCGCTACGTCTCAGTCTTACCTGAAAATTCGATGAACTGAGCACGAACGCAAGAATAAATAACATGAGATTGCACATAGGCTTGTGTGTATATACTATCACGCAACAGCAGTTAGAACAATTAGATACAGCTGCATTTTGGTGAAGCGCAACACGAATTCACGATGCAACAAGAACACTTGCTATGCAGCACTGTGTTCGGCGTATTTTTACCATATTGTGCACAGACGCGCAAAATACCAGTGCTTTTGCAATCTCAGTTGCTTTATAGACAGCAGTCGAGTTTCCTGGGTGTCACTTACTTCATCCCTGCGTGCGAAAGAACAGCGGTTCTCACCTGCCTGCTGTTTCCTCAGTCAGTGAGGTGCACTCTGGCAATTCGGAGAAGCACGAAGCGTGGTCAGTCTTAGCGTCACACCAGCGTAGTGTCACGCATGAACTTCATCGAACCTGCATAAAAATGTGAATGAGCATTTGGCTTAGCTTATTTCGTGCAAGCTACATTCAAGATTGCTGAATTGCTAATTTCGACTGCTAACAACATGCGACATAGTTGAAAACTGCCACCTAAAGAACGCAAGAAAGAAAAAAGAATTTTAATGAGAGGAAAAGCGAAGAGGTTGGACGGAGGAGCGCGTCTTTGGCCTGTTATTTCCCACTGTGGTACAAGAGAAAATACAGAAAGTCACAGGAGAATGTGGAGTGATGGTGGACAAAATATTACGTGGTGAGCGCGTGCTGTCTGATTAGTCCGAGCCGATCAGTGTTTCCTATAATTGCGCCAGAAAACACGCACTGTATACATACATTATCTGTTCGCACAGCACCATATGTATAGGAAAAAAAACTACACATAAATGCGTACATATACAAACTGTCTACATGCATCATGGCTTCAAAACGCATGACACTCAAAGCTGGCATCACATCACCACGTCATAGCCGCTTATGCAAACCA
Source organism: Dermacentor albipictus (assembly GCF_038994185.2). Classification (NCBI taxonomy): domain Eukaryota; kingdom Metazoa; phylum Arthropoda; class Arachnida; order Ixodida; family Ixodidae; genus Dermacentor; species Dermacentor albipictus. The sequence goes on along the minus strand of NC_091824.1, from coordinate 83,845,331 downwards.
CGGCTTCTCCTACAAAATCAGAAACATATTTTTCTATATTGGTAGCGTATTCTCGGCATCGTAGGAGGCTCGTACAACAGTTACGTTGAGCACAAAATTATTCAGATTCTGAGATGTTACGCGCCAAAAAACCACGATCTGATTATGAGGCATGTCGTAGAGGGGGACTCTGGACTGATTTTCACTAGGTGGGGTATTTTACGCGCATCTTATAATCTAAGTACACGATAGTTCTTGCATTTCGCTCCCTTCTAAATGCGACCGTCGTGACATGGCATCGAACCTGCGTTCCCGACCTTAACGGCGCAATGCCAATGCCACAGTTGTTAGTCTGCGCCTGTGTCGTGTGGTTCTTGCTCTGTCTTGTCCTTTTTTGCGCAGTTTTTTTTTGTTCTCATACAGCCACTCAGCTTGCGCGACGTGTTTCGAGCAGCACCTACTGAGAATGTGGTTGGCACCGCAAAAAAAAAAAAGAAATGGCGAGGAGCCGATGGGAGCAGTCCCAGTGTTCTCATTCTTTGTTGCGCGGATTTCGCTACAAAATGAATTTTATAATCTCTCCGAAAAATATTAAGTGAAAGAAATTCTATTAAATAGAAATTTGTTTAAAAAGTTTGAAATGAACGGATGGCCGTTCTTTTGACTTGCAATTGTATTTTAGTACGGTAGCAATGCCCCGAGGAAAAGAACATCACATCTAAGACACCCGCTTACGTCGACGGCGAAGCGCTTCTTGACAGCCTTTTGAAGAATATATACCTTTATTGCAAATACACGTTGAGTTCGAAGAGTTGCAACGTGGCGGTGCAGTCATGGTGGGAATTATGAGAAGTACTGAGCTTCGTACTTCGGGCTTTAGGCGTCTCTTCGAATTTGTAAATTCGTTGTTTTCAACAAGGTACTGCGGAATGGGTAATTAAACAAACATAATATGAAAATCATACGCCGGTAGGATTCGAGCGCAGGACCTCTAGCACAGAGGCCCAATGTTTGAACCAGTACGCCACGGACGCATGCACTCACAAGAGCCATAGAACGCCCTTATGAATTTCTCGCGGGCAAGTCAGCGCATTGAGACACTTGGCGCGTTTCGATTTGGCCACCTCGACTAGGTGAACCGTTGCAATCAGTAGTAATTGCATGTGTTGGCAGAGTCATCTGTACTTAGAAAAATATTGATTGCTCTAAAATTTACGACAACGATGGCAGATAAGGCCTAATAAACGAAGTCGCAAGCACGCCTAAGCCCCAAGCGCGAATATGAGACAAATCCATGCACTTCCCATCATTCCCATAGTGACAGAACGATCGCTGCGCCACAGTTTCCTCTAGTAATTATTGTAGGAAACTCTATGGCCTTCCCATAGCACTATTCCAACACAAGTGAAATCAGTTGCTAGGTGGGTTCTCCTTTTACATATGAAAGTGTAGTGACCGCTCCCTGGCTGCTTTGCTACAGTTGCCGCTTCTCGGCAACTGCAGCTTATGCAATTGTAATCTTCACCGGGAAACGCATGGGGCTACGTGCTTCACAGCTACGTGCTTCGCATTGCTCGAACGTGCCTTATGATCTATCATGTGGTTTTGGCACTTCTGTGCTTTTATTTATTGAAACGAATACTGAGGTGTGTGTTGCATGTCTAATTCCATTGGAGATAGGCACTTTTCGCTTCATCTTGTGAAATGTTTTTTAGTCGACTCTTTTCTCAACGGAGACGAAGAAATCGCAGGATCTGAGTCATATACAGGGTGATTTTTTTTACCCACACCAAATTTTCCAAAGGTTTACTATGACAGATGGCAGAATTCTAACCGTGCATCAAGGTTACTCGATGAGACGGCCATCACTTCTACGAGAAATCAAAATGTTCAAATGAATAATTAAAGTACTTACGCTAATTATTATTAAAATAATTACGCCACATATTTCAAATTATGACTTATAGCCTTTGTGTTCCCACGGCGTATCCACTTGGTACGAACTTTTAGACAACACCAGTACCGAGATATTAATTTTCAAATTGTCCCTCGAAATACATTGGTGTTCCAGTTACTTTTGGGCTTCGAGGCATAAAAATATGCTTCAGCGAAACGCAAACAGCAATTCGCAATTTTGCAAACGCGCGCATATCGCAAGAGATGTACCACATACTCCAACGACATCCCATACACCAGGGAGACGACTTCGATAAACGAGTACACTTGCTATGGATCCCGGAACACATCGGGCCGAACAGCCCCAACGAAGCAGCTCCCCGCATTGCTCGAGGCCTCACTCACCGAGCATCATCGGAGGAAGAAGAGCCCCCGCCGGGTACTGAAAACGCCTGGGCGTGGGAGAATCCTATGACTGCAGGTCCCACGACATCACGACACAGTACCAGTTACAGAGACGCGTATAGCCAACCTCTCGCGCTAGGTTGGGCAGGACGCAAGCGGTACACTACCGACCATTACAAACGGTTTCTTGCAGAAACCCCAGACTCATGCACGCAATGTATCCAGACATGTGCACTACAAACAGACGCAGATCGTACGGCGAGGTTGCCACGTTTAGTCACATGTTATGGGAGTGCCAGGTCTTAGACACTTCGGACAGTGCCGATACCTCCGTCTCTTCCAACGCTAGCTTCCACTCGCGCTGGAAGACCGCACTGCTCTGCTCGAACCTGACAGCGCAACTCTTGGCTGTCCAGCGAGCCGAAGAAGCCGCTTTGAGACAAGGTTTCGGAACCGCGTCCGTGGCGGGTACCCAGATCTACGAAAAAGACGCAGGACTCGAATCTTTTGGTTTGGAAATAAAGTTTACATTCTTCTTTTCGATGACACGCACCTACTCACCTGGACACATGTCGCCGCACTACTTCCGGACCCTCGAGTCGCGCTCGGATAACGAGTTCCCTAATCGCTGCGCGATTACTATCGGGACCGCAGCGTGCGATGTCGCTCTGATCAAGCAGACGCCGCCAACACGCGAAAATGGAGACACTTGAATATTTGCTGCTGCACTGCACCGGGGGCGTTCACTGCAGCTCGTCAAGCGATATTTGATGAGTGCCAGAGATTTTTGCCTTTGCGTCAACAGCGTGGAATGTCGTGTATGGCGGCGTGAATCCGCTCGTGTATGCGTGATAGGGCCCACTGTAGCCTGGCCAAGTTCATTCACCTTTCAGAATTGATAGCGCGCCTAATGTAGGCGAGGTTTCGCACCCGCAGTGTGTAGCGGGCGCAGCGGCATTTGTCACTTTCCAAGTTTCTAGAAAGCGCGTATTCTGTTCGCAGAGCATCTTATGCCAGCAGGGCTATCAGCTCCGAGCACTCTCCGCTTCATATGTCTGACATCTTTCTGTTTCTTCTTCCCAACACTGCTGACCGATGTTCAGTTGTCAGCCGCACGCTAGAAACTTACGGTGCGGTCAGCAGACTTTCCTTTTCTCTTTCAAGCACTCTCTCTCTCTTTCTTTCGTTGCCTGAATGCATAAAGAATGGTAGATAGTTCGTGCTCCGTAATCATTTCTGTATATATTACGTGTGTTCGTGTTCTCGTGGTTTCACATAACATAAGAGAACTTATTCCTGGGCAAGTTGGTATTGATTCATTACACCTATATTTAAGGCGCCAAAAAACAACACACAGCACAAAAGAGAGGACAACGGGACAGAGCGCTCTGTCCCGTTGTCCTCTCTTTTGTGCTGTGTGTTGCTTTTTGGCGCCTTACAAATAGGTGCAATGAATGTTTTACATAAGGCATCCCAAAACTTTAAAAACCATGCAATCTCTTATGAAAATATTCGGGGCAGAGCCAAGGCAACCTTTAAGCGCGAGCACACTTCAGGCTATTTACGTGAATAAACTCAGGACTTTGGATATTTGGTGCCAATAACCTAATTACTAAATTCAGATAGTACTTCAGTGAACTAACTTGAAATGGTCATTAAAGCGATGGACGTATAATACGAGCGTCTGTTTTCTCATTCCGTTAACATGTGTATGCCTGAAGCGACGCGACCGCGAGGTTGCGTCAGATGGCGCGTCCCTTTTCAGCATGGCGTCCTCGGGCCGACACTGACTGCCACAAGTCACTCCGGTGCGAAATCACATTCGAAGCTTGCCAAAAATGCCGTGACCCTTTTTCGAAAATATAAATAAACAGAACGAAAGAAAGCGAAGGAAGGAAGGAGAAAAGAAGCCATGCAGATGAAGCTACGAAGAATCGTGGTGAAAGAACGAGGTGGCGTATGCCTTTGAAGCATCAGTACTCGCCGCCTATTTCAGCAGCCTTAAGTCAGGTGAACGAGAGTCGAGGGCTCGCGACAGGAGCGACTTCACCTCGGGCATTGCGCGTAGCTTGGAAAGGAGGTACGGTGTCTCCGCGCTCGCGCGCCGGTATTTCAGTGCACCCACCCCAGTCATCCAAGCTTCGCGCCGCCTTGTTCAACACAGCGAAGTCAAGCAGCCCCGAAGCAATAGTGGCTTGCTGCTTGGTGCACTTGCTGGAAAACTTACAATCAGAGGGGCGTACTGCAGCCGGCTTAACCTTTATTTCTTTACAAACTAAAGCCAGTACAGGAAGACGCCTGCGCGAGAGACGCACGGCTTGTCGCAGTGATTGAAAAGTTTTGAACGCGTCCGCTCAGCGTAAGACGGATTGCGCTAGCTGCCAATTTTGGAGGCTTAAGCAAAGCTAAACCTTCCTAAGACGTAGACCATATTGTTTCGACGGTGAATGGTAAGCGCACATATATGAACCCCGGGGGTCGCTTTGTTAGTCATTACTGCAAGTCCTGAAGCTATGGAAAATCATTAGCGTCTCTTTTTAGTCGGCAAAGATATATCTTTAGCTTTGAAAGTGCGTTTCCGGGTGTCGGGTTCTATCGTCCGTGTTATTTCCTGTAATAAGCGCTTCTGGTTGGATAGCTTCAGAACGGCGAGGGATTATACCAGGGTACCTGGGAGAGTTGATATCGTAGCAGCTTGCCGGGTGCACAGAAGCAGATTAACCTGACCGGCACTCGAAGTACGAACCATATTGCGGAAGCATTTGCTCTCTTTTAGTGCATGTCTGTAATATAGGTAATGAGCACCGTAATATTATGGCAGCGCGAAACCTGTGCGGGCGCAAATCCGAGGTCACTTGTGCACAGAGTTGCAATGAATCTCGCCAAGGCTACCAGTATGCGGACCGGATTATTAAGAGCTATATACGTTTTTTCTTGTGATGTTCGTCAGGACATTGTGCTACGGCCACACTCAGCATGACCGAATATTTGAATAATGCAACGAATGGCGGCCACCCTGTTTGACAAATGGACTGAAACTTCTAGCGGCTACGAAAGTCTTAGTGGACGATGGCTAAAAGTAAATGAGTGGGTTTGGGCTTTACGCAGGGAGGATAAACAGATGGCAAGGTGTTATGTGTGTATTTTCAAGCTCTGTTTTCCACCTTTGGGCCTGAATATATTTGCTTAATGTGCCGTAGCAACTAACCACTCATATAAACCAAGCAGCGTGAAGGGAACATATGAAAGTATCGAGTTTTCAAAAACGAAACGGCCATATTAAATTATTTTAGGCGTTTGCTACGTGGGTTAAAAAGAAAAGGGTTTTGAACGTGGCAGGCCAAACTTTCCTTTTACGACCTGGATGACCAACGCAGTCTCGTCGCCCGGGCCAAGTAGGCAGCCCAAGCGAGAGGGTTCTTGGAATAAGCAATCCTCCCACCTAGGGCGAACCAGGTCCTGACTCGGATTACCGTTTCAGTTTAGTTTTCTCTCTCTCTCTCTCTCTTGATTTTTATTCGTTGAACCATAGGAAGGTAAAAATTTTTTCTTTCCGGCTGTGCGTGCGTGCATGTGTGCGTGCCTGTTTTTTTTTCTTGACATATTTGCACCAGTAAGCAGAGTGTATTACTACTTTTATATAGGTTCAATGGTAGTCTGTCTTTTTCAGTACGGCGATAACATTTACGCAAATAAAAGAAAAAAAAATGAGGCAGTTTCGCCTGAAAGGTGAACGATTCATAGCGATGGGAAAGTACTAAACAACTACGTGAATGCCCGTGCAGTAAACATTTGCTTACGAATTAAATGAAGGAGCACAGTGTCACGCGCCGTCAGGCAAACGTGCACGGATCTCAATCGATGGACGCAAGCATTGTTGGTGTGAAGACCACCGGCCTCGGGGAGCGAACGCTTCGAGCTGCCTCGCGCTTTAATGCGGGTCCAATACTTGAGATTACGCGACCTCGACTATTTAGCGCAAGGATTTCACGCGAAGCGACCAGCCATTTCGATTTGCCCATCGTTTGCACTCGCCGTAGATTACCTGGAAGGTGCAGCGTGTGGCCAGCGTATGCACTCAGACACGCGAACAATCATACTCCGCCATGGCCTAGGTAGAGGAGGACCCAGCCGCTCATCTGCCTCACCTGCATTTGTTTTCACTCATTGCAGCCGGTACGTGATTTGTTTGAACAGCGGAGCTGTTTAAGCTTGAGTTCCAACCGTGCCCGGAGACCGCTCGAAACTCGGCGCAGCTATGTAAAGGGAAGTGGAGAGGTGGGAAATCTAGGCGAGGAAAGACTAGGGCTGATCCTCAAGATAGTGCAATGCCGGCCCGACCCGTCGCGGAGGTGAAACAGGCGTTAAGCACTGTCTGTACGTGGGCCGATCCCTAATATAGTGCAATACCAGCCTGACCCGCGGTGGAGGTGAAGCAGGCTTTAAGCACTCCCCATGCGTGGACCGATCTCGAAGATAGTGCAATACCAGGCTGACCCGCGGCGGAGGTGCAGCTCGTCAGTAAGGGGCCCACATATACAGCATCGCTGGTTACCCTTCTTCACAGAGTGGAAATGCACTGAATTTTTTTACTGCATTCTTTAGGCTCGCGAAGCAATGGTTGCCAGGCCAAGGAGCATGCAGAAGCAGGCATTATTTTGTTCGATCCGCCTCCACGCGCAGGGAAACTTGCCTAGTGCGCAATCACGTGGCGAGGAACCTCCACGTGTTTTCCTTCAGTTCATGTACGGTACTGTGCAGTATTGTGAAGTGTTCACTTAGACAGGTGGTGTTGAAAATGCAAGAGATCAGAATAGTAGCCAAGCTTCGGTCGAAGGTCGGTCTGAAATCGACTGCGCGCTCTTGTGTAAGCGAAAACCCCAGACCACAAGAAGGATTGCTCGGAATAGTCTGGGAAGAATGGTGGGGAGAATAAAGCATCTGCCGCTGCTTGAGACACCGTTAAAAAACTTTACACGTCGGATCGGAAAACTAGACCACCCTACAGAATCTTCTGTCTTCACTGCTTCTGTCACTCACAAATTATGTTGCCCAGTGGCCCAAAGCGCAAATTTTAAGTAGTTATATTATGGAAGTGCCAGAGGCATTGGAGGCTAGTTTCGACGATACTTTCTGTCGAAGTTTTGTTTTTGCAGGCTCCCAAATCTGCCAAACATTGCCAAACCTGACCTGTTAATCTGTTAATATTCACTCGCCATTTCAGACGGTGCATGGCGTTGCTTGCAAGGCCATGCACCGACAATATTTCCCAAATTTCATGCTGCGGTGGGACTAACGTCTACGCTGGTGTGGGGACTGTGTAGAAAAATAGTTTAAGGTGCATAGACTAGTACGTTTATTTGTAATTACCTCTATGTACCTTATTTCGGCTAATAAAAATAGGGGCAAAGGCTTTCTGATTCACCCTCGTACGTCGGATGCGCGTGGTCGTGCGGGCTTTAGCTTCAACGCTATATAGTTTTGGGGGCACAGACTAGGTGGACCGACGGCTCGTAGCTTTGCGTGTGCTGTGTTCTCACAGCTCAGTTTCCCTTGAAGCGGCAGACGGCACGAAGGTCACTTTGCTCCCTGCTGCTGCCACGCGTCCTCACGGCAGCGTTTCGACAGTGACTGTCCGCGGTCATCGAGTGTTTAATGTTCATGTTTGCCTGTGCGCGCCGACACCATGCTAGGCAATTTAGATAGTAAGCGAACGTTTACAACTGGGCGTTCTACTCCGACAGCTGCTGCGTATGGAGCAGGCGCGCGAGCCCTGGGCAGCGATTTTGTAACGATGCCTTCTTACTGATGCTAATGCCTTTCGCGCGTTTCGTCTTCATGGGTGGCAAAAAAACGCTCCGCCCCGGGCGGAGCGTCGTACGCGGCCACTCACGAACGCGAAAAGCGCCCAAAGGCATTAGCATAAGCAAGAAGGTATCGCTACAAAATCATGGCCCTTTCTTTATTACGATCTGCGTTGCGGACAGTGTAGGCGTCTAGGCACACCAAAGGTCGATAACCTCGCGTTTGCTATAGCACCCATACGCTTACGCATAACCCACATTCACGAAGTGAAACATTACTGTAATTTTTTTGCAACTATTAGCGTCACTGGCGTACTTAAACTAGACATTAGCAGATGCAGGGCTTCGATTATTTGTCGCAGCATGGCATTGATGACAGAGTCTGATGATATTTAGGTGCACTGTCGTTTGCTCGCGCTGACATTCCAAAGCCTGTGTGCGTGTCGGCAAGTGGGGCCATGCATTCAATACCGGGCTTACACTGCTCGCCTTAGCAATGGCTCAGAGAGATCCATTGACGCCGACTCAATTATCTTCTCCTTTATTAATAAAGAGGAAATGTTTTCTTTGTAGCACTAAGCTAGCTACGTTTCGGTGAATGTCTCATTTTCCCTTTAGGAATTACTTCTCTCCACCTTGTGGGTTTCCGCAACACTATTACGTCAAACTCTTGCCTTTGCTTTTGAGTTGTTGATAAATTCGACTTCGTCTGCCATCTGCTAGCCGCCTGGTTAGTTCAGATGGCACAGCGGCTGCCCCGGTAAGGCGGTGGTCCCAGGTACGAGTCCCGGACCAGGACGAATTTTTTTTCAACTGTGAAGCTTTTCTTTCAAGGAACCCGTATGGGTTTCCTTTGTAGCACTTAGCTACGCTTGGGTAGATGCCTCAGTTTCCCTTTATTAACTCCAGCTTAATAATGGCATCTTAATTAATTTTGCCTTAATTAACACCACAGGTCGTGCTGACGCTTCTTCTTCGCTTCGGCTTCACGTTTTCTTATAAAGACATTGATGGCCTAATTCGCCCTAATGAACACCACAGGTTGAGGGTCCGACTCGCTGTGAATTTTGGTTCCATAACGGCGAATATCGAATATTTCGACTCATGAGCCACCTAAGGCCCTTAAAGAAACACGGATGAATAAGGCATCACACATCTCGGGCATAGCCTACTATGCTGTGTGCATACCCAGAGCGCAATGTAAAAGCAACTCGCTGTGCTTTAGTGAACAAGCAAGTACAAAAAAAAGTATCGAATCCGCAGTGAGCAAAAGCCCTGTTCGGGGGCAATGCAGCCTACACTGTGGGGCTGGCGCCCTCTGGAGAACGATAAATGAAATTGTACCAAGTACACTTTCGTAAGCGAATGCAAACGAGCCGAGCACACAGCAGCTGGGCTCGCCATCGCGTTAGTGTCTTCGCAGTTTCCTCGCCAACGGTTATAAATCTCCATGTTTGTTTTGGCGCGTGCCTTGAACCAGGCGTCTCACAGTGCTGGTCGCAATGTTCGTCTCACAACCAGGCGTCTCACAACACTATCGTTCAGCGCAGGAATAATACGTTACATAAATAAACGCACATATAAGGCACGGCCTTCACTTTGCAACTTTACAAGCAAAGTAGAAATGAATAATGATGCCACGACGAAAGGTGCAGAAGACGAATGAAATCGTTCAGTGCGCGTGACCTCCACCGCGAATCGTGGAGAGACTGATCATAACTGAAATGATAGTTGTACTAATTACTTTTACAGATGCTGCCACGCATGTTCGGCACCGGGTCAGATCGTGTGCAGGATTAGATTGCTAAATACTGTGTCAATCCTTCAATATATTAGTTATTCCATACGAGCTGACTTGATGTTCCAGTGTGTTTTATTTGATCCCTGTTACAACCTGTTTTTGTCACTTGATTTGACCTGTCATTTTCATCATCGTTAACTTTTTTTGCTGTTCAATATCTTTTTAGTATGTTTAACATGTATGTATGTATGTATGTATGTAGTATGTTTTAGTATGTTTAGTATGTTTTAGTATGTTTTTAGTATGTTTTAGTATGTTTAACAGTCTCGGAAGAGAACAGCAGTTTACAATAGGCAGCGAGGCACTAGAAGTCGTAAGGGAATACATCTACTTAGGGCAGGTAGTGACTGCGGATCCGGATCATGAGACAGAAATAATCAGAATAAGAATGGGATGGGGTGCGTTTGGCAGGCATTCTCAGATCATGAACAGCAGGTTGCCATTATCCCTCAAGAGCAAAGTGCATAATAGCTGTGTCTTACCAGTACTCACCTACGGGGCAGAAACCTGGAGGCTTACGAAAAGGGTTCTACTCAAATTGAGGACGACACAACGAGCTATGGAAAGAAGAATGATAGGTGTAACGTTAAGGGATAAGAAAAGAGCAGATTGGGTGAGGGAACAAACGCGAGTTAATGACATCTTAGTTGAAATCAAGAAAACGAAATGGGCATGGGCAGAACATGTAATAAGGAGGGAAGATAACCGATGGTCATTAAGGGTTACGGACTGGATTCCAAGGGAAGGGAAGCGTAGCAGGGGACGGAAGAAAGTTAGGCGGGCGGATGAGATTAAGAAATTTGCAGGGACGGCATGGCCACAATTAGTACATGACCGGGGTTGTTGGAGAACTATGGGAGAGGCCTTTGCCCTGCAGTGGGCGTAACCAGGCTGATGATGATGATGATGATCTTTTTAGTGCTGCTTATTTTTTTATTTTTTATCTTTTGTACATATCGTTCTCCACGAAAAGGAGCTGTGAGCGCTTCCAAAAGGCGCCAACATCTCCTAAATATCATAAAATAAAAAATAAGTTAGGTAAGGTGCTTTTTATTTCCCTTACCGTAATGACACAGACATACTTTCGTGACTTTTGAAGACTGATATATAGCTGGTAAGTTGCGATATTACCATTGGACATGTTTCATGTGAAAGAATATTCAATTCGATAATCTCAAACGGATCCATTTCATCTGCGGTTACTTGAGGTAATCTGTCGCATGTGAAGTCGTATCACTAATCTAAAGGACGACAAGCAGATATTGTCGTGGCAAAACGTAATATCTCATGAAATGTTTCAAGGTCCCTTCTAGAAAAGAACAGCGCGAGCCAAACACAATTTTTTTTTCTGCGGTGGCCCCGAAAGCATACAATTTTTTTTTTGTCCTTGTAGGCCTGTGTGCCCGGAATTACGCCAACAGTGTTAAAAAATTGCCTGTGGTTTAGCTCTGGTTAACCCTAGTTGAACTGTGAAAGCAAGAGCTGCACGGCTACGCTTCTTCTGGCGTCTCTTGAGCCCGTTGTCTCTTCCTAGATTCGTTGTATCGTTGTTGCGTCTCTCTCGCGCTCTCCATAACGGCTAAATACACTGAGGTGAAGTGCATATATATCTATATATATATATATATATATATATATATATATATATATATATATATATATACCCCAAAGAGGCGACACCTCCTCTCCCTCTACCCCAGCGGAGCACATCTGGTGGAGCGAGCGGCGACGGCAGCGGCGTCGACGGCGGCGCCATCTGTTTGAGCGCTGCTTCGGCGTTGCTAAGCAACGGCGGCTCAAGGTCGTTCGTCGGCCACAGCGTGTGGCATACGGCATACGGCGCGATGAACCTAAATGGCTCGCTGGCTGGTGTAGTAAGGCTTTCGCTTTAAAAAAAAACAAGCAACACATTATGCATTACGGAGTTGGTGTCAATGTGCGTCTATACACGCAGTTCACTTACCGCCCTTACAACTTATTGAGTAGTGTTATTTCCCTCGTAGTCTATGACTGCTGCGCTGCGGAGCGAACCACGCAGCGCACATTTAGTGAGCGCGCTGAAATTGCTAAATTCAGGGAAGACAAAGCGCAAGGTAGGCGCAGTAGCAGTTTCCATTGAAAGCGAAAGCTTTACTGGCCGCGAATTTGCAATTTTGCTGTGGCGGTGCTCCGAGGAGGCACATGACGTCGATCCCTAGTCACTACTGCGCATGCGCCACTAGTTGCACCAAGCCACAGGTGTTCCGCCGCTGCGCACCGCCGCACCTTTCTGCGCCGCCGCTTGGTATGACGTCACCACGCGTTCCTCGTCGTTGCGCTCGCCTCCGCTCGCTTCGTCAGCTGCATCGCATGCCTGATAACATGCCGGACGATTCAAAAGGAGAGCTCGCGTGCCCCGCAACCACAGTCGAGGCGGCAATATGGACGACGACAATTCTGACAAGCAGGCTCGGAATCGACGTCGGAACGAGATGAAGAGGAAACGAATCGTCCAGGAAACAGACGAACAGCGCGCCGAACGGCTGGCTAAACGCCGCAACAAAGCTAGACGACCAGACTAACCTGGACTTGCAATCAAGATTAGCCAAGGCTAACCATGCTATGCCTTAGCTTTCGCTACGTATATCCTGGCATAGCCGAGCTAAGCCACTGCCGATTTCTTTCGGTAAGGAGTTATCTTGTTGCAGTATATGCTTCTTCTTGCATATTTTGGTGGCAAATTTGCGCTAAAGTGTGCGCAGGTAAGAGGAGCGAGATAAAAAAAAACTTTAATATGAAAAATGACTACAGGCTTTTCGATGAAGCTTTGTCGGCGAACCGCTACGTCGCGTATGGGAGAATGAGCAGAATATACAAAAGCAAAAGAGAGTGGGAGCGCAGACGATGGTGACAAAATGCAGCTTTATCGTCTCCTACTAAGGGTAAAATCTCGTAGTGTGTATAAGCCATGCTTCAAGAGATGCCATGTTGAAACTTTTTTCATACGTACTACGTGGCGCGATGTACGTACATTCGCTGCGCACTGGCAAGTAAATTCCTCTTGTATCTGCGATGTCTAAATCTGACCCGAAACGACTGCTGCAGCTATCGGCCGTACAGATACACCACTTTGCCTCGCCCACGTCGCCTCCCAGTCTGAGCACGATGGTAGCAAGAGTAAGAACGCAAGGCTTTCAATACTCGTGCATCTCGGTTATTTTGGATTTCGAATTTCGAGTATCGCGTGGCATTTGCAAAGGTTATTACCTGAGTAACCACCAAAGGTGGAAACATGAAACTTACAGTACTCCGGAAGTTCCGGATACTGTTTCGAGCAACGTGCACAATTCGCAGTGGCCGTTACTTGATCGCGGTGAAAAAAACAAGGAAGCACAGGCCGGACGTGTTGACATTGTATACTGCGGTACGTTCCTACGAGCACTTTAGTAAACCCCGCAAGACAAAAAGCAGTCGACACCGTAAAACACGCCCCGAATGCTTTGCGAGGAATTTGAGATTGTATGCCGTAAGAAGTAAAGGAAAAACTGAATTGCAGAAATGCTGCGCCACAGGGGACCAAGGAAACGTGAGCGCAGTGAAACAAGGACACACAATCCGGAACGTAATAGAAGTTGCGTCGGCCACTCCTATTTCACCACGCGGGCCAGATGAAACTCCGCGAGAACAAACACCGCCGAGGTCTCAAAGATTGCCTTTGCTTTCATCGCGGCAAATTGCCGCAGCGTGTATACGCCATGCTCCAGGGGAGGCCATGTTGTAACTTCTTTTCATATCCTCGCCGCAATGTCCTAACATTGGCTACTGTTTACACGTTTCTTTCTTTCCCGTCGTTTTCTGCAACTCTTTATGGCAGCCAAAGCAGACACACCGGGTTTAATAAGTTTTACAATCGCGGCCTAAGGCCGCCGTTCTTTTGTATTTGCGGCAAATCTTGCTACTTGTTTGTTGACGTAGAAAGCAAGAAAAACGTTGGTCCTGCTTGAACAGCTTGCCAGAGGAAACACGAAAGTTGTAGACGCGATCATGTGAAAAGTCACCGAATGTGACGTTAGTAATACTAAAGCCGCAGTGCGAGACAGGCCAGCAAAACAACGTCGCGGATAAGGTGTAGACAGTATAGTTATAAATTTTGTTACCCCTTTCACGACCGAGGCAGCTGGCGCAGCGAAAGACATGAAGGCATAAAAGTTCGTTGTTTTCTTTATCTGCAAGCACATAACTTTGTTCGCTGAAGGGTGCACGAACCTCTTGATAATAACAGCTTGTTTCAGAATTTTTGTGTTTTTAATAAAGAACAATCACTGCAGTGGTGACAATGTGAGCTATTTTTTCCCCTTTAATACAATCGAAAGTTCCAGTTAAAACAAGGAGGATACGAGGAGGCGCTAAAGTTTGTCGCAACGCGAACGTGAAAACGACAGGCTACGTTAGACTCAAGCCCAATAAAGTACAGACATAAATACGTCAAAGCCGGCTCACTGAGTCTGATTAAAAGAGACACCATAAGTGCCTGGAAGGGCACGCTAGCCTCCTTCAATTATGGATTTGCAATAGGCTACACCACGAAATAAAAAAAAAATCGCTTAGGCTATGCAAGACCATGCATTGGCGTTTCTGCTCCTCCATTAGTTGGGCTCTGCTTAAAAGCACTCCTGCAGTATCTTTCAGCATGGTACTTAGAACACCCACAACGAGATGATTATAGTCGGAATATTTATGTGGCAGAACAACGTTGCTTAGTAATGAGTTATATTAAAGAGCCGCCGAAAACAGTGCCTACAGAATATGCTTACCCGCACGAGTATATAAGCTGTGGGAAAGCGCCCTTTACTAGAGGCGTATTTACTCTGAAAACTAAGTTCACAGCGCAGCGCAATATCCACGACAGGGTTGCAGGCAGCTTAGAGAATGCGGAATAACTTAACGGAACCTAATAACCTAACGGAAGCGGTGAGCTGAAGTTTTCCGGAACGTGAAACCGATCTCAAGTGGTTAGCTCGGTAAAGTCAAGTTTTTTTGCGTAAGCCTAAGTAATATGGAGGCTTCCGCTCTTCTGTACATTAGTGCAGGGCAAATGGGTGTCAAGCAGTATGAGTACAAACATTTATGACGATCACTAAACCGGCTTTTAAAGAGCTAACACGGATGACAACAGCAAACTAACGTCTGCCATTTCTTTTATGACCTCCTTGCGTGTCCTCATTCGCTTTTGTGTGTGGAGTATGCCGAACAAACGATCGTTATCTATTCTTCGTAGTCATACTTCTCAAGCCTTCGTATATGCAGCGGCATGCACTGCGACACAATATAAACAGAGACAAAGTGTTCGTGGAGTCCTCACGCTTCTTATTTTTTCCAGTGTATTGCATCGGGAAAGATCACAGTGAACATTAATTGGGCTCACTTCAAACTTCCGTCTTATTTCCTGCAGTCAGGTTGCCAGCAAGGTGACCGAAAGCATGCGCATGCGTGCAGCTAATTGAATTAGTGGGCATTTAAAAAAAAAGAAACCAAGAAAGACGGTGCGCGTTCCGCAACCATTGAGTACGGTAGGAAGGGTTAGAATGCCAGACCCACCACGTTGAAGAAAGTACAGGGCTACCTTCAAAGGACATCTGTTGTACTTTGTGAGACCTGCTCCTCGGCAACTTCCTGCAGGGCTAAAAGGCCGGCGTGACGCAGAAATTCAATGCAGCCTGACCACTTTCCTTTGGCCGCTAGCAAGGCTGCGCGGCAATAAGGTCCATACCTGGAGATACCGGTCTTCCGAAAAAACTCTACACCTATTCGGAGTCGTCGAAGCGTATGAAGCGCTCTCCCAGATGCAACAACGCTTGCTGTGTACCGCGCCCCGCTGCGTAAATACGTGCGCGCGCCCTTTCGGTCTCATCGCTTTGTCTCTGTAGTGCCGTTACTATCCAGTGTCCCCTGACCTCGTGGCCATCGCTCTGTGTGCTCCAGTGTGGTATTTGTATAGGCAGTAACGGGCGCATTACTTACTTCGGTCATTACTTTGTCTGTTGGTTACGTTTACAATCTCGGGCATAATCTTCTCGGCTCCTTTGTTTTTTTCTTCTTTCTAGCTTTCGCTCTGATGCCCAATTCATTTAGATTCCCGTGAGTGTTCCCGCTGTTCTGCAAGACAGGACACATTTGTTGTTTTGTAGACGATGTCGCCTTTTGATTATTTCACCTGCTCCGCAGCCAATTGTAATTGCGTGTTGTATGTCGCAAGCTTCATTTCCTTCCTTCATGCTTTGGAAAATGTCGAAAAAGAAAGAACGCACGAGTTTCATGGTTTGCGAATATCACAGTGACAGAATCTCCCAACCTTAGCGCTTGTTTTCGTTAATTTAGTGCTGCTTGAGACGATCGATTACGGGCACCTAATCCTAGTGTCCGAGGGCTTGTTCGCATAAACATTTCTGAAGGGCTTTCGTCTTGTATTCTTTATATTTTTTTGCCTATGTTTAGCGCCAAAGAAATATTGAGAGAAAGCACTTATAGCATTGTTTGATGCCTAGACGCATTGCACAAGTACTCGGCGCAGTAGCTGTTTACTGTTTCGATTCGAAGAATTATTCTTCGACAAGCTCATTGCTATATGTCACAAGGATAAAAAGTAGATACAATAGTTGCTTTTGTTCTTTGACATCTCCTTCTTTGCAGTGGGTGACGACAATTGGCAGTTGCATCCACTGGTATGAACAAACCAGTTTTCTTATTTCAAAGTGCAAGGAAGGAAGGAAGGAAGGAAAAAGTGGAGAAGGAAAGGTAGGGAGGTTAACCAGTATGGCTTAACCGGTTTGCTACCCTACACATGGGAGAGGGATGGGGGAGATTAAAGATGGGGAAGGGGGAGAGGGAGAGAGAGCACATATCACAGCACACACACATCGTCCGTTGGAGTCCATCATTCTGGCATGGTACGCGACGTTACTCTCACAGCCGCTTGTCCAATCCCGTCTCTTTCAAAAACCGAAGTAGTGCCTTTGTCGCCTTCACCTGCGATATCTTCTGTCGGCGGCATGTGAAAATCGTGTCGAGCGACAATGGTCTACTGTCAAGGCGCGCTAGAACAGATGCCAGGGACTGTCGCTGAACGTTATAGTCAGGACAGTCGCACAGAACATGTTCCAGCGTCTCCTCGCAAAGACAGGCATTACAGAGATCGTTGTCGGCCATTCCAATGCGGAAGGAGTAAGATTTGGTGAAAGCCACCCCCAGCCATAAGCGATAAAGCAGGGTCGCCTCTCTTCGACGCAGTCCAGATGGCATATAGAGATGCATCAAAGAGGGCAGGTGGTATTGACGGTTGCTCTGGGTGGTCTGGCTGTTTGGTGTGCACCATAGAGATAGCGTGATCTCATGTGCAAGCACTCGAAGTCTGCTAGCTGCGTCGGATCGTGAAAGCGGTATGGCCTCTTCTTGTGCGTCTTCAAGAGCTGCCCGAGCGGCATTATCGGCGTCTTCATTTCCAGTGACGCCGCAGTGACTTGGCAGCCACTGAAACGTCACATGGTGTCCTTTCTCCTGTGATGTATGGAGTAGGCATCTAATATCGAATACGAGCTGTTCGAATGGCCCGCGATGCAGAGCTGATAGTACAGATTGTAGGGCTGCCTTTGAATCGCTGAAGATTGACCATTGCCGAGGCGGCTCCCGATTGACGACACGAAGTGCAGCGCGAAGAGCAGCTAGTTCAGCAGATGTCGATGTTGTTGGGTGGTCAGTCCTAAAGCTGATGGTAATAGCTTTTGCTGGGACAACCACAGCACCGGACGAACACTGGATGTTTGTGGAACCATCGGTATAAATGTGTTCCCTGTCCGCGTACTCTCAAAGTGCAAAAATCTGGGCACACACCTCAAAGCGCTTTCAGCCACGCACGTACATGCAATGCAGACAAAATTATTTGCGTCTGCATTGATTTCGATGAGAAATTTATACCAAAAATTAAATTACAACAGCAGGGTGACATAATAGAAGCAGGAATACACAAAATTCAACATAAGGCCCACTTCAAAAAATAAAAAAATAAAAAATAAAGAAACACGCTTCCGTATGTTTATTCAAATAAAAGAGAGCAACTAAAATAAGTTTTGTCCAGGCGAAACTCTATAACTGGTGTTTAAATAGATTTCAAACGCCTGAGTTCTTTCATAAGGCAACCGTTCAAATAATATGAAAGAAATTTAAATCTGCATCTAAAGAAAGAAGTTAATATTTCAGCGGCTTCCTGAAATACAAATCTGAACCAGTACCCCGAACCTATCATAAAAATTCACAGCTTCGTAGAATTTCACGTTACAAACAAAGCTTTCGTTAGCATGATTCACTGAATAAGAAAAATATGTCGAAATTTCGTAGTGTGTGCTTAATAAGTGCATGAGGAGGACGAAACGGACATTTCCCAGCACAAAATTCTTGTATGCAACAAGCTACATTTTCAGGAACAAAGAAAAAAAAACCTGACATCAGCGCGCTAGCTGCTTCATATAGAGTAGAAACTGAGACGCTGAGGCTTTGCTAACGCGATAACATTACCGGAGGACTTCATCCACTTTAGAGCTATCTAGCAGAAGATACGGAGTGAGCCCGGAAGGCTGTGCCGTCTAACACAGCGTGTGGAAGCGCAGGCTGTTACGATTGAAGAATGCGACAGACTGGCACGTGACGCATGCGTCAGGCCCTTAGAGATTTGACTCTGTCACGCAAGAAGCATGCGTGCCATCGCGGCCTGAAGGTTAGCGTTTCGGAATTCTATTTGGAAGACAGACTTTCGACTCCACCTTCGGGCGACGCATTTATTTATTACATTATAGGCAAACCTTACCCACATTGAACGCATCTAGCCGAAAAAATCAAAGTGTGTTGAGCGTACGCGAGCGGGGCGTCACAGTTTACGCGAAACTGCAAGTTTGCACGAAATGTATGAAACGTTACATGAGAGTACGCGGTAGGCACGCGCGCGAAGCTGTCACGAGCTCGCAATGAAAGTACATTTTGCGTTCTCTTACTTTATTTTGTTGCAGTTTACTATGAAGTTTCAGTGAACTCTTCCAAAAAAGAAAAACGTAGCATTTTGACATATGCACCAGCTTTAAATTAACTTATTTTCCCCTCAAGGTACGAGGTACATTGCAGAGGAGAAGCGTAGTAAGAGAGCATAGGAATTACGCAACGACCACGCACTAAAGAAAAGCGGCAGCCCGTAAAAACAGAGAGCCTAATATGACGGAAAGACCGCTGGTTTAGAGCGGAACCATTCACTGTAAGCTTGATTGCGCAAAGGAACGGCCACACCAAGCGGCCAAGGCAGCAATGCGCTGACAAAAAAATAAACAAAAATATAATATCGTTTGGACTATAGCAAGGAATTCGTGATTTGATTCCTCTTCGAGTTCCGGCTCAAGAGGCGTTGTTTTGCCCGCATCCAAAATGTTGAACTTCATGATCTTAGCTTAACAGGCCTATTCCGATATTTCTTCGCTCGATGGTTCAGCTGGACTTTGCCGACGCGAAACTACCCTGCGTTGTCGATTACGGCTAGGAGTGGCCTTTACGAAGTCTTTTGCATTCCGAATCGGGTGGACCAAAGATGCGTCGTGTGATGACTGTGGATGCGAGGAGGCTCTTCAACGCGTTCTGTGTGACTGTTCTCGCTACAGTTTACAGAGACGACCGCTCGCAATCGCAATAAGCACGCTTCGACCAAATACCTTTAACCGAGGAAATTACTTTAGGATGCCGACACCACAAGCCATAGCAGCGGAGGGCGACGAGGGCACTGTTACGGTTTTCAAGGACAACAGACTTGGACAAGCGGCTGTAGCCTGAACTGATGGTTATGGCGCTATTATCCTGCCATCCTTTTATCCTGCCATCCCTACCGCTTTGTATATATCAGTGTACTTATGTGGTAAAAATAAGCTTCTTCTTCTTCTTCTTCTTCTTAAGTGCTACTGTGCTGCGCGGTGATAGTATGCGGTGACAGTAATCGACTGTGAATGTTTATCTGTGCCCCCTTTCTCTCTATCATTATACTTTCCTGTCACTTTTCGTTTCCCTCCTTTCTCTCCCCAGCGTAGGGTAGCAAGCCCAGTCTTCCCCTCTGGTTGACGTCCCCGCCTTTCCCTTTTCTTCTGTCTCTCTTGATGGCCCTCACTCAGCGAGCTAGTGTGACGTCAGTATAGAGCAGCGCGTGGGCGTAAATCGGTCGAGAAGCTCACTCGCGGGGAGAAGCTAAAGGGAAGGGACGTACCCGGTGAACCTTTCGTAGTGGCGCAGCTGGAACTGGGAAGAAAAACGCACCCAAAACGAGGCAGCACAAAAAGCTCCGATAGCAGCGCGCTTCTGCGATTGGCGAAGAATGGTACCGCGGGAGTGCGATCGGCGCGAGATGGGCTCCTGTGAAGGCGGAAAGAGTGCGCCCCCCTTTCTTCTTTGCAACGTTTCCTGCCATCCCATTCCATCTCAGTATCCCCATCGCTTCACAATCACTTCCTCTCTTCTACAGCGCAGACAAATGCAGTTTTTCGGGCAACGAGAGACATAGACAGAGCCGCCACACACACATAAAAAAAAGAACCCACACAGTTGGCTCTATAACGACGGGAAAACGATATCGCTGTATTCAATTCGATACGCTCCGTTGGGAAGCGGCTCGAAAAATACAGCGAGAGAAAAAATAAAGGAAGCAAACCACGGCGAAGAAGGCGAGATCACGAAAAGCGCCGCGCAAACTCCGCCGGCGCACTTCTCGGCTTGGAACGGACGTCGAGAGTGCACTTCCGACGGGAACATGGGGGAACAGTGCCGGATTCAACGATACTCGAGGGACGCAACACAGGGAAGGCCCCCTTTGTCCTGTTGGTTCCAAAGCACTCGGCAGCGTTCGAAAATGCAAACAAGTTTGCTCATTGTAGGCTTGAATTTGAAGGAGAAGACAAGAGAAAGAATGAGAAAACAAGGAGAGGAAAGGCAGGGAGGTGAGCCAGACGAACGTCTGGTCTGCTACCCGAGACTGGGGGTAAGGTAAAATGGGGAATATAAGACAAAAAAAAAGGAAGAGAGTGAGCAATGAGGGCACGTAGGAGGATGCACTATAAGCGGCCAGTCAAACCGGTGCACTTCAAGTACTGTACTAGTGCCCAAATCACTTCTTGTGCCAGTGACGCATGTGGTCACAGTCCGAGTATCTTTGACTCGGAGAATGGTTTCGAGTTCAGTCGCTTTAGAGTTGCGCTGAGAGAAAGGCGTTGTACATCGTAGCAAGGACAGATACACAATAGGTGCTTGATGGTTTCCTCGCACCTACAGGAGTCGCACATCGGGCTCTCGGCTAATCCCGTACGACAGGAATAAGCGTTCGTGAACGCCACTCCCAGCCGCAAGCGGCACACCAAGGTTGTTTCACTGCAGGAAAGGCTGGATGGTAGTTGTAGCCGCAGCAAGGGGTCCAGCTTATGCAATCGGGAATTGAAGGCACTTGAACTCCAGGAATCTTGTGACTTTTTGGGTGCAAGCAGACCATGTTCCCTGGCAGCGCGCGTCCTCGCCAAATGTATGGGAAGCGTCTGGGTGTCTTCGTGGGCAGACGGGGCAGCCCTGTCAAAAAGTCGTTGCCTAAGAAGCGACAGTGAGCAGGAATCCAATGTTGTGCCTTGTTAACAGAGCATGAGGGTGTATTTCCTCAATTTCGGATATCGTCTACTCGTATGTTCTGTGATGTAAGACAAACTTGATACAATGAAGAGCTGCCTTACACTCACAAAATATAACCCATTTCTGTGCCGGCTATTCGGAAACGTAGTTCACAACGGCATGGAGGGCTGCAAGTTCTGTAGTCATGTTTGTCATTTCGAATTTAATTGTAATCTGCCTAGCTGGAACGACGAAAGCGGCAGTTGTGCTGGTAGGTGAAGTCGAACCGTCGGTACATATATGTATGCGGTCATAGTATATCTGGTGCAGTAACGGCAGTATCAGTCGCCACAGAGCCGGCGATAGATGATTGGCCTTCTTTGTAATTCCAGGAATAGCAAGGTTCACTAGAGGCTGTAACATGGGATTATTTTCGTCTTCGAACACAGCATAAAAGCCGCCCACAGGCTCTAGATATAATAAAGCGAGATAGAAGTTATGTTCATCAAGAAATTTACGGAAATCTCTATATATTGCCAGGAAATGAATTTTGAAACTCAGACGTCGAATATTTTCCATGGCTGCTTACACCACAAAAATTTGAATTGTCCGTAGACGGGATATTCGGAAAAAGAGACATGTTCATACAAGCTGCGCAACAACTAGCACTTTATCAGATATATATGCGGTATCCACGATTCAGGCACGTCTATACATATGGCTACAGTGCAGCAACCTCTTCAACGTCAGCATTCATTACACCATACCTCAATACACAAGCATCATTTAAGTTATAGCGCGCTAATTCGTCCACAACGGCTGAACTATTCGCAGTCCTATGTGCAATAAAATTTATAACTTGAGTAAGAGATGCGCAAAAATATGTAATTGACAGCGATTCACAGGCGGCACTAACATCACTCTGCAACACAAAAGAAAAAACAAACAGTGGTAGTATAATATACGAAACACTTAAAGAGCTCACAAAGGCAAGCCAAGCGAAGCATGAAATAGCATTCGTGTGGATACCAGGGCATTGCAACATTCCTGGCAACAGAGCAGCCGATGAAGCAGCATGACAAGCACATCTCAAAGATGATGTGGTTCCGCTCCCAACATCAAACAGTGAATTGTGCGGCATTATTTGCGGCATTACTTATTTCACAATGAGTAGAAATACGTGGTTTGACCAGAATTCTAAGAGCTCGGATTTGTACCATATCGATCCGTTTCTTGAATTGAAATTTCCATTGTCATTAGACAGAAATATGGAAACCCTCATTCATTGATTAAGGCTAATAACTGCCTACACAAAACATTTCTTACATAGAATTTGCCGTGCGGAAACCCCCGAGTGTGACTGTGGATTGTATACGAAAATGCACATCCCCTCCTTCTGGATCACCAACATCACGACGCACCAAGACACCGAGTTAAATCAACTCTAATGTCATTACAGCGCCCAGCTTTCAGTTGAAAGACGCTTATGGGTACTTAGCCAACAACAGCCTTGCAGAAGAGCGCTTTAAAAGCGTGAAAAACTTTTCTCGAAGACAGCGGCATTTCTGGCCGTTATTAAAGCTTTCGATGTTCCTTTCATTTCAATGTCCCTGTATGTATGTGTGGGCTTGTGGATTATGTTAAGTTGCCTGGTCTGTTCTGACTATATGTGATAATGCACTTACACGATGCATGCACCACCCACTGACAAGGGACTGTATTGTTAGGTGAGAGTATTATCTGCATTTCCACGATACATGCACCACCCAGTGGCTAGAGACTGTATTGTTAGGTGACAGTATCATTTGCATTTACACGATGTATGCGCCACCCGCTGACTAGGGACTGTATTATTAGGCGACAGTATATCATTTGTATTCCTGTGACTTTATTTGACAGTGCTGTGGAGTTATTGAACTTGTATGTTGAATGTACCATGTATTTTATTACATCATAGTGTTAGTGAGAAAACATTGCTTGACAAGTCCTGGTGCTTGTATGAGAATATTGTTTGATATGTAATCTTTAACCCTATGAGTTGTAGGTTAGACCCATTCAAGAGCGAAGGAGTAGTCGGCGCCTTAAATAGTGCATCAACATCTCCAATTTTTGTAAAGCGTGGATGTTGGCAACCGAAAACAACCAAAGCAATGAAGAGGGACTAATCTAAAAAGTGAAAAGAAAGGAAAGAACAGAGAGAGAGAGAGAGAGAGAGAGAGAGAGAGAGAGAGAGAGGGGCAATGGAAAGACAGGGAAGTTCACTAGAGTTTACCTCCGATTGGCTGCCCTGTATCAGCGGAGGGGAAAGGGATACGAAAGATGAGAGACAGAGAGAGAAAAAGAACGAAAAAAGAAAGAAAAAGAAAGCACACACATACATACAATACAGAACTGTTTCTGTCGGCCATGTTACGCAGTATGCGAAGGCGTTCCTTGTGTTGCATAGTCCCATCCTACGTCCCACAGAGTGCAGTCACAATTGGTCACAGAGTCCTGTGTCTTTTAAATAGCGCAGCAGCGCCTTCATTGCGGCTCGTGCTGATGTTCGCGTAGGCCAGTTTCGAAGGATGTTATTTTTCGTTATTGGACGCTTGCACAGTTGTTCTAGGATGACTGAGAAGGCTGTTTTTTGCCGGTTGAAACGAGAGCACTCACAAAAAAGGTGAGCAGTTGTTTCGTTGCACCCGCAAACGTCACAAAGTGGGCTGTTGGTGTTTCCGATAAGAAAGGAGTATATGCATTTGAACATACTACTCCAAGCCATAGACAGACTAGAAGGGTGCAGTTACGTTGTAGAAGGTCGGGCGGAATACGGAGCAGTAAATTATGGTACGAAGGTGCCCACTTGTGAATTCAGATGATGTCCGTTGAGCTAATGTTAGGTCACGCGTAGGCGCGGAACATTTTTTCGCTGCGTCGGCTCTTGAAAGAGGAATGGCACCGCAGTTGATGCCGTCATGGGCAAATCAGGCAGCTGCGTCCGCTCGATCATTGCCATGTATGCCACAGTGAATAGGCAATCACTGATATATTATATTGTGTCCATCATCAGCTATTGATGGCGCACTTTTCTTATCTGTGCGACGAGCTGCTCATGTAATCCATGGCGCAGTGCTGAGAGTACACTCTGTAGGGCTGCCTTAGAATCAGAGAAGATTGACCATGGATGGAGTGGTTCCTCCTGAATGAAATGAAGAGCCGCACGCAGGGCTCTCAGTTCAGCAGCTGTCGTTGATGCCTTTTGTTTTGCCTTGTAGCATGTCCATGCGCGTTTCGCAAGAATAGCAAATCTTCATCAACTGCATGCTCCGATAGTCGTTTCAAGATGGCTGAACACGCCCGTCATGGAACAATAGGCAGAGCCTCTCATTCACAGCATATGACATAGAACAACCTAGTGCTTGCTACCTCAACCGTAAACATTTCTTGGGCCCGGTATTCAAGCCAGGAATTAATAAATAAATAAATAAATAAATAAATAAATAAATAAATAAATAAATAAATAAATAAATAAATAAATAAATAAATGAATGTTGTCACAACAGGTAAAGCCAGCTTGTCCGGAGGAACAGTTGACACGTCGATATCACTCTACGGAAATTGAAAAATTGAGTGGCAAGGTTGCCACGCAATATAACTTTTTAAGTATTGCGGCATCCGTGTTAGCTAGACTTCCGCAGTCGTCTGCACACTAAAACGATGTTATTTGGGCAGGCGATTGGTCTGAAATTGAAGCTTTCAAGCACATGGGAAAGGTATGTCGAAATATAGATAGCGCTGTACGTTTACTTAATTCTGTAGTGTACTGCGCATAATGCAGAACTCAGTATGAACCACCCCTTGAACCACACCTTGCCAAAAAGTACTTTTTCTCTATGTTTAGTTTTAGTTACAAAAATTACTTCGGGCTAGTTGGTATGGTTTACTCATAATGGCAAGGCCATTAGCGCAATTCGGAAAAGACAGGGACGTGACAAGGACACAGCACAGCGCTATATATACATATATATATATAGGTGTGAATATGTTGGTCAAAGACACATGGCGTAAAATTACTTGGAAAACATGATGAAAAAAATTCACTGACGATTACGATCCTCCCTAATGCGAACTTTCAGCGCAGCTGTATACGTGTTTTAACTTCGCGATATATTGGCCGGCCCCGACAGCCTGTCTCGCGCGGCACGTTGTGGCGCAATGTGGCGCTGGCCTCGTTAATCGGGAGATCGCGCGTGGGCGCGATTCACGGCAGCCCCGCAGACAGACCTTCACTCATGCAGCGCTTTGTTTCCATGTACGGTATCGGTGGCGTCGTCGGTAAACAGACGACGCGTGCTACTTTGGCGCCATCTCGGGGCTATCGTCTCTGCAGAGCGTGTCTTGCGCGGCACTATCCTTCTCACGCTTTCGCCTTACCCTCGTCCTCTCCTTTTCTCCTCGCGCTACCTTCGTTCTCACCATATTTCCCTCCCACCTGCGCTCCGCGTTCGCTTTTTGATCCGTTGCGCTCTCTTGGTCGGTTATGACGGAAGTCGACGTTCGCCGCAAGAACAGGCGCCTAGGAGCTGCGCTCTAAAACTAAACGGAACGCTTGTGCTTTAGTTGAATTCGACTATCTTCTGCGCCACCTCCTTCGTTCAGACAGAGGCATAGGAACATGTGTTCGATGCAAAGGCCCGTGGAACATGCACATTTTGACTCCTTCCGGCTTACATTTACGCTCAGAGGAAGGAAAGAAGATCGATATTCAAATCTTGAAATTTCCTCTCAAAGGTGAATGATGGGGGAGCGTGATCTATCATTGAATGTTGAAGGCACAAAAATCAGGAGCAACCATCAACGCGGGAAAAGAAGCGTCACGTTAATGCAGAGGTGGCGTTTGTTCCTGTAAGCGTGGCAATGCTGTCGTGCCTTTCAACATGTGGCGCTTATCGTCTCCTTTTATCGCGTTGCGCAGGCGGCGTTAGAACCAACGAGCACACCCGAGGGCACCCGAATCGATTTTGCGAAGCGTTCAGAGCCCCGACGCTCCCTCAATATCGGATCGGCTTACGGCACGTTTTTTGAACCAAGTGGACTGAGGACAAGCTGAAAGGTAAACGGGTAGCGCGTGGAAATTTTTCTTTCCACGTGTACACCAGGTCAAAAAGAAAAAGAAAAAAGGAAAGAGAGAAAAAGAAAGAAAGAACGGAAGAATAAGGTATCCAGGTGTTACTCCGACGCCTGGAACAAGCTGCACGTCTGCACAATATTGATTCCTTCATGCATCCTTGTTCGTGTTTGTCTTCAGTAATCTAACCCAACTGTGTGCATGCATGCTTTATATTTTTTTAAACCCCGCTTAATTTTTTCATGAATATGAAATGTGAAGAGATTGGTGACAGAGAGGGGTGGCACGAAAAATTCTGAGATGAGAACAAGCGCTCGTGTATTCATCTTTGTGCGGTGTGATAAACTAAAGCGTGCTGAACTCTAGCTTGCAGTTACCAACTGCATAAAATTAGGTATCTACTGGTGTAAATGTGTAAATAGCGGCATAATCATCAGACAGTTTCTTTTATTTTCTCTTTCGGAGAATGATGATGTAAAACAATTATGTTTCTCGTGAGTTATTGTTGTCCAGAACGCCACAAGATGTCAGTAGAGTGTACTTATTCTAGTTCAGTGTAGAGGTCAGCAACATAGTTGCTACTATCGGATGGGATAGGTCCTTCCTTATCGAGGAACACTTCCGTGCTAATGCTTCAGTGATAAGCCAAACCTTTGTAGCCATAGGCGTTTCTTGAGCTTAGGTTGTCGATGCTCAAGCCGATGGAAATATAGGGGAAAATTCTTATTGAAAAGAAAAAATATAGGATGCAATTACACGAGAAATCGTAATGCAGAAGTGACTAATTCACAAAACCTCAGTAACTAGGTTTTTAATTAATTACTTTATGGCACATATTGCAATTTAGAAGTTGTAACCGGGCGGCTTGCAAGACCACTTGGAACGTGTCACTTGGAACGAATTCATAGGATAACACTAGTTCTGACATATTAACTCCCGAACTTTGCGAAAAAATACATTGGTGATCCAGTTGCTTTTGTGCTTCAATGCAGAAAACGGTGTTTTCTTATAAAAATTTTGTGGAACGACAGTGCATTTTTACTGCGAATTTGATGACGCATATCTCAAAACTGACGTAATCCGCAGAATATTTTCGAGTAGATATGCCTTGCAGTCTTTCAAGTTGCAATTTGTAAATTGCACACTGTGCCGTAAGATAATCAGTTAAAAACTTTGCTAAATTTTGCTAATTAGTCGATTAGGCCTTTGCTTTGTTTGTGCATGTAATGTCCGCCCATTAGAGGGGACCAGCTCAAGGACTTGAATTGTGCTGCCCGCCACAGGCGAGGTTTAAAGATTGCTTATCATCTTCGCAGAAACACCTGGTATAATGTGACTGCACTCACGACGTGGCTGCAATGCAATGTTGCTGACGAGGGTCCTGTAGAAATAAAGGACAGATTGCAACGGCGTACGGAGTTCTGCAAAATCAGCCACTCGAGCAGTGACACAAAGAATCCATGGCCAGGATAAGCATCATGGAGTGCCCTTAGAAAATGTACGAATAACAGGCATTGATCTGCCTCAGAGCATTTTTCTAAAATTAGCAAGGAACTTGTACAATATGTGTATGGCATTGCAAAGTTCACGCGGCACGCATACATGCTATCTTCTTAGGTTATCACAGTGCACGTGTGCTGCCAATCTCGCGGGCATTGTGCGAGCAGGAAGTTTTTTCTCCTTATTTTAGGCTTCTAACCTTGTTCCATGTATTCCGCTGCAGTATCTTCGTATCGACGGGAACAAAATGCCACAATCACCTCTTCAAAGTATTGCAGGTTTTGTTTTATTTTTGCGAAGCTTAGTACGCCGTGCACTTCAATCACGCTGAGAATTGGGATAAAAATTAATCAATCGATACTCGAACGCGTACGATAACAGAGCCGGTGTCGGCCATTTACAGTCAGTTTATATGAATGCTTCGTGATCTTGGGCTTTCACCCTCTTCCGATGGAAGAAGGAAGCGAGCCAATCATGCGTCGAAAGCAGTCTGCAACCCAACCCCCTCCCCCCTTCCCCCCTCTCATCTTTTTTCTTTTATTTTTCGCAGAACATGCCTACGCCTTAGCCGTACTTTTTACCCGCTCGTCCGCTTATCTAATTAGGAACACGAGCCAAGCCAATTACATTCGTTGGGAAACCGAAGCGCTCCTCTAGATGAGAAGGAGCGGCGCGACGCGGGGAGGCAGAAAACTTGCATCACGCTCGTCAGGAGGCAGCCGTCGGCACGGCGGGTGTCGCGCAAATGAAATAAGTTTGTCCTCCAGTTGCTGGGCTAGGCGACAGTCGCGACTTTCGGCGACACTTAGACAAGCACGCGTTTGGCGGCCGCTGCTTGAACGAACTGGAGTGCGACCCATCTTTGCCTTTATCCCGAGTGAAAGTGCTTCGCGAGGCCGTGCTTTCAGGCGTGAGGCGAGGCGATATGTCGAACACGTAGTGATAATCTGATTAACAGTGTCCGCGCTTCACGTTTCACAACCCTTGAGCGTCTGTGTTGATTTCGTTCGAAGCGAGTGAGTTGTGAAAGGGCTCTTCGAATGGTGATTGCGTATTTCATGTGTGCTTTATTTTAGCTGCACCAAATTTAAAAAAAAAATACCTGTAGTAGATAGCACAATTCTGACACAGTGAAGAGAGAACGGTGTGTGAAATACGGGATGTACGGTTATCGTTTGTAATGTTGTTTGTAGACGCATATAAACATTAGTATTCTAATCGAATACGAATATTTGGAAATGCTGTTTTTCAATGCCTAACCGAATATTAAATGTTTTTCTGCACATTCAAATAGTGGATAAAGCAGGAACAGATACAGATAATAATAATAAAAAAGGAACACGCTCAGCTCAAATGTTCTGGCAACAATATTCTGGGGTGTTGTGAGGTATCTTATAAATAAATAAAAAATAATAAATAAATAATTACATAAATAAATAAATAAATAAATAAATAAATAAATAAATAAATAAATAAATAAATAATACAACTACTAGTACAGCTTACAGGTGTTGATAAAAAATGTACTTGATCTAGAATGCGCATAATTTTCGTCTATCCAGATCTGGTACCCTGACTTCACGTGAGTACATTCCAGGTAAAAGGTAACCGTAGTGCTTGTGACCCCCAAAAAAATAGTGAAAAAAAATTCATACACAATATATTCAAACGGCCTAATTTATGTAAATAAACTGGTCAGTTAGAACATGCAGCCGAATATGCTTTTCTGAGTGAATTAAGAATAATATGTAGGTATTCGGTACGAGAGACGTATATCATTAGCAATGTAGAATTTTCTTGCCAATGAAAGGAAACAAGGCAGAGTATAACTATCCAAAAAATGATGATCACATTAATGTATCGCATTTACCTTCAACACAGGCGGCCTTATTTCGTGTCCAGATCCGTTGGAGTGGGCATCTTGTAGATCAGCTAAGAGTAAAGGGGTACTGATTATATAAAAAAAACATTATTAGAAAATAGGAAACCGCCCACATGTAGATGGGCGCAGAATATTTTCCTGATAATGTGCTGAACATAAAGTTGCCATATCGCACACTCTGTTATAGTGATGCAAACATACTGAAAGAAAGCAACTTCGCATGAAATACGCACCCCTTAATTCATGTAATGGTAACGCTTGGATTACCACAATCGATGACGAAGTCGGTAGTGACAGCCACCGGAACGAAGCATTCTTTTCCTCACCCTCGTACCTCAGTGGCTATGACGTTACTCCGCTGAGCACGAAGTTGTGGGTTCGAATCTGGCCGCGGAAGACACACTCCGCTGGGGCACAATGCAGCACGATAATTGTAAGATTCAAAAGCGCTCGTGTACAGTTCATTGGGTGCACGTTAGAGAAGCCCAGCTGGTTAAAATTGCTGCGGCGTTCCTCATAATCGGGTAGTGGTTTTTAACAGCGGAGCTGTTAAAGCCCTAGTTCCGCATTGGAACGTTACCAGAAAGCTCAGCCCAGCTGTGCGCCGCCTCGCGTTGCCTAGCAACCACCTGCGAGAGCACCGAGCCACGTAACCTCTTAGCATCCCACGCACGTAGGGTGGAGTCGTGACGTCACAGGCGAGTAAAAGATCGGAACAGCCGGCGCGGCGACACAGCTTTCGCCTCCTCTGCTCCCTGTTCACGTGCTGCTGCCATGGGAAGACCGAAGAAAGTCCGGACGCCCGAAGAAGAAGCGGTTTACAAGGAGGAGCGCCATACTGCTAAGCGAGAAGTGATGCGTCGCCGCCGAGCTGATCCGGAACACCGGGCCGAAGCTGCGGCTGAGAAGTGGCGACGCCGAGTCGAGGATCCTGAGCTTTAGTCTAGGGAACGCGAGAGTCGGCGCCTGAATGCTCGACGTCACCGAGAAAGTGATCCCGCCCTGCCACTGCTCGAAAACTTCCAGCGTCAAGCCCTCCGAAACAACAACTTAGCAAAACCTCGCATAACCTCTCAAACCTAGAAACAACATAGCCAAGCCTATCATAACCTCGCAAAACCTAGAAACGACTAAGTTAAGCCTACCAGCAACTTAGCGAAACCTAGCATAACCTCGCAAAACCTACAAACAACTTACGCAAGCCACGTAAAAGCTTGGTGATCAAAAGCTCCGCTGTTGACTCCAGCCTTGCACCACTAGTGCAAGCTGCGCACGTTTTTTTCACGTAACACACCAGAATTTAATTAGAGGCATTATTCCTTAGCTTACTTAAACTTAAAGGAATAATACCGGAGCATGCTCACTCATTCTAACCACCGCGTCTTTTCAAGTTGCGTCAGAGGCTTGCAACATTGTAGAACACGAAAAAGAACATTGTTATGCGCTTGAGCCGTAGCACGAGGCTACAAGGGAATTTACCATATTTCGCGTCCCTGCACTTCGATGTGTTGTATAATTTGGGGTCAATCTTCGATCTGTGAGCCTCCTAGGTTAGCTCAGATGGTAGAGCGACCGCCCCGAAACGCCTTGGCTCCGGGTTCAATCTCCGCACCGGGACGAGTATTATTTTACAGTAATTTCATTCCCATCGAAACATCGCAAGAGCTCTACGACCAGCAAAGGATTGTAAAACATCAAAAGACACGCGTACCGAAAACAGTTGTGACGTTAGTTTCTCTCTCTTTTCTTTTTTAGGTAATTGATTATAACACTCACCCCTGTGCCGCTTTCCTCAGGAAAAAGATAGAATAAAATAAAGCAATGAAAAGAAAAAAGAAAATGTAAGCTTGTGCGCATCGCATTTCCACACTTCAGTGCCGTTGTCAGGCACGCTACCGGAGCTCTAACATATAACCGATATTGAAGGTGCAATGGTTCCATGGGGGAAACGTTTTATATAATATTAATCAGGTTTGGCTCACGAACCTGGAAATACCTCTGGAAGATATGCATGAAAGACAGCGTAGATATATTACTTTCGCTCAGACAAAACAGCGCACTTTATTGCCCGCAAGCTTCTATGAAAAAATAAAAGATAATAAAAGCGACTGGTAGTGTCATTGCTAGTCCACGTATCTGTAGTGACGGTCGATAAAATTTTACCTTCGATAGGGAAAGCAGAGAGCTCAAAAGGAACGCTGCGCGCAAATCACAGGCCTTACGTAACTTTTAGTGCTTGCAAAATGCCGTTTCTTTTTGATGCTGTACGTATAGCTCCATCGCGTAGATGAGTTCTGCGGAAGCCACATAGCAAAGTTTCCGCAGAACTCTTCATTAGCAATTCGCACAGGTTTCCTTCGTAGCTTTATGTTATACGTTCAAGTTTGACGCCAACTCTGGTAGCAATAAAAAAAAAAGGCGTTTGGCTGCCCAATACATATGCGTCCTATTGTCTTGACACAATCTTACCAACTGGCTCAAAGCACTATTCTATGAAAAAGGACTAAATGCCCCGTATCATATTTTTATGTGATCATATAGCTTTATATGAGAACATACGGGTTTTCTTACGGCTTCCTCTACGATTTGTATAGAATTGTGCATGATACAGAGCACATAGGAGATTTCTGGTATTTTCAATTGACTAGAGCCTATAAAGGAGGCAATTGCTTTTTATAATTTAAGATGCGTTTGTTGGTAAGCTTTCAAGAGCTTATAAATAAATAAATAAATAAATAAATAAATAAATAAATAAATAAATAAATAAATAAATAAATAAATGAGACATAATTATAATAGAGTTATAAGGCTTGTCACTGGGCTCACTGGAACCTCATATCTCATCGATAGGCCCCCTATGAAGCACCGTGAAAAACCAAATTGCATAAGTTTTTGCTAAATTATCAGCTGCCACAATGTCCACATGTATCATAATTGTATTTGAACGGCCTGATACACAGTTTTTTACAAATATAGTTTGGTAACGACATCGAGATGTTTGGTAACGATATATTTTTAATATACGTTACTGGTGTGTTCAAAATTACAACAACAACAAAAAACGCTGTACGTTTGTTTCAAGCTATTCTGAAGTAACTGGATAACTCGCGAAGCTTACATATTTAGGAAATGTGCGGAATAGTATGGGCAATATGCAGGAAATTTGAAGTGTGTGTTGTAGTTAAACGTCAAATGAAAACTGCTAAATCCTCATTCTCGGCCTGTTTAGGGACGTTAAATGAAATGCTTACAAAGCTTTGCCGCTTCCCTAACAGGAGTATAAACAGCAGGCATATCATATTTAGACAAATATGAGCCACCACAAGGGGGACGTGTACCGAAAGTTTAAGTGCGTAGGTTAAATATGTGTGCTGGAAATAATTATTACATACTCGTCTTTTCCCGATTTTCATGCGGTAAACGAGACGTACTATGTTCCCGTACTATTTCCCGTACTATGTGACACCTGTGAATGAAAGGATGTTCTACGTCCGCCGCGATGGCAGCGAATTGCGCCGGCTGACACTCCCAGTGCTAGTATTGTGCACATACTAGAACCCAGGAATGTTGGCAGGAGGATGGCCGGCTGCAGTAATTTGTTAGTATCGCACCGCATGCGTAATGCGGAAGATAAGGGTTAGATTCCCACTGGCGGCAAGTTATCTCACCGACAACTCGTATTCCAGTTCTTTCTTTCCTTATCTTTTCTACATATCAGTTAAAATAAGTTATTTTCCCATATGCGTTACTTGGCTTCATTGTCTTCTTGGGTCATATAGTCGTAACTAACGAAGAAGTACAGCCCCCTTTTCTCCTAATACCTTTCCCTCAGCTCAAAAGCGGCATATAAGAAATAGCATAGCCAGACAATATGCCAGATTTTGTTCTTATGTGAAACACATAAAAAAATAAACTATCATATCTTGGCTTCTGCCGTTTTTGCTGATAGTCTACATAGCAAGGTGGTCAGTAGCGGCCGAAAATTTCAAGGATAATTTCGCAGATTACCTAAATTATGGAAATTTCGTTTTTGATTACCAACTTGAAGGGGGCAAGTTGCAAAAGCGAAATTTACGCAGAACAGTGGGGAAGTCATTCTTGATTGGCAGAAATCCTAAGGCTAGCACCACTTCCGAGATATACAACCTGAAGATGTGCTACCAAATGCATTGGACTTCAGATTAACAGTTTTTCGATAATGTACATCCAATAAGTTGGGGCGACGTTAAGTGGTACGCCTAGACATTCTTTAAATCCGATTTTGGGTACCGATATTCTGGAAGTGGCGCCAGTCTTAGGCTGATTTCACTACCTTCTGCTGAAATCTGTAAATTGTAGCACACGCGCTGAAATAAAAACTTATGCTAATTAGCACATTTAAAGTGATTAGCGATTCTGCCATTGAAAACTTTTCTTGCTAATATTTGTCTATTTGCCCTCCTAGCCACGTTGCCTATCTGCAAAGAAGGCAGGGTCTTACATGAGACAATTTTTTTGTGTGTGTGCACCGTGCAAGAAAACATACCCGTTATAATTTTGTCATTCCTCGACCTGGGCGTGAATTTCGAGCAAATGTTGCGTAATACTTCCAAATTTTTAATGTTGGCCAAGGTGAGTAATTCGTTATTTGGCAATTAAGGGAACGCAGCCACTTAAGTCAAGTTCAGTGAGCGAGTGTCAGCACCTATTGTTTCGTGAACAACATCTTGTTTCATGTTACCACTCATCTATCTCCAGCCTGGCGTCGAGCAAAGCAGGACAGATAGGTACAATGCAGTCTCCATCGCGTCGCGTAGTTTCCTGTCCAATGTCTGATAGAATCAGACGTGATAGCGACGAGATGAACTGCAAGTAATACCGCAAGTTTTCAATAATTAACGATGTTGAAATTTATTGTTGCGTTTGCCACACTGACTGCTACGGGGCACTATGGCGCAGACAGGCAGCGCAAAGAATAAGTCGAAAATTTAAAAAAAGTTATGCCCGCTATTGAGAGCGTGTTTTATTTCCACACATGACTCTGAATGCAACCGTGGTGTGATTCATTCATAGATGCTGCGTTTCTTGCAGGAATGCGTATCCTGGTTTGTTATATAGATACTGCATCAATGTTTGAAGTAATAATGGGTAAGATGTTTTGCACCTCGTTTCTTGACGTTTACATGCGATTCCGCCCTCTCAGTTCTTGCCCTGTGACTAAACCCTATGTTAATATTAGGTTACTAGAACGCTAGTATAGGTTAATAGAACGTTGCATTCGCAGTATGCAAAAAGCCTATTTTCCAACGGCGAACATATTGTTACTGGGGTAACTCTCGGGAGAGCAAGAATTGCCCCGCGAAAATGTGAAAGTTGGGTTTTTCCTCGGCTTAGAATGTACGACGTAATCATCTTTCTGTTTTTCTCTGTTCTTCTCTTTTGGTGGAAAGCTTACATTCATTCGGAAGGAACTATCCGAGCTTGGTGAACAGGAAATGACTTACCTGAACTCGAACCAGTACTAGTTAGAGTTGGTGCGCATACCCCCCTTGAAAACTGGCGCCATCGGTTTAAGTTGTCGAAGGCTTAATGCCCTGTGCAGGTGCAGCAAATAGTCACGAGTTCGTAGCACGGCTCAAATAATAAACTCATCAGGGAATTCACGCACCATTCCTTCCTCATTGTATCCCTCTTGCATTTGATACTATACCAGGTAGTGGCCATGGCAAGACAGAACCTAACGAAAAGAAAGCACAGCGCTGTGTGGCGTGACGACAACCCTCCGCATTGCAATAAAATGTTTATGTTGTGTCTTGCCTCTATCTCGATCCATTTGCTCACTCGCGCTTACTTTCTTCGATTTCCTTACGGCTGCGCTGCTTTCTTATTCATTGATGGGTGGTCATTTCCTTGCGCCCGCAAAGGTAAGAAATAAAATAGAAGAGGCCATAACGTCACTCCCTTGAAGGCGCGTGTGAAGATTCCGCCAGCTTAGTAGGCCACCTCCTTCCTCTTCCTCTTCTCCTTCTCCTCCTCCCATTTCTGTTACACCCTTTCTCGTGGAAAAATCTCGGACCTGGCATCCGCCACGCTTGCACCCCGGTTTACCAGGTCAGGCGTGCTTGTACTGAACTTCCATTGCGGGACACTGCGTCAAAGCGAAAATTTAGTGAACGTGTGCTCCGAACTGCCGGCGTTGCAAGGAGGTTCGACTCTCTATCTTCTCTGTACTCAGCGCTGACGAAGACTTGTAAATGGCCCCACAACGATCCTTAGCGCAGCTAGTGTTCGTGCACGTTGCGTAATAGATGACGGAGTCGCAGTTGTTTGTCCACGCGGCTGTCCCAGTGCACCTTTTCAAAAAGGTCATGTGACTTGCTCCGCACTTTCTCGAATGCACCTGCGCCAGCTTCGGTCTATCTTCTTTCTTTCATCATGCTTCTGCGAGTAACACCGCGTGCCGGCCAACGTATATCACAACTGCTGATTGGCCTGTAAAGCGTGCTTTGTCTGCAGGACATACTTGCCGTTGGGGTAAGCAAGATTAACGTGCAAGGTGCTAGCGAATGTTACTTTGCTAATTGGTTTTGTAACTTATGACGATGCGATCAAGATAGATCACGACTCAGCTGTTTTATCATCCATTTTCATTTCAATTATTTTATAGTTTCTTTAATTCAATTAGTAAGTGCAACTAATTTATTTTATGTTGTCACTTGGTGTCTTTTTCTGCTGGCTTCTTGCGATATCATTAATAATTATTGGGCTCCTCGATTCCCTTTCTTCTCGTTGATATATATCGAATGTTCTGAATTTTAGTCCTCGTCAACTGTTACGTCCACCGGGGCTGGTCTGGGCTTAAACTGAAGTTTTTCTTAGGTGGTCCGCACCCGCTGTACAGTACGCAGGAACGAACTTTGACTCAATATAGGTGTTTAGCTTGTCTGCAACTGGTAAATGATAGGCAAGCAAAGATTTAGCAAAGATTTTAGCAAAGCAAAGATTGTGATTTAGCCCACGAAAAAATTGCAGGCGCAGAGTAGCCTCATTTTCTTCAAACGCGCCTCCAATCTTAAGAAATAAAATTATGGATAGTCCGTGGACTATAGTCCCTGAAATTCGGTACAGACATACAGCACTGAGCTCATTCATGGCCGGGAGTGGTGGCGCTGGCTAACACTCCTAAAGCTTGATCTAGCACCATACAAAAATGCCCAAGAAAGTGAACGCTGCGGTTGCTCATTTCGTAAGAGTGTCGCACGCGTGACGTTTCTGTTATTTGGCTTTTATTTCTCTTTACTTTACCACTTCTACATTTCAATGAATGAATAAAT
The DNA here is from genome assembly GCF_038994185.2 of Dermacentor albipictus. Taxonomy (NCBI): domain Eukaryota; kingdom Metazoa; phylum Arthropoda; class Arachnida; order Ixodida; family Ixodidae; genus Dermacentor; species Dermacentor albipictus. Next base: position 83,807,995 of record NC_091824.1, on the reverse strand, counting down.
AAAACAGCGATTTATATAATGCTTTTTTTGTTCTGATTGTCTGTTGGCTTCTTGTGGTTGTGACTAACGAAAATCGGGCCCCTTCGTTCCCCTTCTCGTGTATGGACAGACAGTCACAAGCAGTTGAATTGAATTTAGGGGTTTTAGGTGCGAAACCGTGATTTGATTATGAGGCACGCCGTGTGGGGTGCTTAGAATTAACTTCGACGACCAAGGGATCTTTACCGTGCTTCCAGCGCACGGGAGGGACACGGGCGTTTCTTGCATTTCGCTTTCGTTGATACACGGCCGGCGAGGCAGAGATTCGGTCCCGCGAACAAAAAAGGTGACGCAAGAGTTGTGTGGGGAAGGACAAAATAAGTGCCAAAACACAATTGCGGCGAAATGTGTCCTGCCCATTCTTCTTTTGTCCTCGTCCGCAACAAGCGACATCTACTGCTCCGAAAGATCGCCAACAAGCCCTTATTGCCACCCTAGTGAAAAACATCTTAATGCTTACATGCGCTTTCAGTGCATCATCCTTGCATTATTCACAACCTTCCAGCAATGTAACTTAAGTTTCAGGACTGTAATTGTGCGCTATACTACTCTTGTCCTGCTTTTGCGTGACCTTTATTTCCGACATCTTCACATTCCTTTCTTTTTCTCAATAAAAAACTACATTCACATTTCCGGCACAATTGTATGCTTCACCACCTTTGAAAGGAAGAAGAACACAAGGATTTTCAGCTTTCAAAAGAGATAAGGCACAAATTATACTTGATCAAGAGCTACGCGTAGAAGCTGCTGGGCCCTACATTTTGTAAAAATATGCGCAATGGCAGGTTCAGCTTGAGGCTTTCCGGGCAGAAGCAGAGTGTAAAGTAAGATAATTTGTCAAAAAAAATCGAAACAATCGTGTTCCTGCCGTTTGCATGTACGACCGCGCGCGCGCGCGCGCGTGTGTGTGTGTGTGTGTGTGTGTGTGTGTGTGTGTGTGTGTGTGTGTGTGTGTGTGTGTGTGTGTGTGTGTGTGCGCGCGTGTGTGTGTGTGCGTGTGTGTGTGTGTGTGTGTGTGACAGAGAGACAGAGAGAAAGAGAAAGAAAGAGAGCCTGAGGTGAGCCTACATGTTTGAGTTTGGCAACGACCCTGCGCATGTCGTTTTCTTCGAGGGGAGTAAAGTTCGCGGAAAACAATGACGACAGGAAGGCTGACACGCAGAAATAAAACTGTTCAAAGACACTCAACCCTAACGAAAACTTAACTGACCAGAACCCGGCAACAGCCGGCCGCGCCGTGTGGACTGAGCGCGAGCTTGTTCGCGCACGACGGGACCGCTTTATTTATTTACGTCAGTGCCGTATAACTGCTACTGAAGGCGAGAACCCAGGCACGGCTCTAACTGGCCGCCCCCACAGGCAGTTGCCGCAGACCTTTGGGGCCGTCCCTAGTTACGAAGACCGGGCACGAAGCTTCGGGCAGCGCTGGGAAGCCGCGCTGAAACGCGCCAGACAAGGAATGCTGTCAGCTCTCGGAAACGAAGAGAAGTAGAAAGAAACGCGCGGTTCTCGCGTTCGTCGCGCGAGAACGTCCGGGAGTTCGGGAGTCGATCGAAGCCTCGTTCTCTCTTTCTGCAGATTGCTTTGCGGTTCTCCGTTAGAACGTGCGCTATTTGTCTGTCGGCGTGGACGCGACAGAGCGAAGCTACCGCCCGCAGCGGAGCGGTAAATTGCCAAGTAGGACCTGCGCGAAATGAAAAGCTTATAGGCGGCGCATGGAGACCACTCGCACGCGAGCTCCGCGCGCACGTCTGCGGCTCGAAGGCCATTTCGAACTCCGCTCACGTTTGGGCCTTCTCGCCCTTTCTCTTCGGACGGTGTCTTTGTTTGCGCGCAGATATTTTGAGCCCCGTGGCTATTACCGCATTTGAACCAATGTAACGCAAGTATTTTAGGTTGAAATGGTCAGCGCAAAATGACACATATATGCAACGCGATTCCGATGCCCTTGAAGTTTCGCGCCGCCAGGCGTCGGTGCACTAATTTACCCGCCACGTGACAGCGCCGTTAGCATGTTGTCATACCACGGCGGGTCAGCTTTAATGGGTGCCTAGTTGGAACACATTTCGTGCAAAATTGCGGTGCGGCTGTCGCACAGAGTCATACGGATGCTCCGACACCCGACATTGTTTCCTCACTGAAAGTATGCTGTAAATAAGATATTCAGTGCCCGGATATGTAATTACGCGTTATTATCCCCGGTGTGCAAGGATTCAGTGCGATATTATTTGGGCAGCCAAAAAAGAAGCGTAATCCATAATCGGAAAATGCAGAATAGCAGTCACTCGGGCCTGTGAGCACTTGTAGCTAGCATGTTAGCGCTTCTTCATGATGGGGAAAAGGGAGGCGCAGATAATGCAGCTTCGAATAATTATTGGAAAATACGAGATATGCGCTGCCCTATTCAAACGGACGTGGTATACTACCCCTAAGAAAAAAAAAACATGCAGGTGCGACACAGATGTTGGAACCTGTGTGAAGCGGTTACTTAAACGATACAAAACTAATGCAATCCGCACAATTTATTCACTGTTACCCATGCAACGCGTAATCTCATGCGATGTGTTATGCTCATGCAGCGTCCTGGCCACAGCTTTCATTTGATGCAGTGCTTATGAGCCACACACTGCTCACAGTCTAACCCGAGACGCAAACAGAAATTCGTGAGATTACACACCGTGAGACGTCGACGCAGTCACGTCACGAGGACGAAGGTCATGTTCGTCGAGGGAAAAAAATAAGTGGACAGCTGTATGCTGAGAGAAGCACTAGGCGAAAAGACAGGGGCAATTTTGGCTTTTTTTGGTTGTTTCTTTTTCACTACTGCGTCCATGACCTAATGGACTCTGGTACGTGCGCACTTGCTACACGGTTTGCAGCTGGCAGGGAAAAGCCGAACTTACTTGTCGACTTCGCCCTGCCATCTCCAAGCCTTCTAGTTAGCTTAGATGGCAAATCGGCTGCCCCGGAAAAGTGGTGGTTCAAAATTCAAGTCCCGGACCAGGACGAATTTTTCTTCAACTGCGAAAGTTTTCTTTCGAGAAGGCCCTATCAGTTTTATTTGTAGCAATTGCTACGATGTATAATTTTCTCTGTATTAATAGTCAATCACTGCAGCGCCAGCCTCACTGTACTGCAGTTTCGTTGTTACTAAACAATGTTAATCCAATATTCCACTTCTGCGTATTGAAGAAACGGGTTATCACGTTTTCTTCGAAAAAAAAAATAAACCAGGTAGACGTTCCCGATGCGGTTACGCCAACCTACGCCCCTTAAACAAGGCATAACAGACGCACACTAAAGCAGCGCACAACAGTAGAGATAGAAATAATCAGAAAGGATGGCGCATTGCGCATTAGCGTAGCTGATATTTACATACGGGCTAAAGAGACCGTTCTTTTAGATCAATTAAGTCGGCTAACGGCGAGAATAAGTCTCGATGAAACAGCGTAAGGCTGCAGATGTATACTGTTTGTATTTCGCGACAATATTCCGTAGAACATAGCCCACTCTGTTGTCTACGTCTGCCTTTTGCCCTCGTATGCTAGCGGTTAAATACTTTTTGAACCAGTTTTCAAGCCGTCACGCGATATTGCCTTAGTGGAGGTCTCAGTGTGTTGCCTAGTGCAGCACGGTGTAAAGGCGGCATTTTGGCTAGGTTGCAGGGGTCGATTTATGTGTCAAGGTGCACCGTTAACAGGACAGAAATAAAAAGACAATATCAAGTCAAAGACAGAGATGTTCTCCAGAGTAAGTGTCTTGTTGGCTCTTCGGTAGCCAATCGCTCACATATTTCAGTCGCCAACGACCTGGGATGCATTTCTGACGTACTTTTTGGGCGTTGTGCGACCTGGGCTTGGCCCGCCCATCCTATACAAGACTACGAGCCCACAAAAATTTCGGCGTAATTATAATCCATGACGCTACCGATTATAGGTACTCTGGCCTAGTGCGTGCTTCAGCCATAATAACATCACTGCATGGAGAAGGAGATGTACCTACTTCTACAGACACCATAACTTTCTCGTTTGAGGCCATCAGCATAACTCCCCAGATTGCTATCTTGTCGAAGTGCTTACCTAGTGAGGTGCTGTATAGGTTTGGTTATGCCGCAAGAAACGATGCATGGTTGGCATCCAACGCGAATTGGATGCAGGCGCATATCCTAAGTGACAGCTCACAAAATAGCTGTTAAAAATTAAACAAACGGCAAACTCCGGTGACTTGTTAATTTAGGGAACTAAATTACTGCGAACACCAATTACGTGCCCTTGACTCTTGCTTACGTTTAGAGAATGATTTCGAGAAAGACACGCGGTGCTCTTTAAAAAAGCAATGAGAGAACTCTAAAGCTTTCAAGAAGCACCGAGGGTCGTTCTCAATATCGAACTCCGACCGCAGTGAGTGACTTTAGTTACGTTGTAAACCTCCGGACGAGAGAGAGAGAAGTGGTTCTTGAGGGGAAGGAGAAAAGGCTAGCGCTATTTTCAGCAACCCATGCGGGAGCACACCCCCCAGGCTTTTCGTTCATTTCTTTCTTCTTTCGGACTTTCGTCAGTATATATATACTAATTTCTTCCCAATCATTGTCATATGTGAGCCTAATGTGTCAAAACCAGTCAGATTATCGGGATACGAAGCTGTTATATCCGCAACAACTAATGCAAGCAGCAAAGTCATCGTTTTTATTCGTCGAGAACTGACCTATGTTCGCCAGCCGATTCCGCCTCATGATAAAAATCAATACGTTTGCCTCACCATTAAAAAGGGCAAACTCATGTTTACACTTGTAGGCGTTTATATATCGCCTTCAGGTATCTTTGATCCCAAACGATTAACGAACATCTTGTCTGTGTGCCCTGCCCCATATATAATAATCGGAGATTTTAATGCGCACCATATAGCATGGGGAAGCGCAAAAACAAATGCAAGAGGGCAAAGACTTGCAAACTTCGCCTGTAACCACGGCCTTTCACTTCTGAATGACGGCAGCCCAACGTTTATACGAGGCGTGAATTATGGCAGCTGTCTTGACCTAGCTTTCGTCTCCAGCACTTTCACAAGATATGTTAAATGGTTTTCGGATATCGAGACACACGGGAGTGATCATATTCCTACATACCTTGTCATCAAAGGAATGTCCAGTCCCACCCCACGGAACACCATTCGATTAATTGATTGGACCACTTTTACTTCCACCATGGAGGATGCTTGTCGAGAGGGCTTGTCCTCTGGATTAGAGGAAGCAATCAAGTCTGCGATGCTACACGCCACGCGCACGGTCACGGTTTCGTCGAAGGACACGGAATTGGCTATAGAGTTGGAGCGACTTCGTGCGCTTCGTCGTCGTGCGGAGCGGCGTTACCGGCGTACAAAGTCCATCGAAGACCTTAGGACAGCCAGACGACTACAAAAGAAACTTCAACGTCGCATGGATAGATTGGCATCTCGACGTTGGGCAAGGTTTTGCCACTCACTAGACCCCCGAAAGCCACTTTCCTACATCTAGAGAACCATACGTGGTCTACGTTCCTTCCCTGAACAACGCTTCCCATTCAAGGCGCTGGCGCTCTTCCAGGGGCGGCCAGAGGCTGATGTTGCAGAAGACTTTTGTGCAAGGATCGCTGGCCAAGCAACCGGTCCAGGCTTTCCAGCCCCCAGTCGCATCCCTGTTTCACGTGACGGCCGCATGGATCTTCCATTCATAATGGAGGAACTAGAAGCGGCTCTTGCTCTATGCAGGCGCTCTTCATCCGCGGGACCAGATGGAATATCCTACCGCGCCTTGAACAACCTGAGTGATGGCGCACGGAGAGAACTGTTTCATCTCTACAACTTATCTTGGCAGGATGGCATGGTTCCCGAAGAATGGAAGATAAGCCGCTTGGTCCCTCTCCTGAAGCAAGGCACGTCCCCACTTGAAACCACCTCATACCGCCCAATAGCGCTGGCCAGCTGTGTGGGAAAGATAATGGAAAAGATTATCCTTGCCCGCTTGGAGTGGTACCTGGAGCACTACAACATGTTACCGAATTGCATGGCTGGTTTTCGTCGAGATCGCTCTTCCATAGACAGTGTTGTTGATCTCGCTACGTACGTCCAGCTTCAAAAGTCACGCAAAAGATTATCTGCAGCTCTGTTCTTGGATGTCAAGGGGGCATACGATAACATATCTCACGAGACTATCCTCGATGCTCTTGAGATGGTTGGCCTAGGTGGTCGAGTTTTCCAATGGATCTCTCATTACCTTTTTATGAGATCGTTCTTTGTCTGTACCGGTGATGGTAAAACCGCACTACACTACACGTACCGAGGTGTACCTCAAGGCGGTGTACTAAGCCCTACCCTATTCAACCTCACACTCATTGGTCTCGTTGATCATCTGCCAGCAGCGATCAAGATATCAATGTACGCCGACGACATATGTATATGGACCTGAGGTGTGACACGTCCTCAGATACGTGCAAGACTTCAAAAAGCTGCTACTCTAATAGCTCTATACCTCCGCAACCAAGGTCTTGAAATCTCGTCAGACAAATGTGCACTGATGGCGTTCACTCGCAAACCAATGACACCCTACGCCATATCAATAAATGGCCAGATAATTTCTTATGAGAAGAGTCACAAATTTCTTGGCATAATCATTGATAGAGATCTTTCATGGAGCCCGCACGTTACCTACTTGAAAAAGCGTCTGACAGCAATCTCCCAACTTTTCAAGTTTCTGGGAGGAAAGACTTGGGGAATGTCAGTGCATGCAATGTTGGAACTGTACAGGGCTCTTTTTCTGGGCTTCTTGAGATACAGCTTGCCCGTACTGACCAACACCTGCCAGACAAATCTTCGTGCTCTACAGGCTATTCAAGCTCGGGCTCTCAGGGTTTGTCTTGGTTTGCCAAAATGCACATCGACAGCAGCGACTATTGCGATTGCTCAGGACCAACCTATACAAACACACATTGCGGTAGAAGTGTTGAGAGTGCACATTAGGCACGTTGCCCGTGCCTGTTCCCACAATCTGGCAACACTACCATCAGAAAGGCCGCAGGCAGCTTTTTGTACTACGATTTCGGAGTATTACACCTGCCTCCCATCAGGCTACACCCCCGCAACTAAGCCATCGATTCCTCCATGGTGTTTGGCTCGACCCGCAGTGCACCTCACCGTACCAGTAATCAGGAAAAAGCTGTCATCACCAGCTCTTAAACAACTAACTCTGCTTCTTTTGCACGAGAGGTACGCCGAACACGTACATATTTATACTGATGGATCGGCAACTCTCCAGTGTTCCTCTGGAGCCGTGGTCTTCCCAGCGAAAGCCACCACCATCAGTTTCAAGACATGTCACCCAACGACACCGATGGCCGTGGAACTTGCAGCCCTTCGCGCTGCACTTCGTCTCGTCAACCAAGAACAACCTCGAAGGTGGTCAATATTCAGTGACTCCAAGGCTGCACTGCAATCTTTGTTATCGGCCCTGCGGCGCGGACCACTCGAACAACTGGTATTTGAGATTAGAGAACTCATTCATACCTTAACTGAGAAAGGACACCACGTGACATTTCAGTGGCTTCCAAGTCACTGCGGAGTCATAGGGAACGAACACGCTGATAACGCTGCTCGGTCGGCTCTTCAAGGGGACGAAGAGGAGCCGATACCGTTATCAAGGACAGATGCCGCTCGAAAACTTCGAATGATCAGCCGTCACATCACGTTATCCTTGTGGAACGCTGGAAGTTTTCACAACTACCGACTCCACCATCTTGACTCCTCCCTACGCCTTTGTATTCCAGCTGGGCTCTGTCGTCGCGAAGCTACCCTGCTTTGTCGACTATGGCTAGGGGTGGCTTTCACCAAGTCTTTCGCTTACCGAATTGGATGGGCCGACGACGCCTCGTGTGAGGACTGTGGCAACGAGGAGACTTTTCGACACCTTCTTTGTGACTGTCCTCGATATGCTTTACAGAGACAATCACTTGCAACCGCGATAGCGCGCTTTGACCAAAGACCTCTCTCAGAGGAACTCATTTTCAGATACCGCCATCATAAGCCATCGCAGCAGAGGGCGACGAGGGCACTGTTGCGGTTCTTGAGGGCGACAGAACTGGACAGGCGACTGTAGCCTGAACAGATGTTGATAGTGCACCAAGTGTCAGTGTGCTGTGCGATGACAGTGTTCGGTGACAGTGACCGATTGTGATTGTGTCTATGCTCCTTCCTTTCCTTTCCTTATCTCTACTTTGTTTCTACTTTACCTCCCCCTCCCCTCTCTCCCCAGCGTAGGGTAGCCAACCGGATTCTTTTTTCTCTGGTTAACCTTCCTGCCTTTCCCCTTTCCTCTCTCTCTCTCTCTCTCTCTCTCTCTCTCTCTCTCTCTCTCTTTCTTCTCATCCTCTAACCCACATTACATTGCGCGAAGTATAGCATACTGGACGCGCGTCTCATTGAGTTTCCTACCTTTCCTTAAAAAATTTCTCTATTTCTCTAATGAGAGACCTGCAAGATCACTTGAAGAATTATTAGGAAATTCCGGGCAGAGCTAAGAGGGTTTTTCGCAATCCGAGGAACCATGCAGCTAGCCAGCAGAAGTAAATTCGTGCTGTGCGTGCAGCCCTCTCTATTTGCAAGCGTGATATGCAAGACACGCCCGGTCTGAGTCAGTGAGTCACACCTTCACTGATATCTCGTTTACTCTCGATTATCAGCACTGATTGCCGGATACGGGGGCCGGCCCTACAGTGAATCGACCTAGAGGCTGCTCGGACGCTTTACCATGCTAATCTGCCATCACGTGAGCGCTGGATTTCCAACCCACCACTACGCGGGTTCTGCACTCGCTCTAGAATTTCGCCCAAAAAGCAGAAATCCTAGCGGTAACATAATTTTACACCGTTTTCCCATTTCTTTACCACCTAAAGTAGGCCAGCGTGTCACCAAATTGAACAATAAAGTTTTTTTCTATTGCATTAAACTTATTAAGCTCTTCGTTGTTTAGTAATTTTTTGCACGAACCGGCCGATCTGGTTGAAAGCCCATGCATAGCGATGCGAACGCCGATGCTAAAAGAAAAGCGCGTCACGGTGGACAAGGACGAACACCTCAGGCGCCATGTCTGGGTCACTGGTTTCGAATGACGTTGTCCAGAGCCTAGCACTGCGATACGCCGCATCTGAAGAAAGAACGTCGGGGTTTGTCAAAGGAACTTTTCATTTCTCGCGCAACGCTACCATTGCCGTAATAAATAGCATGCTCGGCCTTAAAACGCTTTATCGCCGTTAGATATAAGATTGTGTATCTTTTCTTGAAACAAGTGTGACGCCATGCTTTAACCCGAAGTGAGATGAACTACCAGCATTGGCGCATGCCCTCGCTCATAATATGCGGTTAGCAGAAAACAATTTCGGGCACCTTAAAAGCTTTAACGCCATAATGGCCCATATTTAGGGCCGTAATGGGCCTGTAATGATATAGCACAGGCGACACTAGGCTGCCCGTACAGAGCCGCGCCAGTAAAATGGCACCACTTTCAGATTTGTGCACTGATAGTGTTTTGCTCTTTTAATATTTGATAGTTTGGACAGGTTTAAGATAAAAGGCATGCGCTTGGAATGCTACGTTTCATTGCATTTCTTTGCGGGCTACCATTTTCAAAATTCTGAGAAATAATTTAGTCAAGAATGTAAGGCCTGGTATACCCAACTTTAGTGATTCAATAGTGTAGCAATATAGCCCATATAAACGGCATAGATAAGCATATTGCATACATATAGTTTAGTATATGCGCAGTACCACAGCGACTGTGACGATAGCGGCGGAAATTCACTTGAAGTGTCAGTATAATAGTTATCGCAATAAAATGTGGTTTTCAATATAATTTCTATGAGGAGCTCCGAAAAACAGAATAGCAGAAACATTGCCTGCAGGCCCACATCTCAACACAACTTTCACGCTTGCTTTCCCTTCGTTTAAGCTCTTGTCTGTTGTTTCTTTTTCGCGTAAACGAGAAAGTTTGCCGCTTATCACATTGCGGATAACGTCGCGTTAAAGAAAAATATGGCAAGTTGGCCGGGAAAAGGCGAGAAGCCGCATTACGCCTCGCCAGGATTGCTGTTACTCTTCGCACTGCGATTGTTACCATCGTAGAGAAAATCCTCTGCCCAATAAAAAGTAAAAGTAAAGCTAAGCTTGAAGCAATATTACGATTAAGTTTCAGTGGGCGCAATTCAAAAGCAAGTTCGATAGAAAAATTTGGACGACGCTCAAGCTTCGTCTTTAAGAGTGGAACGCGATAGCACTCAAATATTCCTGACTGCTTCTCACGCTTTTCACCAACTACAGCTTATAGAACCGTAATGTTTACCGGAAAACGCTGGCGGCGAACGCCATGCACGAAGGCCGGCTTTCTGGTGGAAACGCGGCCCTTGCGTGCGCCGCCGGTGTGCGGAGGCGAGCACCATCTGGATGAAGTCGCAAGGAATTGGGCTCGCCGCTCTATGAATGGTAGAAATGCTGGAAAAGGTGTTTGTGTTTGAGTTTCCGCGTAAGAGAATTATGTTTTGTCGTATATTTAAATTACAATCCGATGCTAGAATGTCTGTAGGTTGTGCGTAAGTCGTAGTTTACGGTTTGTATGACGTATGTTAGTTTGAGAAATTCACTATGTTCAGTAACGCCTTTGGGCTACACGGAGGGTCGGCATGGTTGGCTATGCGTGGTGCGGAATAATATCTCGTTTACAGGACGGTCGTCGCTGGACGCTGGACACCGACGCGAGACTTTCTGCGACGCGAGGCCCTTAACACTATCGCGTTCAAAGTGCATCTTCTCATGGCCAGCTAATTGACATTTTCTTTTTCAGAAGCGGCGCCCTTTTGCCTTATCTGCACTGCATGGCGCAATCGTTTAATTTATTTTCACTATCTCCTTCATGTTCATTAGGAAAATCTGATGTCCTTAAGTGAGTTCCGGGAAGCGAGACGCAAGAAACTACTTTCGAAAAGAATCGATGCTAATACTTTACCAGAGCAGATAATACGAGCAATTGTAACTGTGTAACAACAGCAGGAACTATACGCGCGCTGCCACGCGCCCTGCTGTTTTACTTTCGTTTCATCATCGCAGTGGCCACATTGTGGCAAAAGAGCAGCTAGTAGTCTGCTGGGAAACGCTGACCCACGCTTCGAGGCTGATGCTGAGGCTTGACATTAACGACGCTCTGGGAGCGCGTAGTGTTTAACAAGCTTTAGTGCTTTCACGCTTCTTGCGCGTTGGAGTGGCTTAAAGGTCAAAGTTGAAAGATATGGTAACAGCCACAGACAAGAGTACAGCACTGCTCCATGGTTGTTTACATTATACAAACTCTGTTTTTACTGTCTGTTGCATAAAGGGTGTCGTGGTATATGTCACGGGAGCATGTTTTCAGTAGCCAGGCCCCTTATTTTTCTTGCATTTATTTCGCAATGAAGCGTCAGCACACTCTCTTAGACCATAGGTAGACCACGTAGGATAACTGCCTCAATATTTCATCTGCGGTCCTATCAGGCACGCTTAGAATTTTAGGAGACTGTATACGGTCGGCCGCCAAATGCAAGAAACCAGAGTTCGCGGTGTGCGCGCGTGAAGCGGATACAAGACTTGCTGCTTCATTTATAGTGCGTTGGCCCGTCAATTCTTGACAAGGTGGACTTTGCAGATATTCGGGAGGGCATAGGGCCGCAATATAGCCGAGATAGTCCTGCATGCCTCGGCATCTATTTTTTGCTTTTGAATTCACCTAAAGTATGCTATACGATGAGCCACTGCTTCAGCAGCGAGGTCTGTCGCGTGCTCCGTCGTGCTCTGTCTCCGTCGTGCATAGGTACCTATTTCTTGCCTTGTTGCATTCACTTAAAGTATGCGATGAGCCATTCCTTCAACAGCAAGGTCAGTTGTGTGCTCCGTCGTGCTTAATGCGGTGTCACAGACACGCACATTTCATTTTACATTGCACTGCCCTTGCTGGTAGCTTCCCCGTTCCCAGTCGGCCCTGTGTTTCACCATAGAAGATTCGTGCCATTGAGGCCACGTGTCTGTACACGAGCTAGCCCATTGATCTCTTTTGTCGTTCTCGTTCGTTATGGGCGCAGCCTATGTGACGTGCAGTCTGGAGTCGGCCCGAACCTCTGTACTTATCGGGTCACGCTATGACCACACCCGACCATGTTCGAGTCCTGACGTCGGACATTAACTTCTTTTTTTTTGTGCGGACGGTCGTTGTTATGGCAACACATTTAGCAGAGCATGCTCTTCGTCATTCATGGTGAAAGAAGCAACAGCTACTTAGTGCGTCGTTTCGCTTGCGCTTACCCTGTTTAAAAGAGTAAACACGCGTTCTCGTCTTTACAAACAAGTATATCTTGCTGATTTTTTATTAAAAAATTACCAGCGTACGCTGCAATGTCGGGACACTTGGGGCTAGGGCCGATCAAGGCTAATTTAGGAATTCTGGCGAAGCTTTTTCACATGTCACTGCCAGACACGAGCGGATTCATGCACGAGGGTTTCGTAGCGTTGAGGTCGTCCTCGTTTTATATATGATGAGGTGAGTATGGTGGAGTGGGATAACAGTTAGATAATTTCACTCAGGTCCCATTGAAATAAACTGCTGAACAACCTAGAGCTTCATTACCGCAGAGCTCAAACTTTTCGAACACGTTCCCAAATTGGTATTTTAATATCAATAGAAGCCGAACTTATAGATTCATATTTTTGGAGACGTTCATTTTTTTGTGTCCATGGTATCCTCTCACTTACGCAATGCCAAGCGGACGCCTACCGAGAGAGGGTGCTATCTATTCGAGTTTAGGGTCTTTAGGTTAAACCTAACGGAACGACCCAAGGCTGCCTTGCCTTGTGCGCATGCTCAGTTGTGGCCCGCTATTTTCTTTGAACCCCAAGGCACTTGGGCCCTAGTACTAAAACTCTCTAATATAACTATTATGTTCCAATGCTAGTCTTTCTCGCTCTTCGTCAATGTTCCCAGCGGTTATCCATACGCTCACGTTATCGTAGGGATCGGCCGGCCGTGAATCGGGCATGAATAGAAAGGAATAGAAACGAGCGAAAGGAATCCTTACAATGTGCACGCCCCAGGCCGCTATAATCTATCGATTCCTTCCACTTGATTCTGTGCCATTCTTATCATTCACTGTCCATGACCGGCTGAGGCCAATGATGGCGGTGGTAGAGCGCCGCTCTGACCACTAACGAAGAGTGACTAGCACTGAAATAGGATCGTTAAATTATCCCGGCCTTGCATTTCATTTCGCCATTCGCTTTAACTTCTCATAAACTGGCTTGTTTCGTCTTTGCTTACGAGGCCCACACACCTCAGACCAGAGTGGTGCCACTAGGGGAAGCCCACATGAAGAGGGCCATCAGGATTTCGCCTACAAGTTTTAAGGAAACGAAGTAACATTGTCGTGTTGCGTGCACCCTTCAAAAAAGTCTTTCTCGCTGTCTCCTGGCTTGATCGCTATATAAGACGTTCTTTTTTCTCCTTTACTTACGATGGCGCTCTTAAAATCCTCTCAGGCAAAGAGCACGCCTCCCTGCCGTGTAGCTTTTGCTTCGAAAGCCTCCCAGTACCACAATCCACCCGCAAAACAGCCCAGCTCCACCTTTTCTTACTGTCCATTTCAAACCTTAATTAATTAATTATGGGGTTTTACGTGCCAAAACCACTTTCTGATTATGAGGCACGCCGTAGTGGAAGGCTCCGGAAATTTCGACCACCTGGGGTTCTTTAACGTGCACCTAAATCTAAGTACACGGGTGTTTTCGCATTTCGCCCCCATCGAAATGCAGCCGCCGTGGCCGCGATTCGATACCGCGACCTGGTGCTCAGCAGCCCAACACCATAGCCACCATTCCAAACCTCCCGCGTAGGGCAAGGTGACGTCATAGAGTAGCACATTCCTATTCATCCAGGCTCAGGGGCCTTTCATTTTGCTTAAAACACGTTGGCGGGCTAGTTGGTTAGAATCCATGGTAGTGTGTATAAGCGCGACTGGACGAGGACGAAGAAAGAAACAGATACACAGACACAGCGCTTCGAGCGCGCCGAGGGCGAGCTCGAAGTGTCGGCATCTATCAACGATGCCGCGGCGTGGGCGCGTTGCTCGACGGGCTCGGCTGCACCGAGTGCACGTGCCTGACGTGGTCGTGAGAAAGGCGGCCTGCGCCACTTTCTTTCTTCTTATGTTATTATTATTTCTTTCCTTTTCACCTGTGTGGCGGCACTCACCAACGTGGGATCGATACCTTTCAGCGAGGGGAGCGCCAACCGGAGGTGACCGGCGCTAAGGGCGCGCCAACCGCCTCCGCGCTCTAGAGAGAACTCAAGAGAACAGCTTGAAGGCACGGGGGTTGAAGGAGGTGTGAAAAAGAAAAGCGCTGAGGCAACAGTTCAACGCCTCAGACGTCGTGTGCACAGCGTCAAGCTGTAGTTCAAGATGTGAGTCGAAAAGTAAATAGGGGAGTGCAAAGATGAAGACACGGCGCTATTCACCTTATATATATCCTCCCCCGCCTCCCTCTGACACACACACAAATGTGTGTGTGTGCGCGTGTGTGTGTGTGCGTGCGTGTGCGCGTGTGTGTGCGTGTGCGTGTGCGTGCGTACGCGTACGCGCGTGTGTGTGTGTGCGTGTGTGTATGTGCGCGCGTGTGCGTGTGTGTGTGTGTGTGTTTCGCAAATACCAGAGTACAGTGGGAACGAAGTCTGGGAGTAGGAGGCATATCCAAAAAGAACCTAGCCAAAAATACAGATGTGAATGATCGTCTGCCTCTAGTATACCTGGTGCGATTCTCGCAAGCTGTGACTTTATACGAAGCGACGGGCGACTGTGATGAGTCGCGGCTAATTCGGCGAAAATATCTCGCCCATTATTTATTTTATTTATTTGTTCACGCTCTTAGCTGTCCGCGCACGTTTCACGGTAGCTTCGGGGAAGCACAGAATAATGCAAGAGGGTGGCATCAGCGCCATGGCTTGCTGTGAGCCAGAGATCAAAAGATGCCAAAGGGTTTGAAACTTTAAAATGTTGATACACAGTTTGACTTTAAGCAAAGCTCAAGGAAATGCCAACTTTGCGAATAACCGCCGACGTGTTTCTTGGAAACAACGACAACAACAACAAAAAAAGATGAGAAAAATAAACGTGTGACTGGCGCTTTACCAGCCCTCTTAATATAAAGCGACAGCCGTTTCCGATATCCGATTAGCATTTATAGTGTCCCTGACGCTTGACGTCATGAAGGCTACCTTTCCGAAACCCTTCAGTAGGATGACAGAAACTCGGATAGAGAGGGTTGGCTACAGATGACAGTAAGCTAAAGTAGCGCAAGTTCAACAACAAGAACGCCAAAATAGATTCTTCCCTTTATTTCTGCGGTAACTCAAAATGTCAAGGCATACTCACGGAAGGGAAGAAAAGTTGGACAAAGCTACGTACGAGGCCCGCGCCAGTTCTTCAGAAATAAAATGAAATAAAATAAAGCTCTGCAGTGGCGGATAAATTTGCTTTGTCCCAGTAAAAAAATCCCGGCACCACCACCCTTTCAGAGCACTCTTTCTACTTACTGGTGTAACCGGTTACTTTAGCCAATGCCAGTATGAACTCTAATTATTCTACAATGCGAATTCAAATTATAGTGGTGTGCAACTTAAAAAAAATACGAGGTTCTCTCTTTTTCTTTTTACAGAACCACTCATCAGAACAACGCCTTTTGAGTGTCGACTCTGTTTATTTCGCATTGCTTCAATTTATGCACAGTGTATTGCGAAGAGGAGGAGGAGGAGAAGTAGAAGACGGAAGAATTGTGGGAATGGTGCGACACGCATTGTGGGAATCGACGCTATGTCAAGTATTGTATCTGGCTTTTCGACATATTACGGGATTCTGCAAAGCTCTGCCAGATGGACCAACGTGTTTGTGTAATGCGAGAAAGCGAGCGTGTGACGGGCGAGCGTGTGTATGCCGCCATCAGCAAGACAAGATAGGCTACGGTATTGAGACTGCGACGGGCATGGTTTTTTTTTTCTTCTCCTATTGTACTGCGGTAGAGACAGTTACCTGTTACGTTAGGACTTGGGCTAATCTCGAAGGTTGTAGAATGTCGCACAGCGTCTGCGTAGCATTAACTGCTACGAGGAAAGGAATAGGAGATGCGGGCCGATCCCGAAGGCGGCAAATTCGAACACGGCTTTTCAAGACAGTAGATGCCAGTCACTTCTGAAAGAATCGAGACGCGCGTGAAAGACAGTGGTAATACCCGTGTCACACAGGCACATTCAGTGTTATTTAGAGTGAGCGCAGTCCGCCGCTAGTGTCATTAGCAGGCCGTCACATGGGAACTCCTAGCGACACTCGCTGGTGACCGCACTCGCCATGGAGTGTGTTCGGCAAACTCAATTAACTGTGTCGAAGTGTGCAGCCTCCGTAGCAGTGCTGAAAGCATAAATAAACGAATAATAAAAAGCAAAATCGGTAGTAATGAACGATAAAATAATAAATTATGGGGTTTTATGTGCCAGAACTACGATCTGATTATTAAACACGCCGTAGTGGGGGACTCCGGAATAATTTGGACAACCTGGGTTTCTTTAACGCACACCTAAATCTAAGTACACGGTTGTTTTCACATTTCGCCCCCAACGAAATGATGCCGTTATCGGTAGCAAATTAACTAAATCGGTAGTAGTAATTACTGTTCTCGTCCTCAGGCTGCTTACGCGTAATGTGATCATGAAGTTGTTTATGGCCATGTCTGCCTGTGCTATCTATCTTACCTGTGCAGCCACCATCGTTTGTTCTGCGTTTAATAGACGGATGTAGCGCATCAATAACAGGCGGACGAGAAGACCAATGCACTCATACAAAAGGTGCGTCAATAGTACCGCATTCATGCCGGCTAGGACTGTGACACGTTCTTCGTTGTGGTGCAAACGCCGTGTAGACGCACCGTGGCGGGTAATTGGAAGCTGCTGGAACTAGCATTCATAGCTTACTTGAATGACGAAATCTTTCCTCGAGCGCGCACGTAAGGGTGGAACGCTGCTCTTGCTCAGCTGCCAATTGAGCTGCGCATGGCGGTGTGCTCATTTTGCTTCTTCGTCGTTTTGCAGCTAACCTGACTGCACCTCGCACGCGTCTTTTGAGAGACGCGCGGTTATCAACATTCAAAATTGACGCGTTTTCTATATTGTCCGAGCGCGCGAAAACTAAGCGGAGTCTCGGAGTGGTCTGTGGGCTACAAACAGGCGCTGCCATAACACGCTACGATCCGCCTCTCCTATGGCGCGACGGCGCATGCGCCCTGTCCTAGCGCACTAGTCACGAAACGTTTTGGAAGGGTCGCGCGCGTGGCCACGCGCCGGAGAGTCCCCTAAAAAAAAAAAAAAGCGCTGGGACGCTCGCTGCTGCAAGCACTCGTGCCGTGTACCACGTTGAAACTCTACCTCACTCTAACTCTACAGTAGCGACAGCGTCTTCGCTTGTATATGTATTTAATCGTGCTCAAAACGAGTCCAGCACGCCTACCAAATTGAAATACACGAGCTTTAGTCTTCTCAAGCCGTGCCCACGAAGTTTGAGCCAATGTCGATCTTGTTCAGCGAAGGTTAGCCTGGGCCGTGGAGTTCGTGCACTTGCTACCGGCAGACCTGAACTGAAATGTAAGCAGTTAGGTCGAACGAAGGTGCTTTTATAGTTCAATTCTTGCCTTAGCGATTAGAAATCAGCTACACTTCACTTCGCACGGCGCGTACACAATAAGCGGTAAGCGACGACACAGCGCTGTGCCAACGTCTGCATGTCACCGTACCTGTAGGCTTTCGGCCGCATTCGCTACGTATATGGGTGGGCCTGTACGTGTTACTTTGCCTACACATTTCTCAATTTCAGAGATGCACTGTTTGCCTCTGCGTCAAGCGGCCAGCAAGAGACGGTGTATTCGGTATACAGCAGCATAAACAACCGCCTCGCTCATTTATACCAACGCCGTGCGAGCGATAGCATCCGCGCGTCTTCGGTATTGGGCTCCAGCAGCAGCTGCGTATTTCGCGATAAGGCGCCAGGAGAACTGACGATCGGCGCTAAATCTCACGGTCGAAACGGAGGAAAGTGGGGAGGCAGCGCGGAAGGAGGAGTCATTGCGCGGCTGGAAAGCGCTCTGCAGACGGCTCATACCTTTGTGCATGCAGTTTTCTCGCCGCTGTTTGCTTTGAAGCGACAGACAGCACGAAGGTCACTTCGCTCGCTGCTGCTGCCGGGCTTGCTCATGACATTTTAACAGCGAGGCGAGCGTCCGAAGTCATCCAGTGTGATGTGTTCATGTTTGCCGGTGCTGACAACATGCTTGTGCTTGTTAATTCAGTTAGTAAGCGAATGTTTCCAAGTTTATGCGGACGATGAAACTACTATCCTTACTTCGTGTTACTGTCTACTAATTTGCCATCGCAATCGATGCTTTGCCTGTCGGGCGAAACTGCGACATTTCTTTTTCCTCTGCTCGGCGTGGATACGACGTTTTCTGGCCTTGGCTCGTGATGAACGATAATGTTATTGCGGTTGCAATGAAATGCATAATTTGCTATAAAGTTATTCTAAATGCTGCCTTTACCGATAACACACCGTTATTTCGATAGCAAATTTTAAGACGACAAATATATGTCGGGCTTACTGATAAGAGCCATTGCCAGGGTCCTCAATTCCAAAGGACACTTTTCTTTCTCGTGTAGCAGAGCGCCGCCAAAATGACACTCAGCGCGCTCAAGTACACTGGCTCAAAGTGACGCTAAATTTTCCGGCGTCACACATGTGTTCTTGCTCGTGCTATGCGACGTGAGGCACGCGCCACTCATCTCAAAGAGTCCATTGGCACGAGAGCACATTGGGCTGCTACACTCGGAGGCCTATAGGTTTGATCCCAGCTTCGAACAAATATATATTTTTTTATTTATTCATTAGGAAGTCCAGAAATGAACCAGGCTAATATCTGTTTACTTACCTACCTCCAAGCGCGTGGCGTGAGCCAGAGAACGCTTCGCATCACAACGTTGGCAGTTTCGCTCGAAGGCGGAGCATCGCAAGCGAGAGCTAGGTTTAGGGAGGTGCTCGAGATCTTCGCGCGGCGTTCTGACAATAAAGCGGATGCGACAGGACGAAACGCAGCACACGCGAGACGGCTGCTACTGCGCAGCAGGAAAAGCGCCCCGGCAAGATAGCAGGCGTGTCACAGCACTGCCGCCAGGAAGAACGCTGACAGTGGCGTTACCGGCGTCGTACCTCTACGGTACACGAGCTGAGACCGGCGGAGAACCACCGATAGATAGTTTACATCCAAAGTGCGTGTGGGTACCCTAACCACTGTCTTTTGTTGGCACCCAATGAAAGGATTAACTAGACTTGTCTGGACGTTTACAGTCAGTTCCACTGAGATCAATGCTCGTACCACGATGTGGTGGTACGCACACAGCAGCTCAGTGGGAGCACTGATGTGTGCGCAATGAAACAAGAAGCTATCACAAGAAGCGTGGGTAGATTTTTCCTAATAGAATGCACGATAATTGCCACAGCAAGCGCCTTAATGCGGTTCGTAATGCAGTCTGATACCGGAGGCATGCAAATCAGTATGGTGAGTGTCCCGCGGACGCGCTGGGACTGTGCAATGGTATCCGCCCGCGTACCGTTCGCGGCATAGTAGTTGCACGTGGCGGTGTTTTGCGAGAACTCGTCCAGCTCATCCAGTAATGCAATTAGAAAGAAAAGCTATAGAGTAGGCTATCTTTTGTTATCACACTAAAAGGGACGCGGTAAATAGACAGTTCTCTGAGAGCTAGTCAAATCCATAATGTTGTCGACATAGGCGAAAAAATATTTTGTTGAAAATCATGCACGTAGGTTGAGCAATAATTATGGTTGTAAAAGATGTAGCACCTTATCCGTGGCAATTCTGTCAGTCTTATTTCGCAACAATGTATGGCCAGGACAGTTTGCCCTTAATAATTACTTGAGGGAACTATCGAAATGATGGGGAGTAGGTGGATTTTTCTGATCTTCGTGCTTGTTGATTGAAACGTTCTTGTGGCTTCGTTTATTACACTTTGTTTGTTTTGGTTGACCTATATTTCAGAGCAGAGGATTCTTTCCTAAGTACAGAGGACTCTACGAACACGCACGATCGCTACTAATTGCACCGGATCAGCCTGTCGAGGTGTCCAAAACGAAACGCGCCAAACATCTGTAGGCGCTGGGTCGTCCGCAAGAAATCCATGAGGACCTTCTGTGCCGCTAACGATACATATGTTCGTGGCCTCACTGTGCCTCTGAACACCGGCGCGTTCAGAACGGTTCCAGCGGCAGCGTCTAGCCGTGGTAACAGGTCTTCTGTCACCCCACCGTGTTCTCGGTATGTGCTACCGACTTCACCAGCAGGGATAACTATGTAGGAGTGTTTGGTTTTACACTGTGACGTTGCCGGGCGACCGTACCGCCTCGAAAATTTCCGTGACCTGCTACAAGAGCTCGTCGTACTGAAGGACGTGATCGGTACAGGGCCCTTCCAAATGATGCATGTGTGGCTTATCAAGCTACTAACACCAGAGGTAAAGGAAGTTATAGTTAATGCCTGTGGCCTGGAGCTAAAAGGGCGTTCTTGCACCGTCACTGACCCTGTACAGCAAGTCATATCACTCAACGTGCACTGGGTTCCATTCCACGTTACCTGGGAAGCCCAGAAGAGGACTTTCGATCACTATGACGAACCCAAAGAAGTACGAGAAGAGAACTGGAAGGTAAGAGATTTCAAGCAAGCCGAGCCCACCATGCGTATTGCGCGGATGACGCTCCTAGAAAACTCAAAACCGGACACTCTGTACCATTTGTTCAAGACCTTTAGCGGCCCAGTGCTCGTCGTCGTTCCCAAGAGTGATCCAACTCGCCTTCTTTGTCGACGCAAATGACAAATTACACGAGACTGCAGAGTACCAAGGTGTGCTCAGTGCCGGGACGTCAGCCATGAAGCACAAGATTGAGTTCGTACATATGCAAGAGTTAGTGGCTGCAGACAACCTGACCACGAGGGTCGCCAATTGGTGGAGGAGGAGGTAACGGAGAAGTTGACAGCGTCCTTAGAAACGCAGGTTGAACAGGTGGCAAGTGACGTGAAAAAGGTGGCAACGCCATCTGCGCCGACACAGGACGACACAACAAGAACAAAGTGGAGACAAGATTCGATTATGGGGTTTTACGTGCCAAAACCACTTTCTCATTACGAGGCACGCCCTAGTGGGGGACTCCAGAAATTTGGACCACCTGGGGTTCTTTAACGTGCACCTAAACATATGTGCACGGGTGCTCTCTCATTTCGCCCCCCCCCCCCCCCCCATCGAAATGTGGTGCCGTGACCGGGATTCGATCCCGCGACCTCGTACTTAGCAGCCGAGGACCATAGCCACTAAACAACCACGGCGGGGGAAGTGGAGACAAAGAAGAATGAATGGAGAGAGGATACCGCCTGCACACGAAGAAGCGGATCATGGCAGTGACGCAGTGGCGCGTTGAGCGTGGAGATGGACGCGAAGCCAGAGGCGCCATATGAAACGCCGGATGAGTCGACCACTGGGGAGCCGGCCACACCTTCGAAGCTGCACCGAAGCTGGTGATGCTCCAGAAGAGGGGACGCTGGCGTACAATGTTCAACGCCTGTAGCCGCAGTGGATGGTGGTCCGGCTGTCCCGGGCTAAGAAAAGGAACTACGTTATAGCGCAGAGATCAGCGCATGGCGTGCGGGGACGATATTATCGCCCTTGGACTTGGTACAGGACATCGAGCGACGACGACGGCAGCAATGCACTTGCAATGTCCATATAGTTGAATTACACAGGAATGACACCCATACGCTTGCGCGTGACCAACGCTCACGAAGTGAAACGTCGCTGTAATTTTTTAATTAGGCAAGAGAACCTCCTCACACTGCCTTTATTCCTTCGCGAGAAAATTTATTGTTGATCTGAGGACTGCTAGTCAAATTAAATAGGAAGGGCCAAGAGCTACAAAATAAAGCATTGGAACGGGAAGTGGCAGAAAAGAGAAAGAAAGCGAAGAATTGCGCCTCTTTAGAACCTTTTGTGCTTATCTTCGTGCGTGAAAGAAAGAAATATGCTGCAGTCTTTCGACAATGAAACAACAGTCAGCGTGCTATGTTTACCGCTTCTTGTAGGATGCAGGGACGACGTGCCGGAGGCTGATAATAGCGCCCATCGGGGCGGCGAACCAAATTCACCGAGAAACAAGGGCCTAAGCAAACGAACTGCGAACGAGGGCGGCGAGGGTGTCCCTCGGTAGACGTGACGAATGGCCGCGATGTCTGCTCTCGGCTAACAACGTGAAGCTAAGATGCAGCGGGAGAGGGGAAAGCACTGAGATGGGTCCGAGACGTCGTTTATCTGTCCTCTCCAAACCGTGCCTCGCTATTCTCTTCCAGGCCAACTCCTTTTCGCCGACACGATGGCTGACAGTCAGTGGCTACGAGGAAAGCATACATACCACTGAGACAGATGTGGCGTAGTGCAGTGTTGCACAGTAAGTGAATTATTGAGTCACTCACCAAGCGAAAGGTCGGTGGGACAACGAGTTTACTGAGACAACAGAGCGCGTACGCGAATCGATTGTCAACGTGCCGGCAGCAGGACAGTGAATGAGTGACAACAAACAGCTAGGAATAGGTTTATTACATAGCTGCGCTGTGTTGGTGATTGAGTGAGCGAGCAAGCGAGCGGTTTATTGCATTTATATGTTTGTACGTGCGCGCGCGAGCAGATGTATCTCTGCATGTGTGCATAAGCGAGCGAGCGAGCGAACGAACGAAAAGGAAGTCTGTTAAGTAAGTAAGTAAGTAAAGTAACTGTGTTAAGTAAGTGTGTTAAGGAACTAAAGTAAGCAAGGAAGCAAAGTTATGCCGCGTTCAGACTACAGTCGCATCCGATGTAAGTTGCGTATTTATTGCAATTTGCACAACTGCTGGAACGATTGTTTACGCATCTAGCAGTCGCCTATGTTCACATTGAGCCTTTCGATAAGATACGCTTTTTTACGACTGGCCAATCACTGTTCTGGGACAGCCGCGCTTCGCATTTTTCAACGTGGCACCGATCAGCAAGCGACTGTTAGCGCAGGTCGAAGCTCTTCAAGCCGAAAGTTTTCATGCGCTAATCAGAATATCGGCCTTTGTCGCACTTCTTTTATTAGTAATTCATCGCTGTACAGCGAAGATACTTCCGCACTTAGCATCATCACTAGCCACGGGCAGTGTACACAATACAATGAGACCGGAAAACCGCACTGCACTCAGGGACACCGCGCTCGTTCGGCGCGAAATCGGTAAAACGCGGATGGCGTCGGCAGCGGCAGCAAGGAACAGCGTTGCAACGCCGGCTGGCTGGGATGGTGGTCACGCAGAGGCTTGCGAAGCTAGTAGCATCACCAACCACGAGCACACACAGGACAATAAGACCATCAAACCGCATAGACACGCAAAGAACAACGGTGCTACGTCGGATTGCTGGGATGGCGGGCACCGGATGAAAATGCGGAATCTGGGGAGGCCGGAAGCTCCGTGGCCGGAAGATGCAAACCGAAACTGCTTCGTGCATTGACGGCGTCGTAACAGTCGTATCTGTGCCTGTCATAAAAGCAGCGGGTATTCCAACATATGGTTGCGATTGTTGCGTACTTTCTGCTCAATGCAACAGTAGTGTGAACAAACCAGTTGCACATTTTGCGTTTACGCTTACGATCCGTGCGAACGATCCGTACGTAGCGCGCATAGTCTGAACGCGGCATAAGGTGTGTTAAACAAGTAAGTAAGCAAGCAAAGTAAGGTGTGTTAAGTAAGTAAATAAGTAAGTAAGTAAGTAAGTAAGTAAGCAAGCTAAGTAAATGAGTCAGTACGTAAAGTGAGTGAGCAAGTGGGTAAGTAAAGTAAGCGAGTAAGTAGGTGAGTAAGTAAAGTAAGTGAGTAAAGTGAGTAAGTGAGTGAGTTAGTGTGAGACAGCTCTAAAATATGATAAGAGCAATCGCTTTGAGATACTTACGAAAATAACATATCGCCTGTACGCTTTCCTTCTCTGGGTGGAGATCGAAGGCAACGCCATTCACATATGTATAGTGAGGCACTCGTTTGTAGCTTGGAATAAAAAAAGAATTCACGTTACTGCTAAACCACTGAGTGCAGGGCAATGGAAGTGCATGAAATATCACATTCACTAGAATGAGGCAGTACCTATAGTGATGTCAATTGATTCCTGTTTTGTGCGGACGTGTGGAAAGAGTGCGAAGGACGTTAGTATGTCATTGCGCTTGCATGAAAGAGCACGTCCGCAGGAGGCCTCATGCTGATAACCCGAATAAAACAACTTTCAACCAGGGAATGTTCTCGCCACCCCTTCCGAAAGCTCGCCTGCAGTGTAATGACTAAGAATGAGCGTAACGTGGAGTTGCAGCTATAATTTCCACGTTAGTTCGGAACCGAACATGGGGCAATCACTAGCGGTTATATCAAGAAAGCAAAAAGAAAAAGAAAATAGAAGATTTGCGTCTACCGATCACGCTTCATCGACGTAGTGGTGGCGCAAAAGTTAGCAAAGCATATCCAAATAACCACTTGATATTCAGGGAGAATGAGGCAGAGTAAAAAAAAAAGCGAGAGAGAGGGGCGCGTATTGTTCGTAATAGAAAATTCCAGTCAATAATTATGCTGCACATTCTATTAGTGAAGGTGGCCGGCCAATGCCAAAGGGCACTTACGAACGAGAGCCGTTGTAAAACCAGCTGACTATTCGCTACACGGATGAGAGACCACCGTTCAAGAAGACAGTAACGAATTTACAACGACCTGCGTTTAGTTAATGTTGTACTAAAGGGGAAAAAATCTTGCAGTGGCGCAATCGGCACGATATATGAATTTCAGGGGCAAAAGCTTCTTTTCAAAACCTACCATGGGGCCTTCGTTATTCCAAACCTTCACATTTCATCACCGTCACTATAATAAAGATGATGTCATCATGATCGGGACTTTGCTAGATACGTTTAGAATGCTATGCGGTAACGATGTCCTCAACTAATATCATTACAATATGCTAATCATTTCCTATTGCGGAAATCTGGCTGTGGACGAGATGCGGCCGCATTGGCAAAACGAAGAAAGCAGTCAAATATGTACTGTCGCCACGTGACGTACAGTTTGCGCGAGAAGGAAACGAAACAACCATCTTTTAAAACTTCGTTATCTCAGCCACACTCCGTAGTGTACGGCGAACGAGAATAATGGCGCAGCATGCAGAACTTGGCGCCCGCCCAACGAGGAAGTGCTTTACCAAGTGTGTAGTGCAATTGTGGGTTGCGTTCGCAACCGGCACAGAGAGAACACCCAGAATGCCTGTCTGCGTTGAGCTAACCGAGGGACCGCGGAGGGTCTTGGCGAAGACAAGGAAATGTTTACTACGATGTCAGCTTGTTTATTTCCACCTACAATCTAACCTTGAAAACTATGAACCAGAAGCATAAACAACAGCGACGTGGTTTGAAATTGGCGCGCAGACGCATTTCGGTAATCCGAGAATTGCGAGGCCTTGTTAGGTTTTGAACACAAAGTTTCCTTTACCACACTACTAGCCTGCAAGCATAGCTCCGCGAACACTCGCTCCCTCTTCAATTTTCGAAAGCGCTCGGCAGGATATGCATCAGTAAGTGTTTACGCTCGTGAAACGAACTCGAGGCTGCACGAAACATACGAGGCCGGATGTTTCTCCACATCCATCGGGAAATCAGCGGCAGCTTTGTTTACACGCGAGAGTCTTCGCAATTTGGAGAATTGCGAAGCGACGAAAGGGCGGCGTACAAGCTGGGGTTATGACATTTGTAAAACGCGACCAGAAGAACGTAATGCGTTTCGGCCGCAACTTCACCCCGAATCCTAAAATGGAGCTCGTTTGCACACCGAGAAGAACAGCGTTGCGTGGATCTCTTGCTCACTGTCACCCCCATTGCCCAACCCCAAGCAACTTTCTCGTTTGCATTTTGCGGCAAACACGTTTCAGCGGTACCTCTGTTGATTCAATGAAGCCGGATTGTGCGCTTACACGCTCGCTGTGCGTACTTCGTGTTTGTGAAAGTAGCTAAATGAGCGAGTGCCAGTGCTCGGGAAAGCGTGCTCGAAAGAAAACTGTTGCGTGCTCTGGCGTGTGTATGCGCGTTGATTGGAAATGAAGAAATGCCGAATTTCTCCGATTCTTTCATTGAGAAGGTAAATGCGCCTGATGCCACTGAGGTTAAAAAGCATGGCGTCGCCGAATGGCGCCTTACTTCATTCGTTTGTGTCCGCGTTCATTGTTGTTTATCAGAAAATCTTTCCATAATAATTTTTAAAACTTTCAGTTGTGTTCATAATGCGAGGCATCGACCCAATAGCTGGCGCTCGAAAGATGGAGTGCGAAACCATTTTAAAAATCACCGTGGCGGATAGCACAATTCTAATCCTTCATCTGGGTTGCTCAAACAGGCGGACATCATATGCACACGAAATTGAAATGCATGATCGAATAAATAACAGATATGTTAATGTTGGGTTTACCTGATAACTTACGGCACATAATGGAATTTTCAAATTGTAGCCGGGGAGTTCACAAGCAGGATCCACTTGTAACGAAATTTCAAGATGACGCAACTTTCGACAAATTAATTCCCGACATTAATGAAGAAGGTTATTGGCGATCTAGTTACGTTTGCGCTTCAATGCATAAAAGGGCGTTTTCTCGTAAAAAGAAAACTAAGTGGAACCACAGTGAATTTTGCCGCAAGCTTGATGGCGCAAATCTTAGAAATGGTGTGATCCACATTAATCTTCTCTAGTTATGCTCGTGGACTCGAACAGGCCCAGCACCGTCTTGTACGCTCTTTTGATGATCACGTTGATCTTGTTACGTTCGTGTTGCAGCCATCAGTGGTATGCTGCAACGTACGCGACGTGGCTGATGACGAAGGATTGGAGGAGTCCAATTAGGCTCTACTCTCTCATGCCAGCCTTCCTGGAAGTGACTCGTTTGAGGAGTCGAATCGCGTTGGCTGCTTTTGCCATGAGACGGGTGATGATTTCGCCGTTTCTTCCGTGCTGCTTTTCGATGACCATGCCTAGGATCCTAATTTTGACGACCTCGGGGATCACGTTGCTGGATTTGGTTACGATTCTGATCTTTTCGTATTCGCGTTGTCTAGTCTTGCCTCTGCCGTTTTTGGTAGGTGGGAGTATGAGAAGCTCCGATTTGCTCGGCGAACATCTCAGTCCGGTGCCTTCCAGCTGGTCTTCTATTGCTTCGACGGCGGCTTGCAGCGCGCCCTCGATGGGAGCGTCGCTGCCACCGGTCACCCACAGCGTGATATCGTCCGCGTAGATGGTGTGCCTGACGTCTTCGATGCTCGCGAGCTTTTCGGCCACTCCGATCATTACCAGTTTGAACAGCATCGGCGAAATGACCGATCCCTGCGGTGTGCCGGTGCTCCCGAGCTTCTTCTCTTGCGTCTGTAGATCGCCTGCTCGCAGCTCGGCGGTCCTGTCCGTGAGGAAGTCCTTGATGTAGTTGTAGGATCTTTCGCGCATGTTGAGCTTGGAGACTCGGTACGATCCGCTTATTACAACTCGGGATAAACAATACGCTCGAAGCAATAGCCGAAGCGCAACGGACCTCTCAACTGGAGTGGCTGTCCATGACCAAAGCCGGGAGGAAGATACTGGACGACCTGGAAATAGGACATTCGAACGGGTTGGAGATGAAGCTCCCCGTCCCCGAAGAGGTCCGACGCGAGACCAGAATCGACCCCATACCGATGAACATGAATCCCGAGTTCAACAAGGGAAGAAGAGTGGCGATGGCCAAGGTGCTCATCGACCAGCACGCCAACGACGAGCACGCGCGGTATACGTGGACGCGGCCGAATACCAACGGAGCGCCTTCGCAGCGGTCGTCACAGAGGCGTCAACCGGTGCCACGAGGACGGCAGCGAGCGTGACAGGCGCCGGAGCGGAACAAGCGGAGGAGGTAGCCATCGCCCTGGCCATCGCCGACGCAGACTGCCGCACGGTGCTGAGCGACTCGAGACAGGCGGTGCGAAACATCACCAAAGTCCAAATCTGCAGGGAGGCCGAGCGCGTACTGCGAGCGGGAAAACTACAAGACAGAAAAGTAAGGCTCAACTGGTTCCCGACGCACGCGGGCGACGCGTCGGAACGCAGTGAGAACCACAATAGAGAGTTTTAGAATTGGGGGCCCAAGGGGCTTGGAGACCCAAGAAAATTGCGGGCCGCTAGTGCGCTCGCGCAGAACCCAAGCCAGTCTTGGGTTCTTGCGTTCGCGTTAACTCAAGACCCCAAAATCGAAAGCTAGCGTGGGCCCACAAGCCATGTTGGGCCGCCCTCGCGGATGACGAGATATCGCGAGATAGCCAAAAGAGCCGAACTAGCCGCAGCCATCCAAAGCAGTTGTCTCTCAGGCGCCAAGCATGACTGCTCCGAGGACGTCGTGCGCGCGCTCGCACTTTGCTACAGACGATGACCTCTGCATATTGCGAGAAGTACTGGGAAGCAATCCGTTTCAAGACGATAGGCTGTGGCCGCAGGTTGCGAAAAATCTTGTAGAGGCCACACGCAAGACGTTTTCGCTGCGGTCGATACGCAACCGCTGCGAGTTACTTATGGCACAGTTCTTGCACAAAGATACTGCAAATTTGAAAAAGTAAGTACATTTCTACTGCACAACTTCTTCCGCCTGCAGTAGGCGCAGGTTAGCTGTGTGCTTTGCTTGCCCTTATGTAATGTTTATTTGCCTTCGATATGCTTCCTCCGTAATCTTGCGAGAGTAACGCGAATCCGCTTCCCCTGCCACGTGTAGCTACCTGCGGCGAGGGAACTTGTATATGCTGGCGCCCACCTCTGAACAGCTGTAATCACGGCACTATGGTTTTTAACAAATTAGAAACCAGTAAGATATCAGCTTTTTGCCAGCGCAACAAAGGGAAACCGCCCGTTAGACGAATTCGACACTAATCGCCGCGCGCCCGTGTACGCCGGATACATGAGCGGTAGTCGACGCGCCGGGAAATGAAACACAAGGCCGACGGCGTCAGAAAAATATTTATTGCGTCCTTACAGGGTACTACCAAGGGTTACAAAAAGAGTTGAAAAATTGGCACGTATTTGAAACATCCAGATACTTCCGTAAATAACGGCATCGACCATTTGAGACTTGCTCGCAGCGCCATATATTACGTCAGTGACTCCCAAAGGGTTAACACAATAGTGAAACAAGTCTAAAGAAAGTATCTGACGTACAGAAATCATAGGTAGCAAACTATCTGTTATTGCAGGTCTGGAACCGAGGAGCAGTATGCCGAAAAAGAGCAGCTTCTGACAGAAATTTTAGCCCTTGCAAAGAAATTTTGATATGTTATTAGAGGAACCACCTTGAAAAAGGTAGTTGCTCGAACGCAGCCTGACGTACCACCTGGGACTCCAACTGACCGCAGAGCTGCAAATTTTGAGCGATTGGCTGCAGCCCAAACAAGGGATACGGCAGCAGCAGCTCATTATACCCAAGTTGCAGAAGAGGACGGTAATGTATGTTTTTCAATCAAATAATTAAGATGGAATGAAAAGTGTGATGCTGTAATATGCTTGTACCTAATCGCATGTTGTAGCATTTTGTTAAGCAGCAGCATGCATCCTGCAAATTATCAGTTTGTATATAATAAACGTTTGTTTAGCTACTGCATCCAGTACGATTTACCTTAAACGATTCAAAGGTTATGGAATTATGACTACATGAATAATAAACGAATGTGAAATGTTATTCATACTTTCGCTCTCCTTGCAGGCATGGAAGATTTTCAGCCCATGGAGGCGTCACAAATTCTAAATAGCATATAAAGTGGCAAATATGTAGATGTGACGCCTCCAAGTTCTCCAAGTGTAGTAATATACACTAACCCAAGCAGCCCACAAGGAGACGCCACCTCTCCACTGCCCCAAGACAGCGAGCCTCAACCTCCAGTTGTCAGCCTCCCAAATTGCACTGAGTCGCCTGGACCACAGTCCAATCCCGACACAGGCAGTTTGACACAAGGAGGAAGGAGGATTACAGTTCCACCATCGAACACCCATCCCAGCAATCATATGCACGCCAGGAGCAGCACCCAGGAGGAGGGAAAGAGATAAGGAGAAGGCAGGGAGGTTAACCAGAATAACGTCCGGTTTGCTACCCTACACCAGGGGAATGGGAAAGGGGAAAACAAAGATAACAGCAGCACCCAGCAAAGGAAAAGAGGCAGGCGACTCTATTTTCTTCTCTGTGTGGAGAATTTTGCACTGAATATCTGTGCTGCCTTATGCAAATCAGTGTTAGCCTTTTGCCCTCATAATTTAATGCCTCACAGGTCACCTTTATGATGTTATTCAGAATAATTTGATGCTGCAGCAAACAGTCATTTGGTCATGTGTTCATAATTAGCCCACACATATATTGAAACGTAGTCCATGAGTGCACTTATAACACACAGTACCGCTTTTATGACTCCATGCGGGATATTGGGCTCCACGATATTGTGCAGGTAAACTTTTAATGCCGAAGGGTGAACTTTAAAGGGACCTTGATTACTTACGTTAACACACTTTAGGGCGTCTTATACTTGTTATGAGCTGTTCGAAGAGGGATATGTAACAATTGTGTGCTTTCAGTTACAGCTGCCAGTCCTCCTTCCGAAGGCAATCTTGCGTTTTTTGAGCGAAGGCTGCGGTATGAACAGTCAACGAGAGCAAGAGATGCCACACTAGAAGAGCGGCGCCTGGAGCTGTAAGAGAGGAAACTGCTTCACGAGCAGGCGAAACTACAGCAACATATTGCTGAATGGAGAGCGGAAGTAGAAGACCGCGCTGAAGAAAGGAGGATTCAAAGAGAAGAACGTGCTGCATTACAAAGGGAACGCGAAGCAGAAAGAAATATGTTTATGACCCAACAAAATGCTCTGCTTGATGTTTTAAAGGAAGTGCTGGGTAATAAAGGAAATTAAATGTTTTGCTTCTTCACAGAAAAGATGTTTGTGAATATTGTACATTTGGAAAGCTTCCTGCTCCAGCAACTTAATTGCGTTTTGGTTACACTACAACTTCAAACTGTGTAGTCCACATGAGCCATAGATCATATATTGCTTCAATAGGACAAATATACAATATTCATACTAGCTTTCCTCTCTCAGCTGTTATGTAATACAAGGTATTCTTTCAGAGGAGGAGGACGAAGGTGAAAGAACATTGCCACTTGGTTGCCATGAAGGCAAGTGTGGCAGTTGGTTAAAATCGTTGCTACTTGGTACATTTGTGGCACATTCTGGAGAAAGACTTTCTGATTTTTTTGTAGTTCAAGAAGGCAAACAGGCTGATCGTCTTGCCGAATTCCCATTCTATTTACTGCCTTACAGCGCTCATGGCAGTATTGAATTCTTGCTGCTGTACATTCAGACATGCACCAGCATATGGCCGCATGAGCAGAGGGCGGAGGGGGTAAGCAGGATCACCGTATATAGTGAATGTATTGCCCTGCATCAACTGGAGAAGCTTCTCATACAGCCCGCTTTCCCGAAGTATTCCTGCAAAAGAGAACCAATTAGGAATGAACATAATGAGCCACAGAATGTTGCAGCTTGCTATTTCAAAGCGAAAGTTAGATTTAGGAGCAGTGCATTTGCTAGTAATGTGTTCTTACTGAGGCACCGCCTTAATATGAAAGTCGAATTATTATTTATGGAGTCGCATGTCAAAAACAGTTATGCTTAAAATGTGCTTCGCAGAAACTGCACTCAATACACATGTGTAATTATCCTTCTGGGCGATCATATCGCAAGTGTGTGAACAATGCAGCTGGGAACGAAGAAATGAGGGGCCTTTGATTTACCTGCATCATGCCTGTGGCCTAAATATGGGCCGGCAAGGTCGCAGACGATGCCGTTGGCACATATAATGGCCTGATATTTGACAACGTGCTCCCGTTTGTGCCCGGAGAAGTACATTCGCTGGTTGTACGTTGGTCGGCAGATCGGTCGAGCAGTTCCATCGACGAAACCCCAGCAATTAGTCAAAGGTGCACCTCGATCATGCACAGCCTGCAATTCAGAATGTAGATTATTGTTGCGGCAGTATTTATTGCAATATTGCTCTGCTAAAAAGATTTCAACAACTAGGGCAACAGGCGCGTCACAACTGCTTGTACTGGAAAATGCATAACAAGAAAGTACATACACCATAGGTGACTTTCCTATCTCGTATGACATATTTGTCAGAGGAAACGAGGTAAAAAACCGTCTGTACACTTCCATTTTAATGGCAGTCTGACAAAATCTTTCATAGCAAATTTACCAAAAAGCTAAGGTTAGATACATTGTTTTTACAGTATCCTACGACGGCTACAGTCGCTAACCTAATCGTAATAACGTACGTGTTTTAACCTTAATGCAACAGCGTGTACGTACCTGGGAAAACGGAGCGATGTTGGCGAGGTTCAGCCAACGATGATTTGTCAAGGACAGGAAGTGACCGAAGGTCGTCTCAATGTGGCCGAAGACAGAGGCAACTAT
Source organism: Dermacentor albipictus (assembly GCF_038994185.2). Taxonomy (NCBI): domain Eukaryota; kingdom Metazoa; phylum Arthropoda; class Arachnida; order Ixodida; family Ixodidae; genus Dermacentor; species Dermacentor albipictus. Next base: position 83,775,239 of record NC_091824.1, on the reverse strand, counting down.
GCTGGACATCACGGAGGTATGTCGTCCGAAAACGTCTTCTAAATCGGTCCGCCTATTAGGATATGCGAGTCGCCGGAGGGCAATCAGGAGAGCTTCTTTACCGGATACGTGTACTCCCTGAATGCTCTCAATCGTATCGGGAATTAAGAGAGCAGATGACAATTCATCAATATTTGCCTTCTCAAAACGGAACATTCTCCGAAAGACGTCATCTTCAATACTTCCGACGTCGAGCCATCCTTTGCGAGACGTGTACTGCCGCCGGCCATGTCGTCGGTAAGTCGCTTCTGGCAACGGTAGAAAGAGGTCTTCGATGTCAGACCAACTCAAATCAGCGTACAGCAGATGGTCGCAGAGCAAACTTGCAGTACGTCGACAGATTTTTGCCAATTTACGCGGGTGAACTTTCAGCTTCGCTGTGCGTCACAAATAAACACCAACTGAAAGCACTTGGCTTCGATTGGCTTTGCTTGGCTTATAATTGCACACCTAAGTCGTAACACTAACCGGCACTAACTCAGTGATTACGTTTCTTACATTTTATTGTTCTCTCTTCTTGCTAAAAAATGCATTCTGTTCGTTTTCCCTTGTATGAAAAGAGGTTCATTTTTTTTGCTTTCAAGCACCTTTCTATTTTCCACACTGTGGCGTCCCGAGCGCTCAACCCAACGCTGTCTGCGTTCGATCCAATCCTCAAACTCTGCTGCTCATCTAAACCCAAGAGCAACCGACGCAACGTGGCTTGGGGGCCCAGTGCCTTGCGCCCCCAATTCTAAAACTCTCTAATGAGACGGCACACGCAGCGGCGCGAGCGCTAACTGCGCACCGTCTGACGTAGTTCGGAACCAAGGACCGCATGACGGACTACAACGAAATCACGAAGGCCTACCGCCTGGCTCGCAGAACTCTCCCACCCCGCAGCCAAGGCTTAGTAGAGCGAAGGCGGTACTACTGAGACAGCTCCAGACCGCAACGCTACCGAGCCCAGGACTGATGCATCACATGTACCCCGGAGACATATCTGAACGATAAGTCCAGCGTCTGCCGGAGGGAGAGGGCAGATTACACGCACATCTTGTGGGACTGCGTTAAAAATCCAGAAGAAGCAAAATCAAGAACGATCCCTCCGCGGCTCGAGGCAGCCGCGAAGAGCTACGACCAAGACGAACAGCTTTGGGCCGTCCAGCAGGTCCTCGGGGCGCTCGAAAGGCAGGGGCCCGGCGAGCCGGCAACGGCGAGCGGAGACCCGCGCCGAGTAACGGCGACTTCGTGGATGACGTAGGCCCTCGTCGGGGCGCGCGAGCGCCCAACTGCAGGCACAAATAAAGTTGGCTCCAATTCAATCCAATCTCTAGTTATGCCTTGCAGTGTCAGCGGCTACAATTTGTAACTTGCAATATGTACTGTGCGGTAGCACATGCAATTACTCGAATATGTGTTTCAATTTCTCTTGCAAGTAATGTCCGCCTCTTCGGTTACACCAGCCCAAGGACTAGAACTGTGTTATCGGCCGCAAGCAATATTTGAAAATTGCTAGACGTCTCCGCAGCACAACCGCTACACTCGGTAAATCTGTTGCACTGTTTCGTCCAAGCAAGACAGACTGTACTCATGCAAGGCGTAAGCTTGAAGTGCACAGCAGCGGTCCGACACGGGAAGTATTAGCACTCTTTCTTGTAGTATCGGTTGGAGTAAACATTCGTTGCCGCGCTTGCGCAATCTGCTTCCGAGATTGCAAAAGAAACTTTGTTCAATGGGTGCGTTAAGATTAAGGAGCTCGAGTGCGCCCTTGTCGGTAGAATATGCTCTAAGTAAACTCCACGATTGAAAAGAGCCTTTGGTGCGCGATAAGAGAGCGCGCTCTACCAGCTCTACGCGTTCCCGCCTTCGAGACGGTGCGAAGCAGCTCACGCCTTCTGTGGCTTTCAGCAAGGCGACGGTCCTAGCATTTTCACACTTTTGAAGTGCAGCTGGCGTGTTGCACGCGCCGTTTGGTTTCGCGTTCGCACTCTTGTTTCGCGCAAAACAAGGAAATCACCGCGCGATTTATGCTTTTCAGACGCACTGGCACGTAACCAACAAGTCGTTCTTCGGTTGTCCCTATAAATCTGAACGCCTCGAATCAGCAACACCTCCGCCTTTCTGCGATCTGCAATGAGTTGTATTACAGCCGGCATACTATGGCGCAGAAAGAATTCGTAGTGCGCCACCTCTGATAGCAGCGCGAACAGCATTGCATCCGCCGATGCACGTAGAGTTGCTGGAGCTTGTCATGGTCGGCCAAGAACTGCAGCGAGATTGTCTGCGGTGTCATGCTCGCAAAGCACGCGAAAGGCGATAGCGCATGCGGAACCAAAATAATACGCGTCAGAAGGCACGTTGGTGTTCCCGGGCGCAGTCGCCTAAAATATAGCAGTTAAGCTACGCTCCAAAGGCGTCGCGACCGAGCGCATTCTAGTGTGTGGCTTCGGAGTTCGGAGCGCGGTAACCTGCTTGCTTCCTATATTATGGCGCGTACCCACTGCGGGGGATTGGCCAAGAAGCCGGTGGTTAAACGGGTGGTGGTGGCGCTTCCTGGCGGTGGAAAAGTGGATAAACGTCCCTCCTTTCTCTTTCCTATTCTGACATTCGTTTCTTTATCTTGGCATCGCTTAATTTCATTTAGTGTTCTAGTACTCTCAAGGCCCGAAGTCATTACCGAGGGGAGTGGTGGAATTCTGAAATACACTACTAAGAGGAAAATGTGGGTTGTACAACGCCAGCTAGTAATTCGCGTTAATGAACAGTGTCTTGAATGGAAAATGGTTCATTCGGAAACGCGATTCTAGCCCTCCGAAGTCGGTGGTATAGAAATCGTTTAAGTGTTTTGATATTGGTGCTAGTTTAGAGATCAAGTGGATTGCGTGGGGTAAGCCATTCATATCTCGCCACGCACATAGCTTTAATAAAATTTCAATGCAATTCAATCTTCTTTTCTTTTGGAGAGAGTGGGAGAGAAACACATATTTCTATTCGGCTGCGGCATCTAGCTCCACCGAGAAAGGAATGTTCCTGGGCTAAACGTTGCTTTTTATAGCTTAAAATAATTGACTGAGATAATACGTGGCCATAAACACACCATTAGGATTGTGGATTATCAAGTTCTAACGACCGTAAACTCGGTACAGTGCCTTAAATTGTTGGAAATTAACGTGAAAAGCGTTTGATAAGTTGCCTGTAACTTTATTCCGACTGTTTTTCGTATTTTCGCCTCTATTTTGTCATTCAGATAAGCGACATATAAAAATTTTAGTTAAATTATAAATTTCGCATAGGGAATGGTTAAGTATGTTGTCATGGCAAGGCTTCAGTTGCTGTGTCGAGAAAGATGTCAGAGTAGGTAAACACCCCAAAACTCATCATGTGAGAATTAAAAGTAAAGTTTTTAATGTAAACACAATTTGTCATCATTTCCCGCGCGAATTTGATTATTTGTTTATTTGTTTGTTGGAACATGGAGCCTGCTCTTTATGCGCCCTCTTGCGTGCCCATCCTTTTTCCATACTCGTAGTGAAATCGAAAGTATGACAACCATTCCAGTCTGTGAAGATGGAATGGCAGCGAAAGCTAACGACAGTCGAAACTCTCAAACGAAAAGCAAAGTGTTTTCGCTGCCATTCCATCTTCACGGAGTGGAATGGTTGTCATGTTTTGCGTTGCGAGTCTGGCGTCGTTGCTCGTTCGAAGGTGCCCGGGCTCGCGATTGTAGCTTTCGTTCAGCATCGCGGGAACATTCTTCGTCGGTGTTGTTTCCTCCGGCGCTCCTCGTACGCAAGTTGTTCTTCGGGTGTACGAACTATACGCGTCCGCCCAGTCGATAACACAGCTGCATTTAGCGCCGACACCTCTCCTGCGATAACCTCGACGTCAGGCTATTGTTCACGGCAAGTGTTCTTATCCCTTCCGCGTTTTGAAATGTGCGCCAGCGCACTGCACCCGTATGGGTTTGTTAAAAATTGCAAAGTCCGTTACTGTTGCTGGACGCCGAAAAGCTGCGTTCTGCCAGGGACCTCTTTGGGTCTCACGTGTGACAACGATAGTTCACTGGTACCCGAGCCTACATGCATATGTGCCATTGAGCTTGTACTCTTTCTGCACTATCACCAGGATCGGCCCACATGGCAATTTTTGTGTTGACGAACGGCGAAAAAACTACTGAAGTTTAGACACACACAGCTTTCGCTGTAAAACTCGAACCCGCACTACGCATAGCCAGGGGCCTTTTCTGCGCCTTCGAATGAAGTAAAAATTGAAGCTTTCCAAGAGTGATGAAATACCCGCTTCTCTGTGCGCATCTGCTGCGGAAACGTAATTGCTTTGCGTCAAAAACAGGTGCGCTTTATTGGTTTTCTAAATTTTCGCTGGCGGGCAGATTTCGTTTGTTGCGTATGTCTTCTCGGTTGCAACGCTATAGACTCGCATTGATCATCCTCATGCTCTTCTTGCCATTTTACGTTTATTCAAAACTAAAATAGGCCTCTTGGGGGAAATTGCTTCAGCGAGTAAACAATACTTGAAGCCTTAAGAAAACGCAATTTCGTTATCACTTGCGAGTGACGTCAACGAGAAAGAACGGAGGCAAATGTACTCGGTGCATTTAAAAAAAAGGAGGGGGGGAAGTGAGACAGGAGGAGCCCGCCGTTTTCCTCCTTCAGGCCAGTGAGTTCCTCCTTCACACGCACTTCACATGTTGCGCCCTCTCGCGGCAATCAAAAGGGGAGGAATGTTTCTCCCTTGCGTATGTATCTTGCGTCGCCGCCGTCGGTGACCCGAACATCGGCTACAATAACTTCATTTAGAAGGAAAGTATTGCTAAATAGCAAAACCTGAGGTCTAAACCTCTCATGACAAGCGAACACCAGTGTCAAACCTCTAGCTCGAACGGGAGCTGCGATGCGAGAATAGTCCAACTCGAAAGCAGCGTCCGGCTCCTGACGCACAGCGAGACAAGCCGTACTCAGGCATCTCAGCCTAGACGCCGCAGATATCGGCCAGCCTTTATCGTTTTGATGCATGAAATTAGGATGAGGAGAAGGTTAAGCTATAGCAAATGTATGCAAATGTGATTATCTTGAAGCGCCATCCGCGACGTCTTGGAAGCGAAAGCAAAATGCGTTTGCTGGCGCCGTCGTCACGTAGCCGGGTGGTGTGAGCGCACCACCGCCGTAAGCGACGCCTCCCAATCCACAGATGGGACATAAATCCTGTCACCATACCAAGGAGGCGCTCGAGTGCACCATGCAACCAGATATACAGTTGTATATCCAGCGTCACTTGCGTACCAATGAGTCCGAGTCTACGCCCGCCGGCGGCGGCTTCTCCGTGATGCATCGTGTAGCGCGCAGGACACTAGAGAGACAGGAAACGCCGACCAACAATAGATGATGTATTTCCTAAAAGACGGGGTGCAAGAAAACGTGAAAACAAAAACGTATCCAGAAAATAAATTTCAAAAAAAGAAAGCTTTTACAAATTGCTGACTTCCACGTTACAGCTTTGCACATACGGCCGTCAGCGTTTGTGAAGAAACGGAGACACCCTCGAAGGTAACATGTAGAGGGACAATTGAAACTACTAAGTACGAAAAGCCTAATGAAAAGCACAAGCGTACGGGACAAACGAATGTGTCCAGACGTGAACGGGACACCAAGCTAACGACACACACATGATGACGGCAGCCTTGTGCACCGTGTCGAGTGCCGGTATTCTAGAAAGCTGCAGGGCACTGCCGAACTCGAACATCGGTACGAAGTGAAACCACCTTTTCTCTAGCAGGAAGCCCGGCTAGCACGGCGCAGACACAGCTCTGCAGCGGAGGCGCTCGGAGAGAGATGGCATACTCCATAGTCGGAGCTATCCTTCCCGGTCCCTTGTCACGACGGTTACGCTTCAGCCACTGTATTTACGGTACGGTTATAGTAGTTGTAGCCTAGTAGACTATATCGACACAATCTTCCTTACCAAGATTCTTCTGGAGATATAACAGACATCAGCATCAGCAGTTAGCCTTCTGATATCGTCAATGGTGAGGGAGGCCAGTTACGCCAATCGCTGTGAGTAATGTTTGGTTCTCGTATGTAGTATCCTGATATCACGGCGAGTAACATTTATCGTAGCCTCCTTGTATGCTATGCTAGCACGTAAAATCCGCTCTCCTCCAACCACTATACCCTTCCAAATTGCACGCAGCTGCTGAGCGTGTAGCAGCGAATGACGTCATCGATGTAGCCGAATACTTTTGGTCTGTGAACAGGAAGGGAAAACATGATTTCGAGAGCTTGCTCGAAAGCGGTGGCTTCAGCATTCCGGTCAGATTCATGTGTCAGGCCCAGCGCATTAACCGTTTGTTATGGGCGCAATTCATGAACCAGGCACGATGGCGAAATTTTGGTGGAGCAAGCTGGGAGGCCAGCGCAGCCCGTGGCTACTGCGGCGACGAGGAAACAATACGTCATGTTCTGTGTCAGAGCCCGCCATACAATGTGCAAAGGCAATCGCTATGCCGAAGTAATAGTTCTTGAAATAGCTATTTCAGCATAGTAGAAATAGGTCTGAAGAAACAGTTCTACAGTATCCACTGCACTCATCCTCGCATCAGAACGACATGCAAGGACTACTGCGCTTCTTGCGATCGCCTGGCCTGTGTGAACGCCTCTAACAGGAAACGCCCTTCCAGCTCCCTTTTTATCTCTCTCTCTTTTCTTTACTCTTTTCTAAGCATAACCTACACCTTGATCTAAGCCCTCAAGCCTTTCTAAACAGATTTTCCCCACTCAACTGCAAGGTAGAAAACCTGAAACTCGCATCTGGTTAACCTCGCTGCCTTTCCTATCTCTCTTCCTCACTGTATCGGCATTGTTGTTTCCTGTATCGACATGCTACTTCCGACATAGCAGTGCGATGAGTGCTAGTGCTAGCAAAAAAAAAAATGAGATCGTGGGATCTTACGTGCCGAAAGCATTGTATGATTATGAGGAATGCTGTAGTTGGAGAGTCCGTATTAATGTTGAACTCCTTAACGCCATGATGTTTGTAAACGAAACTATGTATTGCCATAACTGAAGCAATTCCAAAGACGTGAAATATGGTTTATTTGTGCCCGATACCGGCAACAAGACGTAGAAACTGCACTCTGTCTGAATTCAAATCTGCCTCTGCTAGTGTCAGCAGTAAAGAAAAATGGCTTGGCCTTTTCTACTCGATCATTAATGAGCTACTCTTTCTTGATAATTGCCTGTATATGAACGAATCACACTCGTATTGTACGAAATAAACGTAGCAGCCACGTTAAGGAAGAGCGTTTTCACAAAGATTGTTAGAAATATTAATTTTCCTATCGACATCACGTGCTTGGAATCGTCTTCCGGCAAACATTGTAAATGCAAGAACACGTGAGCAGTTTTCCGCGCTTGTGTCGGAGCATTTTCAACTATAGGGCACATATCGTCGCATTGCTGTATGAGACTGCTCTGTTCCCTGCTTACTGTACGTTATTGTATCTCTAGTTCCCACTCTTGATGTGTACCAACAGTATCTGTAAATAATATAAGCCAACAAATCTGGGAGCACTTTCTGTGCTGTATTGTGCACCTTTACAGCATTAATAAGAGACAAGCGGGTTTCTTAAGTGTTACTCGACTTCGCTCTTCAATCGTACTCTTCGCTCCGACTTTAGCACCTTACGAAGACTCCGCCGCGGAAGGCTACCCTACCTTGTCGGCTATGGCTAGATGACCAGCATTTACAAAATATTTTGCCTTCAGTATTTTAATGGCTGACAATGCTGTCTGTGATGGATGAAATCGCGAGGAGACCCTTGAACACGCTTTGTGCGACTGTTCGCGGCACAGTGCACGGAGGCGATTGCCCGAAACCGCTTTAGCCCACGTTGATGACAGGCTATTGTTAGAACACATGATTTTAGAATACCACCCTGGGGAGCCTAGACGCTAGAGTACGTCAAACAACAATTTGTGCTCTGTAACAAGTCCGGGAAACGGCAACAAATAGCGCACAACAACAAATCTACACAAGCATCTTTAGAACTTACCATTGTTAACTGTTATTCTATTCTGTGATCTCATGCGATGATCATGACTAGCCGAGATCGATGGCTTGTGCTCCCTCCCTCCCTCCCCCTCTCTCTCTCTCTCTCTCTCTCTCGGCAATTTTTTTTATTGTGTCTACCTTCCCTTCACAGTCGCCTCAGTGTAGGTAAGCTAACCGTATTCATCGTTCTGATTAACCCTCGCCTTACTTTTTCCGTCTCTCACCACTCCGCTTTATTATGAAATAATATAAAAAAGCGGCAGGCAACGGTTGGGTTTAAATGTTATATATGCAACGCAGAAACATAATTTTAATTCAGTGCCGACTGTTTGGGTCACTGTGCGCTTTAAGGCCACGTACTTGCACAATAAGAACTTTCGTAATTGGTGTGCCCTCCATTTTGCCGCAACGCGCAGCCGGTGCGACATCGTTACGCTTGGGATATTTTGGCTGCGAAGATGAGAAATACTGAGATATAACGCACCATACGAAATGTTTGCCATGCTCAAGAAGTTTTGTTTTTATATGAATAATCTATATTGAATGCCATTCGGCAAAAAATTTGTTTGAGTCCTCCACTACTGCGTCTGTCGTACACTGTCTATTGTTTGTCGAGCTCCAAGTCTCCTGAATATATTGCAAGAAAGTAATTACCAGATCAGTGTCTCTGCTTCTTTTTCTTTCTTTTTTTGCTGGTTACGTCGCAAATGACATCGTATTGTAACGTATAAAAGGAGTGTTAGACATAAACCCTCTTTTTCTTGAGTCTCGCAAAGTACACCGAACACAGACATTTTAGCAAATCACCGCTTTCTACCTTTACTTTTTCAACCAGAAAGAAATAACAGCAGTAAAGCGAGCCTGAGGGACGGATTTGTCGTGCACTAGACATTGGCGAAGCTATGCTTGCAAATAAAGACAGATAAAAATTAAAAAAGGTATAAAAAAGAAGTGTGTGTAGGCGGGGAGTGGTGGGGGTCGAAAATGAACCGACATGTTTTCTGTCGCTGGCAGCGACAGTCGAGTACAGCTCACTGGGCGCTGGCAAGATCCTTCACTCGTGCTGCCTTCATTCCCAGCCATATTTCTCGCTGTTTGGCGTCTTGGTAGTTCAATCTTCGCTATTGCGACGTCAATTCCAGCGGCTCTTCTTATCGCTTTGTCCTCGGCTTTGTTCTTTTCGCTCAAGGACCATTTCGAGCAAAGTAGTTTCGAGCAATGACAAATCATTTGTTTGTTCTATAAAGTAACAATACCGTAGTGAAACACAGGAGGCGAGCGACGAGCATTGGGGCAGTGAACATGATCGGATCTGATGCGTTTTCTTTCTCTCTTGTTCGATTCTTTCCTAATGGCGCAAGAAACAAGACGCCAATAAATGGCCACGCAATTCGCGGTATCCCAGATGGAACAAAAAAAAATGAAGCTGCAACGGGGTCGTATCTGACGTATTGAATTTGATTTCGCTGTCTGTTCCACGTATTTTCACTCAGAATGATAAGGGCGCATTGATTTGTCTCGCTATATTGTTATTAAGCTCGGAAACCTTTGTCGTGTCAGCTCATTAGAGCAGTGGTGAACTTTTCTATACCTGCTTAGGACACTGAGCCATCATTTTCATTAAAGTTCATTCTCTCTTTTTCTGTGCCGCCTTTGAACCATCTGTTTTCATTGCTGTTCAGTGGTGGGCTTTGCGATTTTCTACACTGCCGTCCTGAATTGTGTAAGCTTTTCTGTGGTTTTAGGATCCAATATGAAGCTTTCTTTTTTGCTTATGCTTTCTTGCGTTTCGCGAGCTTAGACTGCCATACTTCCCAACAAATTGCACTACGCAATCAATGGACGCAAGGATATGCCCGTCTTTCCTACTCTGATCAGTGTGTCTCTTTATCTATTTTATATTAAATTTATAGTTTTCTTTCTAACAATTCAATCCACGAATGCAAAAAAAAGTACAGATCAATCAACGCTAAATATTCTTCATCGCATATTTTCTTTTTCAGGGCTCACGGAATCGAATTGAATTCTGGGGACTCACCTGCCAGAACCACCACTTGATTATGAGGCACGCCATAGTGGGGGGCTCCAGATTGATTTTTACCGCCACAGGATCTTTAACGTTCCTGCAGGGCATGGGACGCGGGCATGTTTGCGCTTCGCCCCCATCGAAACGCGCCCACCGCGTCAGGAATATGAGCCCGGAACCTCTTGCTTAGCAGCGTAACACCATAGCCGCCAAGCCATCGCGGCGGGTCTGACGGAAAATACTATTACCAATAAATGAATAAGCAGAATAAGCGGCACCGAAGGCTTCCGCGGTAGTCTGCGTATTCGGTACTCACGAAGGCTTATTTTTATAGAACTGAGTTACACAACTGGGCCGACATACGAGTTCGCGAAGTACGAATCGTTTGGCGTTAATTTGTTGCAGTTGTTCTGAACGAAAGCTTTCATGATAAACACAAGTGATGCGCAAATGCTGGAAAGAGGGCGATAGCACAGCTCTGCTGCTCAACCACAAAATGTGGAACGCATCCACCGCAGTTAGGATGCCTTGAATGCGGTAGTAGATGGCTGAAGAAGTCTAACGCCTCAAATCAACATAGGAGCTATTGTAAATGCAACAGCACAGAGCATCGGAATACTTTTGGTGGCGCTATTTAAGGGGCCCTACACCTAGGCCCATCGAAAATATGTATACATTACACGTTGTAATGTGCCGACTACGAACCGCCTTGCCGCAAGATTTTTTTTTAGTGGTTCAGTATTAGAGGGAACAGGAGCAACTAAAATGTCGCGTCGGCATGCTGCGAGGAGGCGTGCTTCACAACCACGTTGACTCTCTCTCCCCATGTTTCGACTAGATTCCTTCCCTGTCTCCTTCCATGCCGGAGCCATGGGTCCGCGTCATACGTCAGAAGCCCTCTCGCCTTTTCTTTTTTTTTTCCTCTCCTTTTCTACAGCGCGGGACTCTTCCAGTGGCCGTATCGCGCGCGCATTCTGCATGAGATGACTCATCAAAATCACGCGTTATAATCGGTGATTTGCGGACAGTGCGTGTACGCAGAGAGTGAGAGAGAGAAATGAAGAAGGAAAGGGAGGGAGGTTAACCAGACTGAGTCCAGTTTGCTACCGTACACGTGGGGAGGGGAAAGGGGAATGAGAGAGAGAGAGAGAGCACATAAGTCTATACCACACTTTCACATGCACTAGATTAGGTGCAGGATGTCTATGGTCGGGCACTCAAGTCTGTTGCCTTCAGGTAGTCAAGAAGCGCTCAAACTGTTTTCTGGGCTAATGAACTGTGAGGCCAGGCTCCCAAGATCTTTGCTTCCGTAAATGGCTTATCGTCCAGTCTATTCAAGCCACACTGGAGAGTGTGACGCCGGTTAAGCGAGTACAGTGGCACAGAAGATGACAAGATGCGCTTATGCCTGTGGGCCTTGATGTTCCTCCGACAGGTTGCGCGGCTCCCTCGAGAGGAAGAGCGCGCGGACTCTCGTTCGAAATTTCAGCTCTCCTCGCGTCGTGAGGCGGTTTCATTAATAGGCCGATACGATCAACAGTACGTTATGTATGCACCACGCGTGTCTGTTTTGCAATGCGCAGACCTGCTGACGGATCCTTTAACGCCGCATATGAAGCTTGGCGCTCGAACGTTTTTATGCGAATCATACTAGCCGCACAACCACGGTCTTCCTTGCTGCGCCGCGCGCGGCCGCGTAGCTACCATATGACGTCATAACAGCTGCAAAAGCGGAGGCTCAACTCGTGCGCTCGCTTGCGGCCGCGTAGCTACATAGCCGGGTCTCAGCTCGTGCGCTCGCCTGCATGAGTTGTTTCTTCGTCTAGCCGAACCAAATATAGCCAAGCAACAGCAGTTCACCAGGCTAAACAGTGGTTCAACAACTAAAATAAAGGCTAGTATGCTTCGCATCCTGGGCTTAACCTTAGCTAAGCCACAGCCATATTTTTGTATTCCACAATAGAACTCGTGACGTAGTTCCCATTAGCCGAAAGTCATAGCCACTGAACCACTACAGCAGGTATTCAGGCGGAGCAAGGAAACACATAATTAACAAGCACTATGAGAAAAAGAAAGGGACGTAGAGATAGTTGAGAGCGAGTCAACAATACATAGCCGAGAATTCCGATTAACCTTGTTGTAGGTTTAGATTGGGCGAGAGAGGGATTCATGGTTGAGTAGGAACACCACAAACAGAGATTATGACTTATACTTCAGTACAATATACATTCGTGCAGCTTTTTCCGTTCAAAGCTTTGTAAACGGTGTTTTTAATAGTGCAACGAAACCTAAACTATCCAAGAGCGAGTATTTTTTTTTAAATACTGCAGACCACACCAGGGTCCAAGCAGGACAGGCACAACATAGTAAATATACAACGACAACAAGAATAAGAATAAAAATACACAGAGGACATACAGTCGAAGTTTTGAAGTTCATGATAGAGAAAGAGATCAAAGAAATGAGAACTTGAAACTCAGTCGACACACAATGCAAAGCCAGAGAGACAACGCAACATGACCCGCCGTGGTTGCTCAGTGGTTATGGTGTTCGGCTGCTGAGCACGAGGTCGCGGGATCGAATCCCGGCCACGGAGGCCGCAATAAGATGGGGGTAAAATGGAAGAAACACCCGCGTATTTAGATTTAGGTGCACGTTAAAGAACCCCAGGTGGTCAAAATTTCCGGAGTCCTCCACTACGGCGTGCGTCATAATCAGAAAGGGGTTTTAGCACATAAAACCCCAAAATTTTTTTATATTAACGCAACATGGACAAATAGGCCTGCCAAACTGACAAAGCGGAAATTCAAGTACTTTCTTCTCTCCCCACACCCCTTCTTTTGTTTTCTGCTTTAACAGCACAGACAACACCCTGCTCTCTCGCTGTTTCGGCGAGCTATCAGCGGCCTCCATACATGTACGTCGTGGAGGGTACCTATCCTCTAAGAGTATACGTTCAATCGTGGGCGAAGCGGCGAAAACGGTTACAATTCCCCCTCCCCCCCCCCCCCCATTCACTCGCTGTGGTGGTGCGGAAAGGTTGCTGAAAGCGAGGGGTGCAGAATCATCCTGAAAGGGCTAGGTCGAGAAATGCGCGAAAGTTACTGAAAGTTTTGCAGCAACAGACCATAGCGGACTTGTATACACATCATAGTGAAATCAGAGGTAAATGTCAAAACTACGATTAATTCGCTGGATTAACAAAGGTATACGCCAAACGTAATATTGTGTTTTCCATGTGTTAAACCAAATGCTAACTGTATTTGGGGTACTTGCAGGTACTGTCAGCTTACGCAATAAGCTCCCGTCTTACGGTTAAGAATTCTGAGCATCGCATTAAGTGGTTTTTTGTCATTCTTCTATACCTCTAACTCGCCAGTCTTCCCACATAAAAAAAAGAAAAGGAGTGGTATAAATTTTCAGCAGCCTTTAGTACGAGGCAATACAAACTTCGAACTTCCGTCAAAGCGCCACAATTCAACAGCGGACGCCGGAACGTTTCCGGCAAGCGTAGTGCAATTCTGTTGCGAGCGAATTTTATAAGCTGTCGTTAAGTTATGTTCTCCACAGCACGGCAATCGATGAAGAAGCAGTGAAAGCACTCTGGCTCTCAGGAGAGAAGCAGGGCTTCCGAGAGCAAGTAGTGCTGTGCCGAGTGGAATTAGACACGAGGAACGTGTACCAGGTCTATATTAATCAAATTTCCGCAAACCCACACGAGATGGGGAGGTACGCTAATCGTTCGGAGCGCTTTCAATTGATCGACTGAAAAGGGTCGGGCAGCGATCGTTGCGGGTTGCGGCAAATAGACTTTCGAGCGCCCGACTAAATTCGTGACAAATTACGCCTCAACAGCTGCGGCAGTGGCATTGATTACTGCTCGGAGCCCGCGGTATATATAAAAGAAAATGATGGGAAGAGGTATCAGCCTGTGCGCGGTTGGTTTGAGCTGCGCTGGCCACAAAGGAATTTGAAATGATCGTTCTAATGAGATCGGCGGACATCGCTCGCGGCTACCCCTCCCTCTCCCCCTTCGTTCTGTGCGGTCGAGGACGGTCGATAGACGGCCCGGCTTCAAAGAGGCATCGCTCGGCATGTGCTCCCCGCCCAGGCCACCTTCCCCCTCCCCTCTCCGCCCCCTCTCGAATCCCCACCTTCTTGTACTATTTTTACTTCAGCTGTAGCGGTTTGCGACTGTCCCGACCGCCCGAGCTGCGGAAATACGTGCTCGCGCCCCATCATGTGATTAAACTTAAATAAAAAAGCCCATGAAAAAGGAGAGAAATGAATATCATTCTTGCAATATGTGAGATTGCATATGAAAGCATCCAATGAGAATGTTAAGTGAGGCGGCTCGTCATGAACGAGCATACAAACAGCGCGCGTAAGCGTCTGGAAGTGGCAAGCTGAGGGTTTTGGCTTCCGATTATCACGAGCTACGTGTTCTGCATCACGATCATAGCCTAACGCAATAACTAGGCGGTTTGCCGATTCAGGCAATGAGCCAAATTAGTCCTTCAAATCATTTTTGGGACAGCTGGTGTCGTGGTGCATGGGCGTTCATCATCGTCGCTGTCGATGGTCGGCAAGGAATCACCAATGCTGCCTCGGTTCGGACCAGGGGCTCGGAAATTGCTGAAGAAATGGCTATTGCACTAGCACTGCTGGATAGCTCACGGGATGTTATATATAGCGATTCAAGGTCTGCAGTTAGAGCATTTGAAAAAGGCACCGTTTCCAAACAGGCCCTCAGACTTCTTGGGGGCAAGGAAATCACGCACCACTTCATTTATTGGTTTCTCGAACATCAGGCTCAAATAGAGGGTGCTCTTCCCAACCTGAACGAGTCGGCTCACGGGGCTGCGCGCGAACTTGCCCACCGCGCTACCGCCGACAAATCGGAAGCCGACTACCCAGAGAACAGGGACACACCCTACATCTACAACGAGATTACTCAACAGTACTATCTCAGCCGTAGAACCTACTTCGTTCCTCATCTGCGGCTCAATAGAGCTCAAGCACTAACGCTCCGTCTACTGCAAACGATTACGTACCCCAATCCGTCGCTCTTACATACAATCTATCCGGATACTTACACCAATGGTACTTGCCGCGATTGTGGAGAAATAGCCACATTAGAACACATGCTCTCGTGGTGTGCCCGGTCCCGGTCTATTATCGATAACAGCTCGGCCAGATGGGAGCCGGTTCTCCGCAGCTTTCTTCTGGCTGACCAAGTCTGGGCTGTCCAGCAGGCCCACAATGCGGCCGATAGGCTTGGCCTTCCTGTTCCGACGTGGGAGCGGCCCACTTTGTGTGATGACTCACGATCTGCAGGACCTCAGTAAAGTTTTACTCTACCGCACCATACCACTGGTGTCGTGGCGCGTGGGTGTACAATGACGCTGCCCTTTTCATATACAATGCGCTACGGGTAAAGCGCAAAAAAAAACACCAAGAGATAATTACGCAGGACATAGCGCTATAAAACGACTGAATAGGTTCTTTTAGGAAGCAATAACCGATTTCTCGTCGGAAAGTACGCCCCGAATCAGAAAATTAAGATCTATTTTTTTATTATTCTCTAGTCAGCCCGCTAATTAGCACGCGAATGTTATCCTCGTAGTGGAAGAAGGGGCCTATGACCGAACACCATCATCCTTATTATCCCGTATTTTCCAAGTTTACTTAGAGCACCATTCTTAGGTGCCCGTTACTGCAGCGAGTATCGGCGTTGCCCCTCGTAAACGAGGGAACGAACATAGCGGAGGATGAAAGCGAACGCGAAGCACAGCGGGAGATGAAAAACTGCGATAGCGAAGAGAGCGTGAGGAGGAAAGCAGAGGAGGAGGGTGAAGTGGAACCACGACGCGCGAAAAGCCTAGGAGGGAGTATGGCGAAAGCGTGAGAAAAAACGCGTAGGGCCGCGCATGACGGCCTTTGAGGCGACGATGGCTACGAGATGGGGCCAGCATGGCGCGCGTCGTCTGTATGGAAACAAAGCACTGCATGAGCGGAGGTCTGTCTGCAGCGGCTCCTGTGAATCGCGCCCACACGTCACCCACGCGCCGCCTATCGCGATCTCCCGATTTCGCTCCGCTTGCAACGTGCCACAGGAGACAGACTGTCCGCGACCGCTAAAAGAGAAGACGAGCACAGCTGCGCTCAAATTTGGCATTGGCGAGTATCGTAATCGTAGGGGAATTTTTAACAGCTTGGCTAGCGTTAGCAGGGACATTCTGTAGAAGAGATAAAATACTGAGGTAAACAACCACATAAGATATATAAAGAAGCAACACATATGACCTCTCATGTACGGTGGAGTGTATATATATATATATAATGTTATGCTCTTAGGTGCATAGTGGGTTAACGCCTCAACAAACAGTATGCGGGGGCACCGAAGAGTGGTGAACGAGGAAGACGACGTGTGGCTGGCTGGCTGAATCTCGTCAGGCGCTCAGCTGATCAAGGCCATCGCTTCTAACTCTACCCGGCTTGAAAGTAACGCCCTTTGTGGGCGCAACAATATATATATATATATATATATATATATATATATATATATATATATATATATATATATATATATATATATATATATATATATATATTTATATATATATATATATATATATATATATATATACTTCATATATGAGTGCGTTTTCGACAACAACAACAAAACATATATGCAACAAAAAAGTGAAGAGGAATTTTTAGCGGCAGCACTTTTCGTCTCGCGAAAGAGAAAAAAGAAAGCATATATCAAAGGACGCAATTGTTCTTTCGAAACACTGCGCTGTCGCTACACGAAGAGCTGCGCTAGCTGGGGAAGAGGTGTTTAGCTATTTTTTAAGGAGGTCGTTAAATCGGCCCCTCCCGGTCGTTCCACGATTATAAATAGCCTCAAACAATGACTTTAATCCTACCTGCTACGACACGACGAACACCAAAAAATCTATATTCATGGTACTGGCTCTTGTGAAATTAAAATAAATAGCTGCGGATTTACCTTTCTATGACGTCACTAATTTGCTGTGTAAATGGAACAAATATGTGAGCTGGATTGCAATGAGGACCACGGTCCAGCTCGGTTATAAAACCTGATTTGTAAGTCTAAAAGTGTAGATGGTATAAACGACGCCGTCATCTTCGAAATTATAACTTTACTTGAAGGATCGTTATTCTTATCTGCAAATGAGCCTGGAAGGTAATAGAATGGAAAGACACGCCTACGTAGAAACGCCCCCGCCCACGGATGCACAGGTGAAGGGCCAGAGACTGCACGTATGGCCGCGTCAGTATGTCTCGTCTTATCGCGCTGTTTTGTACATGAACGTCGTAGCCATTGTTCACAAAAGTTTATCTAACCTAAGAGTATTTCCTCATTACCATGTCCGCACAGGTGCCTTGCAGTTTGCGCTTACGACTATTGTTGTGAATAGGTTACCACATCACTTTTTACAAAGGCACTTTTCGCTGTCATTCATGAACTTCAGTGAATTCGTTGTTCATATGTTTTATCCGAATACCAGGCAAATAATAATACTCTGTCGCTGTGCACGATATTTCCTTTTTTTTTGTTTTGCGAAGAACGTTTTCTCGCGCTCGGTGCGTTGGGCCCTCTTATAAGTTTTGTTCGAAAAGGGAGCCGTATATGTCGTATTTTGCTTCACAACATACAAAAATGTCTTATGATTGCAGTATGCCAGGCAGAGCCAGTCATACCACCGAAAAATTACATGTGGAGTTTCTGGACGTTGCCCTTACGAGCGAACCCAGTGGTGCCCGTTGTGGTGTCTTTGTTCTTGTATTGTAAACAGCTGTTTAAACGCTTCAGTTCATTTGCATAATGTTTCAAACTCTCCATCAGTGCTTCTTGAAAACAAACGCATGCTACAGCACACTTCGTTCATGACGTCACTACGTCAGTTGTTGAGTCTCGACTCGCTACATGCCCCGTGACGGGCATTTAGCACGTTCAGGGCATTAAAGCACCCGGATTCGAAAGAGTTAGATTTAGAACGGAATGCCTACAATTTATTTTTATTTTTTAGTTTGGCAATAGTCTCGCATATCAAAACGGTCTTCGATCACAAATGCTGATCGCTCTCCGCATGAATTTAAATAATACGATGCGAAAGCTATTGCATTATTGCATTACTGCAAGTTCTTCGCACAGTAATTTAATTCATGCACGAACATCCCGTCAACATGTACAACTGGAAGTACAGTGTTTGCTTTTTGGTATAGGCGAAGATGCTTCCGTCAGCGCTCACCTGGATTTCAGGTGAAGACGTAAACGACGTGAACAACGACAAGGTATAGAGAATCGTCCATATGTGATGCCATGCGAGCTCTTCTGTCGCGTGATAATTTATTTATATTGCAGTACTGAGACTTAGTATGTGAATCTTCGTTCATGCATTTATTAGTCCACTTTCGTGCCTGCTGAAAACTTTCCGACGATAACTATCATGTTAGAGAAGAGGAGTAGCCGGCGCCACACATAGGCAGCAACCTCTCCTTAAACACTTTTAATGAAAAAAAATTGTCTATATTTAGCCAACTTTTCATCAGAGCGACTGCGCGTAGTCTTCTTATCCAGGTACCCTACGCTAGTGTTTAAAACTGGCGGCGACGTCAACAGGTCTTCGCTGAGTGCAACGAATATCTCACCTGTAGCAGGGTGTAGGCGTCAGTGCCGGCTTTCCGATGAGGTGGAATCTACACTGCGATGTTGATCACCCTTCGGAAGCAGTGACAGTTCACGGACACGTCACCTTTAGAGTTGCCGCTGTCCTCCGCAAACGAGAGTGACACCAAGTCTAAAAACTGCCACCTACGCAAGTGGCCCCATTCCCGGTGGCCGAATCTTGCCGCCTTTGGAAATACTGGCCGAAACACCCGGCTGTGCAGTCACTTCGGTATGTTGATGGTGACCCTGCAAAACAAGACGGTGGTTTATCATTCATTCATTCATTCATTCATTCATTCATTCATTCATTCATTCATTCATTCATTCATTCATTCATTCATTCATTCATTCATTCATTCATTCATTCATTCGTTTCTTAGTTTTATTTATTTATTTTGAAGGGAAAAATAGCATCTGTATTTGCTTGTTTGTTCAGTAGCAAACTATATATTGCTTTCAAACTCGGGTATTTTATTCCAAGTCACAACCAGACACTACGCTGCGCACAGAAAAATACGCGCACTTTCAGTATTATTAAGCCAATCGGGAAAATATCAATGTCGTGGGAGCAAGTCCCGAAGATATTTCTCTAAAATTATGCAACGACTACTGCCATACTACTATCAAAAAATGAAAAAGAAAACAATAAATATACATGTTCTTATAGTCATTGCACATATAAGACAGCAGTTGCACGTACCTATCTCTATTGCAGAATAATAGCTATATGTGAGCACCCTATAATTACGCGCCCAATACTACGCTGGAACGCAGTTTCAACCATGATGCATTAAGCAACATTCGCTCTGTTCCGTTACATCGTTTTATCCGTGGTGTTTCGCACCACCCGGAAATCATCATCATCATCATCATCATCATCATCATCATCATCATCATCATCAGCCTGGTTACGCCCACTGCAGGGCAAAGGCCTTTCCAATGCTTCTCCAACAACCCCGGTCATGTACTAATTGTGGCCATGCTGTCCCTGCAAACTTCTTAATCTCATCCGCCCACCTAACTTTCTGCCGCCCCCTGCTACGTTTCCCTTCCCTTGGGATCCAGTCCGTAACCCTTAATGACCATCGGTTATCCTCCCTCCTCATTACATGTTCTGCCCATGCCCATTTCTTTTTCTTGATTGCAACTAAGATGTCATTAACTCGTGTTTGTTCCGTCACCCACTCTGCTCTTTTCTTATCCCTTAACGTTACACCTATCATTCTTCTTTCCATAGCTCGTTGCGTCGTCCTCAATTTGAGTAGAACCCTTTTCGTAAGCCTCCAGGTTTCTGCCCCGTAGGTGAGTACTGGTAAGACGCAGCTATTATACACTTTCCTCTTGAGGGATAATGGCAACCTGCTGTTCATGATCTGAGAATGCCTGCCAAACGCACCCCAGCCCATTCTTATTCTTCTGACTATTTCTGTCTCATGATCCGGATCTGCCGTCACTACCTGCCCTAAGTAGATGTATTCCCTTACTACTTCCAGTGCCTCGCTGCCTATTGTAAATTGCTGTTCTCTTCCGAGACTGTTAAACATTACTTTAGTTTTCCGCAGATTAATTTTTAAACCCACTCTTCTGCTTTGCCTCTCCAGGTCAGTGAGCATGCATTGCAATTGGTCCCCTGAGTTACTAACCAAGGCAATATCATCAGCGAATCGCAAGTTGCTAAGGTATTCTCCATTAACTTTTATCCGCAATTCTTCCCAATCCAGGTCTCTGAATACCTCCCGGAAATACGGATGCTTTAATAGACATTTTGATAAACATCTTCATCAATTGGCAGCGTTCAGCAATTGCAGTCTTTAACATCCAGCAGCATTTAAGTATACGAGCGCTTTTATATTGTTCTAAAATCGGAATGAGACCATAGCGACAAGTAATCATATATAACTGGAAGCTCTATCCCAGCGCCCGAACACCACACTCACTGATCTACACCGGCAGGAGATCCTCATTCTCGCTGAAGGATTGTACAGGGGCTCACTCAAAATTAAAGTGATCATCATTGAGCTGCTCATGTGGCAATCAATCCATATAATCCAACGCTGATTGCTTCTCTCACCCATACCTTAGCAAGTTCAATGGGGATACGTTTCAGTGACCGGGGAATACGCTGGTATTAAGCTTGCTGGAAAATTGAAAATTGTCGATATTTTTTCCAGTAGAACAAAGAGAAAAGGAGCGCAGATTAGAAGTGCTAGGTTTTAGCTGGAGCATGCCTGACGCCCAACATGATATGTGACAGAGAGACACCAACGGGGCAGTGAGAAGTCAGAACAAAACCTAATACATTCTTACAAAATTGCACTCAAAGCACCGGCCGCAAAAATAAACATTCTTGTATTTAGGTCTGAAATGTTTGGCCATATATACACAGAATCAGGGCATCGGATATCTTGCCCGTATGTGGCAATATAGAGGAACAATTAGGGGAAATCCCGGAAGAACAAAATATTCGACAGGAAGCCCTATTTACCGGACATAGCTAAATATCCCTTGGCTTCTTTAAGTTTTAGGGCAGATATATTACGGTTACTTGTACAGTATGCAGTTAAAAAGCGTTGGCGCCGCTAGGCAGGACGAAGCTCATGTTACGGAGTGCGGTCTCGGGAACTTTTGATCGACGGCGGGACAACAAATGAATCAGCTTGTCCGCTCACGTGGTCCAGGGCGCCGCCGCTCGCTGTTTATCGACGCGACGAAAGTCACTCTTCACTCGAAGTTGTGCTCGCCTCGTGAATTCACGACCACTAGCGCCAAAGTCGTGGTGCACACCCGGTATCCAATGCCACCGTCGCCTCGAGGCGCTCGAACGAGCCTGGCTCCTCCCGAACGCCCGCGCGCCTTTCCCGCCGCAATCCTTTCACGTGCTCCAACGGAGGAGCAAATCCACGCTCCGCGCCGCGTCGATCAGGTAACGTTGGAGCCTTTCGCCCCTTGGCGCCGTCTGACGGCGTCGGAGCCCGAAAGGCGGCTCGATGCCAGCGCCTCCGCGTCGGTGTTGTAGACGCCGGCGCCGCGGCTTTGACTCAGTGTCCACCGCCTCTCGGGAGCGCAAGCACCGCGTCGAATCCCACGTTCGATCGGCGCAGCCCGCGTCGAGCAAGTCGGTCTATCGCGTCCCTTCCGCTAGTGTTGCACTCTTATGTGGTCGACGAGAGGAAAGGGAAACCCAAAGGCAGCGATTTTTATGCGAAGCATATTACTAGAGCTCAACCCAGCTCCTCAGGCCCGGCGGTGTCGCCTTCAGTACCACGTGACACCGTGACGTCACGACAGAGGAGAAACGGGGCTCCAACTCGCGGCGTCGCGGCGGTACATAAGCAGCTGCGCTTGCCTCAGCTAGACACTCACTAGGTGAGATGCCTCCTGGAGACAGAGCTGCTCGTTGGAATGAGAAGCGAAGGTTGCGGCGTGCTACAGAGACTGATGAAGAGCGGCCAAGCAACGTGCTCAGTATGCGGCTCGGCGACAAGTTACTTACCAAGTTTAGCCACCAATATGCTTCGCATCTGACTAGGCTTAACCAAGCTAAGCCTCAGCCAATTTTTATTGGTCGCAGTCATGCGAAGACGAGAGGCAATGAAGTTAGGGAACGGATACGGGGATATTAATTGTAGTTTGAAATAAAATGTAGAAATGGCGGGGGAAATGTAAATGAAAATGGATGAAACGACAACTTGACTCGCGAATCGAACACTGCCAGGGTGACCTAGACAACTTACGCAGATGCCAAACAAAGTGGACGGGTTGATAGCTGCCAGCGTAGCTGAATTAGTAGAACATCGCACGCGTAATGCGGAAGGTGTGGATTCGGCTCCCACCTGTGGTAAGTTGTCGTCTCGTCCATTTTAATTACATTTCTCCTTACTTATAAATTCCAAATAAACCAGAGTGTGTTTTCTCTATTGTCTTTTGGCTTCGTATCTTCGGAGGTGGGTGTCATATTGTTAGGAGCTGTCGCAGCACATTCAAGAAGGCGCCTAGTAAGGTGACGAAAAGGAGGATCGAAGAAGCGCTCGCGTTGTCTTCGATCCGATATTTTAGCTGTACATTCCCCCTGTATTTCTATTCTGTAAACGCACTTTCCCCTAATGTTTACCGACTCTTGCTTCCCGTCACATTATTGTCTGATCCTTTTCGTAGATTAAAACCAGAAGGTATCAGCTGATAATTCTTGTCTTTAGTAGTGTGTGAGGGAAAATGAAAAGTGCCTTGGTGCCTTTGGTGTATCTCAGGCTTAAACACATTGGCTTTCATCGGAATATTCGTTTATTTGCTTCCCCTGCTAAAAAGCATATTGCTATCTTTGACAGTTGATTGCGGTCTGCGGGGCTTCACGATAGACTGTAAGAACACCGCCCCCTACCACTCCGTAGTGTATACGCGGTTTGGTTGTGCTCGTCTCTATTTTTTTCTATCTCCCCCTTCCGCCCTCTTTCTCTTTTTATCCCCCTTCACCCTTCCTCCCGTGCAGGGTAGCCAACCGGAACTACCTCTGGTTAACCTCCCTGCCTTTCTATGCATCCTTTTCTCTCTCTCTTTCCTCTCTCGCCCATTAATCCCTGAAGTGCACAGCAGGACTTTCTAATGGCCTTCTGTGCGAATGACGGTCAAGGTAGCAAAAAGGTAGAAAATGTAGCGAAACTACCCATGAAGTGCACAAATGTCGCGCGCATCTATTCCAGCTGCCCGCACTAACGAGTACGTTGTGATAACATTCTTTATCAGCTCCGCTTACGCCGCTTCTGGGCCCCGCCGCGCGTATTTGCACCCACTCACAGGCCGAGCCACTCTAATTGAGCAAACTCGACGCCTGTAAATTTTTAGTTGCTGCGCGCTTGCCGCGTTCTAACAGAACTGGTTCTTGGACGCTTCACTCCTCTCCCCTGCCCATTTTTTTTCTCGCGTTCTAAACGCCGCGCCAGAGCAAGAATGCACAACAAATGCTTGTCGTGTTTGGGAGCACCCAGAGAACATGACACGCTGTCCTGTTTTCTAATGGAGCTTCGCCGAACGCTGGAGCGTGTCCTTTAAGCGTTACAGCGTTCTGTAGTCAAGCTTGGCTGGACGTTGTTGTGGCCTGAAATCTTCCTCGACCGTATAAATATCCATGCGCTGGACAGCTTCTGGCAGCTCGGGGCTCTGTTGCTGTAATGAGTGCGAAATCAGAGGTCCGGCTGCTGAACATAATAAGGAACCTTTCTAAACGGAAACACGGAAGAAAGAAGTTGCTTGAGGCGTAATTTTTGTTTGTTTGTTACAACACCAAACGACTTCGTGTACACAACTCATTAGAGTAACCTTACAGACGCATATTTCATGAGAAAGCGAGGCGTAGTTCCCGCTTATGCGCCCACCATTACATTTTATCGGCAGCGCAATTCAATTGTTTCACTACAAAAATGAGAGAAAATTGTCTTGTATGGTAAGTAAAAATCAAACAGTGACTACTGTTTGGATTCTAACAGCCTTAAGAAGAAGAATTGATGGTCACTGCTGCTTTTTTTTCGTTCAAATTATGGGATAGTTTGGTTTGCATTGTGCAAAACAACATTCGACGTCATTGTTTACTTGGTTCGTCCTGACTTTAAGTCGTTGACCAGCAGTAAAACAAATGCACGTCTCTACAGCCGCTCGCTATTACTCTTGCGTGGAGCACATGCGGTGGCGGTCTTTCACTTCCTTATCCTTTTTTTCGCCGAACAATGGAAACAAGGAAGCCTAGCTTTTAATTGCTGGTGTGGTCGAGTAAATGCGACGCTGTTCCGGTACCTGAGCAAGAAAACAAAGCAGCGGTAAGCGCAGCAGCTCATTTAAAATGGTTAGAATATAACACAGGCCGGCTGTATATCAGCCATCTTCACTGCAATGCAAATCCTGTGACGCTTACATCTAATATCACTCCAGAAATAAACGTTAACAGGAAGTAACGAATTATAACACCTAACTTCTAACCTATAATTTCGATGTCTTACGCATAATGACCCCAACATGGTACTAAACACCCGTTCTAACCCCAAAGCTAAGCGCCTGTTCGTGAAGCACTCTCCACTCTGGCTCAGTGTCTGTATGGCGCTGTGCTGCTGAGGGAGAAGTTGCGGGTTCGCTTCCTAGCCGGCCGAGGCTGCATTATGATGAAGGCAGAATACACGAACGATCGTGTACTTGGCGTAAGTTAAGGAAGCTGAGGTGGTTCAATCTAATCCAGTGACCTACGCTGCGGCATCTCGCCTAACCCGTGAGTTGTCGGGTCATCAAATCGTGCAATTTAATTCATTTAATTTATTTTCTGTCCCTCAATCGCATCACTGCCGCATGCACCCGCGTACAAGGACAAGAAAATTACCGTCTATTTGGTTTACCTCATGTTTTCTTTCATTCTGGCCGCACACGAGATGTGATCCTTTCATTTTTTTTCAGTGTTTCCGACCGCAACATCGAGTAAATGTAGTCATCGTGTCCTCTACTTCTGGTTATACATTATGTGTTGTTCGTTTATTGAGAGTGAAAGTTATAATACTGAGGATTCTGAATGGCCTAAAACTTCAACAATATAGGGTGCGCGAGGCACATTAGTGGGGTGCTTAGGAACAATTGCGAGAAGACAGGGCTACTTGACGCTTGCATGAAAGTGTTTCGCTGCGCCTCCATGCCTGCGGCAAGATGTGATACTAGACCTCATAATGAGAAGTTCAGCTGGTCAGTTGATAAAAGATTGCAGGTTTAAAGCTTTCACCTGATCAGGCAAGACCGTAGAAATATGGATGGTTTCCATCGCCAGCGTCTTTTTTTTCGGACATTTCAAGAGGGCCTGCACACCGTTTTGCACAGCAGCACCTGCTCGAAAAGTCTGACAGGAACAAAGCAAATATACGTTACACTTGACAAAAAAAAAAACACTTTCTATAAATGCGAATTTTCCTTTCCATTCAGCATTAGAATACATTCTGCCTTTTATAAGTATAAGATGTCTATTATAAGGACACAGGGGGATTCTTCGGACATACAGATTATGGTGATAGTGTCGTCATATAAAGGACTTACGATTTTGTGCCGCTGTCGCAAACCTGGCTTTGTGTGGTGCGGAGCCATTTATTAAATGCCACCAGCCGACTGTGCGGGTAGCGCCGCCTAACAGATCCTTCGATTTTCTTTCCAACACATATACGTACGTTTGCGGCCTCCTTGGCAAGAAAGCTGCGTCAATAACCTCACAGGGCCAAGGAGCCACTGGCAGGCGATAGAACGCAAGGAATAACAGTATATAGAGGCTACGTGGTATGATATAAAACATAATCGAGTCATCGCTGAGGAACTTGTCCACCGAACAAACTGTCAATAAAGAAAGTCCGCAGAACCAAGAGACGATATTGATCAGCACATCCTTTTTGTGCCGTGTCTCCGTAGTGCGTGTAATTTTCTTGAGTCGTAACAATGAGTTTGAAGCACGGCTGTCCAGCAGAGCATGTTCTGTACAGCTTGTCCGCGCAAATTGAGGCAATTTTCGAACAGCGTTTCGGGGCCGCTGCTGAGTAAAAATGGCCGGCGGCAGTCACTCATTCCCTATGGTGTTGCTCTGGTGAGCAGAAGGTCGGGGGTTCAATCCTGACTGCGGCGCGTATATCCAATGAATGCAGAACATACTATATATGCTAATGTTAAGGTATAGGATACCAACGCTATGTAGAAGGAGTTTAAGCACGGCAGTCACGTAGATATTATCACGAGGATGAAAGAATCGCGCTATGTTTTGTAGCGAGGCTTTATCTTTCTTGCTTTTTTTTTCATCCATATGTCATGTATTTTTCTGTGCGTGCATACAGCCATCAACGTTCTTCTCTTGACAGGTATCAAACAACGACTGCTGAGGCGTCTGACAACGTGCATATGCCTGAATTGGTGTTTGCATTTCAGTAGAACTTGCGAACGGTGTTATTCACAAATAACATAAAAATGGATGAGAATAATGAACGTTAGAATCTTTGCGGCGCGTGAACATAAACATTACGGTGAAGTTACAGGTTTTGTAGAATCAATGTTAGTTTAGTTTTTAATTCAAATAGACGCTCCTCCAAGGCTTCGCTTCACATAATCGTATGACCTTTAGAAATCTATAATTTTTCTTTGTAGATAATTAAAGTGAAGAGTTTTACTATATGTGTATGTGCGTATTGTTTCCGCTTAAGTTGTATCCGTTCGATTACTTTGTTACATTATGCTATCGGTTCGGCCATTTGTGTGCCGTAAGTTCACTGCACCTGACTAACATTCCGCCATTGCCCCCTCTAACGAAAAGTTTTCAGCGGATGTGACCCGTCAGGATGCTTACAAATGTTTTAGAAGTTTCCCTGTATAGCCTACGTCATCCCATTATAATAAATAAGTATAGATACCACAGCTTTACTTTAATTTAATTCAGAAGAGAGAGCGAAAGAGACAGAACAATGGTAACAGTTCCGGGAACGTTGATGCAGAAAGTGCAAGCGGGGAGGCGAAGGCTTATGGGGATTTACATATGATAAGAAATTATGAATAGATGCTACCCCTGAGGTGACACTCGTAATAAAAACGTCGCCTTTCGGAGGCAGACGACAAACGGCATGGGTCGCCAAGGATAACGAAATTCCTTCTGGGTCATGCCGAACTGAGAAAACAAGTTGTCGTGTAAGTAGCGAGTGACCAGCGGAGCGCCAATTGAACAGAAAGCATTGTGATGCTGTAAACATTAGCAGTGTTTTCTCTTGGTCATAATCCCCACTTGTCCGCTGAAGAAATGTCGGTGTTTGCGGCGCAAAATGTTAGCAAAGAAAAGAAAAAGAAAACGGGCAGAAACAGACCAACAAGACGTTTGCTTTGCTAACCTATCACGCCGTAAGAACTGATAGTTATTCAGCTACTAGCCCAGCATCGGGCTTCATTTGAAGATGCCAGTCGTTCTCGTCTTCATAAACAGCAAAATTTATAGAGACAGACAATTTATAGAACAGGCGGACAAGGATAAATACAAGGGTACAAGGATACAAGGATAAATTTCACATTGCACATAGTGCTACAGTGTAAGGTTGCACCACATTATTTGTATTGACAACCATGTTATAGGCGCTGGCAAAACAGGTAAGAATTAGAGTAACAAAACTAAAGCGTATCGACTCAATTTCAGTTTTCATCATTACAAGAGAAGGAGGGACCGGATAAAAGCTGCTAAACTAACCAGCTTGACGCGGCCGCCACCTTCGTAAGTGGTCGCACGGGACAGCATTTAGAGAAAACACTAGAAAAATACGAAATGACAGCTTCCAGAAGACGGTTCCACGAGTCCTGAGATAAGGAGGAGGCGGGCAATAGAAGTTCCTTAACTCAGGACTCAGATCGACTGGCAGTGGTAACCGCAAAAGACGGCGCATTTACGTGAACCCCAGCTTGGTGCCTTACTTCTCTGCTGAAGAGCCGAATGCGTAGCCTGCTATTCCCAATGAGCATGTTAGGTAGGAACACGCAGCGGAGGCCCCTCGCATCCACTTTAGCTCTAACAATCAGCCGCGTTAGCTCAGTCGCCATGGCCTAGCTGATCTCGAGGTCGCGGATTCAATACCACCCGCGCGGTGGCCGCTTTCCGATGGCGGAGGAATACATAAACTCTTGCGTGCCTTGCCTTCGGTGCACGTTAAAGAGCACGAGATGGTTGAAATTAGTCCGGAGCCCTCCGTTACGGCGTGTCTCAAAATAGGATCGTGATTTTGGCACGTAATGCGCTGATAATGTTTTGTTCGCTCTAATCGTAATCCTCTAGCCCTATCCGCCAAGCGAATCGATTCCACCACGACCATCGTAATTGCCTTCGACGGACCTGACGCATCATACATGGTTCAGTATGGTGCAACACTAATGCCATGCTCCTTGTACTACAAGCAAATCGATATGTGTTACCATCAATACATAGACCTTAATCCCGTGACCCTCTCGTCGAGATGGCACGCCGCCTTGCGCAGCTCCTATCTCGACGACCAACTCTGGGCGACCCAGCAGGCCTACCAAGCGGCGAAGAGGCAAGACCTTGACGTCCCGTCATGGGAGGCCGAGGCCCAGCTGACTAAACTGCTGGTGCTCATTAAAGTTCTCTCTCTCTCTCTCTCTCTAATGAAGCACCGGTACGTGCGCACGTATGCACCCGGAAAGTAAATGCAGTACGCGAGCGATTGCCGAACTGCATCCGCACGCGCCCTGATAGTGGCGCAGCGAACATACGCAAACAAAATCTGTGCCGATCCTGCGCTACGCTTTACGCTACTACGTCGCCGAAGGCTCAGTCGAAACAGCGCTTCTTGCCAGGGCCAACGCTTTAATGAATGTTTATTTTTTGCGCTTTCAGCCACCATTTATCAGCAGCAAGACAAAGGCGATCGTGCTGACTATCATTTCAGCAAGATAAAAAGCATTGATGAAGAAACTCCTCTGGGAGTTGTCTAAGTATGCGTAATCATTGTGGCGCTAGCTCATCTCCACGCAGTCCGGTGTCATTGCCAAGGTGAGGAAAATTGATCCAACCAGTATAAACCCTTATAAATGCTTATCAGTCATCAACCTTATCAGACTAGATCCGACCCTTATCAGCCCTTATCTATTGTTATCAACCTTATTAGATTCGATCCTAGCCTTCTCAAACCTTATCGGTTGCTATCAACCTTATCACAATCGAAGACACGTCACCGCCACCAACGTTTCTCCTTTCGAATTTATTTTGTTTGATATATTATTATCTTTATAGCGATTCGCCTTAGTAACGGACGGATGGACGAACGGACGGACAGGTTTCCTCGTTGGGCAGGCACAGAAATTCTGAGGCATTTAAAAGCTCCCCTCATCTGAATCATTGGAAGAAGCGCTCCGACGTCTTCGATGAGGGAGTGGTCAAAAGCACAGGGCAGGATCACCACAGATCTAGTTTGCGCATGCTATGTAGCTCTCGCTGGGACTGCTAGGGCGCGGCAACAGCTTGCCTGCTTCGTTTACTCTCTGGTGCATCTGCACGCCCGATCCCTTTCCGCCACATAGCATCTCGTGGAATTCTTCGCAGAAGACGAAAATTTCGTCCATTCAGCCGATCCCCCGAGATGGGTCTGATAATCCCAGCAATTTACTCGGTATTTCGGAGCAGCGATGCGAAGCAGATAGCTTCGCGAATTCCTGGGAAGCGCGCATCGCGTGTGCTTCCCAATTTGTTATCGCTGCGAGCAAGATTGCGTAAAACGACGCGATGGCAAGATTTCTTCACTAGGCGCGCCCCTTTCATATCCCCGCTCTTGAGCGCAGAATGATTACTCAGTGGGGGTTGTGGGGCAGGAGCGTGACTCATGCGCGGAATGAGAGCACATCCGCGGGTACGTTGAGAAAGCTGCATGACCAGAGCCAAAGGCAAAAAAACAAAAAGAAAGCAAAACTCAATGAGAAACAAAAGAGAGACGCGCGACTGTATTAAAGCACTCATCACAGATTCCCGGGCGCAGTGGCCAGGCAGGTTAATAGACGGTTAATAAATAGGGGTGCGCTTGAAAGACGAGCCTGCATAGTTACCTGCTAATCAAAGGAGTTCTTTGTGCGTAAGCCCGATAGCACGTCTGTTAAACACTGCACATATTAGAAGCGAGCGTTTGTTCGCTCTCGTACAGCATAGACCACGCTTTAGCGGCGTTCAATTTCGACTTGGGTCATTGTCCTGGGGCGCGCGAGCATGTTGCTGTCCCTCGCTCCTTTCCCTTGTTAACGTAAATGGTCCGTGATTTAATAATGATATTGGCATGGGTCAGCATAGTGAAAGACGTAGACATTAACTCCATGCTATATAGCCCTCATGGAGCGTCCAAACAACGCTCGCTGTGTTCGTGAATTACGACGAGGTTGAGGGAAGAACACAGCTATTAACCGCAGCACGATACGGTCGGTTGCCTTCTGTACTGCGAGACACTTATAAAGGGAGTGGAACACTGCTTGACACTATATGAAGGGTAAAACTACATGCATCGCTCTATCCATCGCGACGTTTGATCACGTTCAATGTACGTGCATGTCGTGTAGCATTACCTCTGATATATCTGCTTTGAGAGTTGACAGTTAAGTCGTATTTTATTGTCACAAGATGAACCACTTCGTTGAGTTCAAACAAGTTGTCATTGCAATAATAAATGGCTGGGAGAAGTAACCACTCTCACATAAGGACCCCTAGTGCTTCTAGAAACACCTGGCAATTGAGGCCCATGAGTGGCAGTGGTGTTTTGTCCCTATAATATTTCTAACACTTGCGTGGCAACCGGCAAACATATTCTGGATATGCACGAAACTTTCAGATCTGCTCAGGAAACAGAGCGAACGAAGAGCCTTTGCTTTTCAACCCGGTTCAAGGTAACGACAAATAACGGCGCACTTCCAAATATTCTTCAGCAAGGGATGCATTGATCAACGACGCCTAAGTCTGGGTTAAACTCCTGGTTCCCCCTTGAATATCAAATGAGGTGGCATGAACGTATTACGCACGCATTTCGCAGGAAATTTTGTAGCGGCCTATTGGGGCGTTTTCATTTCAGGAGCACAGATGTGTTGCTGCTGAAGTACATTTGCCTTTAGATCGAACATTGCCTGAAGATCAGCGGCGACCTAGTTTTAGCGTGACCGAGTGCTCGGCGATAGCACTCTGCATAGCAGCAGAAACTCGTAAATCATTAGAGTGATAATCAGCGACGCTCTGCTTGCATAATGAGAGATCATGCAAAATACGGAATTGAACGTTTCCTCTCGCTCTTGAGGAGCTACCTCTCCAGCGGAAGCGAGATTTTCGATTTCGAACCCGAACGGAATACGACATGCGAAGGGAGATGTCGCGATCTTTCGTGCCCTAAAATAGGCAATCAATGATCGCCATTTAACTCCTTCGTGCACATGAATTTCCCGATTTTTACGGAAACTGGATAAAATAGCAAGAGTAGCCATGCGAGACTAGAGAGAACGCCGTTGAATTTAGAGAAAGGATAAAACTAAAGTGAATAGCTTTTTAGGGCTTTTCTTTGGTCTGTTTCAGTTTAGCTGTGCTTAAGAGCCGTGCTTTATTTTTTATCTTTCTTAAGATATAAAGACACTTCCAGGGATTTGGTCATTTAAGTTGGTCCTCGTGATATAAATTTATGGCATGTTGCAATCGACATTCAGGTGTACCTGAGGCTTCGTGGGTAACGTCTTACTCGAGGAAAGAAATGTATTTGCACATGCGGCAGCACTCTTATATATACTTCGTGTCATCTGGTGTGAGGAGTAAGAACATTGAAAAGTGGTACACATCAGTAGTCATAGTATATCCTACAGTTACTGTTAGTCAAAAAGAAAACAGGAGCTGTAAATGATGGTTGGCTGTGCTAATCACTGTGTTTCAGATTTTAAACTGACAGCATCAGTTAAGAAGGAAGAAGAAGAAGAAGCCGACTAGTGCGGTCGTGCAAACATCGGCTCCCGCTTCGATCAATGTTCTTGCGCCGAATTTTTGTGCCACCCCTGAGAACCTGGTGGCGATCGACGCGTCGTATCACAAGGATTACGTGGATGCCCATTTTTTGCCGGTGGGTCCATTTTTCGCTTCGTTGAAAACTGTTTTCCGCGTGCCACGTAGAAAAGGTGCCAGCCCCTGGCTCGCGCTGTAGGCCTAGGCTTCACGCGCACGACGGAGTGTAGGCATGGCCTCCGGCTCAGCTGTTGAAGGCATGGAGATCACCCCGGAGGAAGATATCGGATGGATGACAGCCATCACTCGCCGAAGGAGACGCGCATTAGCCGCTGGCGGGAAATCCGTGGCTATAAAGGATACCAACCATGGCGGGAAAGGTAGTCGCCGCATGGCCACCTCGCAGAACGTGCTTAAGCGCGTCGCTACCGCCTCTAGGATCCCGATGCTACCGAGGGATCACATCAAGATAATTGTCCGCCCCCGTGGCGGCCTCGACGTTAAAAAGTTCAGCCTGGTGCATCTCTCCAGAGCGCTGGCCATGGCAGCAGCCTTAGCGCCGGAAGACACGACGGAGGACACGTACTGTCCGAACGGCTGTCAGAACATCTTGGTGGTATCGACTCCGCGGGAAGAAAACGCAAGAGCTTACGCCAAGGTACGCAAGATCCATACGAGGGATGGACCCTTCGAAGTGGCGGCCTACACCGCAGCAGGAGAAGATACATGTAAGGGTGTTGTTCGCGGTATCGACCTGGACATTAGCGACGCGGAACTGAAAACCCTTTTCGTCAATCACCGAAATCCGGGCCTCGTCGAGGTACGTCGGATCAAGCAGACTACAACGGTGGTGGTACTTTTTGAAGGACAAAGAGTGCCAAACCACGTTATTTGTGGTAACGTACTCATGCCCTGTTATCTCTACCGACGACAGATAGATGTGTGCTATGGCTGTGGTGAAATCGGACATAGATCCGACGTGTGTCCCAATCCGGCAAGTGTTAGAAAGTGTAGGGGCTGTGGAATCACTTCCCCACCTGAAGATCATCATTGCGATCCCAAGTGCGCTATTTGCGGTGGCGCACACCCAACTGGGGACCGAAAATGCAGTCGAAGATTCCAGATGCCTTACATTGTGAGGCAAAGGCGTCGTAGGCGCCAACGACAGCAAGCACGCTGTACACAGGTGGCTGAAGACATTGAAGACAGCAACAATTCCCAGCGCAAAGGGGTCATGCTAGAAAATGACGCCAACTTGCGCTCTCGCACGAGAGGACGCTCCAGCTCACGAGGGCGCTCCCGCTCCAGGGGGCGTTCTCGATCCAGAGGACAACCCAGCTCTGGAGAATCTTCTGGTGTTGACCCGCAACCCCGAGGACCTGGGTCAAGATCGAGGTCCCGTTCACAGTCGACCCCAAGAGCAACCTGGGCCGATCGAGTCAAGAACGGAGTCCTTGGGAAACCAGGACAACCGAAAAGGGCAAGGTCCAGGAGTACTAATGGTAGGGTACAGCCGGAACATGAGTCAAATCCCCGAATATTGGCATTAGAATCAGAAAATCAGAAATTAAGGGAAGAACTGTCTGAGCTCAGGGAGGCTTTCAAATCCTTTAAAGAAAGGTCCGAAACACCCCGTAGTCAGATGGATACAACGGCTCCAAAACCCTTGGCCGGCAAACCTAAACGTAAAGCCCCCCACCCCGTTCCCATTAGCGAAACAGAGGAAGAAGATTTAGAAACCTCTGAGGCAGAGGAGATGGGAGAGAGTGAGGCACCCCCCAAGAACAAAAAAGTCAGAATAGCCGCAAGGTTAGCCACAATAGACAGGACTCTGGCGAAAATCATGGAGCTCATCACTAATCTAGATGCTCGAGTGGGTCAACTAGAAAGGCCCAAAGTTAAGGCAAAGGCAAGCGCAGCGGCTGCATCGGCAGTCCACGGAGGCACAAACGGCAGCCCGAGCGCGGACTCTAGGGGTTCGGGCAATCAACCAGTGGTATCATAATGGCTTCAAACGACAACAATAACATTAAAATATGGCAGTGTAATTGTGCGAGTTTCCAAAGGCGCAAGGCTCCCCTGCAGCAGCTTATTAGATCGGCCAAAGTTAAGCCGCACGTTATTCTCTTACAGGAAACACTAGCTAAGGAGGATATCTCTCTACCGGGTTACAACTCCGAAACCTTGACCATTTCAGGGGGTCGGGGAATAGCGACTTTGGTTCGAAAAGGTACCTCCTATGAAACTCACGAGCTTCCCAAGTACAAGGTTGGTCTAGAAGCACAAATGATTGAACTCATTCTGAAGAACAAAAAAGCAGCTAACGTGTATATAGCTAAAGTTTATAGCTCTCCGCAAGATAGGAAAAGGGATTTTAAGACCCTCTTGGGCCGCATTTCCAGTAAGGCAGATACAGCCCCACTCGTAGTGGCTGGGGACTTCAACGCTCCTAACAAAGAATGGGGCTATGGTCATCAGAGCGTCAAGGGTACTAATTTAGCAACCACGGCAAGTGAATTAAAATTTGCTCTTATTACAGATGCTAACTTCCCCACGAGAACTGGTACCTCTACTACCAGAGATACAACCCCCGATCTTACATTCCTTCGGGGAATTGAAGGCTCATAGGACAATCTGCAGGATAATTTAGGCAGTGATCATTACATAATTGAAGTCATCTTACAGACGCAACCACCACCACTAAGGAAATATGAGTATGTGGACTGGGATCTCTTCCGTAAGTTGCGTAAGGAAACCAGCATAGATGACGAATCTTATGAGGAGCTCTTAGATCAACTAAAGGCAACGATTAAGAAAGCTACTAAAGCAGTCTCAACAGAAATGGAAGTCCCAAAAATGGACTCCAAGCTAGCTCACATGCTGGAAGCGAAAAATTCTCTCCTAACCAGATGGAAGAGTCACAGACTCAATAGAAGACTTAGAGCCAAGGTCGCCCAAGTTAATCGTGATATCGAGACATACGCGGGTCAGCTTTCACGTCAACAATGGGACGAAACTTGCTCAGAAACAGACGGCAGATTGCGCAGAGGAGGCAAATGGAATCTACTGAAGAGCCTACTTAATGACAAGCTCTCCAGAGGTACTACAAACCTCGCCATAAACAGACTCGTCAATAAACAGATAGCTATAGGGCGGACAGCAAGAGAGGTCGCAAACGACCTCGCACACATGTACCTGCCACTTAAAAATGAATATGAAAACGAAGAAGAAGTAAGCGAACCTTACTCCGGAATATCGCAACCGGCCTTGGACAGTGACTTCACTGCAGCTGAGATAAGGCATGTACTTTTTAATTTAAATGGGAGATCTGCCCCGGGTCTGGATGGCATCACAAATAAACTTTTGCGAAACCTGGATGATGATGCCATAGACATAATCACGGTCAAAATTAATAGTCACTGGAGATCCGGCACTGTCCCACCGGAATGGAGGGAGGCCAAGGTGACGTTTATACCGAAACCCGGGAAACCACTAACAAAGGAGAACCTCAGGCCCATATCACTTACATCCTGTATTGGCAAAGCAGCCGAACATGCTATTCATAACAGGATAATAGAACACATAGAAAACCAGGAGCTTTTCAGGCACAATCTCATAGGCTTTCGGAAGGCATTATCCACACAGGACGCCATGCTCATGATCAAACGGGCTATTATTGACGACCCTAGCAGGGACGTAAAGGGCATCCTGGGTCTGGATCTTAACAAAGCATTTGATACGGTTGCACATAAACATATCCTACATGAAATCTCAAGCTTGAACCTGGGAAGCAATTTTTACAATTATGTGAGGTCCTTTCTAGCTAATCGGACAGCTCGGGTCAAACTCGGGATAGTCACAGGCGGTCCATACAATTTAGGCAACAACGGCACACCACAAGGTTCAGTATTGTCCCCACTCCTCTTTAACATTGCCATGCACAGGCTCTCGGAGGAATTGTCCAAAATTCCGAGCTTGGGGCACGTCATATACGCTGACGATATCACAGTGTGGGTCCCAAGGGGGTCACTCGCAGCACTAGAGCAGACACTACAGGCAGCGGTAGACACCACAGAATCCTTCCTTAAGGCCACCGGACTCAGGCTATCACCTAGTAAATCTGAGCTGCTGCTTTTTAGACAGGGGAGACAAGGTGTTAGAAACCTTGTGCCTTTAGAAACTCTGCCAATAAAAATCACAGACAACACAGGACGGGTCATACCCAGAGTAGAGCAAATAAAAATTCTGGGTCTTCTCATTGACGCAAGGAGCTGTAACGCTACAGCCCTGAACCGTCTCACAGGTCAGGCCAACAGTACTTTAAAGCTCCTGGCAGGGTTTCAAACCGAAATGCAGGCCTCAAGGAGGACAATCTCATCAGAGCATATCATGCATTTTTCATCAGTCATGTGACGTACATTGCATCATACCTGAACTGGGGGAAAGGAGAGAAGGCTAAGCTAAACACACTTATACGCTCCGGACTCAAAAGGGCTCTGGGACTCCCGCACGGAACGAGTACCGAACTCCTCAACAAGTTAGGACTACATAACACTATAGATGAGCTCATTGAGGCACATTCGATGTCACAAATTGCAAGACTCTCCAACACTAAGTCAGGGTGTAAAATTCTAGATGAAGTCGGAATACTGCCTCGAGGAGGAGACGTCTCTAAACTCAAAATACCCAAGGAGGTGGAGACACAATTAGTTGTGGACCCCATACCTAGAAATATTCATCCTGTGTACAACAAAGGCAGAAGGGACGCCAGGGCCAAATGCATTCTGGGTAAACTGCACCAACAACACAGCTCAGCTCTTTTTGTCGATGCAACTCGTTATGGATCGGGCAACCGCTACGCTATTGCCGTGGTCGATGAGAGCGGTAAATTAATAAGTGCGGCGTCACTAAGAACGAGCTCCATTCATGCCGCCGAAGAAGCAAGCATAGCACTTGCAATTACAATGAGGAGAGGCTCCACAATTTTCTCCGATTCCCGTACAGCTATTAGGAATTACTCAGCCGGCTTCATCTCAGCGGAAGCACACAAGTTACTTAAACACAGTATTAATACTCATAATTACGACCAACTGGATAGCTCACACCTAGTCTGGTTTCCGGCTCATCAGGGCCACTCGGTCAGCCCCAGTGGCTGCAATCCTAACGAGCAAGCTCACTCTGCTGTGCGAGATCTCACATGCCGTGCATCAGATCAGGAACTGCTCCAGGATGACTGCGGCTCCTACAAAGACCCACTTACTACTTTTCACGAGATCACCTCACACTATAGGGACGGCAGGAGATTTTTTCCTCCCCCCCATCAGAAGCTCAACCGAGCTCAGGCAGTCACATTAAGAATGATTCAAACTAAATCTTATCCCACACCTTTTGTGCTTAACAAAATTGACCGGGACTTTCCCGCGGAATGTAAAAGTTG
The DNA here is from genome assembly GCF_038994185.2 of Dermacentor albipictus. NCBI lineage: Eukaryota > Metazoa > Arthropoda > Arachnida > Ixodida > Ixodidae > Dermacentor > Dermacentor albipictus. The sequence continues at coordinate 83,737,492 of NC_091824.1, read as the reverse complement.
TGGACACACTCCGTGTCTATTTGATCATATGTTCTGGCTGTGCCCCAACCAAAGGGCTTCGGATCTCAACAGTGAGGAGGACTGGAGTCAGCGCATATCCAGCGATGTCCTCCAAGATCAACTCCTGGCCGTCCGGAGAGCTCACGACATCGGGAAAGCCTTTGGCCTACCGGTGCCTACGTGGGCGGAGCCACCAACATAGCCCGGGGGCTTGTGCCCTCGGACCCTAGTTTCTCTGGACTAAAATAAAGTTCTTGCCATGCCATGCCATGCCATCAGTTAAGCTTGGAGAACCAGTCTTGTGTCCACATTTAGCGCCAGAAAACCGGTTGACCCTCCCTGTTGAAGCTTTGACGCGAAATTCTAAAGCTATTTGTATCTGTCCGGTAGGGGTATTCCTAAATGCTTAGCAGCCTGCAAATGGGAAAAGCTGGAAACTGACTTTCCACTAAGATATCAAGTGTTGGTGGCTATGACTTTTGAATGGAATGTAGCCGGCTCTACGATTTCTTATTTGCCTTCATGGAAGTTTATGCTGCGAAAATTTAACACTCATTGAGTATTGAAAGTGTCATGAAATGTCTCATGACAGTTCACGAAACGAAATGACACCAAATGAAAAAATGCTGAATGCAAAGAGAAGCCACAGGTGTAAGCCTGGCTAGCACCCTGGCATGCTACTGCAGGTTTTGGGTGGCGGCAGTGATCACATTATTAGAGACAAATTATGCACCAAGGAAGACTCGAAGGCATTCAAACGCTGCATTCACAAAGGAATTGTTGTCACAGACACGTTTAGAATATTTTCAAACCAAGGTCAAAACATTCTTAATAACAGGTGGTCTGTTCTGAGTTCTCTAGGTCAGTAAGGGCTGACTTGGTCACAGAAAATTTTTAAAATATTATTCCTGTTAGAACGCGTTCCGGGAGCTCAAGAAGCCATTTGCCAACGGCAACGGTGGCGGCACCGTTCTAGCGTTGATCATCCATTGTCTTTCACTCCTGGTACCTGCGCACCTGTGATGGCCGGCGCCAATCTCCAGGCTGTGGCATGGCACTGAGCGAACGGCTGCACCTTCCGGCTATTTGCTCCGTACACACGGCACAACGAGGCCCGGGAGGAATGCCAGACCAGGCGTGGGTTCGGGAATGGGTTCAACCCTTCAGATCCCTGCAAGACCTCGGTAACTCGTAGGCTGCACCACTCGATCTGCTGAATCTTCGCGAGGTGTACGATCGGGAAGCCAGCCCTGTTTATGACCTTCGTGCAACTGGAAGATGTTGGCGACTCAGACTTGCTTGCTCCGCCGATCCACGTCCGGTGCGGTAGTCTGCAAGATCTTGCCTGCCGGTTGAGGCGCCGTGCCGTCACTGGAAGTCAGCGTGGGGTTAGTGCCCTCATCGTCTTCGCAGAAGGAGGGGCAGCGTGAGAACGCCACCGTGATAAGCTAGTTCGTAGCCGGTGATGAAATAGGACGCTACCGGCGCTGCCGCGAACCGGACGCGCCTGGGACCATGCACGCGGGCCACTGGCATCGAAAAGAGCACAGGCAAGTCTGTATCAGCGCCAAAAGATGACTGCCAAGTGTACAGTGCCCCGTATTCGACTTTTGAACGTCGCTATTGGAGGTGAAAAATTAAACTTCAGTGTACTAGAAGTTACAGCTTGAGCGATATTGTAAACGAGCATTTGGAAGAACTCGGATGGAATGTTTTTGTAACTTGTTTGGGAAGCAGCTAGCGAACGTAATGCGGTCTTTACTGGTTGCCCCGATGTTCTCGCTTGAGAGCCCGGATAAGGGCTCTGGCTTTAAGCTTAAGGTCACTTGAAGGTCGCCGATAACGAGAGCTAAAAGCAGTTCACGCGTAAAAAAGGAAGGCGATGAGTGCGCCAAAGGGGGCGCGAGCCCCACGCTGGGCACCCTTGTGCGGCTGGCCCGGCCAAGGGCCTGCTGGCTTCAAGTGCTGGACCGCACTGTTCACACAATGTGCACACAGTTGTGCGGAGAAAACTCCGTAGCCTGTCCTATGGGCTGAGCTAGTAAATTTAGCGATTCACGCTACAGATAACAATATTAGGTTCGTCGAGGCCTCCCAAAGAGGAGATGAGAGGCAACTTGTCGATTTCATAGAGTAACTTAAGTTAGATCAGTGCTTTTCAATTTCCTTTGAAATACGGAGTTTTCAGTACAGTCACGCAAAAATAGCTACAGAACTTACTGTAGATTTAATAAAATTTACTTTAGTTTTGAGTGACATGAATACTCATCTTATGTTTTGCAAATGAAGGCTTACCAGGACGGCGCATACAGTCTCAGGCCCGTAACTATACGAAATATTTATGGCACCTAAACACATTCAATACTACCTTCTACCGTAAAATAGAAGTATAAGAAATCTGCAATATATTTTGATTGGTATAACGGGCTCTTCACTAGCAGAACCCTCCATACTTTCGCAGTTAGTAAACAACAAAACGTCCATATATTAATCCCTGACTCATTTCAATACCGCGAAAACGCTCGCAGCCCTCACTTGCAATAGAAATCCTTCATCATTGCTTCCACTTAGAAGTGGAGATATAAATACGGTGCTTGGAAAAGAAATATCACAAAATGTGCCATAGACTTTAAATTTCTAGATCGGGCGTTGCTCCATGATCTCTAAACAGCAGTCAAAGGGCTATTTCGATTGGTGCGTGCTTGCTAACATAAAACGGCACACAGCACGGTATTATTTATCTACTCCTATACATCTCACTAACTTTGAAATAATATGAGCTGTTGCCTCATCTACCCAAATGTGCATTGTCCAAGTCGCCATCCTGGTTTATACCTTGGTGTGTCACACTGCCCCTGTCGTCATGCCGGACATATAATGTCACCAAACTTCTTTAAGGTTTCAGTGGTACATGCATGGTCTCTGAAATTGGAGCGCGCACGGACAACGCTGTAGCCACGTATGCTGATATCCAAGTATGTAGCCAGTTTTACAGATTTGAGACCAACCTATCATGCCTCACGCCGAAGCTCTAACGTTCTTTCGCGAATAAACGCTGCTCCCCTAATATCAAGGACCCGAACAAAGCAGCAAAGAAATAGAACCGATAAAGAAGCATGTTGCAAACTGAGATACACCTCTTAGCGAGGAAGGATGGCCCCAACGGCCTCACAGATCGGGTCGCAGTTTTGTGTGGGCACAACTTATCGCGAGGGTGGACGCTCTCTCTGAACGCCAGTAAACAACATATTCCCCCCGGCATACTTCAGCAGCCGTTTGTGCATGACCGCGCAGCGAGGTTCTCCGCCGCGTGATTCTTTGCAGTTTTCTCGCGAGTATAAATCTTGCCGCTCGTTTTCGCGCGGGTCGACCGCCACACCATGTCCGCGCTGTGCAGCAATCGATTCGGGCTTAGTGAGATACGCCCAAGGTCGGTGCGAACATAATTTAGCCGCAACGAAGGCCGTGCAAGCAAGAAACAACTGAAGCAAAAATGAAAAAAAAATAATGGAGAGGGGGGGAAGAATTATTACGTCGGAAAGCGCTGGAGTATATAGCGTCGTAGCAACGAGAATCCTTGGCAATAGCATGTCGCAAAGCGAGTCTTCGTTCCTATAACATCTTCAAAACTGCGCTTCAAGCGACGCACATTCGTGGAAGATACCGCTCTTCATCACGCCAGAGTCCCGACACACAGTGGGCGCAGACATCGAGTGAGACGTGTTCATGCTTGCGTGTGTGCGCCACACCATGATATTTAATTTAATTGGTAAGCGAATGTCTAGAGCAGCATATACGGCCCATAATACTAATAACTTTATTCCGTATAGCTGCCTATTAATTGGATATCTCAATCAATGCTTCGCGTTTCGGGTCAAACTGCGTCTTTTTAAGTTGTCGTTTGTTTTTAAAAATTTGCGTTTCGGACTGTACTTAAAGCCCATTCTCATTTATTTTGATTGCAGGCTTTTGCCTCACTTTTCTTTATGTTTCTTTTGTAGGACAGAGAGAATAACATTATTCTGGGCGATTGCAAGAACACCCATCTGTTTAAAGATTTAGTTGCACGTTAAAGAAACCCCTTATGATGAATTTAATCCGGAGCCTTCCACCGCTGCATCCCTCAAATAACGCTCTGCATCTTCAAGACGTTTATTTCCACAAATATTTCATTGCGAAGAAAACTCCCACGACAAAATTACGCAGCTGCATGAACATGCAGGTGCACAAACATTGGCGCAACCGGCGAAAGACTGCGCCACTCATTCTTATTGTGGCGTGCTGAAGCAGCAGATACTGGCGTAAGCAAAAGTATTCAAGAGACGGAGTGCGACTGTTTCCATATGAGCGTACTCTTGAAGTGCGAAACAAACAGACACACACACAAAAGAAACAGCAAAGCAAACTAAAAGAAAAGCAAGAAACGAATTGAACACTTGCCGGCTGTAGCCCCATTAAAACTTTTCTTGTCCATTCTGCGGCGTCGTTAACGCCTGCTGCTGTTTACGGGGCGCTTCGTACTTCCTTTGCGTCGCTTCGAAAGGAAACACACAGTTCAGCTTTGTTTTGACAGCGCCAGTGAAAGACGCTTGCGTCTTTGCGGGGGCGCTTTACCGCATTATTCTTGCTGATCGAAACAACTGAAAACTCTGTCGCTGCTCGGAAAGATGGGGGTGCCTTTCGTTGCATGAGGCCCTATAACAAACCTTCGAGAACAGTCGGGCGAAAAGCCGCAATACCAACGTCGATAGATCGGCGCTTGAGGCACATGAAGAAATCAGGGAAACCAATATGAGCGACCAGGGATGGTGTTTGCACTCAGACAGCGCTGACAGCTGTCGCCACCAGCTGCACTAACAGGGTCGCTGCCTTTAAGCTTCTTGCGTTTCCTTCTCGTATACCGTCATTCACCAAAACTTATACGAAGGGTTAGATGTATAATTTCCAACCCACCCGAAGGATAAGTTTGCGCACATGTTTGTTTGAATTCGTAATGCCACTAGCATGATATGAAGAAGGCGGTTAGCCAGCGCCGTCACTGGAGAAAATGAAAAAAAGCAAACGGGGTTTACTCATTCCATGCTTGTGCGCACGAAACAGGCTGATAAGACTTGTGAACCGTTTACGTTTGCCCTAAATGCGTAGAAATGAGCATGTAGTAAGACCAGCTATATACTTAACCCTCGTGATTATGGTAAGATACCAAATTGTGTGAGGAGATCTGAGCAGTAGTGAACTAAATTGGACTGGACTACTTGGCGCAGTCAAACTTAAAACAGTCGAACGCAATCTACTCCAACATAAAGACATATAAAGGAAGACAGATATAAGTCAAAGAGACTAAACTCAAAAACAGCCCCATTAGCATGATAGTATAAAATGGCAAGCGCGCTCAGAGAGGAAATCTCGACATAATTTGAAGGCGGCTAAGGTTACATGTATAATATTTAGCTTTTAATCATTATTCTATTTTATTCTATTAATTTGAGACGTGTGCAGTTTGTAGCATCGTGGCTATATTTCGCCTTTCGTTTTCAATTATCGCATAAAGGGTAAAGGTTCCATGTAGTCGGGTTGCTTTATCTATTAATCGATTTGTAGTGTTAGAAATGTTGGCTGCGATTACAGTATGCCGCCGGCTTCTCTAAAATATTTACAGTAGTTCTAAATTAATAAAGGATGGCGATTGGTGAAGTGAGACTCTTTTTTATGAAACGCGTGGCAGTCACGTGAAGGTTTATGAAAAGCCCCTTTATTGCACAAGTTGCTTTTTCATCCACTTTAATTTCCATTAATTTACCGTTTCTTTATTTCATTTATTAAGCAGCAGTAATTTTTCCTATGTTGTCCTTGGTGTCAGTGTGTCTAGGCTTCCTACCATATATATATATATATATATATATATATATATACACACAATTCTGAACATTTTGAACAAGAGCAGAAATATACAGAGAACAGAGAAAAACATTGTTTCGCACAGATTTTCTAATGCCACAGAAAAAACGTTACATCAATGTCGCACGCAAACATAATAGCACGCTGGAGTAACTTACAATATAGAAGACAATTTAAAATATAAGTAGTAAATAAAAAATCACAAAAATTAACCGACGATTACGATACTCCCTAATGCGAAATTTGAGCGCAGCTCTATACGCATTTTCATTTCGCGACATATTGACTGGCACGGACACCCAGTCTCGTGCGGTGCGTTGTAAACGGCGCGAAGTGTGGGGCCACTGCCTCGCTAATCTGGAGATCGCGAATGCCAGCGCGTGGGTGACGCGTGGGCGCGATTCACAGCAGCCGCCGCCGCCGACAAAAAAAAAAAAAAACCAGATGACGCGCGCTACTCTGGCGCCATCTCGCAGACATCGTCGTCGCACTAGGCTGTTTTCACGATTTCCCCATATGCACCTCCGCTTTCCGTCTTATGGTGCCACTGCACCTTCCTCTCCGCTTTCCTTCTCGCACCTATTATTCCTCGCCGCTTTTTTTCATCCGCCGAATCACGCCGCGTTCGTTCTCATCTTTCGCTGTGCTCGTTCGCTTGGTTACCCCGGGATCGCCAACGCTCGCCGAAGAAACAGGAGCCAAAGAGGTGCGCTCTACGAAAGGTATAATGTTGGTTGTATATGATTTATTCGACACAGTGCGTCCCTAGGAAGGCTACTAAAGCTTTCGGAGCAATTTTCTGCGCTGATGCATTGCTCATTGCGTCAACGCAGATGATGAATTAGCACAGTTGTGATACCGCATCACAACTGTATACGTCTACCAAGTTTGTTCTCGACGCCATGGGATCGGCCGCCGAACAATACGTCTCGAAAAAAAAAAACGGAACGTCTTCCGTCGCCACACTCAAACTTCCCTATTTTTGGCCCTAGGACTGTGAACTCTGGTTTGTCCACATCGAGACGCAGTTTCGCCGTCAGCGAGTCACATCTCAGGCGGCAAAGTACGACAACATTGTGAGTGCGCTTTACCCGACGACTGCAACTTTGGTCCGCGACACTTTGCTAGCTCCTCCACGCGATTATCAGTACGGCACCCTTAAGCAGGAGTTACTACGGTGCACCACCGACTCTGAATCGCGACTGATTCAACAGCTCCTCTCATCGGAGGAACTTGGTGACAAAAAAAAAACTGACTGAGTTGCTTCGCCGCATGACACAACTTCTGGGAACCAGTACACAGTCAGCAGAATCGAAAATCCTTCAGGAGCTCTTCTTCCAGCGTCTACCGAACCAGGTGCGCATGATATTATGTGCCTCACCTACCACGACGTCTGTCGAGGCCTTGGTGGCAATGGCAGACCAGGTTATGGGTTCTTTCCATCCTGTGATATACGCTGTTGACCTTTGTAATGCACCCGTTGCGACACAACCCCAGTTAGAGCAGCACTTTGAGGAACCCGATAGTTCAAGCAGGCAGCTTTCTGCGCAAGCAGAGGAGCTGACTAACCAGTTGGCTGCCTTGCGTTTTCGTGCGGGTAACCAACAGGTGCGGCATCGCTAGCATGACCAAACCGTGTCGCGTACTCCATCTCCCTTTATTTGTTGGTATCACGCCAGACATGGCACACGCGCACGTCAGTGGCGTCTGCCTTGCAACTTTCCAGGAACGGTCGGGCCAGTCACTGATGACAGCTAGTGTTAATGGCCCTACATCAAGACGTCTCTTCTACGTCACCGACCGTGTGATGAGAGTTCGCTATCTTGTAGACACTGCTGCGGAAATTTGTGTCATCCCCCCTACCTTTGGTGACCGCAGAAGACATCGCAATGACACGTCTTTTCTCACTGCCGTCAACGGTTCCAACATTAACACATATGGCCAAAAATCTGTCACTCTTGACCTTGGTCTGCGACGTCCTTTTATATGGCTATTCACCGTCACCGACGTCCGCGGGCAGATCATCAGCGCTGCCTTTTTGTTAAGTTTAACCTTCTTGGTGACCTTCCCCGCTGCCGCCTTTTTGGCTCCTCAACAAACCTGTCCGCACAAGGTATCACCATGTCTGCACCACCTTTGCGCCTCGTACAAGCGCACACCCAGGTACCGAAACCGTGATCCACCATCCTGCTGGAGTTTCCAAAGCTGTTCGAACCACCCTCGCCAGATCATCCACTAGTGCACAACGTCACGCAACACATTGTGACTAAAGGACTACCGGTATACGCGCGACTTCGCCGTTTAGCACCAGACCGCCTGAAAATAAAAAAGCAAGAACTCGAACACGTGCTCGTGTTGGCCGTCGGTCGTCCTTCCGCTAGCCCTTGATCATATGCTTTACACATGGTGCTCAAGAAGACGGGTGATTGGCGGCCGTGTGGCGATTACCGAGCCTTAAACAAAGTGACCATTCCCGATAGGTGCCCTATATTCCACATCCTTGATTTCATCGCATCGCTTCTTAGTTGCTGCATATTTAGTCAAGCGGATCTAGTAAAAGCCTACCACCACATTCATGTCGAGCCTTCCGACATTCCTAAAACCGCAATCATTCCCCCTTTTGGCATATTTGAATACATGCGCGTACCATTCTGCCTCCATAATGACGCTCAAACATCGATCAAGTACTCCGTGGCCTGACTTGTTGCTTTGTCTATTTAGACGGCATTTTTATATTCAGTCCCTCTTCTGTGGAACACGAATCTGACCTACGCAAGGTGTGCGAACGCCTCCGTCAATATGGTATGGTTGTGAACATCTCGAATAGTGAGTTTGGCATTGCTTCTCGTAATGTACTGGGCCATCGAGTAGACGAGCATGGCATCCAAGCCGTTCCATCCCTTATCCAAGCAATTAAAGATTTCCCACGTTCGTCTTCCACCAAGCAATTACGGCCATTTATGGGCCTCGTCAATTACTATCGCCGTTTCATTCCTGGTTGTGCCTCAATTTTGCAACCTCTGCGAATTCTACTCTCTGGCACAGCATGATCTAGCGCACCTGTATTATGAACTAATGCTGCTGAATCTGCTTTTATTTCTGCCAAGAACGCCCTTGCTACCACTGCTCTACTGGCACACCCGCAACCAGACGCTTCATTGTCCGTTATCGTAGGCGCCTATGACATAGCTGTTGGCGCCGTGTTTCTACAGCTGCTTGACAAGACATGGCAGCCTATGTCTTTCTTTTCAAGCAAGCGGACTCCGCAAGAAACCAGCTACAGCGCTTTCGGTCACGAATTGCTAAGACTCTACCTCGCAGTCCGCCATTTCTGTCAGAACCTCGAAGGGTGTCAGTTCTTAATTCTCACCGACCACAAAGCACTCATTTATGCTATTACCTCCAACAGTTCCTCTCGAACATCACCGCAACAACGCCACCCCTTCAAATGTCTGGCTCTCTACCAAGGTCGCAGAGAGATCGACGTAGCGGAGGACTTCTGTGTCAAGGTTGCTGGTCTGCCGCCATCGTTCGTTACACGTGATCCCGGTGATGTTCCAATCTCGCGGGATGCACGTATGGACAATCCGTTTTCCATCGAGGAATTGCAGGCGGCGTTGGCAGCGTGCAGACGTTCCTCATCGCCTGGGCCTGACGGGGTGACATACGCAGCTCTCGGACACCTCGGTCAAACAGCCCGGCATGCTATTCTAGGCGTGTACAATAATTCATGGCGTGAAGGAGTGGTTCCTGCTTCATGGAAGACCAGCCGCCTTGTGCCTCTGCTCAAACCAGGTAAATCACCCCTAGACGTGGCGTCTTATCGTCCCATTGCTCTGGCCAGTTGTCTCGGAAAGGTGATGGAGAGGATGGTGACGACGCGGCTAGAGTGGTATCTAGAACACTACCGGTTATACCCTGACGCTATGGCAGGCTTTCGACGCGGACGCTCTTCTATAGACAACGTCATCGACCTTGTCACGTCTGTTCAGCACGAAAAAAGCCTAAGGAGGCTATCAGCGGCAATGTTCCTGGATGTAAAAGGCGCTTATGATAACGTAACCCATCGAGCCATCCTAGACGCTTTGGGCAATGTCGGCCTAGGTGGCCTTGTTTTTCGGTGGATACTCAGCTTCTTGAAGGACAGGTCATTCTTTGTGCAAACAGAGGATGGCGCGTCATCACAACACAACACCTGCCGTGGCGTGCCACAAGGTGGAGTCTTGAGCCCCACTCTATTTAACCTCGTGCTCATCGACCTGGTTCTCATCCTTCCGCAGTCCGTCCATGTGTCGATCTATGCAGACGATATATGCATTTGGTCATCAGGAGCGACGCGTCCCCAGGTGCGCGCCAGACTTCAAAAAGCGGCCACACTAACATCAGGTTATCTTCGAGCGCGAGGCCTGGAGGTGTCCTCCGAGAAGTGCTCTATGGTTGCTTTCACGCGCAAAGCAATGAAACCGTACGTTGTCAAACTTAATGGACATCCGATTGCCTACGAGAAGACGCACCGCTTTCTAGGAGTGATAATAGATCGAGACCTCTCCTGGAGTCCTCATGTCTCGTACCTAAAAAGGAAATTACTCATGATAACTCACGTGCTCAGATTTCTTGCAGGAAAGTCGTGGGGTGCGTCTGTGAGTGCGATGCTCCAACTCTATAATGCACTGTTCCTCGGTTTCCTGCGCTATAGCTTGCCTGTACTGGGTGGGACCAGTAAGACCAACCTCCGTGCCCTCCAGTCTGTACAAGCTCAAGCTCTACGAATTTGCCTTGGACTTCCCAGATGTGCATCCACGGCAGCAACAATAGCCATCGCGCATAACCACCCCATCGATACGTATCTTCAAGTCGACGCTTTAAGGATGCATATCAGGCACTTCGCGCGACTTCCATCGCATCATCTCGCCCCCCTTCCTGCCACTCGACCCCGTTCAGCGTTTAGCAGGATTATTGCCGCCAACCACGGAACTTTACCATCAAACTTCACACCTGCAGCACGACCATCTCTACCGCTGTGGTGCCTTCATCCACTCCAGGCTCTTCTTGATATTCCCGGTATCAAGAAGAAAACGGAGATGTCATCTTTTGCCCTCAAACAAATCGTGCTTTCATTCCTACATGACAAACACAAAGAACGCATCCACGTTTACACGGATGGTTCTGTCTGCTCTAATAGCTCAGCTGAGCAGTGGTTATTCCCGCAGAGTCTGTCACCCTCAAGTTCAAGACGTCTCACGTAACATCATCGACGGCTGCAGAACTCGCAGCTATCCGTGCTGCTTTAGAGTTTATTTGTCACAAATCGTCACAGTCATGGTCCCTCTTATGTGACTCGAAGGCAGCTCTCCAGTGTCTGATGTCCCCTTTCAACCACGGACCAAATATGCAACTAGTGGCAGACATCCGACTACTCCACCATCAAGCAATCAACAAAGGGCACAACGTCATCTACCAGTGGATATCGGGTCACTGCGGAATTGCGGGCAATCATCATGCGGATGATGCCGCCCGATCGGCCCACGATGGTGCCCACGTTGTACCACTACCACTGTCACGAACAGACGCAGCCACAAGTCTTCGCTCCCTCGCCCGCGAGCTCACGCAGAATCTGTGGAACACCAATGAGTTCACGAACGAACGTCTCCACAGATTGGATCCATGTCTGCAACTCCGCCTACCACCAGGGTTACCACGAGCGGAAGCAACACTTCTGTGCCGCCTGTGGCTCGGCGTGGCATTCACGAACTCTTATTCATTCCGCATTGGAATGGCCGACAGCCCTACTTGCGGCACCTGCGGCTGCGAGGAGACGATTCAGCACCTCCTTTGTGACTGTCCCAGCTACAAAGTGCCAAGAACAGTGCTCGTAACCGCGCTCGAAAAACTGGACAATCGCCCCTTTACAGAGGAGAAGGCTCTAGGACACTTGTCCAGACGGGCTTCGGCACTCAAGGCCTTACGGGCTTTGCTGAAGTTTTTAAGGACATGCGAATTGTGCGATCGCCTTTGAGTGTTGTATCGCGTAGTATCGCGGTGCTGCGTGAATTTCCTTAATTTTTATTTTCTCCTCTTCTTCTTTCTCCTTTTACTCCCTTTACCCCTTTCCCCAGCACAGGTTAGCCAGCCGGTACTTACACTGGCTAACCTCCCTGTCTTTCCTCCTCTTTGTCTCTCTCTCTCCAACAGTTCCTCGCACACTGCTGATGTCTCCGAATTCCCTACTGACTTTCGGCATATCGGTGGTGTGATTATCTCGTTGCTGATGCTCTGTCATGGATCCATATAAAGGCAGGTCAAGTAAATCGTTCCGGCATTGACCTCGTCCGCCTCGCTACCGCTCAACGCACGGACCGTGAACTTCGAACACTTCGGACTGCCAACGGTTATCTGCGCTTCGAACATATCTTACTGCGTGGCTGGAACGTCACAGGAATGTGCGAAATGTCTACGAGCCGTCCTCGACCGTGCGTTCCACAAATATTTCGGCAGCAAGTTGTTGACGCACTACACTCCTTATCGCACCCTGGAGTACGCGCCACACAACGTCTCGTCACTTCCCGCTATGTGTGGCCGCGTATGAGCACTGACCTCCGTTGCTGGACTCGGGCATGCATACAGTGCCAGCACGCCAAAGTCAGTTGACACACTATGAGCGCGCCTGGCCATTTTCCACCGCCAGACGTTCATTTCGGCCACGTTCACATCGGTATCGTTGCTCCGCTACCACCGTCCTTAAACCAAGCATACATACTCACTTGTATCGACTGCTTCACACACTGGCCTGAAGCGATGCCGTTCTCTCACATTATTGCAATGTCTGTAGCCAAGGCCACCTTAAATGCCTAGATTTCTCTATCGACATGTGTGCACAGCGCAAAAGACGAGGACTGAAGGAAGAACACAATTTCGGCAAAAGTTGTTGACGCACTGCACTCCTCATCGCACCCTGGAGTACGCGCCACGCAACGTCTCATCACTTCCCGCTAGATGTGTTCTTCCTTCAGTCCTCGTCTTTTGCGCTGTGCACACATGTCGATAATGAATCACCAACTCGCCCAAACTTCCATCTTATCTAGATTTCTCGTTACGGCATGCCACACACCATAACGACAGACAGAGGAAGACAATTTGACTCGTCCCTCTTTCAAGCTCTCTCCCGTCTTCTGGATGTAACGCACATACGAACGAGAGCTTTTCACCCAATTTCCAATGGAATGGTACAATGCTTCCACCGTCAACTGAAAGCAGCACTTCGTGCCCATGACTCCATGATTTCATGGACAGAGCGCATGCCTTTGGTTCTAGTAGGTTTTCGCACAGCTTTGAAAACAGATGCACAGTGTTCCTCAGCACAACTTGTTTTCGGCACGACACTTCGCGTACCCGGTGAGTCCTTCGCCTCGGAACCGTCATCTGCTGACCTACAATCTTACGCCGACCACCTTCGCATTACAATGGCCACTGTTATACCACCACCGCTTCGTAACGACCGCAGATATGTTTACATGAGCCCATCTTTCCTTCATAGCAGTCGCGTCTTTATCCGTCACGACGCTACTAGCGCTCCTTTACAACCTCCTTACAGCGGCCCCTTCAAAGTCCTTAAGAGTGACGCCAAGTTTTTCACAGTTGTTGTTAGCGGCAGCGAAGAGACAATTTCGATCGGCCGCTTGAGGCCAGCTAGACTCGGGCAGTGCCATCTCCACAACAGAAACCGCTCAACGGCAGTGCTTTCATCGCTAGGGGGGCAGCCATGTACTGGACAGTACTCATAAAGCCCCGCGGGGGAAGAAGAAGAGACTGGACTAGTGCCATCAGGCATCAGCAGGTGCCGCGACATCAACGCAGTCACCTGATAAATAAATTGCAATTCTTGGAGGCCTTCTGTTCCTACAATGCCAATCAGAGTTCTTAGAATTCTGGTCAAACCACGTATTTCTGCACCATTCTGAAAGACCTTGCCCTTACAATACAGCGTAACTCATTCTTTGATACTGGGAGCGGAATTGATACTGAAGTGCGTGTTATTGTTCTCCATTAAAAGGTTAACACCGGCCATCATAACTTCGCATTATCAAAGTCCCTCATGCATAATACACTTGCTCTTTCGCTTACCTATGTACCGTGGTCCGTCTCAGTCATGGAGTACGTATTGTATAGACTACTGGCTTTGTCCCTGCATCTTGCACATCATTCACCATGAGAGTATCTTCTCATTTGTTCATCACTCCGTATGAAACCTACGGGTGTCGCAACAGCTAGGCCTTCCACGGAGCTGGGTATGATGGGCTTGTTATCGGGAGAGCGACATGCGGTTTCGTGACGCTTTCGTATCATCACAGGACAAATTCTACGCACAGGCCAAAGCAATTACTGAGCGCGCGTCTGGTTTCCAAGCCCAGCCGTGTGTCGATGCGTCCTTATCTTGGAGGTAATATCCGGCGGGGGCAAACGTTGGACATGCAGGGATGGCTGATGACTACATGTGCATTGCCTTCGCATGCGCCTAGTGGCGGAGGTGGTGCAATGTCAAGTGTTGGTAACGTGTTCAAGGAAAAGGCATCAGAAGCGTTCACTTCCCTTGGTTCGCGCTCTTCATCACGCCAGGGTTGCGACAGCGTGTGTTCGCGATCATCGAATTAACGAGTTCGGTTCATGTTTGTCTGTGCGCCTGTCACACCATGATCGCTAATTTAATTAGTAAGCGAGTGTTGGCAGCAATGATACGACAGGTAAAACTACGAAACTTATTTTAAGCAGTTGTTTAATACTTTGCTATCCCTATCAAAAGAAATTAACTTATTGGGTTTTACGGGCCAAAACAACTTTATGATTATGAGGCACCCCGCAGTGGGAAACTCCGGAAATTTGGACCACCTGGGGTTCTTTAACGTGCACCTAAATCTATGTACACGGGTGTATTTCGCATTTCGCATGGTCGGGATTCGATCCCACGACCTCATGCTTAGCAGCCGAGCACCATAGCCACTAAGCAACCATGGCGGGATAGCCCTCTCAATGCTTCTCTTTTCGCGCAAAACTGCGGCTTTTATAACTGCCTTCGTTGTCGTCATTCACTCCAAGCTAATTCATTGGGCACTGTAAAGGTTTGCAAAACGTTTTCTCTCTCTCCTTTGTTTTACTGCCGTGCCGATGTGCTCCCTGCTATAAACTACATGAAGTACGCCTACATTGTCGGAGGAGTCAAGAAATGTCGAGCAAGCAGAGTAGCATTAACCAACGAAAGGAAGAGGCGGTTTAGTGCATTTAAGAATTCGTCGTTTGAACTAATCATTCGACAGATGGTACTAATCATACGACAGATGGTGCCATTTCCCATGATATTAAAACAGAAAGCTGTTTTTGTATTTCAACAGAACACCCAAGTCACGTCACCCGGGACGACAAGGCGCACGAAGCATGCGTTTGTAAGTGCGCCTAGCAAAACGACTGGGGCTATAGAAAAGGTTGCGACACCATCTAAGTACAAAAGGCAGGGCGAGGAAACTCAGCCGACAGCCTTGTTTTGAATACTGACACATACTTGAAAAGAGAAAAGAAAACGGAGTTGGGAGGCTTGCACGCGAAGAATGGTACCCCTGCGGTTCGCCAAGCGGGAACCGCGAGACACGTGAATGGCGCCGAGCACGCTGTCAGCAGGGCGCCAACGTCTCCTCCTTTTCTCCCTTACAACTTTTGTGGCTCCCACTTTATTTTCCCAGCTTCTGTTCTCCTTTGTTTTCCTTCCCGACCAACAAAGCTTGGGTAAACATAGCAAAGGGAACAAGAGGAATGTACTACCACGCAGGTCCAGAAGGCAAAGCGGGAGATGGGAAAAGTGTTATCGTAGACTTTGATTTGATGCCACTCGTTGAGAATTAAAAGCGAGAGAAGAAAACGGCGGTGCTAGCGAAGATTCACGACAACACAGTCAGCACCGGAGAACGGACATCGATAGCGATCTCGCGTCAGGGTTCCCGAGTGGATGGCACAGGCCTACTTTCGACGAGGCTCGTCGAAGCAAAACAGTAGAGACCGTTTTTGTCGTCTTCGTTTCAGGGGTGTTTGTCTACTTACACACACACACACACACACACACACACACACACACACACACACACACACACACACACACACACACACACACACACACACACACACACACACACACACACACACACACACACACACACACACACACACACACACACACACACACACACACACACACACACACACACACACACACACACATATATATATATATATATATATATATCGCTGTCTGTTTTTTTTTAATGAGACAAGGCGCAAGAGCCTCATCAGTGGTGGTAGCAAGCCGCATAAGCTACGTGTGAGCTGTAGTAGAATCGGAAGGTGACGTCTCCGCCTCCGTGCAGCTGTGGCGTGCGCGAATCTATTGTTTACGTCCAAAAAAAAATGTAAACGCAGGATGAGAAGCTTAATGCATCAGGCGTATATCTGTTAAATTCAGCGTCGTGTTCTTCCCTACCTCCTGCGTTGAAGACAGGCTCATGTTAGGAACGAGAGGGGGGGGGGGGGTGAGGAGGTGTCAGCGCGCACCAGTTCTGGCGTATGGATTCAGGAAGCTCTCGTCCAGAGACAAATGTCGCTGTAATATTTTGTTCGCAGGGCGCGAGGGCCGGGCCGTGTTAAATATCGCTAAAGGGTGCCGGGAAGAGCGCTCGACCGGAAATATGAAACGTCTATCGATTGTAACAGATGCGTGCACATGGGCGCGACGAGAACATCTTCTTCCGTATGACACGAAGCACTCCGAGCCACCATTTTCTTTATCGCATTGCAAAGCCTTTCGGCAAAGGAAGGGAGGGTGCAGGAAAGAGTACGAATCGATTGCTTCAAGGCATCCAATCTGTCGCGTCCGAAGGCAGCCGCAGCAAACGCCACCTTGTCCGCTGGTTTCAGCCAGGCCCGAGGGTCATCAGACAAGCTGAAACGCAAACAGGCGGTAGCTTGACTTTAAAAAATTGATCTCTTACTGTATGCGCAGAGAGTCCGAAAAAAAATGACGGTGCGAAATTACAGATGTACGATTCCAGGTGCCTGGAGCGAACACCTCCTAGCGCCATTGGCATCTTTTCCTGGCAATCCGAAGTAATTTTTTTTTTGTTTCCTGCAACAACACCGTCAAGTCTCCTCAAATGTTCATGACTTTCTTTTCAGGGTATAAACTCTGGACACGAACAACCAGCTCTTCCAGAGAATTCAAGCTGCAAATGTATTCTGTTTCGCTAATGTTTCGCCAATTGCTAGAGATATTTCAATTGCGGAAGTTGAGTCTGAGTGCCCACTTTGGCAACAAAATGAATGATCGGGAAGGAAGCGCAGAATTGCATCTGTGTAGTTTATATGCGCGGATTACGTCTTCAAAACGCATACAAACTTTCCCACGGCTGCATTTTTAGGGGCCAGTCATCAAATACAGTACAAGGGCATACATTTCATTTATTCTTGCCTTAAAGGCACGGAGGCATTACATAAGAGAGGGCTTTAACGCTTGCGACAATATTAGAACAAATGTACAGAACAGCAAAAGAAACAACAACAAACAAAAAACAAGCCAGGAACAATTGTGAAAAAAAAGACAAACATCGTGTTAGAGTAAGGGTGGGTAGCATCGGTAATTAAGCAATGTGATTACTTAACATTTCGCGGAATGATTTACGGTCAGTGCATGAGACGATGTTTTGAGACGATGAGACAATGCATAAGCCCGTCCTGGCCAAGAAACGTCATCCCACGGTGTGTCCAAGCGGTTCCTGCCCTCATAGGTGGAGTTATGCGATAAGAAAAAAAAAATTATTTCTATCGTTCATGTTTTGCATTAATTTGGTATTTCTACGCCACGTCGAGCATCGAATTCCTCCAGTAGCCTAAGGCAGCTGTCGCGATAAATGCTTGTGCCGAAGTAGCAATTTTGAAGTTACGATATATAGGGGCCTTACATTTTTATTGGTGAATGCTGGTGGATGACCATATAGTGGCAGGACTGCGCCACTCAACAGAGTGTTCTGGATTTCAGCGGGTGTTCTACAGAAAGAGTACGTTTAGAAATATTCAGCGACATTTTCCACCACTATCTTGGGAGCGTGTGCCGGTTACTGGAATGCTGATATCATAAAAGTCTGAAAAGCTCAGGATTGCCACTGCGTTTACACATCCAAGGACAGTGACCAGAGCTACATTACTTTCCAGAATGCCTCAGCACATGTAAAGGTCGCCAGTTCTTGCAGTGGTCCCCTCTGCACTACACGCCGTGAATTTTCCCTTGACGCTACAGCAACCGGCACACTTATCACCATGACCATTGTGCAACTCACACGTCCACACACCTCCCTGTGTAGACCAGCCGTGGTTGCTCAGTGGCTATGGTGTTAGGCTGCTGAGCACGAGGTAGCGAGATCGAATCCCGGCAACGGCGGCCGCATTTCGATGGAGGCGAAATGCAAGAACACCCGCCTACTTAGATTTGGGTGCACGTTAAAGAACCCCAGGTGGTCCAAATTTCTGGAGTCGTCCACTACGGCGTGCCTCATAATCAGAAAGTGGTTTTGGCACGTAAAACTCTATAATTATTATTACCTCCATGTGTACTTGCACAGCAGGACTTACTAGCAACATACTGCAGCAAACCTATATAGTTATTTATTGATGCGAAAGCACCAAATGGCCCATTTAATGAAAAAGAAAACCATTGTTTGTAGCAGCGAAACGGGCACCAAATTCCCATCGAATGCGACGCCCCGTCACGTACCCGCATCGACAGAGTAGAGCAGGTGAAAGGGAACACCTGTTGCCGCGCCAGGTATTGTGTGAGAGTAGAGGGCGTCGCCACGATTCCAAGTCAACCTCCCTGTCGGAAGCCTGTGTTATCTGCGCGTTCTTTGTCAGCGAAAGCCCTCGTCTGCGTTCTAACTTCGCCTCGGTAATCACTATAACGAAATAATGAAATAAAAATAGCATGAACTCGAAAGGAAAGAAATCACCGCCCTTTCCAGTCCCTGAAGATGGTTGAATAGCGAAGCTGTGTTGTTACACTGAGTGTTAAACCATGCAGTGTAATCGAAGTCACGAAGTCAAACTTCGCAAGCAGTCTATATTGTAGATCGTTTTTTTCACCATTCTTTCACCTCATTTTCGCTTTTGCTTGCTTCGCGTGGTGTGAATGCTTTAGGAGCGCTGCCGTTTAAACTCGGCATCTCTGGCGTGCAGCTCGGAGTTGGCACTATGACGACTAGCCCGTTCATGAGCCAACTATCGCTGACGCTCACGGTAGGCAGCTCGTTCCTCAGGAGTGCGCACTACTCGTGGTCTTCCCATGGTTGTAGCTGGGATGGAATGTGCAGTACCACTAATCCAAAAAGCTACGTATATTAGGTGCAAGGCCCACCACTGGAAATACGGGCGCTGCAATCGTTTTGACGAATGGTTGTATTGTGCCGGCAGCCACGCGCTCCTAGTATAGCGTTTGAACCACTGGGCACTGCTCATTGGTCGCAAACCGCCAGCATAACATTTGTTTCGTTCGCGGTAGTCTGTAATCAGTCTTCGACAAATTCAATGCCGATCTAGCGCGAACGCCGAAAATGCACCGTTTGACAGCCGTATAAGATTCGCGTATAAGATAGAGAGAGAGAGAGAGAGAGAGAGAGGAAAGGGGAAAGGCAGGGAGGTTAACCAGAGAAAAAAAAAATCCGGTTGGCTACCCTACGCTGGGGAGAGAGGGGAGGGGGAGGTAAAGTGGAAACAAAGTAGAGATAAGGATAGCATTCACACAGGGGCTAGGGGGTCACTCCAATCGCTTTCCACCTGTTGAGCTCTTCTTTTCCTCTTCCGCTAGGTCAAGTGGCACCTTTTTTTGCAAAGTCCAACAACGATGGCACAGGATCCACGTAAACAGCTTCGCTGTAAAACGTTGTTGGTAATGTGTCTCGAACCTACAACCTCACGCTCAGAATCACACTGTCTTTCCCACTGGGCTTAACCTGCGCCTCCTAGATAGCAGGTCCGTGCACTCTGATTAGTTACATCATGCTACTTGGACCGAAATTTCCATTGCCAACCCCGGCGTGACGCATGCGGTGACGCCAAAATCACCGCGGCGGACTCGGGAGCGTCCCCATTAGATTCTATGGCAGTGGGGCAAGGTAAGATGGCGTCACGGATGAAAGATCACCGGCCTTGTGCTGTCTAGGAGGCGTTGGCAAAGCGTCTCGACGCGCTCACTTGCCGGCGAGAAGTTCATAACTCGAAGGACCACTCGGCGGCGTTCAATTGGGCATTAACGCTTTCGCATTCACAACTCAAAAGAAGTGCTTAGGTGCCCTCGGATATTTTAGTTATTTATTCATTCCTTCATTCATTCATTTTCGTATTCACTAGATGCCCTAAGTGCTGTAATATTGTGCGGATATTACAGGATAACGAAAGCTTCCAAAATTATCGACCTGTAAATTCTCATTAGATGTCACCACGCAAGATTGTCATTTAAGAAGCTCACGTGGGCGAAATGCAAAGACCGCCCGTGTTCCGTGCATTGGGGGCACTTTAAAGATTCCTTGGTGATAAAAAATGAATCAGGAGCCGCCCCCCCCCCCCAACTACGGCGTACCTCACAATCAAATCGTGGTCTGGCCCTTAATGCCGCAGAATTGAATTCAAGAAGGTCACGTTCTCCATGATTGCCGTATTAATCGCGTGGGCCCCAGCAGGTAGCCGCCACGCTGCGATGCTAACGCTTGCTGTACAGTCCACTACAGCAGTTGTCTTCGTTTTACAGCCGGCGTCAAAAATTTGCGGACTTGGGGTTCTGCGAGAAACTTGGATATAAACGTAGCTTTGTCAGCGGTGCCCGTATTTGGATTACCAGGCAGTACAGATGTACAGGAACAAAAGTATTGAACGTTTGTACGGGCTACGGTCGAGGACTTTTCGGAAATGCGAGATATTTCTAAGATCCCGCTGTCGGTAAGATTTTCAGACAAATTGCACATACGGTGGCCATCGTTTTCAAGCTCACAACCAAAAGCGAAAGTGTTTCTCATATCACCCCTTCGTTCTCGCTCAAATTTCACAACACCGTCTCATTTCTTTGTCCACATTGTTCAATAAAATAATCCACGTTTTGGCTCGCCATGACTTGTCCGGAAAGAAGCACAGGACCAGCTGCGATAAATTTAAACATGCTGCCATGTTAGCGACTAGCTTCATCGCACCAATATTCTTGTCATCAACCTCCGTCTCACTTTTGTTCCCCTTTCTCCCTTTCCCGTGTGCAGAGTAGCAGTCGTGCAAGCTGACGCAAACCTCTCTGCCTGTCTACAAGAAAATCCTATAACTAATACTTATCTAGAAAGACAGCTAAAGAAAAGAGCGTAATACTTCTCCGCGCTCTAGCAGAAGCGAACTTTTGCCAGGCGGTGGAGTGGTTTTGTTGCCAGTCGGAAAGGTACCGCCGCCAATGAACCAGGCAAACTACAATTCTAATTGTATGACTAGCAAACGCGAGCTAAAAACAAAATCTTCTTGTAAATTTTTACTAAAAGAATACGCAGTGGTAAGTTCCTAACGTTCAGTTAAGGTTATTATATTAAAGCGCACGTCACGGTAAACCGAGAACGTTTAGCCTGCACACCGGCGGGGTATACGTGCCCCTGGTCATGGATGCTCGCATGCATGCAGTTCTGTGTGCAAGCATTTTAAGAAAAGTACGCTAATATCTGCGCCTAACCTCTTCTCGTTTATATGGCTGTTAACTAGCTGTGTTATGGAAACTTACTGGCTGTGTTGATATGGTTGATTTCGCGATAGGGCTGTTTACTCAGTCTTAATATAGGTGATGCACTTCGCGAAAGACGCAATTTAGCTAATTAAGGAAAGAAAAATCACACATTTCTCAGAACGCGTAATGAATAATCCTCACTTTCCCCTATTTAAAGAAGTAAACCTCCCTGCATCATTAAATAAAATGAGCTAGCCGCGTGAGCAACGGCGAAGGCATTTATGCAATCAGCCGTCTTGGTAGCACACCTTGCGAAAAGCAATAAATGGAAAGGAATGAACCGGACGCCATGACCCCCGAGTTATACTTAGGCGCGACAGCGTCAGTGCTTCTCTTGATGCAAGTTCTCCTTAGCCACCGCTCTGATTACACACTGCTACGTGAGCGGACTGTTGTTTGTACACTGAAACATCTTGAACACCTTGCTACGTATGCACGTGCGCGAGTGTAATTTTTTTCGCAAACCGTTTCCACTCCCCCACGGACATAGGCAATGCCTCACTCATTCCCCGTCAAAGGTAAGGCCACTGGAGCCGGCTCCTGTCGACGAACTAAATATCGCTTGGGGCTTCACGACGAGTAAGAGTCCTCCGCCAATCAAGAAACTGTGAAAAAAAAAGGCATACTTATGTAGAGAAGGTATCGGTTATCTGCCCACTATGTCATATTTAGGTGAATGACCCGAGGGCACCGCAGCCACAAAAATTAAACTTTGCCACCCGTGGCTTGTTTTCCCGCATGTCAGTGCTGCTGCCATCCATATATCAGAGCACTCACCTTCGGCGTCGGCTAAAATAAACTATGGTAAACGTGCGGAGTTTACAGGGAGGGACACTTCGGTGCTTAATTTCGTTAGCCCTTGAAACATCAGAACATAATCCAGAGCGCAAACAGGGCACATCGATTGCTCTCATCGGACAGGCGTAGCAGCAGCCCGTTAATAATATTATGAGTTTATTTTTAACGTGAACTTTAAACTATGTCTCGTGTTACAAGAAAACGGCATAACTTCACACGTTTGCTCAATCTACTAGCTTCAGGAAAAAAAGAACACACACACACACGCACACACGCATACACACACACGCACACCCACACACGCACACCCATACACACACACACGCACACGCACACGCACGCACGCACGCACGCACAGACACACACACACACACACACACGCACACACACAAATAAGTTGACACGCAGAAATGGTAGATTTTGCATAACTTCCGTCGTAGACAGAATACTGCTTCTTTATTTCTCTTTTTTTCTTTATCGAGCCCTGCTAGCTGCAGAAAAAAATGTGTATTGATAACGTCAGCTGTTAATTAGTTTGCAGACGCAATAGTAGGTATTCGAAACCACTCAGCGAAATAACCTCTTGAACTCTATTTGCTCTTTGAGCACACTACGTTTTAAAAGTAATGTGCACGGGCGAGGAAAATACGGTAATAGGACACTAATTATTCACGTAATAAAGAGCAGTAATGACTAACTTCTAATTCCCCATCTCTTTCTTCCGAGGTTTCTAGTTAATGGTATATTTTTGCTCGTATATGATTTGAGGCCACTTAGTATAGATGTCCATAGGCGATCCGCAAGGACACCAACCCCATAATTATATTTTGTGAGTAATAAAACTTGAGTGCCAGAAATATAACGAGGTGTTACTTGATTTACCATGGCATGTAACCATCAGGCGTTACAAATTCGCGGGAGTCTATTGAAAATGTGAGAACAATGCAGCGCAATATCATAGTGAAAATTACAGAAAGATAACCAACAGCGAAAATTATTAAAATGGCTTCATTCCACACATTTAGCGACATGTAGCGTACGATGCACAAGCCTTCCCGCGCTTTGTTTCTGAGCACTGTGCTCCAATAAAAGGAAGTGATCATGCCGCCTTTTGGCAACTAATTGAATAATTTTATTTGAGGCAACGCATTTGAGTTACCTAAAATATTAATGGGGACGCATCAGGAGACAATACAAAGCTGAGGAAGTTGGTGGGTATATATGGTAAGGAGAATCAGGCGTTTGTGCCGCCCTTTTCGCTATTCTCGTGTCCAGGCATTGTACGTGTTCCCCCCCCCCTTTTTTTTTCTTACCGTAAAAACATCTCATACATTTTTTGCCTGTAAAGCGTGCTTTGCCTGTAAAACAGCATTGCTCGTGGCAGAAGCCTTCACTGAGAAGTAGGAGAACCTGCGACGTTTGAATGAGCACGTAAGTCAATATCCAGCTCAAGTGGCTCGATCTACCTGTGTCGCACATGACGCGAATAAGCAAAGTAATTGGGTGTGGCCGCGTATTTCTTAGAAAGCGTGATGTGGGATAGCACACGCTGTTTACGATGCCGACTGAAATACTGTGCTGTACTTTTCAAACACAAGAGTATTTGTAAACGAAAACCGCTCGGAGGCGAGCTCAGCACGCAAAGAAGAGAAATGGAAATTAGTTTTCAATATTTGTTGCAAAAAAGTTGCGAGCAACCTTCGCATACTTCCGCGTAATTGTAATCTGCCGCATTGAGTGTTCGTAATTTTGCACCCCTTTAACTAATAATAATATATGGGGTTTTACGTGCCAAAACCACTTTCTGGTTATGAGGCACGCCGTAGAGGGAGACTCCGTAAATTTTGACCACCTGGGGTTCTTTAACGTGCACCTAAATCTAAGTACACGGGTGTTTTCGCATTTCGCCCCCATCGAAATGCGGCCGCCATGGCCGGGATTCGATCCCGCGACCTCGTGCTCAGCAGCCTAACACCATAGCCACTGAGCAACCACGGCGGGTACCCCTTTAACTAAGCATAACTGTTATTCTGTCCCTCTACCGCTTCGGTATCCTAATTATTGTGAATCTTTGCTTGGAGTATCTAATGAAATCTCTGTGATAAGAAAGAATAATTCTCAAGCAACTACTTGGAACACTAAAATATTTGCTGATAACACGCTAACGCATTCATACTGTAATGCGAAATTTACCAAAGGTTCAGTTTAAACCGCAAGAATGGTGCATGGCCTCATGATGGTGAGTTTATTGGCGTATCATGTACGCAGGAAATATGCAGAATTGGAAAAGCGAAGTTTCGGTGGTTTCCTTCGTTTGCTTGTTCCAGAAGTATGTTTTTTCTGTTGCAATTAGACAACAGCACAAGAAATTTTCCATCACGCAAGATTTCCGTTTCAATATAAAAACAAGGTACAGACATTGAAAATTTCCTAAATTTATCATCATTGCTGCCCATTCACATGGTTAGATAGAATATGGCATGGTATTTGGGTCTCCAAATAGTGGTTAGCTCAGGTCTTTATTTTCAAGACAGGCTCAAGCTTGGGAGAAGCAACTGTAAACACAAATGGGAGGTGGTATTAAGAAAAGATCAATGCTGCATTTTTGAGCAGCTTGGGCGTATTTGTTGAGAGGTTCAAAAGAAGTTTTCACAGCCCGATGGTCCGTTTCGTCACACGGTGCCATACATTATTGCGCCGTGAACCAACTGTCAGTTAATTAGCCGGGATCACACACACATTACGCCACACTTTACTGCAACGGCACTCTCGATCCGGAAAGAGAAATTGTTCCGACTGTACTGTCATGTCACAGCGCTTTGAAGGTCTATGCGAAATTTGACAAACAGAATCGGCGATCATGTGCACACATGTTCAGTTCCGTGTGACTGTTCTGAACGAGGCTCTGCAGCACCATGTTCCCTTCTATATGCGCTATTTTATGTAGTCTGCACCTGCGCGGGAACTCCTGCATGTACAACATATTGAAGTTATTTCGTGGCTATGCGTAATGAACAAAAAATAAAATGCAAGTGGTTTCTTCATACAAAACTATGCTGCTCATCGTACAGTGAGGCTTAAGACAATCACTGGGGGCATTATCATTGACACGCGCTTGGATATAAACGAGCTTTCACAAAGTTTAGCCAGCGACAAAACTCCAATTTTAACTGTTCATGTGTCTGCTTCTTGGGATTGCGTCGACAGTGTTGCATTTTCGATTCACATAGCGTACTAAGACGACCAAGCCTGCAGTTTTTAACATACAACTGGTATTTCAAAAAAAGATATATTCACGCAGAAACTCATCTGGGAGTTGTCTAAATATGCGTAAGCATTGTACCATTTGCTCAGTCTGGTGTCATTATCAATGTTCTGACACTTGTTCCGACCAGTATAAACGACAGCGCTGCGGCGACACGAGCTGCTGCGGACGGCGGTGCAAGGTGAACGGATGGCGCATGCAAACTACTACAGGTGGCGGAGCCAGGTGCCGTAATGGCGTTCCCTTTAATATAAGCCGATATCACTCTTTAGCGCCTTGTCCATTCGCATCGAACCATTATGAGCCGTGATCAACCATACTTCAGCTGAGGCTACGTATGACATGGTCGCGCGGACCATATCTTGAAAGCGAACTGCGATGCGGACGGAGTTTGCTGCATTGTACTCTCGCGCGCTGTGTTTTCACCACTTCGTGTTGAAGACATTCCCTACCTTTTGCTCTCTTCCCCCTTTTGCAGCGTGGTTGAGGTGTCCTCTATCGAAAGACAGTTACTGCGTTGCACTTAACCCCACGTTTCACTTCCCCTAAGAAGAATCTCTCTCGAAGAGAGACGTGTGAGCACGTATCTTGAAAGCTATCTGCAAAAGGGACGGAGTGCGACTTGTGCTGAGAGCTCCGTGAGCGCTGTGTTCTCGCCGCTTCGTTCACGTGGAAGCGACAGGCAGCACGAAGGCAACGTCGCTCGCTGCGGCGGGCTCTATCATAAAAGCGATCCTATTACGGGACGGATGGAGGGTGGTTTTTCCCATTAGGTAAGCATATATATGCTTGCACCTTTAAAACAATCGTTCATTTTTAATTTCCAGTGATTTCAAGCTTTACTGCTAGTTCAACTTCACTTTTTCGGTCATGCATCTGCAGTGGACGCGTAACTTAACGTTGCCTGCACGTTCGTATTGCGACGCTTTCGACTTTCCAAATGCTACAGCTTGACGTCTTTCCCTGACTCCATAAATATTCTCAGGTCTCAACTGAACTGTCGCACTTCATCTTCTCGGATCTCGTCTTCTGGCCACACAGGCAAATACTTTCGAGCGTCAACGAAAACGCTTGATCGCGCTTTATACGTCATTCGGTATGAGATCCGTCCGGTAGCTTTTGCCGTCTAGCTGTCCCTGAATTAAAAGAACACAAACGCTGAGATGATCCGTAGAATGACAAAAAGAAAGACAGAAAAATGTCTGAATATAAGCGAGGGACATGGAGTAAGGCGGGTGGCGTCTAACTCTTGCGAGAAAGTAAGACTGACGATCGTGGCAGCTCCGAACAGGGATTGGCCACAGATCTCTCGCAAGCTGCCTGCTACATCTACCCGGAAGGAACAACGCATGGCTCGCGGATGCACTGGTAACTTGACTCATAGATCTCAGTAATCCATGGAGGCACACCACTACGGATAGTGTGCTGTAGGTGGTGGTCTGGGTCATAAATCAGATCATGCTAAGATTATGTTACAGGAGTGCAGAGCCGCTCAGAAATAAAAAAAAATAACGTTGCCTGCTACTTAAAATTTGTGGCGTCCATACTACTAGCTAACTTTTACATTTTTTTTTCGTTTTTCATTGCTCAACATTTTTGGAAGCTTCCGTTCTGTTGCTGTGCGAAGGTTGAGGTAGAAAGTATCTTGGTTACGCCCTTTCTTTATGTTCTACAGACAAAATAACTTGTCTTGTATTATGTAGTTGATCCAGGCAACCTGATTGACGACGATCTCCAAGGATTTATCATTTATAAATAATTGTATGTTTAGCGCACCTCATTGACTAGAAAAGGAATAACTCCCGGAAAGACTCACACAAACGACTGCTTGGGCTTCTGGCTTTATATGTACTTTCTGCTCGTCTGATATTCAAAGAACATACCGGTAAGAGGACAGCCCTTGCCTGGTTCTATTGATGTTATTGTTTCCGCCTGTTCTTAGTGATTGATTCCAAGAATTTATTAGTTTGCAAAAGATGTGTCGGGAACTTTTCACCACGCCATATGAAAGCTGGTATACCTAATTCAACTTCAGGCTATTCCTCTTGTTTTCCTTTTATAAGTGTGTGGCGCTGCTAAGCACGAGGTAGCGGGAACAAATCCCGGCCACGGTGGCCGCATACCGATAAGGACGAAATTCAAGTACAGCCGTGTTCTGTGCATTGGGGGCACGCTAAAGATCCCCTAGTGGTCAAAATTAATCCCGGGTTCCCAACTGCGGCGTGCCTTATAAGCAGAATTGGCGTTTTGACATGTAAAATTTCAGAATTCATTTTATCCTTTCATAACTACCTTGTGGCTATCATTTTTTTTACTTTGTTTTATTGAACAATTGCATATTCTTGACGAGCAGCCATTTTACAAAAGTGTCGATGCGAACAGCTTTTTCAAATCACTACTTTTATATTGGATAGGCTGACAAAGTATGGTCTCCTTTCTCTGTATGGTGGTTGTTCCGGCCTGTGTTAGGCTAACTACGTGAAAAATCTCACACTTGCATTAGCACGCCAGATCTCAAGATTGCTCCCCCATTTGCTTGTTTACCTTCCTTTCTGTTGCAGTCATTCAAATTTTTTTTTTATCGTTCCTGTACCAAAGCGGCTAGAATTAAGTTGACACTAAAAGGAAACTGTCTATCAGGGCCGACTTGCACAGCCTTGTTGTGGGACTCTTTATCAATTTAATGAGAGCGACGATGGGGGCTTGTTGCTTGTTCATTTTGAAAGGATCGAGTTGTAGCATGGACAGGAAACAAGGACACTAGGAGGCCCAAACGAATACACGCACGTAGCAGTTACGGGTTTGTATTATGTTGTGCCTCCTCAGGTTCTTGTATTGCCTCCTCATGTCCGTGCTATAACTCGCTCGTTTCTTTACGATTGTCTTCAGCAGAAATAATGTTGCTCGTTAGCTGGCATAATCAACACCAAAATAAGCCTTTCTTCATTTCGCCCCCTGCGCTCACCAAAAACGACGTGAAAGGTCAGATTAAAAATGAGTTTGCCATATTTCTCCCGTTTTGCTGCGCTCTGCGGAAAAATACCGAATTGTTGCCAGCTTTAAATGTTCCTCCTTTTGAAAATAAATGTGCGGTCTCAAAATTATAACGCAAAATGTCACATTTTCCAATTGTTTACAAATGCCGTAATGACACACTAAGTCCGGTATTTTAGACTGGTGTTTCATTTCTCAAAAGGCTGTTATATAGGAAGTGAGGACACAATGGAGGCGTTGTCGTAAATTAAAGCTTAATGTTTAATATGCCAATAGCTGTTGGAAAGTTTGTTTTCTTACATCGTGGTAGCATGGTGTCTCCACAGCGACGACTTTCCTCCGGTTTTGCGGAAATGCCAACTCCATATCAGGCACATGAACAGTGTGAAACACAGGGGATGTCACGTTACGAAGGTGATGTATGGTACTTGTCAAAAAGAAGAGGGGTAGTGAAAGCTGTATTTGCTGTTAAGCATGATACATATGAAGCAACACTTCGGTATTCTGTTTCACTTGCGTCATAGTGGCGCATACCTATTTTGGAGGATTGCCCAAGAGCACTCCTGGGAACACTCCCAAAGCTACATACCGAATTGGTAAATAAAAGGAAATAAAGTAAACAAAGAATCCATTAAATATTATTCACTGTTTTATAGCAAGTTGATATGCTTTGGACATGTGAGTGTGCCCAGAATATACGTATGTTAAGGTTTTATGTGGGAATTAAATTTTTCGTTACGCAGGACAGAGGGGCGCATACTTGCACCTTACTTGCGGGTCAGCATAAAAGAGTTATACAGGCCCGTTTGTCGGTACTTTCATTCGGTGCAGAGCCTACCTTGGTATATATAAGGTTGATATAAGGGTGAGGTTATATATATATAATATTGATAACGACCAATGAGGATTGATAAGTGTTTATACTGGTCTCATCAAGTTTCATAACAGTGATAGTGACACCGGGCTGCCTGGAGGTGAGCAAGTGGCGCAATGCTTATGTATACTTGGACAACTCCCAGAGGAGTTCCTGGGTCAGTATTTGTAAGTATGAGGAGATTTAACGTAGAAGGCATGCGCCGTTAGTGTTTTGTTTCCTGATATTTATTTGTGGGTTGTCATTGTCAATATTCCGAGGAGCAGTTTTATAACTAGATAAGGTATGAGAAACATTAATGATAGAATGGTGTGGTACTATAACCCGCATATACCGCATGTCATATGCCAAGGCTTGGTATATACATATACCTAAATATATGTGGCATTTATCGCTCACCGACAACTCTGCCGACGCGATACGTGGTACGTGCGATACGTGGCCCTTAAAGCCATCGCGTTGAAATCGACTCCGAGTGGCACCCACTCTTCTCTGGGAAGCTCCAACTTCCAAGATTCAATACAGCCTTTTTGGCCGTGAGCTGCTCGCCATCCACTGCACCATCCAGCACATCCGGTCCTTCTTGGAGGGTGTTGTGCCATTACCACCAGCTCGGATTCCGAATCTACAAGATGCAGAATTTATCCTGTGAGCGCCCTTTGGACAAACCCGGGGCTGCGCCGAAAGGCACAGCGCCCTAATTCTCCCTTGACAAGTCAAGATGCTGAGCCGTCAGGCAGCGGTGTCCTGCGGAGAAGCCTCGGCGAGCGACATGTCCAAACGTGCAACCAAGTGCTAGACAGCCCGGCGCCGCACCTCCTTTTGCCTGGAGGTCAGCGCGCGCGGCAACTTTAAACCGGGTGGTCAGCGCGGTCGTTGGTTGGACCTCTCGGACGACCGTCGAGTGCTGGCTTTGCATTGGGCCGTTTGAGTGACAATGGTTTTTCGGGGCATTATAAGGCCTGACGCAGACGCCTGGAAAACCGGATCCACTGACCCACCAGGAGCTGAGTGCCGCTCTCGAGTGGAGTGAGATGTGTCACGCGTTTTCGCCGGTCGTCGCCGTGCGGAAACAGTCGCGTTTGCTGTGAGCTCTCGGCCCCCGTGCCTATCCGATCTTGTCCTGTATAATGACCTGTATATAGTGTATAAGGTCCCTTTCGTTATTCTCACCGACGCTTGACTCGGAGTCTTCGCTACCAACCCTCTGTCACGAAACGGGTGACGAGCCCAACAGGACCACCTCAAAGTCGTAATAGTGGTGGCAGCGGTGCAAAGTCGTAACAAGGGCCAGCCATTTTTACGTGCTAACCAATCACAAGCCTCTGGTGTACGTCTTCCATACGGATTCTTCCAAGTACGTCACAGGTGAACTTCGTCAAATCAAACATGCTGACAGCGAGACAGCTGACGCAATTTCACGCATCAGCTACCTCGGCAATTCTACATCTCCTGTAGATTGGGAACGTCTTGCTCCAGCGCAGATGGAACACCCTCAGTTGCAAGCACTGCGTTACCACCCCCATTCCCTCCGTCTGCAAGTCATTCCTCACCCGTTTGTTCCTGGTTCACTCTGGTGTTAGATATCAGCTGCTGCACCTTGCCCCTTCATTACGGTTGCCTTTCGTCCTGCAGTCTCGTCCAGCCTTGTAAAGCAGAGGCTACAAGGACTCAGCAAAGTGAAGCGAACCGTGTTTAGATTCTTTCTAATCGCCCATACAACATACAGAACAGCATGTCGAAAGCTGTTATCAATTGCTCACATCCCCGTAAGCAATGGCTCATAAACAAGGAAAATAATTGGCTGCGGCTTAGCTCAGCTAACCCTGGATATGCAAAGCGAATGCTTGGTTTCACCTGGTTAAGTCTTGGTTTCCCTTGGTTCACCTTTGGTTTAGCTCTAATTACCAGACTTGGGTGTAAAATCATCGTTAAGCCATTTATGACGGCTGTGCCTAGGTCGGTCCGTGCATGTCCGTGACTATAGGCTTGGGAAGACACGCATCGTTCGACGTTGGGGCGCCTGTTGTGCCACAGGGAAAGCGCAAGTGCTGGACATGCAAAGAGACGCCTCGAACATGAGCAGTGTCGAAGCACAAACGGAGAGGGCCCGAACGCGGTTGCTACATTGATCTCGACGGTGCGACGCCTGTTACATTTCGGACTCTCTCCAGTGAAGCAGCTCGCCGGGCGATATCCGCGGGGTGGTCAGACGCCGCTTGGCGACGACGGCTCAAAGCCTTGCGCTCCCGCGCAACGCTCAGATAAGACGGCCCGGCCCCTCTCTCATAAATGGCCAAGCTCGCTCTGACTAGGTGAGCGCGGCGCTCCTCTTAGCTGGGCGTGCGGCAAGTAACGGGGTCTGGCGGCGACCCAGCTGCGGAAAGCGCATGCGCCAAGCTGGCAGCGGCGGCAGAGCTCGGCGCGGTGCGTTGCCAAGGCTATGGCGCAGCTGCGGTCAAATGAAGGTCAAATTGCTGGCGACGGCGAAACTCGGTTCGATCTGGTTAGTGAAGCTTTCGATTTAAAATGTCATGGCCCATAGCCCCGTAAGGCTCATGGCTACTCACTTTGCGTGGGTTAGTTGCGATGACACTACCGTTTTGCTCATAGTCGGTTATTTCTATGTCGATGCATCGGGACCGAAAAGAGAGTGGTTTACGCGTTTAGTGTTGCAGCCATATCACTTGCGATACCACACCAATCCGTCCCGACCGACCAACCAATGGCGTACGTGCATCGACTGACATTATCAAAGAATGTGTTTGAATTTTCACGTATATTCACCAGTGCATATCATAACGACTACAAGGTCATTGTGACTGTCGTTACTATGGTACAATGAGTGATGCACAAAAGTATTTACCACAAGAACTTCTTGCTGGGCTAGTTGGTGCATTGCTTTTCCTTTTCTCCGTCGCCCTTTCCTGTCGTTGCCCTTTTTGAATGCGCAACCTGGTTCTTTACGACAAGTTTTCTTACCACGATGTTCGCTGCTCCGCTGGTCATCGGTCTTCGCAGGGCAGAATGGCCTTGAATTTTTTCTCATGCGAGACGCTGTAAAGGTGCCTCTTACAGCCTCCTAAGATTGGGCCGTGACGGGTCCTCCAGAGAACGCTGAATTCCGCCACCATCCTGTTGAATGTTCGTTAAAAAGTCGTCACGTTAGGCCACTTCTAGCAGGCCTACCTCGAGGCGCCGCCCGCGGACCTCCCCACGGATGTCGCCGGCGCATACACCGACCTGCATGTCACCAAGATCGCCCCATCTCTACCTCGTCGACGCATACATTGCACCGTTCCGTCTGGGCAGAAGGCCACGTGGCGCCCATGGACCTAGGCCGCAACGCAGGGACGCTAAAGTCGGCGCCCTCAACCGGCGCCTTGGTGCCGGATGCGAAAGACGAGGAAAATAAAGATGGGCGGTGCGTGCTCGATGCGGAAGTAAACGGCAGGCGCAGTTCTGTTTTAACGCGACAGCGTTAAGGAGCTCGTGTCGCAGAAAAGCCGGTGTCGTCGGCGTCGCTGTCGTTGGCGTTGGCCGTGAGCGATAAATCCCAGCATGCACTTAATGAATAAAAAACAGCTTGCAAGATGGGCTGGCTGGGAATCGAACCAGGGTCTCCGGAGTGTGAGACGGAGTCGCGACCACTGAGCCACGAGTTCGATGCTTCAAAGCGGTACAAAAGCGCCTCTAGTGAATGCGGTGTTGCCTTAGAAACGAGCTGTTTCTAAGGCTCAGGCGTGCGTCGCTTGCTCAGGCGCACATTTCGTTGCCGCGCCGAACGCTGCGTTGCTCGACGCTCACCGCGTCCGATGCGGGGCGCGTAGTCGCTGCACCTTAGCCCATTGTCTTACATCCCTTGGCGGGTCGACGGGAACACTGTCGCGTTCCACTCTTGAAGGCGAAGCTTAAGCGTCCTCCAATTTTTAGAAGCCTTCTACGCAGGTCCCCTTGCTCTGGAACTCCGCGGCGACCCCTAGGTTCCCGACATTACGACGTATAACGACCGCTTCTTGGCCAACCTTCCGTTGTGGGTACGAACCATTGCGTGTGAATAATAATTGTCACGTGGACACGCTTTTTGGCCGATCTCTCGTTGTGGTTATGTGTCATAATATGAAAACCATATTCATAATCAACACGGGGACAACCTTCATGTCCGATCACTCGCTCTGCGCATGTGCCATAGCATGGAAACCATTCATCATAACCAACAGGGAACGACCATATGAAAGACCTAGTTGGTGTTGGCACGAGAAAATTATGCGTGACATCGTGGGCTAATGTATTGCGCCGAAGTTGTACAGGCTTTAAATAAACAAAATGAAATTGGGGTCTGATGGTTAGAGCATCAGGCTGCATCGCTGAGCTGCCAAGGTTCAAATCCAGCCGCTAGACGTTCTTTCTTTTTTTTCTTTTATATTTAACTGTGAGGGGGAATCTACTTGGCGAGAAACCGACCAGCGACGGACCAATCGACCGACCTAGCCAGGCGAAACCATGGAAAGGTAGGAAAAGAGAGCTTCGTTTTGAAAGCGGCCCAATTTTACTTTACTTTGTGTTCGTCATCTTTTCTCAATTCACGAGGCGACATATGAACTTACGAATGATACCGAGTGTGTGCTCTGATGAACAAACGGTTTACGTACGTCCACTAAATCAATATCCTGATAATGACGCACTTAAGCACTTAGGAAAATGTGCTGTCGATATTTTTTTTTTCTTGAACGTATATTGAACGTAATCCTGAGGCATGCGTTTTGTACGCTCAGGTAAAAAATGAACTCCAGAAAAAAACCACCTCGGCCAAAAATTTCTTCTGTCATGTTCAGTTGCCGAAACTGATCAAGTCTAACCCCCATAAATTCTGGTCTTTCATATCTCCTGGCTCTTCTTCTTCCACATCTTTTAAAATCAACAGTGTTGTTAGCGATCCATTAGAGATTTCAGAAGCGTTTAATACATATTTTCAGTCAATATTCGCCTCGGACGATTCCAGTCGTTCAACATTTGCAACTAACGATTCATATGCAATTGATGATGTCAACATTAGCCTAGAAGGTGTTTTGAATCTCATACTAAACTTAGATACTAAAAAGCCAGCCGGCCCTGATGGAATTCCGAATTCCTTTTTAGTACGATTGTCGCAATGGACATCTAAATATCTGTTTATTATATGTCAGAAGTCCCTTAATAGTGGCGTTGTGCCTTCTTCCTGGAAAAGAGCTAAAGTACTACCTTTATATAAATCTGGTGACAGGCAGCTTTTATCTAACTATAGGCCCATTTCTTTAACTGCAACCTCATGTAAAATACTAGAACACGTAATCTATAAGCATATAATACTGTTCCTTGAAAATAATAACCTAATGAACAGCTTTCAGCACGGCTTCAGGCGCGGTTTTAGTACTGTAACACAACTTACGGAGTTCACTCATGACCTTTCCCATTACACCGACTTAGGTAATCAGATTGACACCATTTTCATTGACTTTAGCAAAGCTTTTGACACTGTACTACATTCTAAATTGCTTTTGAAACTCCATAATATTCTAAATAACCCTCAGTTAGTGTCTTGGATTTCCAGTTTCCTTTCTTTGCGTTCCCAATTCGTGTGCTATGATTCTGCGGATTCGTCGGTAGTCGATGTCACCTCAGGAGTCCCACAGGGATCCGTACTTGGCCCTCTACTATTCTTATTGTTCATTAACGACCTTCCAGACCATGTTACTTCTAAAATACGCCTCTATGCAGATGATTGTGTTATGTACAGCCCAGTTGACTCACTCGCTGATCATCAGCGCCTTAAAGATTCCTTTGTTTCATTTTGTGACTGGTGTGCTACTTGGAAAATGAGCATAAATTTTAATAAAACTGTTCTAATGTCTTTTACTCACAGACACATGCCCGTATGTTATGATTAGATATGCAACGGTGTACCACTAACACGAGTTTTTCAATACAAATATTTAGGCGTCATTTTTACACCCACCTTGTCTTGGTCTAAACATATAGATTACATTTGTAGTAAAGCGTTAAAAAAACTTGGTTACATTCGCCGGACGTTGTCTCCTGCTCCGAGGGACACTAAATTAGTAGCATATAAAACACTGATTCGCCCAATTTTAGAATATGCTTCCTCCGTATGGAGCCCATATAAACAAGGTGAAATTAATTGTATTGAGTCTGTCCAGAGGAAGGCTATTCGTTTTGTTTACCGTCGCTTCGACCGAGACTTTTCACCGTCAGCTGCTCTTACGGAATTAAGCCTCCAGCTTCTTTCTAGGCGGCGGCACATAGAATCTCTGAAGATTTTCTATTCCTATAAGAACTCTCTTTATCACCTATCAGATCCCTCTCTTTTAATGCCTGCTTGCCCGACTTCAACTAGAGCTTATCACGCATCTAATATCAGATCACTCCATCCACGCACTAACACTTTCAAATACAGTTTTTTTCCCCGCATGATTTAACAATTGAATTTGTTACCTGCCGAAGTTCGTTTCTTACCGATTTCTCAATTTTTAAATGCTATTGCTGATGTATAGTTCCTTCAAATTTTTATATTTCGTTTGTTACCCATTTCTCAATTTTAAAATGCTATTGCTGATGTATAGTTCCTTCACATCTTTATATTTCTATGTTCTTGTTTTTCCATATAATCAGTTTTCTTCGCATGTAAACCCACTCCTGCCATAGCCCTAATGGGCTGCAGTATGTATAAATAAAAAATAAATATGTTAACAGAAATGCGCCCTTCCACACGTAGAAACACTTAGCGATTACCAATGTATTGAACATGCTAGTTTCTACTTGTTGAGCATCTGCCTCACAGCGCTCATCTTATTCTACGAACGTTCAACTTGAGGAATTAGCACAATGGAAAGAAGGCGATGAAATGAAGAAGACGGTGCGTTTGTGTTCGAGATCACGTCCACGCTTGCGTGCATCACCTGCAGCTCTGAAAGGTCTCGGTTTGCATTCTACCCGGTGCTTGTTTCCAGTATGTCCAGTAATTGGCACTCATGCAAGACAGTGTCCAGCACCCAACAGACACCCGAAAAGTGGAGAGAACAGGCACGGAAAGCTTCGTTTTAATGAAGACCGGTATCAGTCTGTATGCCCTCGTTCCAACAAACTGTAGAGCGCACAATAATTTTATTTGGTCTCGCGCAATCGCGGACTGGTTAGTTTTGGCATAAATTAGTGATAGTCGTATTTAGAACTTCCACAGCGGAGGCAAATAACTTGTTTCATTCGCCATAACGCTGCCACGAAAACGCATTACGTGAGGGTGAGTGATAGGGTTTCTGATATTAAATTATCGTGAATTTTCTTTTATTGCTAGAACTTCAAAAGTGGCAGTAGCCTTATGAATGACTGACAGTAGCGAATTAGCGTATTAGTATCGATAGTCTTAGAACAATGCGCTGATACTATCTTTTCTTTATTCGCTATTAAATGAGTTGACGAGACGTCGTTAGTTTCTTCTATCTACCATCTTCGTCCCATCTCATTTCCTTGAATCCCATCCTCAAATTTTATAGCCTATATTTACGAAGATTGGTCAATGGTGTTTGGGACATGCTGAATACTAGGTATTGCATTCGGACACATTTGCTTAAAGATTTTGAAGGAGGGTCACTGCATTTTACTGGTATTATTTGACATTGTTGCTCCACAATGATAATAATGTTTGCGAGAGACAAAATCTGCCGTCTAACCAGAGCAAGCACTAACGCTTTGCAAGAAGGCGTATGTTAGCAGCGCCTACATGTATTTGGCTCCATTGGTACATCCCACTCATGAGGTAGTCCTGTAGAACTCTTGCTAACTTCGGTAAACGACACAAAGAAAACACAATTCCCACGGGTCTTGCTAACCCCCAGCTGGTTACCGGGTGACATTCAGGATGTCGTCTGGCGCTTTGGTTGGTCCGTCTTACCAACAGCGGACCGTATGTGCAAGTGGCACTACACCAAAAGTGAACAATGTGTTAACTGTAAATCTCATGAAGACAACAAACACGCCTTGCTCTCCTGCCAGGTAGCAAAAACGTTCTGGACGTTGTTGGGTAATGCGTATGCCTCTTTAAACATCCAAAGGTTTGTTAACCGAGGACCGTGCCCGCATAACCACGTGGCTCGGCCCTTGATTGCAGTAGGGTTCTTCGTCCTGTGGGAAAACAGGGGGCTGGCTGTTAATCAGGGTAAGCCCCGAAAGAGCCAGTGGAGGCTGCTATAAAGAATGTACACCATAGTAATTGACCATTAGGAGGCAGAGCTCTTCTTCTTGGGCGAGGAAGAGTTCCTCAAGAAGTGGTCGTGTCCATTTATTACACTCACACATGGTAGAGTGAAATTTCAGTGCGCCCTAATTGAAGGATTGCGCAGGACATGAAGTGTACTGCATTGTACTGTTTGTGCCCACAGCAGGGATAAAGAACCTGCCACATTTTTGTAAACGTATTTTTGTAATACATCATGTGAAGTAGTGTGTTTCAATTTGTCTGGAACCTGTCTGTGACGTTGACGATTGTATCCTGCCTTGAACCTGTCGGATGTACCCTAGTCACGAATAAAATTCCTTATTCGCCCTTTAAGTACAGAGAACGACGTTCAACAATACCGGACTCTCTCATAGGGGCCAGCGGCCAGATTTATTGTAGCGCACCAAGCAGGTGTGATTAGGTGAAAGCTTTAGCTCGAGCCCAACTCCGACGCGCCCTATTCAAATACATGTAAAACTCAAAAACATTTTTCTGAGATAACCCCTGGACCAATTTCAATGAAATATGTTGCATTTCAAAGAAACGTTAACTTCTAGTGACTGTCGGAAGCGGAATTTCGATTTAGGGCCTGAATTTTGTTTTAAAAATTTCAAAAATTTCAAAGTAAAAAAAATAGAAGCACGAAGTTTGCACAATAATAGCTCTGCATAAAGAGCAGATATCGCGGTTCTGTAAACGGCAGCCACTAGATCACTGAAAGCGGACAAATTCTATACGCATATTTATATCTTACGTGAGTGTGTTACTTTGTGTACAAGGGTTCTGCAAAAGTTGTATTTCCATATCACTGAATTCTTTCAGATTCATATGTAACGTATCAATTTTGTCCACTTTAGATGTCCTATATAAATGCATTTCATAGAATTCTATTATCACTTTTTGTTGCTGAGTTACGGAGTGTTAAACTTGATAGTTTCGTTTTTTTAAAATTTTCGATTTTCGCCATTTTTTAATAAAAGATTGACGACCTAAATAAAATATTCGAAACGAACAGCCTCTAGATTTCAAGTTTTTCTTTCAAATTCAACAAACCTGGTTGAATTTGGTACAGTTCTTTGCCAAAAAAAAACGAATTATCCTTTTTCATGTATTTAGATAGAAGCGCCCGAGCTAAAGCTTCCTGTTAACGTTTTCCGGTTTCGGTTTTGGGCTCGCGCATTTTGCACGCTAGCTAGCACGCGTTGCGCCGGCTGCGCTAATCGGCGCGGCTTTTCATTTTTTCTTCTCCTGCTCAACCGCGTGCGTTATCAGAACGGAATCGTTTTATTTAGTACAAATGATTGCGAACAATCTTTACAAGCCACCATAGAATGTGTGCCACGTGCAACTTCATAAAGTAGACGCATGACGCCTGGTAAGGGAGGAAAGGTTCATTTTGCTCTATATAAATGCTCTGTGCGTCCATCCAACGTTGTGCCGCCACGTGAGCAGCAGTAGTTCTCCTACGAAGCTCCATCGGACAGTAGCAGCTGAAAAAATCACAAGAATGTGTCATTTAGACGTTGGCACCTTATAGGAATACTGTGTGTAGAGGCGAAGCATGCCAAAAGTCGTGAATGGTCAGCATTACAAACGAAATCGATTTGCTCCTACGTACACATGGCGTACAAGATACCCAACTCATCCCAAATAGTACCATAAAATATGAAAACATCTGATTTGCAAGCATTCCCCTTTAACGGTCTTCATTTCCTGCACTTTAAGAGCACAAATACACAGGCGACGGCGCGTTTACGAAGCAACTTGGCCTCAGCCGACGCGATGGTAAGCTACATACACAGAAGTGACCACAGCACAGGCTCTCAGCCAGACCATGCTAGACGCTGGCAGAATTCCTTCTACTCACACTGGAGACGAATGCGTGGGTACAAAGCCTGTTTTCAGTCGTTCAGACGAGAGACTTTTCAAGTTCTTGGTGTTTTAGCTCCTCGGCGTTATCTTTTGCCCGTTCTGCCGGCGCAAGCAACAAACTCCAGTGTTATCACTCCTGGCAATCGCTCGTCGCGTTTTCGCAAGCGTGAGTACCGAAATAAGGTATGTGTTGTTCTGGGGCTGCAAAGATAATCACAGATTCGCTCCAGTGACATTGAGTACAGGAGCTACTATCAGGACCCCCTAACGAGAGGCCGTTGTAACCGCTGGATAGAACGGCATGACGCTCCGCCTTTCTTCGGCCCTCCGGATAGCCTGGGCTTGCTTTCGGAGTACCGTGCTTCTGATGACCTCCTTCCATTCAGCTTCGCTGGAGAGAAGGTCGTAAGGCAACGCGGGACACCGCCAAAGCATGTGAGCCATAGAGCAAAAGGTTTCACTACAATCGGGACAGCCAGGGTTCACATCCGAGTATATCCTACTGAGGAAGCCTCGCGACGGGAAAGATCCCGTCTGCAACATTCTAAGAGTAGCTTACTCACCTTTACTGAGCTTCAGGTGAGGAAGAGCGTAAACTCTCTCGCCAAGTTGGTAATGTTTAGTAATTTCATTAAATGTGAGATGTGGATCGTTCTACTGAATCCTTTCCTGCCCCTCCGGAGCCTCCAGACCGTCGCGGCGCGTGAGTTCTCGCGCATGGTCGTGGGCCAGTTCGTTGAGGTTTGGGAAGCCCTCGAGAACGTTCGTACCCATGTGTGCGGGGAACCTCGTGATATAATGAGAACCGGGGCAAACCCTCTTCTGTAGAATAGAGGCCACCTCTTGAGCGAGGTTTAACGGATTCGAAAGCTCTGATTGGGTCTCTCGAGTCGGTGTAAATGTAGGGACGCTCTGGGTCACACAAGGCCAACGCAACCGCGATTTGCTCTGTTATACCCCCCGCCCTTCTATAACTGAAAACGCGAATAAAGAAAGCACGTTGTCTAAGCTCATTTTTCATTCTTATTTTTTCCGATGCTCGCGTCAGCCAACCGATGGGAGAAACAGTAGGCGTGACGGTGTTTCGTATTGCCATGTTTTGCCGAGTGCCCACTCTTGTAGCATTTTTTTCTCTATGCTATACTTCTGAGGTACCATGGAAAACATACGATGACGAATGTATGCAGAACAGATTGGCTCGCTGTACTATGTGACAGCCGGTAACAGTCAACCTATCTATATTTGTGACTTATGCAAGAGAATGAAATCTGTTATACTTTCTTCATATGCTTCTTCTATAGCTCCTGTTATACTTGTAATATTCGAAGAAAGTAGTTGAAATCAGGAAGCTTTAGCGAAATACACTTAAGTAGGCACACTCTGCTGGCAACAGACCTAACGCTACGATTAGGTGGATATATAAGAATGCTATAGCGAGCATAGGTGCGACTAGCATGCTTAACAGCTATTAGGAGCAATACAACTGACCCCTAACAGCATCGCGTATTCCTTTAGGTAAATGGTCACTTCGGAGGAGGGGCAGTGGACACCTTAGAGCAATCGGGTGCCCCTATATTCGTCTTGCACAAGTGTTCCTGGGTAACATAATGTGTACCTTTAAAAGCGAAACTTTCGTTGCCTATTTTCCCGGGTTTCGCGTGGCCAGCTGCTGGGTGCCGTGTGCTGTTGGGTTGGACGTTATTTAGGCGAATACCTCGTCGGATATAAAGAATGCTTAATTATACTTCACGGACTCATTTAGTAATATTATTTTTTAGCCATCTTGTCCTTGCAATTGGGAATGTCCTCTTCTTTGGGCACTCTCTCAGTATGAGTATGTCCCACCGTGAACAAGAGGGGCAGAATCACTAAATGTTGCTTATGTGTTTAGAAAAAGTATAGTTCAACAAGAGACGATACGAACACTGAGACACAATCACGGCACAATTCCACCAGGACGATAACATATGCGAAGTACGTTTTGAAAGAAGTGTCTGTGTCCGCACTCACTAACACATAGCTACACAGCCCCCCGAAAATGCACAGTTACACATAAACTAATTGTCACATTACACAAAATGATGTTCAGTCTATACAGTGTATACAATGGTTATGTGCAATGCTGATGTGACTGTACATAGTTTTGTAGCGATGGTATAAGAGGTGTATATACAAAAATGATCATGCATGCGAGAGCACACAGAAATCATGGGCACCTACATACATGTATATTCAGTAAATACTTTTGATGACCACTGTCGAAAGAACTCCTCTTCCCCAAGAATAAACATCTCATCTGACGGAAACGGCAGTAGCTCCGAGTAGAGTATCTCCAGAAGTGGAAACAGAGCGCGGCGACGATGTCCAGCGGCAACTACCTCGCACCGGTTACGCCACGAACAAAAGGCTCCCGCAGCGATTAAATGTCGCGCAAAGCGGCCACATGAGCAGCGACCAGATGTAATAAATTGGTCAGCTCCAAGGCCACGGAAACCAGCATGCACGACCCGCCAGAATGCCCTACCAACGACGCATGGCAGCAGCACATGCTTGTTGGATTCTTGAATGGGGCAATTGGGCCGCATCATACTATTCTGTGCATACACCTGTCATCACCATTCTTCCCTCAACAGGCATCATACATCGCTTTTGTCCTTGTGACATCGCTGCCTATATGTCCCACAATATGCATCCACCTCATTTGTAGTTTGCGTTCCGGCATATGTAGCTGCTGAACGATGCAGTTGCTGAAAGTAAAAATTGCTTGACAATAGAGTCGTGACCTTTGCCGGGTACGAACAAAAACATGCCAAGAGCTTACTCGTTCCATATGATGAAGGTTAAAAAAATATATGCATGCATCGCCGTTTGTTGCAAAAGTTTTAATCAACCATTTTACTGAAGTTTCCTTTCACATAGAAAGGCTAAAAATACTTCTATCAGAAAAAATGAACATGAATAATTTTCGATTTTCGATACCCGCGCCTTGTGACACAAAAACAAAGCACGGTGCTTTTTTTTCATCATAAAACAAACAGGCGAGATGAAGCGCAAAGAAGAAGCGTTGTCTTCGGTGTGTGTCCAGGAGGAAGAAAAATAAAGCTACCCATGGGCCAATATTACCGTCCACCTAAGCGGAAAGCCGAATTTGGCGAGAAAGAGCGATTGAGTAAACGAACCGCGAACGGGCGGGCGGGAAGTCTGCCCTGCAGAAATAACTGACAAGTGGCGCCGAGGATCGCTCTCGGCTAACGACGTCAAGTGGCCAGGAACCTCGCGCGAGCTAAGATAGCGCAGCGAGAGGGAATCTCGCAGGGTGCGGACGCAATGACTCTGGCAGCTACGTCTCGACTACCACACCTTAACCGTCATAGCTTCTTTCTTTTTCTTGCAAAACGCACAACTGTTAGACTTGATCGTAAAGACACAGAGCCGAGAGCGATTTGCCGAGCTGCCAAGATGATGGCAACGTCGCCCGGTGTTCCGCGCTCCCATGAATAATAAGGTGGATCGGGTTTTGCAAGCCATTCCTGGGATAATGAGCTCGGTTTGGCTGCTGCACCGCCACAGTGAGTGAGATAGCTGTCGTCTGTCGCGGTGCGAGTGTCAGCGACGAGAGCAGTGAATAAATTATAGTGCGCGAAGAGATATTGTAACCGCATTGTAACACTATCGGTCCCATACATCGCACCCGAAACCTTAACTCGCAACCGCAGTGGCTGCCTAGACAACACTACTAGCGAGAGATCGGGACAGCGCAGCCGACGAACGAACTATGAATTTCAATCTGAGTCAACAAAGGTTATCTGGAAATTTCGTAAATAAAAATTTTTGCTACGGGCTTATAACAATCCCAACACAATATCGAGCCTTATACTTCCAGTATTTAGTTTTACTAGTTCACTCCACTACAACAGATACGCTGCCAAATCTCTTTAGTACCCGGATAATGGGGATGCCACCGACACCGCTATTTTGCACAATCTTCTTGTAATAGTGTAAGCTCGATGCCATTTAACCGAAAAACCCCCTCTCGTATTAAATATGCAGCCCGTGGAATGCACAAAACATCCCGTGTGTCTTCAGACTTCGCGTAGGGTAGACCCTCAATCTGTATACATAGTGAATACACACAAGCTTAATGCCCACAAATGTTGAAAATTGGCATTAATAACATCGGATAAAATTGAAGCCATCCACATTCGTTCCGGAGTCGCAGCGTGAATACACACGGGTCGCGTAAAGGGTGAAACAAGCTCTAGTCCACCACAATCAGCGTTTTCTTACGTATCTTTCTTATATTGTGTTCACTCTGAGTGCAGAAACAATACGAAAAATAAAAAGACTCGGCATAAGTTTTCGGAGTTGTGAGGAGTGAAAGGACGCGATGATATATATATATATATATATATATATATATATATATATATATATATATATATATATATATATATATATATATATCA
Source organism: Dermacentor albipictus (assembly GCF_038994185.2). Classification (NCBI taxonomy): domain Eukaryota; kingdom Metazoa; phylum Arthropoda; class Arachnida; order Ixodida; family Ixodidae; genus Dermacentor; species Dermacentor albipictus. The sequence goes on along the minus strand of NC_091824.1, from coordinate 83,693,224 downwards.
TCGCGTCCTTTCACTCCTCACAACTCCGAAAACTTATGCCGAGTCTTTTTATTTTTCGTATTGTTTCTGCACTATATATATATATATATATATATATATATATATATATATATATATATATATACACACACACACACCATCAGGACGACAAGTTGGGCCCGTTGGTTGGGATATATCGAGATAAATCGAGGCAACTGTGACCTACTGATGCATTGCGTATGCGTCAGTTGGGCGCAGTTGCCTCGATGTATCTCTGTGTCTTGTGCGTGTAATGTTTATTCAGCAAGTCTAAACAGAGGAATATTAGCACAAAAAACTGCAGTATAACACTGCACAAAACAAAGTAGGACAAGTGCTGCCAGCCCACAAGCTACGCTGATATTTAATAAATGTAAATGCGTAGAAACTTTAATAGTTTTTTGTCTGGTTTTGTTTGTGTCTGTTTTAATAGTTCGCATACACGTACACCTAGCAAGAGTTCCAGACCAGTGCCGGCCACTGCGGCCGCATTTCGATGGAGCCGAAGTGCAAAGTCGTCCATGTACCATGAATTGGCTGCACTTTAAGGCACCCCGAGTGCTCAAATTTAATCCGGCCACCCCACTACATGGCATGTCTGATAATGAAATCGTGTTGTTTTTTAGCATAAATACCCAGAATTTCTTTTTAGTGTGAGGCCAGATTGCACTACATTCAGTCCTCTTTAAGTATACATGCATGGATGCAGACCATACAGTTTGATTTTCAAACATAATGCGCCGGCAAGTCATGATACATATATGATATCGAAAGAACAACAATTTGAAAGTGGCCTAAAAAGCAACTCCTTTTTTGTTTTCTTTTTTTTACCAAGTTAAAACACGGGATATCTCAAGTTACACACATCCTCTTGTAACACGCATGGGGAAAGACTTCAATTTGGACTAGTTGGTGTTTACTGCATACCATATCGACCGCAAATGGAGATGGGGACAGCGGAAGAGAACATAAAAACACCGCCCGTGTCGTTTTTGTGTTCTCTTCCGCTGTCCCCATCTTTATTTGCGGTCAATATGACATACGAGTACGGGAAGTCGATTTGCTTAGAAACCTGAAAAAAAAGGTAAATAAAAAGAAAGCTAAGTATTGAAATCAAAATTGAACTTGGTTGTTTGGATGCCACTTTAGTGTGATGAAGTCAGCTCTTACCCTTAAGATATGTGAAGCCAGTGGGTGGATCATCTTCCTCCAAATGCCTACCGTAGTTTTTTAGCCTTGTGAGCCTAAAAGCTCTCATCAAGTCCAAGTATAAAGTTGTGTCTTTTTTCTTTATATTTTCAATCAGAGGAGCCGTTGAATATCATGTGGTGCTTCATGAAGATGTCCGTGTGCTTTAATATTATTTGCCTACAGGTCCGAAAGGTGGTCCCTGCAAGAACAAGCGTTTAGGCAAAATTACTAGTTGACGAGCACCTGGTCCTCGGTCACCATCGCCTGCTAGTAGGCGCTGACGTTAGCAAACATGGGGTGCCAAGTTAGGTAACTATAAATTCACGTGCACGAATCGCAAGCCCTAACGAAAATGTTCTGAAATTGATTTTAAGTGAAACTGAATAACTTGCACTCGCACCACCTAGAGGATCAAAGTGCCTAAAGAACCCGTGCTGGAAATTTTGTAACGATTCGTTCACCATCATAAATCACCCAAGCTGCCCTTTAAAGCCTTTCAGTGGAATGAAAATTTTAGGAACCCACGCTCAAGAGCAAAGTGAGCGTAGCTTCCGGACGCCGTCTAAATTTGGAGGAAGTTCCGCTTCAACACAGGTACTCTCAACAGTTGACCCCTCAACAGCTGCGACGATAGTATTGATTGCTTGATGAAGACCGGTGGATTCAATGAAAGCATTGCCAGCGACAGGCTGGCTGGAATGAGGCCGAGTATAAAAGGATACGAGATTGCTTTTCCGAATGCGTTTGGCGCCTGGAAGCTCGCGTTTATGATATGGCGACTGAATGCGGTCGATAATCGTCTAGATCCCCAGAGGCAGGGCATATTGCCCATTGTAAGTTATTTCCTCCCTCTCCTCTCCTTTTCAGTTCCCCTTCCCTTTTCCCCAACAGCTACGCTATGTAAGCCCCCTCTGTCGTAATCAGACAAGTTATTTATAATGCACATCACTGCGCACTTGTGAATAATCGAGTTGATAAAAAAATTCCCATAAATACGCCTATGAGATCGGACGTCCGCTATCACCTGCTGTGATGTTACCGGCAGCTTCAACCGAAGGGCGATGCATTGACAGTCACAGGAAGGTTTAGTGCTGCTCCTGAACTGCTTGGACGGCGTTCTAAATATACGTAGGTATGACTTGTTGGCACAACGCAAGCCTCAGGGCAACACCTGCAGAAGGAACAGTCAAAATTATTTACAGCCAGACATTCAAAGGTTGCGAGGCTTAGCGAAACTTCCAAACTTTCATGCATTCAGAATTCCTTGAAAGGTAACCGCGATTTATTGTGACTCTATAACTGTTGTTGAGACCCAATCACGTCGAGCGTCGAACACTGTAAAACAACGGTTAAAGCAGCACGGTTATACGATACGACTCGGTAGCTATACCACTTGTGCCGCTAATACCAGTGAAGTCGAGTGGTACCGCACGGTGACATGGTGATGAGCGCAGTGGTCTGGCAATGTCCCCCGTAATTGAGACACACTGTAATTGAGACCACGCGCCTCTAGTCGTAGACGCTGTCGTCTGGGAGTCTGCGCCCCCGACCAGAGGTGGTCGCCGATGCTGCACGGGGTTCACAACTGGTCTAAGGAAGTGGCGCTCGAAGTACCGGTTGGCTCCCACGCTTGTGTAAGGTGTGGTGGTAACGGAGCGCTGCCCATAACGCGTTGTGGAGCACAGTGCCACAAATAACCACCTCCCGAAGCGTGCTAAACACGTCCTTCGATAGTAACTATGGTTGGTTCTTCAAAGATGTTTCACAAAGAAACATTGGAATCTTGCGAAACGTACGGAATATAGTGAAAAAAAAGACCATATTATTCAATGGCTTGTTTATTTTTGTTACTCTATTTGGACTACCCATTCTTGGACAACTAATTATGTGACACAGGATGCTCTAGCTTATATCGCAAAAAAATTTGACCAACAAAGCATCACAAGAGCACGCACCTCTGTTCTTCGTAATGAGACCAATAAACCGGGACATAAAATATATACATGTAATGTCGTTTCATGCGTATTTCTAAAGCATACAGACTTCTCAACAGAATAGCGTATGGTATTCAACGGAAACATTGATGATCCAAATTTTCTGATATTTAGTCTTTACTATTCTTAGGCATTGTGCAATATGAGTGACAAGGTCTGTGCCTATTTTTATTCTATGCCTAAAAATTGACATGTGCTATACTGTGACAAGGAGGTTATATACAAAAGTTACATTTTTGTCCTCCTCTTTTGAGCACATACCCGGTTAGTTGCTTCGTTGGCTGATTTGCTTATGTTGTTACGTGCGGAAAGGCACCAACAAAGGAACTAATAACGGATCTGCAAGAGTAGTATAGCCAGAGACCAAGGTGGAAACCGGCTCGTGCCAAACCCAGACGCCCGCCTTCGTCTTTCTTTGCGCCACGTCTCTTAAGCGCCTGTTGTATCGTAACACAGCCATCCGGTGGCAAAATCGCCATCCCTGCGCCGTCAGATATCGGCGGCAAGCAGAAAGCCGTAGAGCTTGAGCCTCGCGACGCGGACGATATCAGTGGCGTTGGGAGCGGAGAACGTTGCGAAGCTAGCTGGAACGATTTGTTAGGTGAAATAAGTGATTGGGCGAACCACGCGGTGTGGGTCTTTGTAACAAGGGAGGAGTTTCTCGCAAAGGCCTACTCGACGGGAAGGTGACTAAAGCAGCGCTAAGGCGCCCGGCGCAATGTGCACTTCATGGTGACAGGGGTCGTAGCGACGCTTCTGGTTCTCTTGTGGCACTGATAGGCGAGCGCGTGCAAGTTGTCGAGCGTGGTCGGTGTGAGCGATGACACCATCACCATATTCAACTGCTCAGGTCGTAATCGATGGTAACAACGTATCTATCGGTAGCGTGGGTTTATTGTGGCATTTTAATGTGGAATAAACGTGGTTTCATTCATTCATTCCGGCAGTGCATGTCCATGTGAGAAGAATTATTGGCGTAGGTAATGTAAAGTAGGACGAGGTCCCAATTGCGTGATCAGCTGAAACGTATTTCGCCAGCATATTTGTAAGAGTCCAGTTCAATCGTCCGGTCAGGCCGTTGGTTTGTTGATGGTAGGAGGTGGTAAACTGATGCTAGATATAGCAGACGCGCATGATGTCGTCAATAGCCTTGGGCAAGAAGGTATGGCCTCGGTCTGTGAGCACTTGACGAGGAGCTTCATGCACCAAGATGACATCGTGTAGCAGGAAATCTGTCACAGCAGTTACGCAGATGGTTGGAAGAGCGCCCGTGATGGCCCATCCAGTCATGTAGTCAGTGGCAAGAGCAACCCAATTGTTCCCCGACGCAGATACCGGAAAAGGACACAGAATCTAGGTCCAAGCCGAGACGAGCGAATGGCTCCACCGGGATTTCAAGTGGCTTCAGGTAACCAGCTAAAAGCAGGGATGGTTTCTTGTGATGTTGACATGAGTCATAAGCTGCGAGGTAACGTTGCACATAATGTGCAAGACCGGGTCAGAAGAAGCGGCTGTGTACTTTGTCGTAGGTTCGGGACACGCCGAGATGTCCAGCGGGGGGCGCGTCGTGAAATTCCTTTAGAACCATCGAGTGGAGGTGCTTTGGGATGACTAGAACAAGATTGCGACCTTCGGGATTAACATTACAATGGCACAAAGTACCATCCTGAAGAATGTAGAGGCACAAGGAAGCGTCATCTGGCGTGGATTCAAAACGATCGATGACTGCTTTGATTGAGGCATCACGACGTTGTTCATCGGCGAGACGGAGGGGCTGTGACATGGAGAAAACACAAGCAGTACTCTCGATGTCAGGGGCGTCGGAGCTGTCGACGGGGTGACGCCACATGCTATCCGCGTCTTGGTGCAGGCGTCTGGGCTTGTGAATCACAGCGTATGAAAACTCCTGGAGCCTCAAAGGCCAAAAACCAAGCAGGTCCGTGGGATTCTTTAGGGAGGAAAGCCAACAAAGAGTATGATGGTCAGTTACCACTGAAAAAAGCTAAGGACGCATAGTTGGGCTCTGATGGTACGGGGAGGCGACTGGCATAAGCGGTAACGTGATCGTAGCCACGCTGACGCTCGGTAGTACATCGCTTACACCATGACCACTGGCATCCGTACGCGATTCTGTTGGGGGATTAGAGATCGGTGGTGAGGTAAAATACGTGATGAGACGAGAGAAGCCGGCAGATTCTGTAGGTCCCCATGAGAAGGGTACGCCATTCTTAAAAAAGTCGGGGAGATGCCGTGCAATAGCGGCAAAATCTTTGACAATACTGCGGGAGTAATAACATAGCCTAACGAAACAGCGAACGTCTGTGGCTTACTTTGGAACTGGAAAGTCTTGGACAGCACGAATTTCGTCTGGGACAGGTTGTACTCCAAAAGCATCGACAAGATGGCCCTAGACCATAATTTGGTGGTGGCCGAAATGACATGTCGATGAGTTGAGTTGCACCCTGGCCTTATGAAAAACGTGAAATATGGTTGACAGACGTTGAACGCAAGTATCAAATGTTGGTGAAAATGCAATAACGTTGTCGAGCTAGCACATGCATGTGGACCATTTGAAACCTTGAAGCAAGGATTCCATCATACACTCAAAAGTGGGCGGCGCGTGACACGTGGACTCGTTTATCTCACGTATGCACAACATGTGAAAGCCTGAAAAGGCACAAAGCCAGTGCTTTTCTTCTGTTCATGTCATCATTTCTCCATTGTTCACGCACGTTGTATAACATCCGTAATCATGTCAAACCAGCTAGCCAGCCAATGCACTCTTACATGATACTCAGGGAATTCCTTATTTAACGCAAATCTGCGCTAAAGATTTAGCTATCCATAAATAGGTTATATATCTTGCTTAGGTAAAAAATAGTATGCTTTAATACAATGTTATCCCTAAAAGCATCAGAACCAAATACTTTTGGAAGATTCTAAAACAGAGCAACAATTGACGGGATACCAGACCAAGAAAGATAGAGACGCAGCGCTGTGTCGTAACTGTAATTGTTTTATGTTCCTTGTAGCGCTGTTTGAAAATCCCAAGTATGTCATGCCAACTCGCCTATAAGCTTCCACTTTAGCTGTAAAGACTATTACAGGCACGACTACGCTTCTGGGTAGTCGAAACCGAGACCTTTATACTCAAACTGCATGCAACGTCTGCACAAATCGCGTCTGTTCATCGAATACATCACTTCTAAAGATAGTCTATAGTTACGTCTATAACCTCCGCGAGAACAGGGTGCTGGCTAAACAAGCTTTACAAAAACTTTATGGCTAAACAATCTTTAAGCTCGCGCACGTCCGTTCGCTCAGTATTGTTAGCTCTCAGCAATGCACTCTTGCGAAGCGCTTACTTTCGCACACTCCATAACCGTGATAATGACATAATGTGCCAACAGAAGCGCCCGTAATGAGTGTTGTTCTTCCCGCCAGAGCACTCGGCGCGCATCACTCCGAGAGCGCAGCTTGCGGAGACCACGCAGCAGGAAGAGGGCGTTCGATGTGCAAACGGCTTCTAGTCGTCTTAGAGCCCACGGTGCGCAGCGTGCTTTGAACTGAGCCACTGATTGAAGGTTCCCAACTCGTCGACGCCGTTGCCGGGAAACCGCTTTCAGGCGAAAGAGCTTTGCAATTAGCACTCAGCACACGAAGTTTGGCCGCGTCGTGTAACTGGCGTGCAGGCTTACGGCGGAAGCGTTGCGCACAAACGACGTGATCCCGCTAATGAGCATCGGCCCATGTTTGCGAGCGGGAAAGGGCTGCCACCCGGAATGTGGGGCACTGTCACCGGTGGACCGATGTCCCAAAGGCGGGGACGTAAACATTCTAACCGTCGAAGCGTTTTGGAAATATTACTTGTATACCCAAACAAATATCTATCTGCAGTCTCGCACAACAACAGTTTAGACTCAAACGAGTCGTTATACCCAAAATTAATGACTCTCGCGTGCGTTAACTTGAGCAACAGTGTCCTGATGTTTCAGGTCCACGCGTACTTTCTGTTTCTGCGCTAGTTCCCGCAGACGCGCTATATGCATAAGAAAGCAGATTGTACTTGTACCAAGTGGTCGCCTTAAAAATGACCGATGTCTTAAACCTTGTGCAGCCATTGTTGCACTCGCACCTGCTATACCAGCATTTGCAAAAGAAACAAAGCGATCGGCCAAGATGTCCAGCGCAAAGCCCCACTATTGTTAAACTCGATATCCGCCCCGGTCCTGAATAATCAGCGATAGGCCGCCGCTGAACATAGATGCGAAAGCATTCATCAGATTTCGACAAGCATGCTTGCTTCGTTGAGAGCACAGCAATTCAAACGCGCAAACGTGCAGTGACGTCATTTTAAATATGGAGTGCCTTAGCTAACGTTAGTTAAGCAGTTGAAACAAAAACAAAATTAAAAACATTGTGCAAGATACGGTTTTCAAACATTTCACCCAAGCGACTATACAATGCTTTCGCATTCCCACACGTCAGTAGTCTTAAGTGTCTCTGCAGATTTTTTTTTCCTTATTGTATAAACAGCTTGGGTAACGTTAGCTGGGACACACAGTATATACCGATTCGCGAGATTTCTTAAGCGCCCCGAAAGAAAGAAGCGCGTGAAAGACACCGTCCTGGAATTCCTGCCTTTTAATTTTTGAAAAAGCTCTACAACTTTTCAACTACAATGTATACCTTGAACGACTATCTAAAACTTTGCATAATGAAAGGTAAATAATTAGATAACTACTTGCACTTCACAAAATAGTCCGAGCTGTCCAAGATGACTACGAACGATATCCCGTTGCTCCAATTCGTAAATTTGTATCACTCTGTTTTTAACGCTTGGTTACGTGAAACGCAGTGGTATATCCAGAGCTCAATTATTCGTTGTAAGTGTCGCACAGCAAGTCGTCCGCCATCCTCCGTGAAAACAGCAATAACCCACTGATAGTAAGCGGCAAAGTGAACGTTCGATGATGAAATAGTAGAAAAGAAAAGCCTTACCTGCGGTGTAAAGCATGTGTGAGAGCTCACCAGAGATGAGCTGCCAGGCCTATACTTTACGCTGTCACACTCGCTTGAAGTAATATTGGGCGACGGTAACCTGAGCTATTGAATTCAAACTTAAGCGAAATTCGGAGTAATGCTTTCTTTTATAACTGCTGTTGCTAAGCCACTGTTTCTACTTGCCGCCGCTGTCACCAGAGCGATGTCACTAATAAAACGAAACTCCAGCAAACGCCTCGTGATGCAGTAGTCACCTGCGCAGTTTTTTTTTTCATTGAAGATTCATTTCATCTGGTCGCTGTGACGTCATGGATTTTGATGGCATCTTCTACGACCTACGTGCTTATATAGTGGTACAGATTGACTACATTGTGTTCTAAAGGAACCAAAAATTAAACATAGCAAGTTTCGGGACTATTTACTCAGCCCAGGCGGCCCTAATGCGGAAACATACTTTGGAATCCCTGACGTCACACTGACGTACCGGCACCCGGGCTTTGGCGCAAAATTCGAATACTGATACTGCGACCCTCATTTTCTCATCTAATAATCAAACTATTATTTTGAAATAACTGCCTGCAGGGTTCTCAAACAATGCTTTATTAGTAAAACTGATTTATTGTTTCGCTTTAGTGTCCCTTTAACAACTTAGATATCATATTAAAAAAAACGGACAGACCTAATGCACACGTTGGAACATATGTGTGAGGCAAGGCTCCCGGAAGTAGGTTAATTAAATGTTACAAAACCGAAAACGATGCCTACAATTTTAACCATTCCTCTTTACATTACGCAACGTGTTATCTTGTGCTATCTCTATGTTTATGCATCACATGGATATAGCAAATTTATTGCCACGTTATGCTGTGTTTACGTGCCACACCGTTCACAAGATGTGAAGAAACGCAAACGGTTCATGCGGATACACGGAGCGAAACGTGGACGCGCCGATGCAGAGAGGACGAAGACGGTGTATGATGCCTGTAGAGGGAAGAATGGTGAGGAGAGGAGCACGCAGCGAGAGATAGACTTTATTTCTCAAAGACGCTTAGTCCGAGTAGCCACTGTCTAGAGTCCAAACGAGTGCTCTGCCTTGGTGGTGGAGGCACTAATCTGGTCCTGTTGTTGTGTCTGATGGGGGCGACCAGCACTGGCCGAAGTGTAGGGCGCAAATCTTCCGGTGGAGCGGTTCAACTCGTCCATCTGTCGGGAATGGGATGTACGACATTTATGCGCCCTCCTGAGCAAAAGGATGGATCATGGATCGCGAGAGTGCATGCCAAACTTCGCCATCTGCTAACGCGCACCTAATTCTGCAGAGTTGGACGAGAGCTGCCGTCTGCATGCGCGTCCCATTGTATTTGCCGGCGTGCGAAGTTGCATTCCCTTACGAGGTATACGGTGCTCGTCGACTACGCATCGGCGGGTTGCGCGTCGCATTTCATCATTGACGTGGTATTCTGCCTCCTCTCCCGCTTTTGATGACTGGCGCTGAATGCCTTGCTTTTGCTGCTTTTCTTTTTAGATGATTCATAACTGTGTCGTTAATCTTATGCGTCTTTATCGCATTATGCAGTGTTGATGACCATACGAGATGTCTACAGGTGCCCTGTATAATTTATCTGTTGGTCCTGTAGCTCTATTGTCTTCCAATTAGCATTGGCACCTGCGCCGAAATATGTTTTCTCCAGTCGTGAAAGGGAGGTTTTCTTGTTTTTCTCTGCTTGCGTGCTCGTTCCCCTTCACGCATCGTGCATAAACCTACACGAGGATTGATGAAATATAGTCAAAATTTACATTTCATAAATTTGTTATCGGTAATAACAAATAAACCAAGTATACAGTATTTTTTCAAATGTTCTCTTGATTTTAAAAAGGTTGGTTTTTCAGCTTATCAGTGGCTTTTTGATCCCGTCATAATAAACATGATGAGTTGTGTCAGCAGCCCGCTACGCGCATGCTCCTCCCTTTCATCGTCGTCGTCGAATAGATGACCTCACCAGAGGTTTTTCATGAGTGACTCAATGAGATGAAAGTAGCAAGGCGATGCGTCGGGGCTGTAAAAATGAAGTTCCAGTAGACTCACTCGCAAAATTTCTGGGCCCGTGGCCATCGAAAATAGCGTATAGTGAAAAGCATTGAACGCACTTGTACATTTTTGCGAAGACAAAGGCATCCTTAACAAGTACTAGATATTGCACTAAATAATGACACGATGTTACTGTATCGGATAGATAAGCCGAAATGATACGTGCCTGCGTGTAGCATCTTCGGCGCATGCTCGCCACTTGTGTGCCCTTTCCTGTACTGGGTATAAAACGAGCACGAATAAATGCTGGGGTGTCTTCGTTTGCTGAGAACTGGTCCAGGCTGTTACTCTGTCGACACCACAAACGATACATGGTGTCAGAAGTCACGCCCATAGTGCTCGGGCACGGTAAAGCAGCATGGAACTTGTGAAGCCACCAGAGCCGCTACATTTCACCGGCGAAATCAGTAAGCAATGGAAGCTTTTCAAACAAAAGTTTGAACTTTTCTTGGTTGCCTCCGCACCCGACAAGAAGCCTCGACCGGATGCCTCAAAGATTGCTTTACTGCTAACCGTGGCAGGTGAGGACGCACTGGAAATTTACAACAACTTCACCTTCGGGGACGATGAGAGCCGGGAAAGTTACGTAACTGTCATAGCCAAGTTCGACACCTACTGCGCAGAACAGCTGAGTGAAGTGCACGAGCGCTACCTCTTTAGGCAACGCGTCCAAGCTCAAGGTGAGCCGGTTGAACAGTTTGTCAGAGAGCTCAGGAAGATGTCTCGTTCATGCAACTTTGGCACCATGGCAGAGTCGTTCATACGTGACCAAATAGTTTTTGGTACAAATGATGACAAAGTAAGGCAAAAGTTGCTGCAGGATAAGAAGTTGACCTTGGCTAAAGCGGAAGAAGTCTGCAAGGCTGCGGAAATGACTGCCGCGCAAAACGAAATCTGGTCTCGAGAACAGAGACAGATTGACGCTGTCAAGAGAGAGAGAGAGGAAAGGGGAAAGGCAGGGAGGTTAACCAGAGAAAAAAAAATCCGGTTGGCTACCCTACGCTGGGGAGAGAGGGGAGGGGGAGGTAAAGTGGAAACAAAGTAGTGACACAGTGATAAGGAAAGGAAGGAGCATAGACACACAATCACAATCGGCCACTGTCACCGAACACTGTCATCGCACAGCACACTGACACCTGTAGCACTATCAACATCTGTTCAGGCTACAGTCGCCTATCCAGTTCTGTCGCCCTCAAGAACCGCAACAGTGCCCTCGTCGCCCTCTGCTGTGATGGCTTATGATGGCGGTATCTTAAAATGAGTTCCTCTGTGAGAGGTCTTTGGTCAAAGCGCGCTGTCAAACTACGGGAGCGTACGAAGCAGCAGCAGTGCGATGAACGACCTGCAATGTTCAAGTGCCGCAGGTGTGGACGTACGCACGGTCCGAGAAGCTGCCCTGCATTTTGCAAAGTGTGCAGAAAATGCCAAGGGCAGAATCATTTTGCTGTCCGTTGCAAGGTGAATAGACAAGTTAGGGAAGTGAGGAGCACCGAAAATAGCGAAGAGGAATTTGACATCCTTGATGTCAAAAGAGGAATTTGACATCCTTGATGTATCTGTCAACAGCGTTGGAAGATCGTGTGACCGTGACTGGGTGGTCAAAGCGCAAGTTGCGGACACGACAATAGACTTCAAAGTTGACACAGGATCGCAAGCGAACCTCGTGCCATTCTCTGCCTACAAAAAACTGCAGCCGAGGGTACCCTTGGCTAGAAGCAACTGTGTCCTACGATCTTACAACGGAGGAGTCATCAAGCATCTCGGAATCATGACTACCACGGTGGCCGTCGGAAGCAAGACGGCAAAGATTAATTTCTTCATCGTGAAGAAGAACCGTCATGCCATACTTGGACTGCGAGCCAGCGAACTGCTTGGACTGTTCTCGCGCACCGTAAACGACATCGGAACAAGCAACAGCGAGGCAGTTGTCCAAGAGTTTCAACAACTTTTTTCTGGGACTGGATATATCAAGCGCCCATACCGCATGGTTCTTCGAGAAGATGCGGTGCCAGTCGTCCAGACAGCCCGCCGTGTGCCCCTTTCCTTGAAAGAGCCTCTGCGCGAAGAACTTGACCGCATGGTCAAAGCCGGCATTACAGCAAAGCAAGACCAGCCGACGGACTGGGTGAGTCCTCTAGTTATCGTCAGAAAAAAGGACGGAAAACTACGTTTATGCATGGACCCGAGGAAAATTAATGAGAACCTCAAGCGCGAGCACTATGAGATGCCGCGTCGAGAAGATATTGAATCGGAACTAGCTGGAGCACGTTTTTTTTTTCGCGCCTTGACGCCAACTCGGGGTTTCACCAGATACCGCTGCATGATGAAACGTCAACAATTTGTACGTTCGCGACTCCCTTCGGTCGTTACCGCTTTCTGGGGCTACCCTTCGGTATAGCGTCCGCCCCAGAAGTGTTTCAAAAGGCTCTTAGCGAAATATTCGAAACACTGCCAGGAGTGCGAGTGTACGTTGATGACGTCATCGTGTGGGGTGCGACAAGAAAAGAGCACGATCAGAGGTTACGAGCGGTACTAGAAGCAGCACAGAAAGCTGGTCTAACGTTTAATGCAGACAAGTGCAGCATTGGCGTGCGCAAGATTTTTTTTCTTGGCGACGTTATTGCGGCAGACGGCATACGCCCAAATCCTACCCTGGTCAGTTCTCTGTTAAGTATGCCACCGCCGGCTGACAAGCAAGCAGTGCAGCGCATGCTCGGTGTCGTAAACTATTTGTCGAAGTTCCTGCCATCAATTACGGACCGAACGAAACTGCTTCGCGACTTGATAAAGAAAGACCGTATCTTTGAGTGGACGGAAAACCACGCGAAAGAATGGAAAATGATTTGTGACAGTCTGAGCAAAGATCCTGTGCTGGCGATTTTCGATCCCAAACGGATTACGAAGATAACATCCGATGCTTCGCAAAATGGAATAGGCTCGGCTCTCTGGCAGCTTCATGAGGGTTCTTGGAAGCCCACACTGTAAAATAATTTACACCCCTAAGGGTTTTTTTCGGTGTCTATAACTAACCCCCTAGCACCCTTGAAAAAGGTGGGTTCTATAGGGAATTACACCCATATGATGGTTATTCTATATTCCAATAACACCCTATCCCTTGAGGGTGTTTTGAACAACATATTACCCTTTGACCCACGGGGTGTAAGGGTGTGATCAGGAATATATTACCCCTTCACCTATCGGGTGTAATGAGCAATATAATAACCGTTGAAGTATGGCATGTGGATGCGGGTTCATATGCACTTCATTGTTTGTTTCGTAAGTCCACAGTCAGGCTAGCACACAGAAATGTTATGTATGGTGTGCATACAATAGGTAATGTGTTTCCAAACGCACGGCATAGCAACTTTGAGAGAAAACACATAATCATGTGTGATGGTCCCATTTACCACAGACACAGAGTGACTGCATGGAGGGTCATTTATTCTAGCCTCCTGTACAATATTTAGAGCTTGCACTATGCCTTGTATGTGGTGACAAGTCTTGTGGTCGTTCTACGTTGAAGAACAGTCTCATTCAAACCAAAGTTCCAGGGCAGAGGCAAAGATGATGCCTTTGTGTAGCTGCATTCCAATGTCCTAAGGCGAGCCATCATAGATGAAGCCATTTCTTCACTAATCGCTGTAGCCATCTGCTTCTTTTCTACCTGCAAAATGATTTGTTGTAATTTAATGTCAGGAAAAGTACACGAAACATGACAAGCTGTGCTTCCCTGCATCATTCACTTTAATATTTCAAGATCACATGAAGAGCAGGTTAAAGAAACAAGCACAGATAGTGCTTACTTCCAAGAAATCGTTATTTCGAAAGAATAAGGCATTCAATCTGCCACATCATGAATGTAGGAGAGACAGGCTACAGAATTACATGAGGGCAATTCAGAAATTATTGCCTCCAAGCCCACTACTTTGCCAATATTACAGCAAACATTTTGAACTCTATCATTTATGCACTTATGTTTAAGCTATCGAATGTCACTTGCCTCGCCTTCCTATCTCTTCTCGTTCCAGAGTGATCGAGCAATTCATGGCATCCAGTGGTGACGTCCAGTTGAAACAACAGGCTGTAATTGAATTTCTGACTGTGGAAGGTTGTGTGCATATCAACATTCATGGCCATCTGACTGCAGTTTACGGGAATGCCTGTGTTGACATCAGCACTGTGCGGAGGTGGGCAAGGACTGTGAAAGACCAAAATCCTGCCTCATCAGATCTCCCGGATCAGCACCGAAATGGACGGCCCACAATGGCTTCTGATGAGGGTCATGAACATCAGGCAGATGAGTTGACTCGGGGCAATCGCAGGATCAAGCAACACCAGATTGCAACAACACTCGCCATTTCCGTTGGCTCAGTGAACCACATCATTAACGACCTGCGTTACAACAAGACTTGCGCTTGTTGGGTGTCAAGGTAACTGACAACTGACATGAAAAAGTCGAAGCATAGCCAACAAGTTCAATTCTTCTTGTAACCCAGGAGGTTTTTAATTATGTGGTTCACTGAACCAATGGAAATAGCGAGTGTTGTAGCAATCTGGTGTTGCTTGATCCTACGATTGACCTGATTCAACTCGTTTGCCTGATGTTGATGATCCTCATAAGAAGCCGTTGTGGGCCATCCAGTTCGGTGCTGATCCTGGACATTTGATGCGGCTGGATTTTGATGTTTCTCAGTACTTGCCCACCTACGCACAATGCTGACTTCAACACCGGCATCCCTGTAAACTGCTTTCAGATGGCAATGAATGTTGAAGGGCGCAGAATGTTTCGCAGTGAGAAATTCAATTCAATTACAGCCCACTGTTTCAACCGGACATCACCACTGGATGCGATGGATTGCTCGATTACTTTGGAACGCGAAGAGATAGGAAGATGGGTCAAGTGACATTCTATAGCTTAAACATCAGTGCATTAATGATAAAGAGCCAAAATGTTTGCAGTACTACTGGTAAAGTAGTGGGTTTGGAGGCATTACTTTCTTAACCGCCCTCATATTACAGCAATAACGCTGTGCAGTTTGTTTTTGTGAGTGACATTTGACCCAAAACTAGAATTTAGTGATCTTAGGCTTCTAAATTCGCCTCACTGGTGTGCTCTTGATCCCTAATTGTCATGGTGGTTGCTCTGCAAATGTTTATCAAGCATGGTTCCTCTAAAATATTTGACACAATTATTTGTAACATATTCAACGAAAATTTTAAAATGTTAGTTGAGAGCATTACTTGTTTCGTTTTCCTGTTGTTCTCTTTATACTAAGCATCACTAAGCTGACCTTTATTTTTTCTTAATCTCTGACTTACACAGTGGCTGGTAACAATCCCTCTGTCAGAACTATTTGGCATCTCTACTACAAAAAAGCCCTACCTACACCTTCTGACATCATCTTAGCCATCTCCACTAAGCAAGCACATAATCCTACTGGTATTTTTATTACAGAGGTTTTCCCTAAAGATCTTCCAAGCAAGAACACTTTAGCATTTGATCATTTAGATGCTTTTAACTGGAACAACACAGTGAATCCATCATGCTTAACAGAAGTTTAGCTATTTTAATCAAAGCACAGTTAAAGCCTTTCATGTATGAAGTTTGTGATCTGCTTTCACTTGATCTTGCTGGTTATATGATTGTGAGTTACACTGAGATCAAACATTCTAATGGCCAACATCTTTCATCTGTGAAGCGCAGAAAACTTTAGTGCACTTGTCAGTGTTGTTACGGCATTCTTATATGTGATGATTAGGCTGCTGGCTGTTTAGCACTGTAGTAGGATTGTACAGGGTGATCACTTTTAAGTTTTATGGAATTTTAAAAAATGTCCTGCGGCAGATGGCATAATTCTTGTCCTTGAGCTAGATTATTTGAAGAGGTGGACATTACTAGCATGAGAAATCGAAACACATGCTCAACTAAATAAAAAAATCACTAATTAACTTCGTAACTAATTATATTACTGCACATATTGCAATTTATTAATTGTAGCCAGTGAGCTTGGAAGACATATGCATTTGAACTTCCAGAATGACACCAGTTTAGAAATATTTCCCTTATAAAGACCAATACACAAGGGTGTTCCCGTTACTTTTGTGCATCAGTGCATAAAAGCACATTTTGTTAAAAAGGTAAGTGGAACAACAGTGCATTTTTACCGCAAGTTTGATGGTGCATATCTCCAAACTGACGCCATTCTGGAAATAAATTCCAAGTAGATACACCTTGTAATGTCACTGGCTATGATTCGTAAATTACAATATGTGCCCCAGATATGTGGTTGCGCTGGCAAACACTCCCAGGGTTCTACTAGGAAACATAAATACCCAAGAAAGTGATGGGGAAACGGCGCCCGCAGTAGCTCAATTGGTAAAGCATCTAACGCGTAATGCGAAGACATGGGTTCGTTCCCCACCTGCGGCAAGTTGTTTTTTCATCCCCTTTCATTTCCATTTATTTATCATTTCTTTATTTCATTTGTTAATAACAAGTAATTTACCCTAACTTGTCCTTGGTGTCAGTGTTTGCTGGCTTCTTAGGATATGATTAATAAACATCGGGTTCATCGGTTAAGCCGCTTTCTTTTCGTTTATATTAGCTATAATGTAATTCATTCGAAAGATAATAAAATTTTCTAATTAGCTTGATATGTTTCGATTTCTCGTGCAAGATATATCTGCCTGTTTGAATATTCCTGCTCAAGGACTAGAATTATGCAATATGCAACAGGGCTATATTTAAAAATTCCACAAAACTGAAAATCATCAGCTTGTATAAAAACAGTGTGAATTAAAAACAAGCTTCAGTGAACCTTACTGAATCAGCAAATGGCCAGTGTAACTAGTCTGATCATCCTGGAAATCTTTTGTAGCTTATAAGCATAGTGCATTTCAATTCCACATTTAGGAGTGCAAATTTTTCTTGAAGTCAGCTTTTTCTTTTTAACAGCTAGCATCCCTGCCAGTTTGCTTAAACATAATGTTGCACGACTTCAACAGTACTGCACAATCAGACTTCTTTCTGCACACAGTGTCTAGTGATGTGTCTTTAGCAGCTGAAATAATTAATGTTCATGCAGATAAACATCAGAAAACATTGCAATAACTGCCAAGAAAATGCAATCATGCGTTTTGTTTACAAAAGAGCATGTGCTCTATCTTCTGCCAGGTTTGTTCTCCATGTCAGGCTAGCACGGAACTTGCACAAGAGGCACCTTTTGCATCCATGAAGATATTTTATGAGGTTATGGTGGTGTCGAAACATGATATAAACCATAACACTTTAAACTATTTTATGAAACAGTTATTTGTACAAAGATAGAAAAGGCACCAATTTTGAATTTATCACATTTGGTTTAGAGTACCATAGTATAAATGGCCCAACTAGTACAGGTACGCAAACAGGCTAGTTGGTACTGGTCGATGACGTTAGACAATGTGAACACTACAAAGGATGGAGAAAGAGGCGATAGCATTTGTTCCATTTCTCGCCACTTTTGACGTCCCTTGTACAAGTCTGCGCTGTCGAACATCGTGGATCAACTAGTACAGTCTGAAAAAAATATGTTATGAAAGAAAACTTGGCTTTCAACCTCGACAATTCTGCCAGTTAGGTATTATGGTTTCTTTAGAACGTATTTCTTTATACAAAGTCAGACCCATCAAGTAAAGCTCGCTGAGAAAGAAATGAAGAACAGCATCAACACCTCTCAAGGCACATGCATCAAAGGAGTCAGAGCATCATACACATTACCTTTAAGTGCAAGAGTATTCTCTTTCTTAGGCAAACTGCATTTCTAGTTTCTTAATGCCTATATTTTTATTTGCCGCAGCTATGGGAAGATCACAAGGTGGAAAAGATGTGTTGGTGCAATTTCAACTATTATGTACAACAACAAAAGGTAAAGCACAGGAAGTCTCACTGCTCCTCTGTCTAAATGACATTCAGTTTCATTTGTCATGTCCACTCCTATCCTGATGGCAGCAGAAACAGGAAGACAGCAGCGTGGTTCAGAAAGCAGACGAAGGAGCTGATATCCTAGCTGACATAAAGAGTAAAGAAGGGAGCTGGTCAGGCCATGTAGTGCAGACTTGAGACATCATTAACTAGCGCGAAAAAGACAACGGACGACAGCTAGAAGCACACAGGACAGAACTCTAGGCTTCAACTGAAATTTTGGCTACACAGAAACATAGGATTCAGGGGATGTGACCTCGACGCATGGAAGCAACATTTATCTTTCCTTTTCCCTGCCTGACACAGGAGGTATCGGAGCAAATCGATGGGCAGGTTCATTTCGAGATACGAACACTCTTTTTTGGCGAGAGCCAGGGAAGGGGTGCTTACACACTTATCACCCGCTTTTCGATGCGAAGTGCTTCGAATATTTTCATGTCGACCTGCATCTAGAGCCGCCTGGGCAGATGAGTGCTTTGAAACTGCTCAGTGCATGAGCACTTACAGCAATGATTGGCCAGATGGCCACCAGCCATGACAGCTGCCATATCTTTGTTCTCCCAAGCGGTCGTTTAAACACCGACCTGTTTGGCTTGAGGAAACGTAGGGCAGCTTTGAGTGCCTTGGTGGCTGGTGGCCACATGGCCAATCATCGCCATACGTGCTCATACACCGAGCAGTTTCAAAGCAATCGTGTGCTCAGACAGCTCGAGAAGCAGGTTACATAGGGAAATATATGAACCACTTTGCATCAAAAAAGCGGGGAATAGGTGTGTAAGCACCCGTCTCTGGCTCTTACCAAGAATGTTCGTAAGTGAAATTAACCTGTTCATAAATTTGTTCCGATAGCTCCTTTGTTGTTTCTGTCCGTCGGCATTCTGTGCATTCCATGTTTCTGTGTAGCAAAAATTTCAGTTGAAGTTTAGAGTTCTTCCTTATGTGCTTCTTGATGTTGTCTTTTTCACGCTAGTTATTGATGTCTAAAGTCTGCAATGAGCACCAACTAGCCAAAGTGCCTTCTTCAACCATTTAATACATAGGGCATATAACCGGTGGCACATTCAAGTTACAGAATGGATGCCAAGAGAAGAGAAGGGTAGTCAAGGACGGTAGAGAAGTAGACTATGATGAAGTCAAAAAATTTTGCAGGTTTCACTTTGAATCAGCTAGCGCAAGACAGGGGTAATTGGAGCTCACTGGGGGAGGTCTTCATCCTCCTGTAAAAAATATGTAGGCCAATTGTGATGAAAAAAGTATACCTGTCGGCTCAGACGTCTTCACTGTCTTTTCAGCAATGTGTAGGCCCAAGACAGCCAGTCGGTTCCCATGCAATTGCTTCATGCTGACTGTAACTGCATGGGCACAAGAAAACAACCCACCATTAATACCACCCGAGATTGACCACTCAATAAAAGAACCTCTCAAAACAGCAAATACAATTAAGCATTTACCAGCTTAATAAATACATATATAAAGACCAAGAATAGTTACAATAACCATACCCTTTATAACTAGACATTAAAATAAGGTAGTGAAACGTACTCTAACCGTAGGACGCTCAGTGCAATTCATTTCAGAAATACTGTTGACAACTGACAGGACGCCTTAGGCAGGGTTCAGTCACACAACAAGAAAACAAATAGTAGTAGTAATAAGCACGCCTGCGTGAAACCAAGAAACGAGTTCAAGGACGAGAAAAAATTGATTAGGCTCGGTGTGCTTATTTATACAAAAAGATAAATTTATAAACAAATAGCGCAACCATGCGTTCATCCGCAACAGCACGAGTGCTTCTAGAACAAACGAGCACAACTTAAAGCGAAGGATAAGTACATAGCCGGGACGGTCGCGGTTCTTTTGTTTTGCATTAGTTCTAGTCATGAAAGCACAAGCATTGCAAGCTGCCTGCGCCATTACCTACCACGGGACCTCCGACAAAAAAAAAGAACAATAACAATTGAGTGAAAGTACACAAGCGACATTTAATACGGTTGTCACACTGCATACTTTTGGCCGCGATCGATCCTGACTGGAATCGAATTTCTGGAGGCGTTTGGCCTCGTTGCACAATCGGCGGACGGGAGCCAATCGCGGTCGAAAATTTCGATCCAGAACAGGCTCAATCGTGATCGAAAGTGGCCGTGTGACACCGGTATAAGTATGCGCCCATCTTTAGTAACAGAATTAGCCAAACCAAAGTATTATTTACCTGCCTGCGCCGGATACTGACGCGTAGCAGTACTTAATTCTCTACAACTCTAGTTGAGGACACGTGAACAATGAAACATTCATTTCTTTTTTCTTTTTCACATTCGGTGCCCATAGGCTACGCCTGGAGTACATATACTACACTCGCATCCAACACACCTTGTGCTGTCCTTTAAATAAATTGCGCGAAGATTACTACCACAATAACGCACCATAAAAACGCGACGCTGAACGTGGCTACGTACGTACCTTTTATATGAGCAGTTCATGCGCCTTGCAAAAGGCCCTCGGTTTGAAGGCGGAGCGCTGCCACGATGTGTACTGTGGGCACGCCGTTTCGTCTACGTAGTTGATGGACGATGTTGACGATGGATTCCGCCGAAAAACAAAACGTCCACTTCATCACTGTTCAGGCCGAATGGAAGATGTTTTCTCCGTCGCCACGAATGACGGCCGTCGTAGGCGTAGTAAACACACTGTCACAAAGAAACACCGATGTCGTAGGCCGCTGCTGCCCTTCTTTCTCACGCACAATCGCGTCGTCTTCACTCCGGACGCTCACTTCGCGTCGATGAGCACAAAAGTACGCGAGAACAACGAGGTGGTACAACCTAAACGCAGCAAAAAACAATCTAATTACTCACAACTTCAAGAATGTCACGGAGAACACACATGCACCCGACGGGCCGCCGGCCCGCCGCGAGACGTAGGAAATGACGTAGCGGCGATAGCGGCGACACCCGTCGGGGGAAGTTATTTCAATTTCGGTTTCGTTTTCAAGGCATAAAAACAAATATTCTTTTAAACTACGTGTGTGTATTACTTTCAAAGCTATTTATTTTACGCTACCTCTAAGCCATTTTCTGTGTTTACGGGTAGTTTCACTGGAAATTTATTCCCAGAAACATGGGCTGATATCAAATCAAATGGGGCAAAGGTGGGCTGGTAACTGCGTGTAAGTGAATTTATTTCTCGATGCTTTTTTTTTGTTTGTTTGCTTGGACGTTCATTTGTAAAGAGACGTGGCCCTTCCTGATTTTATAAGATACAGAGGTACTTGCGAGTCTGTCTTTTCTTTTATGCGCAGAGAAAGAGAGACAGAGAGAAAAAATGCTTTAATTGGCATTTTCAAGAAGTTCACAATGCTCATATTTCTGAACTGGTGTGCTCACGCAAATTTTAAATAGCTTGGACGAACGGCAGATACAAAAGTGCTTGCATAATAGCTTTCTAAACGTATAGGCGACACCACGAAATTTCACATGTGCAGAACTACACGAAAACCTTAAGTTTCCAAGTACGAAGTCTTTGCGTGGTGTCGTGAAAGTGCAACCGAAGCGAATCCAGATCTCGGGGGGTTTTTTTTTTCTTTCTTTTTTTTAAGAGCGGGTGAGCAAGTGCGGCCGATGACCGCTCAAAAGAAAGAACAAATATAACAACGACTCCCCTTTGGTGGACAGCCCCGTGAGTTGTCGCTTACAATCTGATGTCGGTCTTTGTCTTACTGCAGTTGCTTATAATAGCAGTTTGACGGGTAATGAGGAAGATATATTCACAATCGAGGTATTTTGTGCATGCGGTAGACAAGTCATTTTCAACCCAACTACTCTCGCCCTCAAACTACCACGAGCAGAGCAATTTAGTATTGTTCCTATTCAATAGCTGTGCCTATACCATCGCCGAACCCCTTTGCTCGGCGAGGGTGCAGCTGTGGTAAAGGCTATTGAATGACAACAACAATTTCTTGGTAAAGTGTGGGAACTGTGATGACATCTCGTCTGGGTGTTGGCTTTAAGCATTCTCTTGTCTCCCCTTAGTATCATACTGTCTCTCCTCTGCGCTGTTGCATGTGAGTACAAAAAAGTAAGTGCTGCACCTTCTGCACTACTTTTGCGGTGGGTTGGGGTGGGCAGAAGGGGGCTAACGCGTAATTAGTCTTCCAGAGGGCATTGTGTCGATGGCCAGGGTGTTTCAGTGGGCATTGTGACGGCCAAAGAGGTCCAAGAAGTATTGCAGCGATGCCCACGAAGTTCTCGCTAAAAGGACTCGCACACGCCTTCCCCGCGTCCCTCTCATGTTCATTATGCACGCCCTCAAACCACCCACCGACGCGGCTGGCAAGCCAGTGACAGCAGCAGCAGCAGCAGCAGCAGAATTGGAAAGAGTGAGGGAGGAGGCATAGAAAGCTTCGTTTTAAAATCTGGCAGAACGCCCCTGTGCACGCTGTAACCTGCAATCCAGAGCTCTGGTGTTTTGACAAAATTCAATTTCATTCTGCAAAGTATTTCTTTCCCGTATTCAGCATGTGCATCTGTCCTACCCGTCTAGCGAGGGGAGACGGGCGAGTCTCGCGAGACGGGTCTGCATATGCCAAGACATCGCGAACGTACTTGGAAGGTGGACAGTAGCGCGCACACTTGAAAAATGGCTCACCACTGTTCCGTAACAAAGATGGGTCTGCAAATGCTCCTCCAATTTCTGGAATCTCGTTATATCTGCAATGATTGGCTTAATATCCTATTCATGCATGCAATAATACTGTCTCCAGTTTGGGAGGGGAAATATTTGAGTAAATACCGCTGTTAGTCGGTGTTGTAAATACTTTATGCATCGCAAGTTGTACGTTGGTTCTCTGTACTTTCTTAGATTATTCTCCCTTTCTTTTTGAGCACTCCGTTCAGGCAGCTGTTTGTAAGCCAGTAGAACTTTCCCTTACTATACAACTACAAACTTAACAGTTTCTTTTTGTACAGCCAGCATCGTAAATTGACGCAGACGCGAAGCCATGAGCGTTTTGCACGGCTCTTTCCGCAGATGCTGCTTGAGCAAAGCATTGTGGTGGGTGAGAAGGCTCAAGTTTGCCAACGAACCTACCTTGTTTATAAACTTGAGAGAAGCAGAACGAATTGGGGTTATTGATTCGGCGAAAGAAGGTCAGGTGGGGGCAAAGCTTCTCGAATCGGCGTATCTTTTGTCCGCGTATGGTTCGTCGCACCCTTTTCTGCCCGTTTTGTCATGCTTGAAAGAAACCTAGACGACCGCACTGCTTTAGAGCAATTGTGGCGCGTCCAGCTGCATGCTGTCACGTGGCCTATTTATTTTTCTAGATTCCTGGCGTCCCAAAAGCAAGAGCTCCACTAGTTCTGCCGTGCTGAAAACATTTTGAACATTTTTCTTTTGGTTAAATACTCAATACTAGAAAAGGTAGGTGCGCGCTTTTGGATTCCTCGGAATTTGTGCGTGACGACATTTAAGAACTGTGTGCCACCTGGAACACTGTGACATAGTAGATAGTAGTGCTTCAGCAACAGGTTTTTCGCAGGACATATTTAAAAAGGGCTTATCAAAACAGACAGTGAAACGGAGGGGGACTCTCTTCAGGAGTTTTGTCGGCACTGAAAGCCCGACATGTCTCGGGGGGAAGCGGTTGGGGTAGGGGAGGGCACATTTCTGGATCCGCCACTGGTTTTTAATGCCGTGGGACACGCCGTCTCTTCGTGCAACTGTATGTTTGTGAATGTGATAAAAACAAACAAAAACACCCTTGCACCCACCCCCAATATTCTTAGTCAGTGCACCCTTTCGGTGGGTAAAAGGGTGTTATGGCACCTAGAACTTCCCTATGCTTCGCAAAAAGTCATGATGATGGGATGTTTCTTGAATGAAAACACCCTTCAAGGGTGTTATGATTCGCAATTCTCACCATCAAGGGTGTAAATTATTTTACTGTGCATCGCTTATGCCTCACGCGTCTTAACCGAAGCGCAACGTAGATATTCCCAGATAGAAAAAGAGGCTATGGCTGTTGTCTTCGGGTGCGAAAAGTTTCACCATTTTACGTACGGACGTAACGTTGTCCTCGAGACAGACCATCGACCCTTAATAGCTATCTCGGAGAAGCCGATTGGAGAAATGCCGCCCAGACTGCAGCGATTTTTTCTTCGCTTGCTTAGATACCACTACAAACTCCAATTTGTTCCAGGTAAACGCTTGGTGGTCGCTGACATGCTGTCTCGAGCGTCCATCGAAAGCCCAGAAGCAAACATCGACGATGACGTGGAAGTTCACGCGGTAAGCGTTTTGTCATCACTTGTCAGCGAGGAAACATTGAAGCGCTTGGCAGAAGAAACTAGCAAGGACGACTACTTGAGTCAAGTCATTCATTGCTTGGAAAGCAGTCGTCCAGTCCCTGGGATACTAAAATCCTTCGGAAGTGAATTGGTTGTCTTGAGCGGTGTGTTGCTTAAGGGATGCAAGGTGGTGATGCCGTCAAGCATGCGCCCTGAGCTACTTCGAAGAATTCACGAAGGCCACTTGGGAATAAATAAATGCAAATCACGAGCACGTAAGCTGCTGTTTTGGCCTGGTCTCAATGCTGACATTGAAGCACACATCAAGAGGTGTGCAGTCTGTCAGAAGTATGCATATCGGCAGCAAAGTGAACCGCTCATGGACCGCCCAGTGCCTGAACATGCATGGTACCGAGTAGGTGTTGATATTTTTCAGTGGGCCGGAAAATCGTACCTGTGTGTTTTTGACGCGTTATCCAACTTTCCGGAGGTGGAACTTCTAAGCGATACTACGACGGCCACAGTTGTGCAAAAGCTCAGCGCAGTGTTTGCACGGTATGGAATACCTATTGAAGTGTGCACAGACAATGGTCCGCAGTTTGCGAGTCATGAGTTTTCACTGTTTGCCAAGAAGTACGATTTTAAACACATTACGTCCAGCCCGCGGTTTCCTCGCTCGAATGGCCTCGCAGAAAAAGGCGTTCAAATAGTAAAGCGAATTTTAAAAAAGACGTCGGAGATGAACGATGATTTGTGGCTTGGATTACTCGCTTACAGGAGCAGTCCGCTAGAAGACGGTCAGTCACCTGGAGAGTTGCTTCAGGGCAGACGACTTCGCACAACTCTCCCAGACTTCAACGAAGCTCACAGACAGTCGGTAAAGAAACATGAACAGTACCGAACCCCAAGACGCAGTCTGGCACCGCTACAAAAAGGCCAGGTCGTCAGAGTACGAGGAGACTCGTGGTCGCCGAAAGCAAAGATTCTTAATGCAACTGCCCAACCAAGGTCGTACCAGGTCGCCACCGAAGACGGCGTCGTCTTGCGACGCAACCGACAACATCTCATGGCTACGGCTGAGCCTTTCAGCATTGCGCCTAGTGATGACGACATACCAGACGACAGCCACGAGAACGGGTCCCCGTGCCAGGTCCAATCAAACAACGAAAGTGCTTCCGCCATTACGCCACCGACACGAGAACCAAGAAGATCCCAGCACGAAAGAAGACAACCACAGCGTTTGCGATATGACGACAATTTCGTGCAAATTCCGTGAGCTCTAAACCTTCTGAACTGCGTACGCAAACTTTAATCGGTGATGGTGCTGTGTATTCTTTTGAACTCATTTATTCGTTAAAACGTTAAAAT
Organism: Dermacentor albipictus; assembly: GCF_038994185.2. Classification (NCBI taxonomy): domain Eukaryota; kingdom Metazoa; phylum Arthropoda; class Arachnida; order Ixodida; family Ixodidae; genus Dermacentor; species Dermacentor albipictus. The sequence continues at coordinate 83,667,319 of NC_091824.1, read as the reverse complement.
TGTTTATTTTCCTTCCAAGAAAGGAAGATGTATCGGATAGATAAGCCGAAATGATACGTGCCTGCGTGTAGCATCTTCGGCGCATGCTCGCCACTTGTGCGCCCTTTCCTGTACTGGGTATAAAACGAGCACGAATAAATGCTGGGGTGTCTTCGTTTGCTGAGAACTGGTCCAGGCTGTTACTCTGTCGACACCACAAACGATACAGTTACTATAACTTGCTTCTATTATTTGTAATTATTAGTCCTTATATATTACGTGTTGTTCTTTTTTTGTATTCTCTGCGTGCATTATTTTAACTCTGGGTAATTCCTCATCTGTTTATATGCTCATCTCAGTCTACATCACGGCCGTTTATGTGTGTTTGTGACTTTGATTACAAACTCATTGAGGTGAAACTTGCATTTGACTTATATATTGTTATGTTCATCGGTGTATAGGACTGTGTGCTGTGGATTTCTGACCCTATGACGCGGTCACGAGCACAAAACGGTCTCTTTTCATTTTTTTACACTGCTTTTTTATTGTTGTTTGCGCTATGAGAAAAGGAGTAGCCGTCACCATTATAAGGTGACTACGTGTATTTCTTTTATTTTTCATCTCAATAAAAAAAAAGTTCCAGTAATGTCCAATTCATCATTTCTTTTCATTCTGAACTTGTGAAAACTGCACTGCGACGTCTAACGCTGTCCTAGAAAGGAACCACTTTACGTATGGGTTGGTCACACGCCTTGCGGCAAAAAGGAAGTTTAACTTCACTCGGAAGCCCACAGTAATGTATAGCATTGACGGTGCGATTATCGTGCAAGAAGCGAATGTGGAAAATTCAGCGTTTCACTGTGAACCGATTTACACCGTTAAGTGTCGTTAACGGTGCAACTTGATCTATAACCCACATTCTTAAACGTTTATAGGGTGTAAGGGCATTGTAGAAAGTGTTGATCCACCCCTGTACATTAGGACACTACGCGTGTCAGATAATTAAAATAAGGACTAGCGTGCGTGTAAAATATAGCGTGTAAAAGTCCCAACCTAGGTGAATATTCACTTGGGTTCAGAGATGTTAGCTTAAACGATATGAAGGGAGCATGAGCGGATTATTTTTCATGAACATATTTATTTTAGTTACCTACAGCACCAATTAGATATACATAAAGGAATGTTAGGCTAACCAGAGTAAGACCGGAGGCTTTACAATATACCGCGTATTATCAGTGCCTGCGTATAATTGACTCCCATCGAACTCCACGCGACTCCGCGTTAGCGCGTATTCCATTGTTGCTGAGCGCAGTTACTTCTGAACAAAGTAGGAGAGAAAAGCAAATTCGGAAGAGGCACTTTAAGACTGCTTACGTGTGGGAATACGAAAGCATTATTGTGCCTTTGGTGAAATTTTTTTTCGCGCGTTCCTTGTCCACGCAAGCTCTCTCCTGCGTTCCAACCGCGACTCGGTATGACCAAATCGAAACGCTCCAAGCGTCCCAAAGCGCTCGCTTGCCCACGAGTTCATAACTCGAAGGATCGCTCAGCGCCGCTCACTGTGACAACACTGATTTTAATGCGAAATCATCATATGACTCATGAAGCGGAAAATCCGGCGGTGTCGCCGGAGATGGTACAAAAAATCACCGCCTAAGCGCTTCGTACAGATGGTTAACCAGCGAAGCTAAAACGTGTAACCCCTGGTGTTTATCACAGGGTTAATCGCGACGGTTCGTTAAACGACGGCTTGGTAGGCTGCCGGATCCTCGGTATGCAGTTACTGCTTCCGATCGGCTGGACGAGCCTGTTCTTGTGACCAGGCTACAGCATCGGCAGGGCGTAGATGAGCTCGTTCCCGATTCTGCTCGCGGTGTTGCTGATCGGAAGTGGTGCTCCTCAGAAACACGTATGACGCGTGGCCTGCCCAATTCAAAGCCTGAGAGAAACTGCTGCGCGCGCGCTCGTCTGCGACTGAGAGCGACGACGCCACTACCGGCGCAGCCAATCGCGCACCTCTCGTTGTATATTTTTTTTTTGCGCATGCGCCTGGGGTTGCGCCGGATGAGTTTTCGGCGTACAGGCGACGGACGGACGAATCGGCTTGCGATATACAGCTTCGCTGTAAAAGTCACTTGGTCACGGAGACCAGCGTGATGCTTCTATTGGTGGAACTGCAGGCGAAGCCACGTGCCCTTCCACAACTTAGAGAGGAGTTGTTCCTTGAAGCACCACCAGGTGGCGCTCACCTCCGGGCATCCGCTCACCTCCTCGAAGCGGAATGCAACAATAACGAAACACGGAGCACTTTGGGGCCACAGTAAATATGAGGTGGTGCGTGGAATCTGGAAAGGAGTAATGGTGCCAGCACTATACCGTTCGCAAATGTCATTGTGTACGTAAAGTCGGAATCTTGTCGAAGTTGAAAGTTATCCAAAGATCGGTAAGCTGGTTTGCTTTGGGAGCCCACGGGAAAACAACAAATGAGGCAGTGCAAGGTGGCATGGGTTGGGCCTCGTTTGAGGGTCACAAAAGCGCAGAGCAAAATTTGCTTTGAATAAGGACTTGGGAATATGGATTAAAATATATGGGCGGTTAAAGCACGCAAGTGTCTGTACCTGAAAAACATGGACACAGAACGGAGGAAGACGTCAAGAAAGTTGCAGCCAAGTACAGGGTAATCTAAAGTGTAAATAGACAACAAGGAGTCATCACAAAGAACGCGAGAGAAACAGAGACAGTGAATTGGATAGAAAAATTGAAACAAGATGGACTATAGAGATATACGAGGATGACAAGAAAGAAATCCGAAGGGAAAATCTGTACGATAACATAAAGGAAAAAGGAGACGGCGTGCGCGTCATCAGCCAGTTGCTATTGGAGGCTCGAGCCAGTTTCCTGAGGAGAAAAACATACCGGAGCAAATGTTCGCAACTAGACGTGACATGCGTATGGTGCAGCAAAAAATGCGGAGACGATTCAGCACATCCTGATGGAACGCGAAGGGATTCACCCAGGGAGACCGTAGGTCACGTACACCTTCTAGAAGCGCTTGGATTTAAAGTGGACGGAAGCACCAACCGGTCAGCAGTCGAGGTAACCGAGGGACATTTATATTATTGCTGAAAAAAATAAAACCAGGGAAGATATTCATGCGACCGCATCATTTACAGGCATAGGCAGCAGTACAAGGTCGAGAAGATTTGAGGAAGAGAAAAACGATTAAGTAGATGTAGACAAAAGTGCTAGATTAAAAAGCAAATATAGTATAGTTGAGTAACTCAAGCAGACTAGGTGACTAATTCTCACCACTCCGTTCCGAAGGGGATGCCAATAAATCACCATCATTATCATCGTCCCCGGCAGCAGCGGAGCCGGTCGTGCGGGGAGAGAAAAAGAAAGAACCAGAAAGCTCGCCTTGGCGCATTGCGTTCGTCGCAAGCGTTTCCCGGTAAATATTACGGTTGCAGAAGCTGCAGTTCCCAAGAAGCGGCAACTGTGGGGCTGGTCTATATATAGCGCCGTGCGTCGCGGTGCTGCCAGTCGGTGCGGTGATTCCGGCGAGTTCTATCATGCGCTCTGATGGACGAATCTTCGACTTCTGAGGTTGTAGATGCACCCGGCTCCTTTGGACGTCCACCCAAGTGCGCGAACGAGGCCGGGGCGTCATCGGAAAGATCTCGCAGTGCTTTCACATTCATTCCGAAATGCCATTGAATTTTTTTTTTGATACACTCATGACGCGGCACCAACTCTTTCGCATTGGCTGCGCCTTCACGTGCCCTATGATGCACCCACTAGGCCACACCTTTAGTCAGCCATATGGCTGCAATGTGACTTGTGCGATGACGCATGCACTAGGCACAACTTTAGTCAACCAGAAACGTGAAGCCGCCGTGACGTCGGAGAAGGTTGCTTGTCCAGCATCTCGGAGGCCCTGGAGTATTTCGCACCCAAACGGAAATTTACCAAATTTACTTTGTTTACAGGAATCTCCCTGAGAATTTTGACCTCAATCCGAGCAGTTTTGTGCGTGTTTTTACTGTTTGCGCCGTCGGCCATTTTTGGAACCCTCATTTGGTCATTTGGCATAATTCTTATGCATTGAAAAAGTTATATGAATGGCAGTCTCACTCAAAGGGGCGTGTCACCTTGCGTAGCATATACAAATAGGGAGCCTGCTTGAAAGCGCTGATTTAGGTGGCTAATAGTAGCACAATTTTCACAGTTATTTGTCACTAAATTCGGTGTGTCGCCATTTTGGACCTCATTCTCGCTAGTAGTTGAGGCAGATTCTTTTTCGTTGCCCTCTCACGTGTAATCATGGTTGCACGCGATTTAATAAATTTCTTTAAATTTCCTTAATAGCAATGCACCCAGGGAACCTGCATATGCTTTCAGTATTCATGTTTATTTAGAACGCCATAGAGCTAAGCACTCCGTGTCACAGAAAATCCGGTGTCGGTATCCGGCGTCGGCGTTGACCGTCTTGTGAGCGAAAAATCATTCCGAACCGCGCATGCCAAAACACGCAGGCTCTCCGTGTAGCGCGGAGACGTTACTGAAATAATTGAACTCCTCAATGTAATATGCGTGAGAAAAGTCGTAACGTACGACACACCCACAACCCACAGACATGACACCGTCGGATTGCAATTTGAATATGCGAGAAAACATGAATCTCTTACTCGGAAATTCAAACACACACCCTTTGCCCAGCGTTTCTACCATTAATAGAGCGGCGTGCCCGGTTCCTCGCAAGAACACCATCCAGATGGCGCTCGCCTCCGCGCATCCGCAGCCCACGCAAGAGACCACGTTCCTGCCAGAAACTCGCCTTCATGCATAGTGCTCTCCACCAACGTTTCCTGGTAAACATTACGGTTAGATAAGCTGCAGTTGCTGGGAAGCGTGAGAAGCACTCAGTGATCTTTGAATGTTATCGCATTCCACTTTTAAAGGCGAAGCTTAAGCGTCCTCAAAATTGTTGTTGCTTATTTAACGCATCAAATTTATTTTACCTCACGTGAAGGATGTGAAGTGAATTATTCACTGTACTTTCCCTCAACTTGTAGGTAGTATAAGCGGTGTTTATCTAAGTGTGCATTAATAAGAACTGTGCTTACTAAGCTATTGAACAATAAGGTAAACGTGTCGTGTACTGCACTCCCATATGGTAAATGTCTTTGGAGGCTTAGGCCCACGTGGCCTCAGAATTTTGGGGCCCACGTCAAATAAGTTTTTGAAAAGCATCACTGCCCAAATGCGGTGGCGGCAAGTACTCTTACAAAGGCTACCACAATCCTAAGCTAAGACTTGCATTAAAGCTCCCTATTTACACCGATCGCGAAGTTTAGCGTTGCGATTAAACTACAAAAAGTTGGATCTTCCTGAGCGAGTTGGGGTTGAGATAGGATCACTGCGTACTGCAGTTTATCGCGTCACTCCTCGCGTCAGGGGAGTAGAGAAAGCGCTGGACTCGTAATTTTTGAAAGACAATGTCCTTCTTAGCAAATTACAGCCACTTTTCCGTATCGGGAATATTTCTAGCCTCTTTCCGAAAATATTACAGTAAAAAAGTCCAATGCTCCCCTGCCCCCCCTCCCCCGAGGGGTGACGCGATAAAGTGCGGTGCGCGGTGACTCTATCACTATCTAACCCCCCGCTCACTCACGCAAATCTCACACAAAACTTTTTTTCCCACATCACCCGTCAACGAACGCTTACGCTAACCAATATCGGCGCTGCATAGTAGCAACCACATCTAAAAGCAAATTTAAAAACTAGGCCTGTGTGCCATAATTCTCTTTTTATTACTTCTTCTTCATTGTGGTTCAACCAAGCAAGCAAACAGTAACATTTCAGTTGAAAACGAGACCCTTGTTTTGTTCTTTCTTCCCCGTCTTCACATTTCTTCGCGCAGTTTAGTCGCCCTGAATTCACACCGACTGGCTAAACTTTCAATGTTTCCACAGTTTTCTCTGCTCCATATGCTCAATTCCCGGGTAAACATGTTAACCGAGTTAACGTTTTAAATTCACGTCCTAACGAAAGCTGCAGACGGAAGAGCAATCATGTAGAGCGCAAGTTGCTCTTCACATCTATTGACCGACAGACAGCTTGCCAGAAGGCTGAGTAGATGAACACCTAGTTTTCACGTTCAATAACATTGCAGTGTCTGAAAAGGGGCAGGCAAATACCGCACTCGCCTTAGATAAAAACAAAATACAGGGGCCGACACGTGACTGTTGGACCTGCTGATATAGAGCTCCACTGCGAGCTGGCAAACTAATTTTCCGTTTAGTTTACCTTCTTGTACTTTCCCTGTTACGAGCGAATGATTGTGCACGTGTCTTCAGAGGCCCGTAATTTGATATTTTCGCCGATCGATGACTGGACTATCGATGGCGTGTTCTATAGCAAAGACATTCCGCTGCTTCTTTCAGGAACAACTGACAGAGGACGGAAAGGGTTCGCGCGCCCATGGATTGGCGACAGGCAAAAGAGAGACCGACAATGGCCAGACACCGACAGCGTGAGGGAAAGAGAGAGACTGACGGCACCTGAAAGAGGTGAGCTTTGGAAGGATAAAGAGCAGAGGAGAGAACTGCATTTCAAATAAATAGTAACGGGTCGTATATATGGGCGACCGAAGAAGACGTACGTGAATGTTAACTGTTAAGGCGATGGAATAAGCACCGCACGATGAAGGAAAAGCGCAAGCAGGAAGTGGAACGAGAATACGGCGAAAAGCGGAAGATTGTACGTCTTGCAGCTGCCGGCGCCAAATGCTCCCCCCCCCCTTCTCTCCCTCCCGCGTCATCCGCTCGTATCGACCAACGCCACACAAGAAACGTCCGGACGCTCGCGTCTCGTGTGTAGATGTCGGTGTTGGGTGCTCTGCGTGCCTTCCAAGCCTCTGGTTTATGTCGTTATGGGCATACCGAAGCCAGCTGTATACGCCTACTACGCGGTTATAGGGGCTTCGTTCTCAGTTTACCAGCAGCCATCATCGACCTCGTGTAAAGTTTGCTCGGACGCATTTTATGAAACCCTCAGCTTAGTGCACATAATACTGTAATATAACATCTCCCACTCGATACATTTGCATGTCAGTTATAATGAATGGTAGTTTAGTGCCAGTCGTAATAAAATATTTACAAATGCTAAAATTGAAATTAATATATGGGATTTAACGTCGCCGAACTGTACAGTGGGTCAGGCACGCAGCACTCGAGAGCTCTGCAATAATTTTGATGACTTGGGATTCTTTAACGTGCACCTCAATCTAAGCACACGAGCATTGTTGCATTTCGTACCCATTCAAATACAGTTGTCGGGAATTGACTAACGCCATAGCCACTAAACTTTCATGGCGGGTCATTCACTTTTTTCTGTACGTGCCTTATTAGGTGCCTCCCTGCTACGTAATACCTGAGTTTGGGAAGAAATAGTTTGCCGCTGCAAAAGTAAACAAACAAATGCATACACTTTTTGTGCTACGAATCATTAAATATACCTCTTACAATGCTTATTTACAAAGCCTGCTTTGATACGTGCAGCTATTCAAGAAGATACCACCTATGAGACGACTCATAGCTCCTGTACAACATGACTCTACAAAACAAGTTTTCATGCAAACCACTCTGCTCTTCATTCATAAGTGATAATTTTTAAAAATTATCTTAGCCAATAAACTAGAATGGCAGAGTTGTTATTGGCACTTTTCCTTTAGAAATAAACACAGCCGTACTTAGATGAAGTTCTCAACTTCTTTCTATTATGACACGTTCTCAGACAAACGCGCAATATTTCTTATCACCGTGGCTTTCACAGCAGGATTATAATTTTTAAAATTGCAACAGTAATTAAGCAATGTTCGTGCTTGATCAAACTAATGAATGTGTTCTATCTGCGCATCTATAGCAAACGATCAAAAGCGGCGACAATGACGAATGCTTAGTTTACTTTAGGCAGTCGATAACCTGTATTGCGTAAAATATCTAATATATTGGTCACCTACATGTAATACAAAGAGTAATAACTGTATACTGACCCTGTTCCTCCACACGACCCGCCGTGGTTGCTTAGTGGCTATGGTGTTGGGCTGCTAGGCTCGAGATCGTGGGATCTAACCCCGGCCATGGATGCCGCATTTCGATGGGGGCGAAATGCAAAGACACCTGTGTGCTTAGATTTAGGTGTACATTAAAGAGCCCCAGGTGGTGCACATTTCCGGATTCCCCCACTACGGCATGTCTTATAGTGAGATCGTGGTTTTGGCACGTAAAACTCCAATTTTTTTTTCCCCACTGTATCTGTGGACATCAAACGGAAGTAAAACCGATTTGCAAAGGCTAAAGTGCTCAAGTTATCTTTACAAGTTGTAGTACGATGACCGCCCACCTAAACGTCTGCTTTCAGAAATAAACTAGTTGGTCATAATTTATTAGATTTATACAAGGAAAGAGTGTTCTATAGCTTCTACCAGCTAGAGCAAGATGAGAAAAAGGAGTCCAACGAGTGCTTTCCTATTAGCGAAAGTACATGGACACCGAAATTACTGCCACTTCGTTTAGCAATCTTGGTTAGCCATTCGAGACCACTTCAGATAGCCAAGCAGCTCAAACGCGTACTCGTTTTGAGGTTTTGTGCCTCTTGCTTTGTTCTTCCTCGTTTTTTTTTATACTTCTAGCTATCTTAGCATTATCCAGTCCCTCAAAAGGGACCACAAAAGCAACAACAAAATGCTGCGACGAATTTAGGCGCAGATATTTGAGACATACGAAGGCTTACGTAAGATTGATTGTCACCTATAACATGCGTCTTCACCGCCACTGTAATCCGGAAAGCTTGAAGGCGTGACCACAAAGGCGGGTAAAGCGCATTAGTCGAGATAATTTGGAGAAGTTACTTTATTCTTTCGCGGCAAGGGTTCAAGAAATCGTTCATTTAAATGTAGATTAGCGCCGCGTGCGACGCTCTTGTTTCGCTGATGGTGGTCACAATAAATTTCCGCATAAAGAAACTCACTAATTTAACTCGCCATTTAATAACGAGCAAATGCGATAATGACTTGAAGAATATTATCGGAATCCTGCGTAAACATGAAGAAGGACGTTTGATTTCCTGGTATTTGTCTTTCTTCTGTTTGGTTTTATCGGTCCGCAAGACTGCTATACAGTGTGGCCAGCCTGAATAAAATTTATCCAACTCGAGCGCATGGGAAAGCCACTTAATGTCATTAGCATTCTTGTTCTGCACGCCACTTCCTTTCGCTTGTGCTTGTAACTAAACGTTTCGTGTCCTTTTTGTCTCTTTAAGCAACAGTACATGGGAAGCTAATAAATGTAAATAAATGCTTATAAAGCTCATACCATCTCGCATGCGATGGGTTAATTCAAATGAGGGAACATGCTCTTTAACGCTGGTTTCGTTGGAAAAAGGCATTCGCAGAATGTATAAATTTAAGAAAAATAACTGATAAAATCCGGGCTGCTTGGCATAGCATAAGCTACTTGCTTAATACAGGAAGGGCGGAAATTTTGGAGGCCCTGTGTGGGAGATTGCCCCACCCCCCCTTTTTTTTGCAATGCAATATTAGCGACTTTGGGCAGCAGTTTCGCTTATCCCATTTCGCTGAACATTGCTTATTATCTTTCTTTTAATTCCTAAATTCGCGTGTTTCTATTCCCACACTGAAGCCGGATTGTGTCCCAGACGCGTCCACTTGGAATTGACGTTGGGACTATTGCCAGTGCAGGAACAATTGTCTTCGAACTCCGTTTCAATCTATATAATTTATATAATTTATATAATAATCTATATAATTTCGACGCATTTCCACAAAAGTACAAGGAGAGACGGTACAAAATTGACGCTATAGTCTGAGAATTACAGAAGGGGCATAGGTTTGAGGTCTGTCTTAGCATGTTGAGTCAGACCTCTTACGGCAGCTGGAAGATGGGTTTGTGTTTGAGTTACCAGAATTATGCTACGCGTAACAGAATTTTGTTTTTTAGTATTTTGCTCTTTCGTACTTCACTGCGCTTGGTTCTTGCGCACGTCTGATAATATACATTACACTTGACACTGTTTGTACATTGCACGGCACACCCAAATGCATTTTTTCCTGTATTAACTGCTTCTTACACTTTACACGGCGTACGCACTGTATAGGTTGTTTTCGTTTCCTTGTATTTACTTATTGCTGACCTGGCGCGCCGATTGTAACCATTGCTTTTTTGTTTGAGTTTGCTGCAAACCCCCTGTATAACAAAGCGCATGTACTGTTTGTATGTCCACTCCTGTATGAGCCTCTCAAGGCTTACAGTATTGATAAATAAATAAATAAATAAAAAAGTCCGACGCTATCATGTCTAGAGGATGTGTGTAAGTCGGACTTTCTGGAGTTTTCTGAATTACGAATTACTTTGAGAAAGTTCAGTAACGCCTATGTGTTACGCGGAAAGCCCGCGTGGTTCGGGATTATTTTATGCGAAGCATAATACGAGAGCTCAACCCAGCTCCTCAGGCGCGGCGGTGTCGCCTTCAATACCACGTGTCACCGCGACGTCACGACAGAGGAGAAACGGGGCTCCGACTCGCGCTGTCGCTCGCGGCGTCGCGGCGGTATATAAGCAGCTGCGCTTGCCTCTGCTAGACACTCAGGAGGTGACATGCCTCCTGGAGACAGAGCTGCTCGTTGGAATGAGAAGCGAAGGTTGCGGCGTGCTACAGAGACTGATTTTCTAGGTGGCTTTGGCTCAACTCTTGCAAGATGGGCTGGGTGGGAATCGAACCAGGGTCTCCGGAGTGTGAGACGGAGACGCTACCACTGAGCCACGAGTACGATGCTTCAAAGCGGTACAAAAGCGCCTCTAGTGAATGCGATGTTGCCTTAGAAACGAGCTGTTTCTAAGGCTCAGGCATGCGTCGCTTGCTCAGGCGCACATTTCGTTGCCGCGCCGAACGCTGCGTTGCTCGACGCCCACCGCGTCCAATGCGGGGCGCGTTGTCGCTGCGCCGTAGCTCATTGTCTTACACCCCTTGGCGGGTCGACGGGAACGCTGTCACGTTCCACTCTTGAAGGCGAAGCAGAGTAACGCATGAGTTGTTTCTTCGTCTAGCCGAACCAAATATAGCCAAGCAACAGCAGTTCACCAGGCTAAACAGTGGTTCAACAACTAAAATAAAGGCTAGTATGCTTCGCATCCTGGGCTTAACCTTACCTAAGCCACAGCCATTTTTTATCATGCCGATAACGTTGCCGACGCCGACGCCGACGCCGCATTTTCTGTGACACGGAGCCCTTAACATTCTCGTGTTAACACTACATGTTATGTCGTCGATTACGTAATACCGTTTACATGTAACTGAGGGAGCCAGACTTTTCCAGCTAAGCTGCCATCATTCGCACCCTCCAATGAGCCCTGGATATGCAAATAAACCTCTGGTTTGCTCAATGCTCCATTTATGCTTTTATTACACGGCGCTTCATAACCTGAAGTGTAATGACAGAAACTTGCTAACGTTTTGACTACACTGTACCGTGAATCTATTTTCATATTAGTGACGGAAGTGGCTATTTAATATTTGAGAACTATTCGACATTCGTTTCGATTCGCTTCTGGAACTATTTGACCCGTATAAGATTCGCGTTCAAAAATTACTATTCGCGCTCCCCTCTAAATCAGTATGAGCGTGTGATAATAACAAATAGAATTTCATTAGCTACAATTCTGCTAAATAAGCTATATACATGAGGGATATTGAAATTTCAGTAATGAAGCTAGTCCGGGTTCTACCTATGACCGCTTTGTAATTCTGAGACCATAGCAGTAGTTTTGTACCGTCCCTCCTTGTACTTTCGTGGAAAGGCGTCGACATTCTAGCAGTTATATTTTACAAGGTCTCTCTCGTGCAGCGCCACACAAAGTTAAGTGAGCGGCGCGCCCCAGATAGTTCACTTTCGTGCATAACATTCGCCGCCAGCGTTTCCAGGAAAGAATTACGATTACATAAGGTGCAGTTGCCGGGAAGCGTGAGAAGCAGTGGGAGAATCCTTGAATGCTATCGCGTTCCACTCTTAAAGGCGAAGCTTAAGCGTCCTCCAATTATCTTTTTTTTTTATTCTATGGCCACCGTGATAAACTTATTCGCACAGCGGGAGATGTGAAGTATATGACAACTGCTAAAAAATATGCGGGTTTACGAATAGTGACTGATTCGAAGGCTTAATAGAATGTGAGGATTTTGGATTCATTATTCGAAACTTTCCAGTATTCACACACCCACTACTGATCTGTATCGTCGATATTTATGCGCAGCGAGCAGAAACACATTCCTGCTATTTCGGCATTGTTTTTAACAATCATAGTTTTCTTGTTTTAAGAAGGGTGCGTCTAAAAACAGGACGCATATTTAACCATGAAGCCTTACGATCTTTGTACTTTTTATTTATGCATTCATACATTGACTACTGCGTTACTTATTGGGAAAACACTTGCGTAACCCATTTAGACTCATTGCAGATCCCGCCGAATCGGTTGTTAGGATAATTACGTTTGGCACATACAACCACAATGCCTCATATCTTTCTTCAACTATCACGTTCTCTCAGTGCTAAAACGCGTTAAATATAATCTCGGTATCTTTATAGCGTTAGCAGTCTTAGGATACGGCAAGCACTATTCGGGAAGTATCTATCTATCTATCTATCTATCTATCTATCTATCTATCTATCTATCTCTCTATCTATCTATCTATCTATCTATCTATCTATCTATCTATCTATCTATCTATCTATCTATCTATCTATCTATCTATCTATCTATCTATCTATCTATCTATCTATCTATCTATCTATCTATCTATCTATCTATCTATCTATCTATCTATCTATCTATCTATCTATCTATCTATCTATCTATCTATCTATCTATCTATCTATCTATCTATCTATCTATCTATCTATCTATCTATCTATCTATCTATCTATCTATCTATCTATCTATCTATCTAATCTTAGCGTTTTCCAGCCTACCTGGCCACTGGGTAGTCAGTGGTCGCATGGTTAGCGTATCGGGCTGCCGTATTGCGAGAAAACGGTTCGAAACCAACCACCCGGCCAATTTAAGTCACTCAGTATGTGGCAATATATAAATTTGTGCCGCTATTCAACGAAGCTGTTTCACGCCTTCAGGGCGCCGCTGTTCCAGGAAACTCTTTGACAACAGCTTGGAGCACTTGGAATGTGGCAATATGTGTTCGCCGCTCTTCAGTGGGTGTCTTTCACGCCAACGCTCTAGCGAACTGGGCCATGAATGAAAATCGCTTGGGCATTCCAAAACTAACTAAGGGAACGACGTTGTACGTCGCATGGCATGAAGAAATGCTAAGGGACTCGCCGCGAAAATCGGCGGCTCTTGTTGCACGGATGGCATTGCAGTTTTGTGCCTCCTCCTACATATGCCTTATACTTCTTCCCACGGGTGACTTGACAGCTTTCTGTGCTTTCTAGTATTCGAGTATGGTGTATGGTTAACGCGTCCATGTAAGCAAAATGAGATCAGGTAGTATCACCTCCAACGGTGGTGTTTCGCAAGAAATTCATGTGGACAGGTGCTGTGAAATAGGTTTTTAAGATAACCACCATTCCTGCCGGTAAATTAGGCTTATCTGACTTAAATGCCTGCGCCAAGGCGCAGGCATTTAAACGATACGCCAAACCAACAATGATTCATAGCATGCCCCACGTTATACGTATTGATTCTTGAAAGTCTAAAGCAAAAGAGATATGAACGTTCTTCAAGCACATCTTCTATTATAGAAAGAAGGTTATCAGAGGCTAATAAACATCGGTGTCGTCAAAGAGGCACTGAGATATTTTTTTTCGCATGATAAGAAAACATTGCGGATATGTTACAATACTGGTGTGAACATGGGAGATAAATGTTATTTCGCAGCATCCAGCTGGTAAAATCACTTACCATTGCCTGTGGCGTTCGAAACCACCACCGTTTTTTCCACCTTATGTAAAATTAACGATATTGCTACATGAAGAACGGCGCCCCATGGACGCCATTCATCGGGAATACACATGCAGGCTCTATACCCTACTTCTTTAAGAAAAGGGGAAGCGGTGATCATCAAGAGTGGGGCTTTAGCTAGGAGCCAACCAACTTATTCATTCAAATACATTAAAGACGCTGAAATGCTCTCATGACACAAATGTTTAATCAACTTTCTTGCCTTTAAGAGAGAAACTTATATCTTGTGTAAGGAAAGAAGCCGAAATTTTTTAGGGCATCACACTTTCTTCGGAAGTTGGCGATAATATCCATAGGGTAAAAAAAATAATGAAGCACAAATTTTACAAGTATGCAAGTTTGCCCCCATCACAGATATCGAACTTCTTTTCACTGCGACTGCTAGAGAATCTAAAGGGGACAAATAATTGATATACGAGTATTTAGCTTAAGTGAAATTATGACAGAGCTTACGAGGGTTTTCCAAAAGACCTACTTAAAAAGTACTCGTATATATTTGAGAGCGGTATACAACTCATCACTATTGACCGCTTTAGTTGTCTCAGCATGTGAAGTTTGCGTAATTGTGATATTGTTACTTAATTATTACGGAGCTGAAAATACTGGCACCTGTGTATTTCTTTTCTTTTTCTTCTATTTCACAGTTTCCAACAAATTTTGTAAAAACAGTTGAATGCCCATATTAAAAAGCTCATAGTTAAGATAACTACATCTTAAGCTTTTCATTTAAATTCAACATACTTCGTCAAATTGCGCGTTACGAAGGTAGCGAAAAAGAAGTTCTCGATTCCTGCCTATTTAGTTAGGACCTCGCAAGATAATGCTTTCTCCTAAATCCTCTCACTCGTCCTGTCACACCGCTGCTTTGACATTCTCGAGCGCGATCACAAAACGCCAGCCTCAAGCGGTTGCCCTAAACGCACAGCGTAAGGAAGGAAAAGTAAAAGCGGACATGCGATTGGTATTGGCGTTGCCCAAGCTTCGAGGAAACGTGTAGTCGAAGGGTAACCTCACCCCATATTGTCTCAGGCGCCAACATCCGATCATTCATGCATTGCACCTAGGCAACCGGGGCAGCACCATCAGAATACCTGTGCAAGACAAAGCGGCACTGATATTGGTTAACCAGGTAGACTACAATAGCCGCCTTCACGAAGTTGACCCAGACTGGACTCGTTCTCGACCCACGTTTGCTTCTGGAGGAGGAATGCCGAGAGTAAACGTCGCACATTTTATATACTCATTGATAAACCGTCCTTGTCAAAGGTATCTTCGGGAATATATTCCTTGAAAGGCAAAAGACCGAATCCAGCGTGTTCCTCAGCTTCAAAAATATGTGTTTCAGGGCTTCATAAAGTCCGATTCTCAACATTTGTCATGAGTGTTATTAT
Organism: Dermacentor albipictus; assembly: GCF_038994185.2. Lineage (NCBI taxonomy): Eukaryota > Metazoa > Arthropoda > Arachnida > Ixodida > Ixodidae > Dermacentor > Dermacentor albipictus. Next base: position 83,651,898 of record NC_091824.1, on the reverse strand, counting down.
GCGGTGTTGCTAGTTTGAGGGATATATTCCAGATACGTTTTCATTTTTTTATTTCTCAAGTGTACTATGCATAACATATGGCTCATATTAAAACAACTGGCACAATATAACTGATCTAGCTATCATCGGACAATTGGTGCAAAAAAGGCATATCGATCGTTTGAACAAAGTTACAGAGACCCACAATCACATACTTCGACGACAAACAAAAAACTAAACGCTCCAGCATCGTCACGTAATGAAGGAACAGAGGAAGTTTATTCTATCGCCGCACTCAATACATACAACTGCGAAGAAGAAGTAACCTTATCAGTGAGATGAGGATACGAGCATTTTATAAGATGAAACGAAAAACGAAATGCAAAGATAGATAACAAAATAGCATAAGCTTACTCTAAGCCATTCTCCCTTAAATAGCGAGGTTTGCGCTTAGCAGTGGCACTTTTCTGCTGTTTTCTAAGGCCACGAAAGAAGTGACGGTCCGGAGGCCATTTTCTTCCTCAAGTAATACCAGAAACAAACATTTCCCGCGTAATGATAGTCAACAAAATGCACAGCCTAATGGCGCGAGCAGCAGCAATGCTCGGAACGAATGAACCTCACAGCAAGAGAAGAATGAAAGAAAACACAAATGACCCCTATATTGCGGACATTCCGAAGGGTCACGCATACCGCGACCCGAATCTTGTTTGCACAGACCGTTGGGACGGAACTAAACGAATGAAATATTTGGTGTGGGACCCTCGCGAACATGTTCCTTAGCGCAGGTTGGATCGCCAGCGGGGCACAGATGAAGAGACAACGGTACACAACGAGGCCCCGTTCCGAGAGGCCCTGCCGATTTGCTCCGTGTGTAAGCACGCCTGATCTCAGCGGGCCACGTTTGTGATAACCCGCTTCCCTTAGGACCTCGGCATTAGAAAAGAAGCTGCAGTAGTTGCTGGCTCTCCGATTGGCGTCTGTATAGGGATGCTTTAAGTCGTAATTACCTATTTGAAATTATTTAACTTGCTCTTTGCGAACATTGCGCATAGTCTTATGTCATTGATTTATGGGCATCTGCGACAAGTTGGTACATGATTATAAACGTAAAAACAAAAAGAATTAGCCACCCCGGATCTTTTACCAAACATATCTGAATTTATAGATTTTTGCTCGCAGGAACGCCAAAGATATTTTAAATGCGAAGCATTTGTTGGCGAACATTTGCCATTTTGAGAGTATCTATCCAGCCGCCTACGTCTTGTTACTCTCATTGTCGTTTCGTTAACTTGATATGCACCAAAATTGGTATAGTATGACAGGAGTGTATGACTAACATGAATGATCGGTCACGGCATAAATATCACGACATGTGTGTCATGTAGGTGATGAAACAGTCGCCTACATCTTGGTCCTCTTATGATCGTTTCGTTAACTTGGTAGGCACCGAAATTGGCATAGTATGACAAGAGTGTGTGGCAAACATAAATGATCGGTCATGACATGAATAGCATCATGTGTGTCATGTAGGTCTTGCAACAGCCGCCTACGACTTGGTATGCACCAAAATTGGCAGAATATGACAAAAGTGTATGACGAACATAAATGATCGATCATGACATGACTATCATGACAAGTGTGTCATGTAGTTAATGAAACAGCTGCCTACATCTTGCAGCACTCATGGTGGTTTAGTTGGTATGTACCAAAACTGGCATAGTACGAAAAGAGTGTATGACGAACATAAATGACAGTTCGTGACATAAATGTCTTGACGTGCGTGTCATGTAGGTCATGAAACAGCCGCCTAATTCTTGATGCTGTCAAGGTCGTTTCGTTAACTTGGTAGGCTCCCCTCACACTGCTTCACATAACATCGATTCCCACAAGACGTGGTATCTGCCGGGGTTTTTTTTTTCAGTTTTTCTACTATCCTGAAGTTATCCTTAGTTTCAAATTGCGCGCATAATAGACTGGCGTTTGAGAGGTCACTTATTCGAAATTTTCACCTATTTATGATACGACGAGCCCGTATTTCGCTAAAGAGCGTCCGTACCTTCAGCTTTCTAAGAACCCGCCACAGAGACTCGGTGGTATTCTTCTCTCTTTTTTGTGCGCGGCTACGTTTATAATTACAGAGCTGATCAAGAGACACGTAGCCCTACTCTCCATTGTTGTCATCGAGGGCTGCGTTACGTGTTACGATTCGCTAACTGTTTTATGCTTTTACTTCTGTCTCACGTGAAAACGGTGGATCCGTCTTTTCGGTGACAGCTAATCGACATTCGGACAAATTAAGCACCTCCTGATCTTAATTCAGTGGATAGGCTCAGCTCACCACACTACGTCGTTGTAGAAGTGCCGTTGTATTTATTTATTTTTATTTTTTGACAATAATTATACGAAATGCTCGAGACGCGTTCGTGCCGTTTTCGTAGGCGCCGCCGTAGTCGTGCTGTCCCGCTGTAGAGGGCGCATGGCCCGCTCGCACTGACGCAGTATAAGGTCTCCAGAAATGCAGACTGCGTTTGGCCGCATGAAACGACGAATCGAAAAGGACTCACCGTCAACGCTCCCTTCAATCGGCTCAGTCGCTGAGCCATCACAGCACGCCACACCGCCCCCCCGACGAACAATGGGAGGCCCTTCTCTCCAGCACCGACCGAGACATCCAAACACGGGTCCTGGCACGAGCTGAAGACTCCATCGTGAAGCACAACCCGGAAGCCTACGTAGCTTAGCCTCCCTTATCCCTTACCCCTTCTAATAATAAAGTTGACACTCACTCACTCACTCTACCTTGCGCTGTTGGACTGAGCGTTGTGTGCCAGCATGCTAGGCATATATTTGCGTTTCGCGCGAGCCCCTATGGGTGTGCACAGCTCTGAGGTGGAACGGCGAGTAAACGTGAAGCTAACGGTATTCAACGTTTCAATGTTTACCAACTGTCGCACACGGTTTCCCGTACGTGTCATCCCGTGTGCCGTCGAGGTGCGACACCTCCAACGCCGCTGCAATGAAAAGTAATTTGCACCCCCAAAAGGGAATAAGGGCGTAAATGAACATGTAACTCACACCCGTACACCCTTCTAAAACGGTGTACGGTTGTGAGTTACAGATTGCTTTGCATCATTATTCACTTTTAAAGGTTTAAGACATTTTAATGTGTTTTGGCACTCCTCTGGCCCCCACACCATGTTCTTTGGACTGCCCTACTGCGGAACCGCAAAGGTTAACCTTCGGTGCTAGCTTTAGTGGAACGCCACGCATGGTATGTTTTAATTTACACAAGAACTCCTAATACGGTCTAACCTGATCATCACAGGCCTTCCAACTTGTAACTGAAAAAATACATTCCGGAAACACGGCAGACTTCCGGCGTTGCAGGGGCAACTTTGGCACTGCTTCGAGCATCCAGTCTGACAAAGTTTGTTCATTCAAGCAATTGTAGTGGGAAAAAAAGTACAAACCAAATCGTCTTCAGTTGTATCCTGTCAGTCATCCTTCCCCCTCCAACAATTCTCGTATCCCCTATTATCAATAAAAACTGACTGCCGGGTGCTTGCGATGGCAAACTGGCCTTTACTACAACAAGGAAGTGCGCATTATTGAAACTCCTTTGGAAATAAGGGGCTGAATTCATAAAGCTTTTTGTTCCTAACGGCAGTTTTCCAATGGCCGAGCACCTTCGATAATGATATGTTCAACATCGCAATAAAATTCTATAATTTATTAACAGTTCTTGCGTAAGAACTTTTCCGCAAATACTGGCTCAGACAAGTAAACTTTTTTAATGCGGCCACTTTTGTATTCGTTTTAAGACAGCCGCGATCAATTCAACCTTGAGTATCGTGCCTATTGCACGTCATAAAACGAATATCATGTCGTCACACTGTACTGAGAAAGCAGCAGAAAAGCGAGCCTTGCAGGCAATGTCTCTAAACTTCGAGCACCAAGCATTCGTAAGAAGTGTATAAAACACTCAATTTAGATGAATGATTATTCGGTGCCGCAGAGCTACACGTCGAGTGACCTTGCTATTGCAGCGGCTGGGAACGCTTACATCTGGGACTATCGAGTTCATTACTTTGTACTATTTGGACTAAATAGAAAGCAATAGCAGGCAAACCTGGCTGAAATGGTGGAAGTTCATATTTTACAAGCAGCAGCGCTTGCGTGTTGTGATCATCTTTCTTTCGTAGTCTTCCAGTTAGCGCTGCTGCATGTTAAATATAATAAAAAACATAAAAGGTAAATTCAATCAGCTTAGAATAACACAAGCAGCGCCAGTTGGTGCAAAAATAAAAAAAGAAGGACGGCACAAGCAAAGATAGGAAAAAGCTTGTCGAAATGCATCAAAGCGAATTTCATTAAAGCAAAATGTATTTTTATACTTAATGAAAAAGATTCTGACAATATTCTAACACTTCTAGCAATAAATTTCTTCTTTGTTTAAAAAAATCCTTTACATATTGCTTAAATATATATGTATGATAGAGAAAAATCAAACCACTTATTTTCAACAACTAGCAATATGTTTAATTAGCCATAAAGATCAAAAAGTATTTTACACAACCTGTGGATAAAACTGTCTAAATTTCTAGAAATAAAACCACCACTATGAGAGAATATTATTACTTTTAATTTCTCATCAACTTTACGGTTAGGCAACATTCTAGCTTCCATACTTTTTGAAAACATTTATAATTAATTAAATGGGACGATTTCACTTTTTCATTTCATTTACTAATTCTTCTTGAATATATTTTGGAAGACCATCTTTTAGACCATCAACCATTTCTTGGTTGTCTGTAGAAATATTGTTTTGAGCCATAATATTTGCATTTATCATCAGGTTTTCTATCGCGTTTATGTTTTATCATCTCGATTTTCACGCGCACCAAATTTCGTTGCTGTCTCTTCATTATCATCGATATTTATTTTGCAGACTTTGATTTTGTCCTTTGAGTTAAACATACTTCTAACAATCTCTCGAAAGCGAGATCGGCTTAGTCACAGTTCCTTGTGCGCGCAAAAAAGCTGGCGCCTTATTAATCTGCTTCGGCGACGCGTCCCGTCTTCTTGTGGGTGTCATACTTAAGCAGTGAATTGAGACAGTAAACCTGAGTGGCCGGTAAAAAGAAATAAATAAATACAAAACCAGAGCAATATGAAACATAAAGAAACATCCGGGCGTAGTAGATAAAAGCCCGTAATGTTAGTTAATCATAATTTCTTCCAGACGTTTGCGCAATATCACTCAAGAGATACCGTAATTAATCCCTTTCCTTCTCCTTCAATGCGTTTCTTCGCTCAATGAGGTAATTCACAGAAGAGCTTTTCTATAATCGAAGCATACTGCTGGGTGTTTCTTCCGGGTGTGAATCTAGTTGGCACTTTCTTTGCAACGAGAGTTATCTAGCGATTTTCTGCTGAAGATGGCCTCGGTGCTTAGGAAGCAAAAATAGCACTACAACTCAGGTACCTCTTTGTCACAGCATGGCCACTTTATGCAATCATTTCTGTGGCTGCAACCTTCTTTGACAACGCCGGTTTCTGCTCGTTGCTGTCCGAGTTCATAATTGGTAAATGGACAAAACCTCACGCATGTGTACTCTAAGACTAGCTTCTACTACAAGCTGAGACATGCCACATAACACATAGCACATGCCCAGTGGCGTAGCCAGAAATTTTGTTCGGGGGGGGCTACGCCACTGGCCCCATGTGTGTGTATAAATATATATATATATATATATATATATATATATATATATATGGGGCCAGCGGCGTAGCCAGAAATTTTGTTGTTGCATTTAAAAGAAAAAGTTTAATTCTCGTGACTACTGGTTTCAAATTTTTTATTTCGTGGTCAATTATTTATTAAAAATTGGCCAAAGCGAAAATTTTCAGAAAACGAAACTATCAAGTTTAAAACTCCGTGATTCAACAATGAAAAATGATATCACAATTCTGTGAATTGCAGCGGACAAAATGGATATGTTACACATGAATCTCAAAAAAATTTTGTATTGTGGAAATACGGCTTTTGCAGAACCCTTGTACACAACGTAACCAATTCATGCAAGATACAAATTGACATAGCAAACTTGTCCGCTTTGGCTGTTATAATAGATGCCGTTTACAGAACCACAATGTCTGTTATTCATGCATAGCTATTAGTTTGTAAACGTGGTGCTTCTATATTTTCAAATTTTCGAATTTTTCCAAATATTTTAAACAACATTCAGGCCCTAAATCGAAGTTGTGTTTCCAACAGAACTAGGATTTAACTTTCTCTCTCAAATGCGACGAATTTCAATAAAAGCGATTAGCAGGATTATCTAAGAAAAGGGTTTCTGCGTTTTACAAGTATTTGAATAGGACGCGTCGGATTGGGCCCGAGCTAAAGCTTCTTCTTAAACAATTTGTCAAGGGATCAAATCCATGAATAATAACTGCATTGTCATTGCCAAAGATGCTGCAAACGAATTCTTGAACGCTACGCACAGTCAAAACAATAAAATATGTATTTTTTCATAAAAGAATATACTCGTATGTGCCAAAAATATTGCCCAAAATAACTGATACCAATGCTGCCATATTTTTGTCTATTTCAGTAAAGAAAATATCACACGAACTTTAGAACTATATCAGTTCGAAACCAGGAAAGCAGTGCATGCCACTGGTATGAAAAATTAAAAGGCAATGAACTGAACAAGTTGAGGACAAATATGTTAATGAAACTTTGTCACTCAAGAATCGTGCTTACATTCTTGTATATATGCTATGGCCAGTGAAAAATCTCAACGACGCTGTAATTTGTTTTAATGTATTACGCAGAAGCAGCTGGTGGTGGTGGTGGTGGTGGTGATGTTGAAGCAGGCGGGGTTAGCCTGGCATACATAGCCGGCAATTGTTCCGCCTGATCCTCCTTTGAGTTGAGATCAGGGGTGTGTCACCAGCTGTCGATGAGCCCCGTGTCTCGCAGGAAGGCTATCAGCAGTCGTTGCGCTCTCTTCCTGAACGCCGCGGGCCCTCCGGGGAAAACAACGTCCTCTAAGGTCCTGTGCGTGAGACCGCTTTTTTGCAGCTTGTCGACCATCGCTTTTCTTTCTGTGTCAAACTGCGGGCATAGCCAAATGAAATGTTCGATGTCGCCAATGTCACCACAGAAAGCACAGAGTGGGGAAGCGCGAAGCCCAGTCTTGAATAACCAAGCTGGGGTGTACGCGGAGTCGGTCCTGATGCGGTATAAAAGCGTCGCTTGTTCGCGTGTAAATCCATGAGTCACACAGGGTTCGTGTGGGTTCTTGTGCATCTCTCTAAAGTGAAGGCGGATTGCACCCTTAGAGTTTTGAAAAGGTTTTGGAGCTTTCACTGTTGGGACACATGTAAGCGCTAGGCGTGCAAGGGCGTCAGCTTCCTCGTTTCCATCAATTCCTACGTGTGATGGAATCCACTGAAACCTTATGCTAAATCCTTTGCTCGTTAGGTCGTCAATCAGTGCCAGAGACTGCCTTGTAAATTTCTCTAGAGGTAGGCCCCGATGTAATCTCTGTAATGCTGACTTGGAATCCGTCAGCACCACGACATCACGTGCAGAGAAGGCCCGTAGTTTCCGCAAAGCCGCGGTGATTGCGGCGCTTTCTACTGTTGTAGAGGAAACCACGCGATCCAGTCGGCCAGACCATGACACATCAAGGGATGGTATGCAGAATGCCGCTGCACAGCTATCTGTTTGTGCGCACACCGAACCGTCTGTGTATACTTGTAGGTGGCTTTGAAACACAGTGCTCAAGTGGTTCAGCACAAGAAACTTGGCTTCGGCAGTTGAAATGGTGCGTTTCGTCGGTAGGTGGGGTACATTAAGGCTGCAGGTAACGTCCGGAAAAGACCATGGCGGGTCAAGGCGGCTTAGTTTAGGCCATTGCAGTCCTAAAAATCGGAAGGTGTTCAGCGCCGCATGAAAATGTGAGCGAGTTCTTGCTCTTAGCCGTCGGAGAAGCGCCGTGCCAGCGCGTGACTCGCCCAGCCTTAATAGCTGCGTCAGCAAGGCCTGAGATGCCAAGAGGCGGAGTGGGAGAGACTCTGCCTCATTAGTGATTTTCTTGTTTGAAGCCGCCGTTGGAACTCCCATCGCCAAGCGAAGTCCCTTTCTGTGCACTGCCTCCAAGCGCTCGAATTGAGTCGCTGACGGTGATATCAGAGGGAGCTGATAGAGAATGCGGCTTGTTATCAGTGCAGCGTTCAGTTTAAGCATGGATATAGGATTGTTTCCCCAACGTACACCTGCCAATCGACGAAGTGCGTTGATTCTTTGCACTGATGCAGCCACAACACTTTCGACCGCACCACGCCAAAGTAGCTTGTTGTCGATGGTGACGCCCAGGAATCGAACATGAGTTGTACAAAGAATTGAATGCCCTTGAATTGAATTGAATTGAAGCAGCTGTCACCGGTCGTGTATCGTGAGTAATTGCACCGAATTCAGTCGCAACAGAGGGCACGTATAAAAAACAGGAATTCTGCAAGATATACGAGGGCAAGTCAAATGAATGTGAGCCAACAACGGGGTACTTCTTTTAAAAGTAGTCTTCATGAGAATTTAGACATTTGTCCCATTGACTAACGAGTCGCGTGATTCCCGTCTTATAAAACTCCTTGGGTTGCTGCTTCAAAAAGTCTGTATCTGGTTCCCTTGAGCTGTTTTTTCGGTTGCCCCAAAATGTAGAAGTCGCAAGGTGACAGGTCTGAGCTGTATTGCGGATGCTGCAGCGTTTCCCACTTGAACTTTGCCAGTTTTGTATTAACCACATAAGCGACGTGGGGACAGGCATTGTCGTGGAACAAGATGACCCCATTCGTCAATTTTCCACGTTGTTCGTTCTTGATTGCGACACACTGCCGTTGTGGCATTTCACAATATCGGAAACAATTGATAGCCTCTCAAGATTTAGCAAATTCTATCAGTAATGGACCCTGACGACCGAAAGAAAAGCCAACAACACCTTTCCAGCGGAAATGATGGCCTTTGCGTTCTTTGGGCGTGGTAAATTCGAATGTTTCCACTGTAAGCTTTGCCGTCGTGTTTCGGGCTCGTAGTAGTGGCACCAAGGTTCGTCCCCGATCACAATTGCAAACATGAAGTCGTCATCCTCATTGTGATACCCGATCAGATGAGTCAAGGCAGCGCGAAACTTCTCCGTCTTCTCGCTATGGATCAAAATCTTGGGGATCCATTGCGCACCAAAGAGCCGACAACCGAGAAGCTCATGAATTAAGGCATGAACCGAACCGTGACTGATGTTCAGACGGTCTGCCAGCCATCGATGCTTATCCTCCGTTCTTGTTTCATCAGCTCATGAACCTTTGAAATTGTGTGGGGGGTCATTGCACGATGGTTTTGGCCCGGTCTTTGAATGTCTTTACAACGTCCTTTAAACCGTTTGCTCCAACGGTTCACAGTGGTCAATGAAATGCCGTGTTCAACGTAAACGGCAGCCATACGGCGATTAATTTCTGTTTCGGAAACACCTTTAGCTGTCAAAAACTTCGCGACACCGAGCTGTTCAACTTTTGAAGTGTCCATTATGTGACGCAACCATATTCAACCCAGTGTATGAGAGCATTAAAGAACATTTATCTTCACACCTGCGTGTCACTTTTGTAAATGAGAGATGCCGTTCTCCTACGCGCATGCCTCGCAGATAATGAACCGAACCATTATTGCGCGGTTAGGGTAGGCGCACTTTAATTTGACTCGCCCTCGTACATTAGAAATGCAAAGATACAATGGGATAGACAAATGTGAAAATACGGCTTGATAAAGGACAAAAAAGTGTCACTGGAAACATAGTTCGCTGCATGTATACACAAAACATCGCAACAAGATATTTAAGTATACGTTTAAGTCTCCAATCAGTCTATGTATGTAAGAAAAAGTAACTGTATGTAATGCGTCAAACAAGGCAAATAAACATGTTGCACAATCATAGACTCACAGAATCCTAGATTCCGCCCCCATTCCATCCACTCCCCCCGATGTATTGCGCGCGACGGAAGGCGGCGCGCTTACTCCCCGCTTTTCTCCTTTGCGCACACAAGATTGAGCCACCATCGTCGGCTCACCCATTCCACCTCCCCCCCCCCCCCCTACGCTTTCATTCGCACATACAGCATGCAGCGCGTGATCACGACTTTATCACCCTTGGACTTTATACGAAACATGAGGGCGACGGCGACGGCAGGAATGCGCCTGGAGTGTCCATATAATTGCTTTCGCAATAATATAATAAACGTATCCGGCAACTGAAGCGTCCCGTCGCCCATTACTTTCCGCAGAAGAAGTATCAAAATCGAACTTTCACCATGCGACAATTCGCTGCGCCGCAACAATGTATTTTTTTTCTGTGGGGCGGAGGCACCGAAATGAAAAAAAAAACGCATAGGAAAGTATGTTGGCCAGAATCGAATGCCTACATCGGGCACCTAATGGGGCTACAGAATTAATACCGAAGAAAACATGAGACGATTGGCCCACTGAGAACCATACGCATATTGCTCAGTATCCTACACCGGCGAAACAAGACTTTCCGGAAAGGTTCCGCTCAAGGAACGCGGTGCAATCCTTCGAGTGCCCATAGTGATGGCGGCGAGCGACCATTGTTTTTTTTTTCTCGTCTGCTAGCCAGAAAGGTTCCAAAACTCTGTCAGGTGAAAATCCACTCGGCCAGAGCAAACCGAACGCCCACCGAAGTGCGCTGCGTAGTGGTCGGGGCCATACGAGAAAAACATATGCGCTCTGGCTCGCTCTGGCAGCCCGCGGGTAGGGTAACGAGAACAAAAAAAATTGAAGAGGCTCAATGTGTTCTCGGCGAATAAAAGTCAAAGTAGAAAAAATAAATAAGAACGTAGTTACTTTGGCGTAGTTAGTGTCTTGACATGGTTGTTCTGGCGTAGGTTAAAAAAGTGTTAATATTTTTTTTATGTGACATGACGGCACAAATGAACCACCCCAACACATCGTCTCATTGGACCTCGCTGCGTGCTTTGTCAACTCGTCTGCTAGTGTGTTGATTTGGCTTGTCTCGTTGTATGTTCCGATGTAAGACTTTAGAAAAGTCAATGGACCTTCGGCGTCAAATGTTTATGACAACATTAAACCCACAAAGTTCCGCAATTGAAAATTTAAAGCACAACTTTGGAAATGTCAATGCACGTTTCACATCAAGAGCTTATGAGATTTACACCCATAAAGTTTCGCAATTGATATCCATGCGCTCCATAGATTCCGTGGCCTCAGTGAGATGCCGCGGCGAGCCCGCTCACGATCAAAGCACCCTTGAAACATTGTTCTCGGATGGGACTGCTTGGCGTTATGTGACTGCCGGTGTATGGGCGTTGCCACGAAATCCAGCCCGAGTTCGCAATCTTCGCGGTTATATGTCTTTTCGAGCGTCAAAAAGACAGTCTAGACAAAATCCAGAGTGATTTCCGGCGCCGGGGGCCGCTTTGGTCGGCGGTACGTGGACAGCACGAAAAAATTTCGGGGGGGGCTGAAGCCCCATAAGCCCCCCCCCTGGCTACGCCCCTGCACATGCCCACATAACATAGACAGAGCATGCATAGCGTACATATGTATACATAACGTGTACACTCAGGTTGCACACACTCTATTACCCGAAGCGACACAACTGCCGGAAGTCGATCCTTGCAAAGTAGACGCCGTAGCTTCATGTCGGCTTGATTTCGGCGCCATCGACGAGAAAGAGCTTGGGCAGCCAAATTATGTTCGCTTTCTTTTTCACGATTAATGAAACCGATTTTCTGCTTCCGGCCCACAACACACACGATTGTCCCTTCTCTTTTCTTCGAGTCAATTTCGGCGCTGCAGTTCTTGTTGCTGATTTTATTCCTGATTTCATTCGCTGGGAGGCCGAATCTCATTCTTCGTTTTCAATCGCGGGACTTGAGTGAGATAAGTTTATTCGGAATCTGGTAATGGAGAGATCTGTCTGAATTTCGTCTTTCTTTTTTGTACACAGTTCATGCACATATTCATTTGTACAACACCGCCTGCTCTCCTAACGCAATAGAAATCTGTCTCATTAGTATAGTCCTCCTAGTCGGCAGCCAAGGGTAAAACGCAAGGACAGAGCGAGCCGATGGATATGCACGCGGATATTTATCAGCGCGCGGACGGCTTCTATGCACTTAGCAGAGCCACGTGGTCAAACAGCGCCGTCTTCCGTCGTCTCTACGCGCCAACCCTGTCGGAGCATAATTCTCGACTGATCGATGGTCTCGGCTAATGAGCTCAAACAATATTGAATTAAAACTGTGATCGGAAAAAAAATATTTTTTTTTATTTGGTCATCGTTTGCCCAGGCTTGGCGGAAGGTATGTGAAGACAGCTATATTGTACGGTATATCAGGCTCAGGAGCTGAGTTTACATCCAAATGTCACATGCAAAAACGGTGATTCCCCAAGTATGCTCACGAACATTATGCAGTGTGAGGCCACCGGACGGTGAGCTGTATCGAACTAATCGCATTTGTTATTTTCATGGTATCAGAGGTTCGCCATTCGGTGTTTTAGGGCTACGCTTTTCTTGGACAAGCAAACTCCATTCATTTTCACTTACTGTCACCAGAGCTTAGCATTATTGCTTATTTCCACTACTCTTTCTCTGACTGACTTAATCTGACAAAATGACCTAATGACTGACTTAATGACAGAAGATAGCAATCTACTACATCAGGCACAAAAATAAAGGAACTGAAAGTCGCGCTAGCTAGTCGGTTGTGATTCATCATCCAAGAATTTTTCCTTCGCAGAAATAGGACACTGCAGTCACGGCTAGAGCGTTGTCCGTATGCGCTTTTTTGATGCATTTGCCTCTATATGCGGTGAAAAATTATTTGAAGATGAGTTGCAATATAATGATCACCTCGCTATGGCACTCATTATAGAAAATATCTCGACATTAAAAATGCAACTTACCAATCAAGTGTTAATTTCCACCATATGTTTACTCGCTTACTTGAATAATCTTATACTACCAGTTGTAGCGCAAGCTTAGACATCAAAGCAATATCATCGCTTCGTAAACAGGTTAGACAGAGCCGAGGCCAGTTCTCGACCCAACCTATATAAGTTCTTGGAGGAGGAGAAAAGTCTGTCCAGTCGGCTCTCAACCGAGCTTGATATTCAGAAAGAAAGCGACAAGAACCCAAGCAGAGACAAAGATACGAATAGATATTGATTACTATGGGAACGGAAACCTTCTACTTCTCTGTTCTGGCGAGCAGATTCTCCTTGGTTCCGGTAAGCGTGTCGCGTACCCACTGCGGTGCGCTTTTCGTCCGTGTTGTTGCACTGTGCAGGGCTGCGTGAATTAGAAAAACTAAGGCACGTGGCGTGACAAACTTTGTTGCCTCTGCGCGCACGCTTGCATGCATAAAACGAGAAGCGGCGGCAGGGTTTCGTCAGTTGCCGTGATCCTCCTTCTGGGGTAGCAACTGCACAATGCAGAATGATTACCACGAGCCAGTCGGGCGCCAGAGGCCATGCAAGAAGAGAATACGTGCCGTCTCGTAATCCAAAGAAGAATGCTATACACAAAACTACGAAGCAACGAAATAGAACGTGGAGTCGCACACAATCTTTGCGGGAGAACGGGGTTGCCCACGCATGCATTGAGGCTCTCGTCACCGATCCCAACCCGGAGCTCTCGTCGGGTAGAGAAGGGGCAGAGGCGTGCTCGGGGCTCCAGACAAGAGTGCTCGCTCGGTGGGCTAGCACGTCGCTCCATCGAGGTCATGCTCCGGAGTGACGTCAGTTGGGTGCACCGTCGTGGATGGCGAAACCGTACGCGCTGTAGTGCTACACTACCCAGTTAATATACAGAGCATAAAATTCCAGTGGGAATTCAGTGCGTCCTGGCAGTTTGCGACCTATTGTATCCTGTATATCGGTGAGTTGACCATTTATTTTATGTTAAGGACCTAAAGAAGGCAACTAGACGTTTGGCGAAAAAGAAAAACGAGTGGGTGCCCTGAGCACCAGGGAACTTCACAATTATTTGGAAGTCCTTTCATTTGAATGAAGGTTGTGCTATGAAATTTGAACGACTTTTTTTTTTGCACTTGATTTGCCACGTGGCGTAATGTCATAACTGAGTTAAACACAAGCATGCAGGCCCGTTTCGTAGTGATACTGCAACGATGACTTACAAAATGTGTTTGGACGACATAGACGACACTTGACTATCATGATCATTTATAATTTATTGTTTCTAAACTGACAATGACATTCACAAGTACAACTGTCAATCGGTCGCCTATGCATCTTACAGGTCGTTAGTGTAGTGCACGTTTACGTAACCATGCACGTCGCTTAAATAGACTAATATTTCCTAATATTCGTTCCCTTGTGTCCACGGTTTTTATGCTAAACCTACCTGCACCTAGCTCGATCCTGAACGAAGCAAAATGTATTCTTCAAAACATATTTTTGATGGAAATTACGGCAACACAATTTAGGGCAAAGCATTAAACAAACCTGGCGGAAAACCGAGTTTAGCAATATTTCCAAGCAACGATTACAAGAACTAAAAATGATTTACAGAAGTATGAGAGCGCCTCTTCATTTCGCGCTTTACCGATGAGTGCATGCCTCTAACTTTCACGACGCAGGTTCCCCGCAGCAGCATTTTAATTTGCACTGCATAACAAACCGCTATTATGCGCAATGTTTCAAACTATTCTAGAGTGAGCCCTAAATTTTCCTACATTAGGCACCCTTCAAGTGCCCAAAAAATTACGACAACTGCACTCAATTGGGAACTTCTGAATGCCAAAAATTCAACAGGATTCGCACAAATTGTTGCTATGCCAGACCTCCCGGCGTTTGGCTCCATTACTTGCACGGTGTAAGTTCGCCGCCGCCTACGCGTGATATGCTAACGTAAGGTCAACAGAAGCCCATGGTTCACCCTTCTTCATTGGCTGTTTTTCGAAGCTTTCACTAACAGGCACCGCGAAAGCGGAGTGACGCAGCCTTCGCACACGCGGGCCCTTCCCGTGATTGCGCTGAGGCGGTCTTTCTACGCTGCACGCAACTCCTGAGTTAGTTTGGAAAAAAGCGCCGAACAAACCGCGTTGGCATTCGCTCGCGGAACAAGGTAAGGACAAATAAACCCGCGCTTCAATTTCCTTCTGCGGGACAGGCTGTGAGGAGCGAGAATTGAGTTCCTAGAAGAAAGAAAAGGGAGCAAGTGCTCGTTGAGGTGCGCCTGAATACCAAATGAGGCACCGGCAGATGTCGTAGGCTGGTCCTCTTTAGGGAGAAATGCGCGGGGCGCGCACTTCCTGGTCTGGGGTTGGGGGCGCACACAGATGAGCAAACGCATTCCAAACGTGGTCTCTGTTTACTATCGCGCACTGAATTGCGCGCAGGGAGACTGCGATGTGCAGTAGTGGTATTTAAGCTAAGTGCGTCGGCCTCGAGGCATAGTAATAAAAGCACATGAGAGGATGTAGTTTAGGTAAATGAATCTTTTTGTGATACTAATTTGATGTGTATAGGCGTTGCTGCTTGTAGGGCGAGCTGTTTCTACGTTTTCTTCCTTGCTTCCTTTCTTTTCGTTTCTTTCTTTTTCGGGCCGGCTTAACATCTTTGTTAACTCGCATTAACACTTTCACTACTGTTTCTGTCACTGTAGATTAATTTCTTACACGCGTTTCGTTTCTTCTGCCACACTAAGAGATAAGTAGTACAGCCAATGACTCTAAGAAGCACGAGCGTCCTCTGAGAGAGAGAGAGAGAGAGAGAGAGAACAAATATTTAATAGTGAGAATCAATGAGAAAGAGTTCTTTCTTCTTCCAAGGCGGGTGGCCGGCTCAGTCCAGGTAGCCATTGGCCCTTGCTGCTTCTCTGGCCTGGTTCACCAGCTTTCGCTGAAGACCGGGGCTGCGAGCATGGCCTGCCACGATTCTTGGCGGTCTTCTTCTGTGCTTTTGTTTTCGGTTCCTGATTGAGCTTCTTGACTGTTGGGTTCAGCAAGATTAGGACACCCCATCACCATGTGACAAAGGGTGTCCGGCGCCCCGCAGGATAGGCAAAGGTATAAGATTTGGGTCGGGTGCATTCTATGGATTATAATGCCATGTACGAAGATGTTCGTTTGGAGACGCCACTGAGCAGCTGCCTCTTCTCTGGATAGACTGGGGTGCGGTAAGGGCTATAGCCTCCTTTCAAATTTGTAACGCTGCAGAATATTCGAATATATCTTGGGAATATCCTCGGACCTTGTCGCATTTCGGAACCCCTCTGGCAGGAAAGCCCGGCTTGTATGATCTCGGGCTGCGGGTGTGTGCCGCTTCGTTTCCTGCCAGTGACTCGTGGTCAGGGGTCCAGATGACGTAGGTCTCCGGAACTTGCGTGCGTGTGATATATCTTGCAGGATTTTCAGAGCTTTGGTGTATATCATGCCTTTTCGGAAATTACGACGCCCAGATTGCGAGTCGCTCAGAAATACTGCATTTTCGATGCATGCGGCGATGGCCAGTGCTATGGCCACCTCTTCGGCCGTGTCCGGATCTCTTGCGATTATCGTTGCAGCAGCTTTTTCTTCGCCTTTCGTGTTAATTGCGGTTACTGCGAAAGCAGGTATCCTTGGATAATTAGCCACAACCGTGAATCTTGTGTTAGTGTCTGCAGAGAATTTCTTCTCGAGTGCTCTTCCCCATCATCTTTCCTCATGAAAGTTTGGATGCATATTGCGAGGTACAGGTGCCACTAAAATGGAGTCTCGTATGTGTGTTAGGAGTCTCGATTTTTCGTCCGATTTCGAAGTTTCTTCCACATCGTAACGCAACCGAAGGAGCACGTCTCTCCCGGCGGGAGTCAATTTGAGTCTCTCAATCTAGCTTGTTTTGTGCGCTTCTGAGAGTTCCTCCCACGTATTGTGCAAGCCGAGTTTGAGTACTCGTGCTGTAGACGCTTCTGCAGGAATTCCCGATGCAGTCTTGGTAGCGTCTTTTGATATACATAACTTTTTTTTAAACGAGATTGCAAGCGATATTAAGAAAAAACAGCAAAATAAGACACACATAGGAAACATACAAGAGGACAGGAAACAGGCTGCCACTAGCCTCTTTCCTGTTTTCTTGTATGTTTCCTGTCTGCGCCTTTTTTATTGCTGTTTTTTCTTAATACAATGCATTAACTAGCCCAACAACGAGTTTTCCAGGTGATATATCGTGATAGTTGCGCTGTCCCTTGAGTGAAATGAGGCAACGCTTAAAGTGCGGTGTAAAACACGAAATGGCGTTTGTGTAGCGGCATTCAGTGCCGCATCACGAACGTCACTACCCTTGCTGTGCTTGAAATGCCAAATTAGGAGCAGAAGATAGGTAATTCGTCCCCAGCCGGCTCGGGCTGCTCTTCCTAAACGTTGTGCAGGGCAGCGTAACATATTTGCCACGCACCATCTGCGTGGACAAATGTAGGAGGAAAAATGGTGACATCATATATGTTATTAAATTATGGGGTTTGGGGTTTTACTTGCCAAAATCACTTTCTGTTTATGAGGCACGCCGTAGTGGAGGACTCCGGAAATTTCGACCACCTGGGGTTCCTTAACGTGCACCTAAATCTATAGGTACACGGGTGTTTTCGCATTTCGCCCCCATCGAAATGCGGCCGCCGTGGTGGGGATTCGACCCCCCACCTCGTGATCAGCAGCCCAACATCATAGCCACTGAGCAACCACTGCGGGGGACATAATCTAAGTAACAAAAACAAATGGACCACTTGAGACCACGCAGGAGTGTGTCCATCATGCGTTCAAAAGTACCTGGAACAATACATAAGTCGAAAGGCATGAGTGAACTGGTATAATCCATCAAGTGTTATAAAGGCAGTCTTCGCGCGGCCTATGTCGTCGACAGCAGTCTGCCAGTAGCCGGAACGAATGTCGATGAAGGAACCGTATTTCGCACCGTGGAGGCAATCGAAGGCGTTTTATGCGCTACCACATAGCGTGGTAGCGCATAAACCTTCTTTGTGGTGATCTTGTTGAGGCGCAGGTAATCCATGCAGAAACGCCAGATGTCTTCCTTCCATTTAACTTGAACGAAAAGGGACGCCCAGGACTGGATGATGGTTCGACGATTCGTCGAGAGAGCACCTTCTCGACCTCCGTTTGAATGATTTGTCGTTCATGCAAAGACATGGAGTATGGTCGCCTGTGAATAGGGTGTGCGTCACCAGTGTCAATACGCAGTGTCATGACAGAAGTCTGGTTTAATGGGCGACCATCCATGTGGAAAATGTCGCTGAACTAGGCGAGCAGTTGGCGTAACTGGTCGGCGTGACGAGGCAGAAGATCGGGAGCAATCATATTTGTGCACCCAAGAAAGACAGCTGGCGAAGAAGATGAAGAGTCATGAGGAGGCTGCTTAAATTTTTGCCTTCATAGATCTGGTTTATCCATAACTAACCTCTGCTTTTTGTACAATGAACCAGAAACTATGGGTCAATTCTTTCTTTCTCGCGGCTGCTTCTCCTCCCTCCGCAAAATGTTCCTCTCATTTACAACTAGTGCACTGGGTTTAGCGCTTACTGCACCAGACATAGTGTCCTTTGGCACCTGCCAATTAGGCACAAGCCATGAGTCAATCATTACTGCTATGCGCAAGTTCATTGACGCGTCAGGAAAGCTTCACTGCTAGGGTGCCGACTGTGGGATGCTTTACTTGCCTAATGCTTCGTTTGTAATGCATGCCTTCACCCCCGTTTGATATTTTATTCGATGCATTTTTCAATCATCATAGTGTGGCCAAGCCCCCTACCCGCCGCACCCCTACACCCTCCCCCTCCGCCGCCACCTGTGGGTACTAGCCATGTCTTGAAGCAACAGCAACATAATATAAGCAGTCAAAGCTGATAATTGGAAGTCTTGGGAGGAGGACACTGCATGTAAGGCTATTCCTTGCGGTCAGACGTGATCACCAATTGCGAATTTGACGAGAGGAAGGCTGGTGGAGTTTTTGGTGATAGTGACGACGGTGTGCGGAGCAGCAACGTGATGGGCAAGGAGGACGTCCGCGAGAGGTGAGAGAGAGAGAAAGAAAACATTTATTTGTAATGGGACGGAACGACTTCCTCGTAGGGTGGAGCTCTTCGTTCAGGGCCCCATTGGCTCGCGCCACTTCGCGTGCCCCCCGGATCAGCCGTCGCTGCTCTTGCTGGTCAGCTCAGCCTCCCAGGAGGAAAGTGAAGGTGAAGGAATAGGGGAGTAACCCGGAGATTGAGGGCATTCCCAGGTGCAATGATATACTATGGACTTTCCTCCACAGCAGGGATAGTATGAGGGATATTGTGAGGGGTGGAAGAGGTGGTAGAGGAGTCCGCGAGAAGAGAAACAACATAGCCACCGCCAGGCACAGGTGCAGCTGGACAAAGGAGGACGCAGGTCATAGCTTGTGGAGCGCGTCGAATGTGCACGGCGGTGCACAGTCCGCTGGGAACTTCCTCAGGAGGGTCAGGACAAGGTAGTAAATTGAGTTGAACAAGTCCTGCGGAGCAGTCGATAAGTGCGGAATGAGCGGACACAAAATCAAGGCCTAGAATAACGTCATGGAGACACTCTTGAATAACAGCAAACAAAACAGATGTTTGGTGGCCGGCTAAACCAATGCGAGAGGCACACATTCCTATCGTGGCCCGTGTCCTTCCATTAGGAACTCGTAAAACAGAAGACGCCGCAGGTGTCAGGACTTTCGTGAGCCATCTACGAAGCTGGTCGCTCAACACAGAGATGCCCACGCCGGTATCAGTCAGAGCAGTAACACGGACACCATCTAGGTACACATCAAGAAAATTCTTATCTGACGGTAAGGTCAGTCTAGGAATTGCAGTCCGAGTCGTTCTAGCAGCGTCACCCCTGGGAACTGCAAGTGTCAGTTTCCCGTAGAGCATCGTTATACTGAGGGCGGAGAAGGGCGCACAGTGGTTGAGCTAGACGGGGACGTCGTGGCGAGGTTGAACGACTCTGGCGTGTGGATGAGGACACCTGGGTAGACCTGTACGGTTCAGAAACCTTGCGGTGGTGGACGAGTTGCTGAGGAGCGGTGGTAAGGTTAGAAGGCAGTCTGATATTGAGATTACGTCCAGGTATTGCGGCAGTGACGGAGAATGTGGCCAACACGTCGGCAGTTGAAACAAATCGGCCGGTCATCATATGTTCGCCATTCCGCTGGGTTGTGAAAAGGCCGAGAGGGTTGTTGGCGTGACGAAGAAGGAATCATAGGCAAGGCGTAGGTGTCCAACACAGTTGACTTAACTGACGGACTGAACTTCAAGGTTCGCCAACATTTCACACACGATAGACTGCACAAGAGAAATCGTCGGTCGTGAATCGTTCAATAGGTCTGGAAACCAACCAGTGTCGCGGATTCGAACTCTCCGCAGGCGATACGAACGAGACTTTCCGACGTTGGTGGCTTATTCCCAGAGTGCAAGACCTTGCACGACAAAGTAGCAGCCGTACTTGGAAGACGCGTGAACTGGTGTCCGATACGCCGACTTCGTGTTTCTTCGAAACATCGACATTCATTAATGACGTTGGCGATGGTGGAAAAGCTCTATTACACTAGAAAATTAAAAGCGGCGTCAGCAATGCTAATCAGTACGTGGTTCACGTGGTGTGAATCACGTACTGAAAGTTAGTGCGGTTAAATAAACAAAGACGAACACCTGGTATACGTTAGCAGTGGGGTTACACAGGGTGCGGTCCTCAGTTCCATATCTTTCAGCGTCACGCTCACTACCTTTCGAAATCATTTTTTTCTTTTCTTTTGCGCAACATTATCTTGTTAGCACGGAGAGCAAACTTCTCAAATAAAGAACGCACAGAGACACCTGTTAAATAAATATCAAGTACTATATGCACGGATGATGAGTTAACAAGCAAGGGCAATACATGAGAACTGGTTGAAGCGAACATGCACTAAATTGAGTGACATTTATACAGTAATTCAAATGGAATCCGGCACTCCAGCAACAGCGATTACAGAAATTGAGTATGCGGAAATGTATACAAAGCATCTAGCAAGCCACCGACAGCCACTACAAAAGCTAATGGCAAATTCGAGTGGTCAGTTTCGAGTGCTCTTACGGTGAGGTTTACATTCGTCTGGTGCAAATCGAGCGCCCGGATACATTTGCGCGTTCCATTCAGAGCGCCGCCGTGGGCTCCCTTTCAGAGTGTTGGAAGTGCTCTCGCCTTCGACCTGAGAGTGCGACGGACATCTGACAAAAACCCGATCTCTTGGTTCCTCCGTTTGCTCTAGTACCAACTCAACATTCGACTCGGCTCCGGCACCGGGCCAAACCGAGTTAAAGCGGGGTAGAAGCTAGTCAAATGAACCCATAAGCATGCTGAAATGCGTGCAGAAATGAATCGAAGTTTTTTGCGTATTGATCGCTCAACAATTGCCTTGACGAAAACAATGTTCCCGAGACGCGAAAAGTAAGGTCAACTCAATGGCGCTGACAGCACACAGACGGTGTGTAGCTTATGCCATTTAAGCGCCGTCGATTGCTTGATGATGGCGCAGAAGCAGACCCTTCTCGGCGTGCCTGGGTGTTCCCAACAATCAGCAATGAAAAACAAACTGCAGGACACAAGATGACGGCCCCTACTACGAAAAATTGTGCTGCTGCAGTAAATGAGTCCGTAGCCAGAAAGCGACGCGAGCATTGTTGCAGTTCTTGAAGTGGACCGACGACTGTAGTATCCATATATGTATACGCATTCAGGTTGACGCGCCCTCAATGTTCTCTTGCCCGTTTCCCCTGCACAGGGCAGCAGACCGGACGTGCGTCTCGTTGAACTCCCTGCCTCTACTTCCCTTTCTTTCTTGCACTCTGTCTCTCGTAAACGAAAAAAATCACCGAAACTGTCATTTTCTTTCACTGAAAGTGTTGCACATCAGACATAACTGGACAATAAATTTGAACCTTCTTGTACAGGGTGCTTTTTTTTTTTAGAAAATACAGACTTTTCCTAAAACGACTGTAAGCGCAGGGAACGTGGCGTTATTCCAGAGGAGTTCCTAGGCAAGGTTGATATACTTTGCCCGCTAATAATGCAAGCTTCAGAAAACTAATTAACAAAAATTTATGAATTACGTTTTTCATTAGTGCCTTAAGCGCAGTCGCTTAAATGGTGAACTTGAAGACAGTCACATTTATTGCACCCTCATTCTTTTCTTAAATTTTGAAAGTCGCGCCTTAATTCGAGATACTTGTCATCCAATTTCAATGGTTGATCTAGGCAATATCGAAACCAATCACCGCAAGAGCACAGAAAGGGCGGTCCGCTATCGTACGTATCAAACCGAAACACCCCGTGACGACGAGTGCAAGGAATTTTTAAAGTCTCGGCCAGTCGCGGCAGCTACTCCTATGGCATGCTTTGCGTGACAAGCATTTGTGGCTGTGTGCTGGGTCAGGATCTGCCGTGACGTGCTGTCATTCTGACCTTACCCCACGCTCGTTTACTTTGTTTTATTAATATTATTATTTATGGTACCCTCAAGGCCCGAAGGCATTACAGCGGGGAGCGGGAAAACGGGACACGTAACGATGAGATACGAGAAATAAACAATGCAGCATATTAGTAATTCCTAGTTATGCAATACTACGTGATGCCTTGCTTAATAGTTTGCAAGTACGGCAAGCAAATGAAATAGCATGGTAATAATTCCTAAATATACAATGTTAGCTAATACTTTAGGAAAGAGTTTGTTACGAAAAATACGGGATGTTGCCGTCTGACGTGCAGCGGGACACGCTCAGTTGCGAGGTTGGCTCTATTGAGCTTCGGAATTTAATGATGGTTATCTCGAATTGGGTGCAATTTTCAACATGTTTTTCTAAAGGATGGTATGTGTATTAAAATGACACTGCCTCAAAATTTGTCATTTAGACAACTGGTCCCGCAAGGTACTTCTTCATATTATTTAATGTTTTTTTTTTGTTGTTGTTGATTAGCCTTCTGGAGCTCACGTTGTTAGCGTAAAGTATGTCCACCTCGCCTAGGAAATCGTCTGCGAGAATGCCACGTTCGCTGTGCAGACTACCTTTTGATAAAAATGCCTGCATGATTTAAAGAGATAACACACCCTCTATATTGATCCTGTATTGAAGCTCGCTCTGGTGGCGACATCCGCCATAATCACGCAAAGAAAGAAAGAAAGTAAGCAAAATATATACCAAGTCGTGATATGATGGACACGTTACTTATAGGAATAAAAACTGAGGACGAGAATTCTGAGCAGCATTCTATTCCGT
Organism: Dermacentor albipictus; assembly: GCF_038994185.2. Taxonomy (NCBI): domain Eukaryota; kingdom Metazoa; phylum Arthropoda; class Arachnida; order Ixodida; family Ixodidae; genus Dermacentor; species Dermacentor albipictus. The sequence goes on along the minus strand of NC_091824.1, from coordinate 83,628,550 downwards.
TTACTAAGGCTTTATCCGTTCGTCGATGGACGTGAAAGAAAACCTGTGCACAGGATATCTGGGTTTTGACGTGTAATGGATCCAAGAAGCTCTACACACGCGTGTGATGACAGCCGTTGCAGACGATTATTCGCGTGGACAGTAACTCGACGTGAAACGTTTAATATCGCTGCAAAGGGGGGACGAGGTCAGGTTGTCGGGGAAGTTGCGGGACCAGAGGAGGGGGGAAGGAAATAAGCCTAAAAATTCAATCCAAAATTCAGTAATACTAATGCTCGCGCTACAATGGTATGCTGTGATGTGGTACGGAATGCGTTTCACCCCTTTATTTGCAGCTTAAGACAGGTATATCATGAGAAAAATAAATACGGTGGCTCGCAATATGTCATCCACGTCAGTGTCGAGACAGACTTCATTTTTCAGCGAAGCTGTTAAGGGGTATTGCGCACTCCTTTCCATGCGGAGACGGCGTGTGGCCGGGCGTGCTCGATATCAAATGTCAATGAAACAGCAACCACACCGCAATTCAATATGCGTCGTAGACCCAAATTTTTTGCTTTGAAACGAAATTATCAATGATTATGAAATAAAAGCTACCTCGCGTATGCCTGACGCGAATAGAAAACTTGTATGTAAGTTTTTTTTCTTCAGCCAGTATTCAGTAGTTTTTGTTGTTGGCGTCACGCTTTAGCGGCTGCATGCTGGAGGTCTTCTAGGAGTATGTACCGCTAGGCCGGTGAAAGGCTGACAGCGTTGCCCGAAAAGTGCAAACAGCACGACAGCCGTGAACCAGCAGTATACAAGGGACGGCGGTGAACAGGTCATGTGGTCCGAAAATTGCAACCGGCACGAGAGCCGCGAACCAGCAGTGTACTAGGGACGGCGGTGAACAGGTCACGTGGTCCGAAAAATCTAACCGGCACGAGAGCCGCGAACCAGCAGTGTACAAGGGACGGCGGTGAACAGGTCACGTGGTCCGAAAATGCAACCGGCATGAGAGCCGCGAACCAGCAGTGTACTAGGGACGGCGGTGAACAGGTCACGTGGTCCGAAAAATCAACCGGCACGAGAGCCACGAATTAGCTGTATACAAGGGACGGCGGTGAACAGGTCACGTGGTCCGAAAATTGTAACCGGCACGAGAGCCGCGAACCAGCAGTGTACAAGGGACGGCGGTGAACAGGTCACGTGGTCCGAAAATTGCAACCGGCACGAGAGCCGCGAACCAGCAACGTACGACAAGGGACGGCGGCGAACACGTCATGAATCACCACTAATAACAGACAGCAAATAGAGCTGTAATGCCTCCGATGAAAGGCGCGAGAACTCGGTTATAGGTATTACTTGTCTTTGATGGAACAGTTGCTCAGATTGGCATATAACTGCGAAAGGTTTGTTTTTTTTTTCGATAAATGCAGCGATGCACCTCAGCGCTCTTGCCCACACTATTATTGTAAGAAAATGGTACACACCAGAGTTCACCTACCGGCGCCTATACGCCATGGACCCACATATTAGATGAGAAATTTTACCCAGCTTTATTTAACGGGAATAAACATTACTGTGACGCCTGCGAGTACGCGTTTCTTTCACAAACGCCTACTCATTCCTAATTGGAATGGCAGACAGTGCCATTTGCAACACATGTGGTGAAGAATATAGAGAGAGTAAACGGGATAGGAAAGGCAGGGAGGTTAACCGGATAAGATTCTGGTTTGCTACCCGCACTGGGGGAAGGGGAAGGGGAAATGAAAGAATGCACGAACAGCGGAGATAAAGAAGTAAGGAATCGAGAAAAAGAACGTAGGCAAGGTCGTGAACGTCCATGAGAATTACACTCTCCAATAGGCCACTTGAACGTAAAAATGTCAAAAGTGTCTTCACTGTCTTGTGGTGTGATGACTGTATAGGTGTGCGTCTCATGACTGTATAGGACTGTCTGGTCCCTAAGCGGCCGGTCGTCACGACGTGCTAGCGCGATATGACCGCCTCTGTGCGCTGTATCGGGTGCAATGACAAAGAACGTGTTGGCTAGTTTCCTCGTCGCCGCAGTGGTCGCACGCAGCACTATCCTACCGTCCGATGCGGAAAGCAAACGACTTCGTAAATGCGACGCCAAGCCACAATCGGCAAAGCACCGTTGTCTCGGGTCGGGATAGCCCAGGTGGAAGATGAAGTTGCAGACAGGGGTCCAGCCGATGAAGACGTGTTTGCTGGAAACTAGGTGTGCTCCACAACTATTGTAAGGCATATATGCAAGCATTCGAAGTTTCGCTGCTGCATTTGCTCTTGACAGTGGAATTGGTTCCTGGACGCCGTCTTTATGAGCATGTCGAGAAGCTTCATCGGCCTGTTAATTGCCCATTATGTCACTGTGGCTAGGGAGCCATGGGACGTCTTGTCCTTGCTCGTTGAGGTGGTGAAAGAGCTTCGCCAGACAGCCAGACATGCGCTTTCGTATGGCCGGGATGCCAAGTCATATTTCTTTAGACAACTTTAGTAAAGCGTATAGCAGCAAACGCAAGGCGGTAACTTTAGTGTTGCGTGCTCCACAGGGCGCATGAGCTGTACGTAAACAGCGCAGGGGCTCTTAGGTACGTTCGCTACATATCGCCCAATGCTAACGAACGCAAGGGAAACCCGGCGGCGCCCGTCGAAGCGAGAGCCGCCCGCTTCCGATCTATGGAATCGTCAGCCTGTTCGGCGCGTTCGTTCCCAACTAATGCTCCTATATTCTTTAGATGTGCATTATGATACTTCGACAGCGGCGTATAGTGGTGACAAATCGGCGCTTTTCGAGATACATTCTCAATTAGCGGCGAGGTATAGGCATAACGAGAGAGTTTTCTCATGTTTGTTGTAGCCGCGTCGACATGGCGCCGACGCCTGTATATATAGCTTTTCGTTCATTCTCCGATTTCATATAGTACGGCCGCAAGTCAAGCGGAGACGTGTCACGTTTCCCACGCCAAAACCAAGTGAAGTGTGGTCGGTGCTTTGGGCATGATGCGTGTGTGCTTTAACCTCTTGAAGTACAGATGTTCGCCTTAAATTCGTTCGAACAGACATCTAGGTGGCGCCGTATGTGTTTGCGCTAGCGTTTATTTCCACACCGCTGTTCTATAAGACTAGATCGTGCCGCGAAGTGCAGCCTATCTTAGCGTTAGCACGGGGTCGCAGCCTAACGCTTGCGTTTTACCCTATACTATAACTCTTTTTAGCACACAAAAAAATATCCGGCCAATATATATAGTCCCTTCGGCTACCTGTTGCCGGTCACCCAATGAAAGTTCTAAACAAGTAGCTAAATAAAATAACCTTGTGTGAAGCTGCAAAATAAAATCCCATCCATGCTCAGATTTTCCGAAGCGACTATTTTAGGGTGCTTGCGAAGCTTCTGACACAAACAAGTTGGAATCCCGAATTTACTCTGCGAGAATTCTGTGTCAAGACGGAGTGAACGTGACCGTGAAAGTCAAGCCATGGAACTACTCACTTTATGCTACACGTCTCCAAGCAAAGTTCCCGCACCTATATATGTCGATTGATTGATTGATTGATTGATTGATTGATTGATTGATTGATTGATTGATTGATTGATTGATTGATTGATTGATTGATTGATTGATTGATTGATTGATTGATTGATTGATATTGGAAAAGTTGGCAACTTGAATTCGCTTACAGCTAAACAGACTTCAGAAACGTAGCCAACATTAAGGTAAACGCAACAAACACACGCACTAACGAGCATGTAGCGTCGATACTTTTGGCTCGACGATGAATGTGGTGCCGGCTTTCAGGCCCTTTTTATGACGTGCACATAAATTCACAACTGAAGAACAATAAGCAGCTAAGGAAAATGGTTCAATTGTGTACAAAAAAACATAAAAGGATCGAAACTACCTTCTCGCTCCCTGCAACCCACTTTCCGCAGCCGAACGTCTCAATCTGGAATCCAAAAAAAAAAAATGCACCACATTGCGAAAAGAAAGGTACGAACAGGGCACAGTCACTTTAGTCGGCGACATAATTTCATAGATGTTTTTCTTAATCAAACTTAAGTGTGGTTTGCGACCTGATTTGCGCCACAAGGATTACGCATTGGGAACCGGCGCAGAGCTTTTACCGAAAAGCTTAAGGATATCAAAACCAGCCTCGTCTTAAAATCTCCCTCCGCATCCGTAGGAACTGTTTCCCTTTGTCTTGACCCTTTATGAGTGCTGTGCGGACCAGGCCGAATTTCTCTTCAGCTACGAAGCTTCGTTTCTTAGAAACCCGCAGGGGTTATTTCCTTTGTAGCTTCGTGCATACGGGTGGATGTCAATTTTTCATTTCGCGAACCTTCTTCCACCTTGCGAAATTCCGCGGAGCTGACGCGCAGGAAGTGTGTGATAAAGAAAGCCCTGTACACGCCTCAGTACGTCCGGTAAGCGGGGAACAGTTATTACATATTGCGTTCGAAATCGGTTCCCTCAAGCACTGATTCCTAGGCATTTCTTATTATTGTTTGATTTCATGCTCGCTGAAGGACATTCTCCCATACTTCTGGCGCGCGTGGTCTTCTAAGGGCCATTCGAGTCATCGCTGTTGAACTTAATGAGAGCTTATGGCCGCCGCATGCTCTCTGTGAATGGCCATTGAACTAGATGGCCATTCAGCTAAGCGAGCGCCCGCTGATGGCAGTTGAAATCTCAGGGGCCATTCAGAACAGATTCAAATTTCCTGAGTGGTAAAAAGCAACACACTTTCGTGCTAACAGAACTCATTATATTGAAATATACAATTAAAATTTGTGGTAGCGTAGCTGTCCGTACATTATCGCGTGCACCTAATATGCAATATAAAACATGTAAAATATGAAATATATAAATAAATAAGTAAAACGAAAGCTCCCGTGTCTTCTCGCCATGGTTGGTTGTCTGCTGCGTTGTGCTTTGTGATTTCCTCATCTTGCGTTAACATCTGCACACAAATAACGTTTATGCTCTTTCTGAAGTGCTTCTAATACTATTTGTAGGATTTCTTGTGCCTGAGGCCAGTCCCGACGCACGCATACCTGTTTTGTCGGCGACCGCTGATTGGTGCTGTGTGACAGCGGAAGGCGTGAACTGGCATAGTAAGCTTCGTTTCTTCAGAGAAAGAAATTGCGAGAGAGGAGGAAATAAAGTATGTGCTTCCGTGCTACCCGTGGATGGCTCAACAGAACTGCTAGGCAGACAGTGGCCGTCTTAAGCCTCGTTCCAATTGTGACGAAGCCAGCAAAAGAGACAGCTTCATCGAAGTCGAAAACGATGCCGGGTACTGTGGTATCCAAGCAAGATGGCGACTGAATAGAATTCTTCAAAACTCGACGGGAAGGTGGCCTACGCGCTAGGAAACGTAATCGTTCTTTCTTGTAAGCCTAACGCAAACTGCATGAGTTGTGTATTTTGATGGTTCCCGCACACAAAGTGTTCAAATAAAGGAATAATACTTGACAGACAAAGGTAATAACGTTGCCAAGCACGAAGAAGTAAGGCGAGATCTCAACACGAGCGCTGACTCTCTCTATCTTCTTCTATTCCTCAGTCCTTGACAGTGCTGGTGGTGTTGTTCGTCAAGTATGAAAGTGCACCAACTTACCCATTTCCCAACTATTTTAGGCATATTATGTGATTTTCGTCGCTTTTCCTAGTCGACGCGAGGTGGCGCAAGTTCGCAGAGACGTCTTGCAGGGATGCATTTCATTTCCTGTGCTCAAAACTGTCTTCTTAGCACACAACGTAAGCAGTGTTCAATGCCGGCTAGAATTGCAAGACACCTAATGAACTAGTGCAGAAATGCTAAGCAACACGTTTGCCTTCGTTCCCTACTACAGAGGAAAGAGTATAACAGCACGAAAAGTTTGAAATGCAAAAATGGAGAAGCTGCACTGCAATCAAATGCAACCTTACAGTCCAGCAGCACACTGCAGTGGTGTAGAATATGGCAGCGTTACGGTAGAGTGCTATAGTGATTGTGCACTTCTTTGCCGAATTAATGGTTAGACTGTGGTTCCAAGACTTTTGCTGAAAAGAAAACGTCCATGAATCCAAACGGCATAGCTGAGGGGAGGAAGTAGGGTGGCGGGGGCTGAAGAGGCTTGGCTGTCGGATGGGTAATTCGAAAGGGACAGTTCCGCCCGAAAGACGAAGCATCGATTGCGACAGCAAAATATTAGACAACTATACGAGTTACGGACCGTTGTTTTATCGGCCGTATGAACTGCAGTAAGCATTCGCTCCCTAATTTAATTATTAAGCATAGTGTCACGCACCGCACAAAGCGAACATGAACAGATCTCCCTTATTGACCGCGGACCCCTGCTGTCACAGTGTTGGCGTGATGAAGAGTGGCAGCAGTGGCGAGCGAAGGTTTCGAGCTGCTTCTAGCTTCAACGCGTCTTCGAAAGTTTAGATTAGGCGACCTACAACACTGTACTCTATCTCAGTAGTTCGTTGCAGCACTGCGGAAGGTACAGAACTCCTCAGCCAATAAGAATTTTTGAGGCCGATCAAATTAAGGTGATTGGCAGCGAGGGCCCTTTCGCCTTTCACGAAACGCCTCGATTCGACGCCACAGAAGAGAAACGTGATCACAGCATCCATCGAAAGAACCACCGCGAACCTAGATGTCGTAGCCACCTTTGTTTATTTGGACAGTATTGCCAGATGAAGTAGTGGATTCTGTAGTTCCCAATATCCGTTACCGACTACCAGAGGCAAGAAGTACAGAAGTCGGCTACAGAGGAGGTACACAAGAAACTCTCAACATAAGCCATCCCCATAGTGAGCGTGTGCATGTTCATTTTTTCTGTCACTCTTAACTATAAGTCACACGCGCATCCAAACATTTCCGTCATGGCGTTACGCTTGCCTGACCACGTTGCGTTTGGTTAAACATTGTATGACCCTGTGTCATTAACATTTTACTTTCTTAAACGAAAACGTCATATGCGTCGTTTTCTGCAAGCCTCTCAGTCATTAGCGTTAAATTCGCATAACGTCTAGTAGGCGACTTGTGCAAACATCATCAATAGCTTCTCTTGACATCGATTTCCACATAAGTGTGGGATCCACCGATTTTTTTAATTTCGCAGAGCCTCCATCAAGCCGCACTAAGTAAAACCGCACTACCCTGTACGATGTATGAAGAAACTCGGGGATCAGCCCCAATAATGCTCCGCTTTTAGACTGTGTCGATGCTCCCTCAGGGCGACTGCGAATCGCGCTGTCAACAGGCCTCCCCATTGCGTGGTATGACGCTACAAACCACGCAAACTTCACTCTTTCTATTTTTAGCCCATTTCTTTCTGCTCATGGTAATCCACGCAGTTATATTCTCGGCAACCTTTTTTTAAAGCGAAGCTTTCTTTGCCTTTTCTCCCGACTATCCGGGCGCTGCTGTGATGGTCTTGTCACGCGTGCCACTAGGTTTCTTGCGACACAACCAGATGGTGCTCGCCTACGCCCATCCCCGCCGGTGCCGCCGCGGGCTGGGATGCGTACTTTGTGCGTATGGCACGTGCTATGCTTGCTTCATATGCGACAAAAATGCAAGTGCTGGGCGGAGGAAGTCGCACGCGGGGCTTTGATACTGTAAACTTTACAATCGTCCATAGCCTGAAGAGAGCGCTTGGAGCTGGCGCTCAACAGCATGCTGGTCACGCATGCAGAAGGAGCACGTAAACACGCGCCAGAAGAAGGGCTCCAAAGCGTGCACTCAGCGTCGAACATACCCAGGCCCGCAAGAAACGTCGCGTGGAACAGGAGCGTCTTCCCTACGCAGCGAAACGGGGTGCAGACCGCGAATGTATGCATACAATGCATGCGTACAATTGTAATAATTGATTGAATTACTTGCAGCACTATAATTCCAATAAAGTTAAACACTTCTGCCACGATGCGATGTGCCATGTGAGGCAATGATAATGCTCAACTCTCAGAGGTTATTATCCATGACGCACAGCAAGGCCTCAAGCAAACATGTATCCCTGTGTGTTCTGTGGACTACGCAGACAAACAGCAGTGGTGTACGCAAGGTCAACTTAACATTAACTCACCACACTCACATTGGACTAAACGCCGAAGAAATTACACATGCGCCACCAACATCAGGGCTAATTATCGTCGATCAAAGTAGACACAGCGTACGAAGCTTCCCATATACATCGTTTCCAACAGTGCATGGTCTCCGCATATTTTTTCTTCTCGGATGTAGAAACACGGGAAGGTGGCATCTCCTTGCTTGCTTTGTCTCAAATTCCCTAGAGCCACAAGGGAATTCGTGGTGAACGGTATACATTCGAGTCTACATTCGTACATTTCTGGCTGTTGGTGTTATTGATGCACACGATCTATTTGGCATGTTTCGCACGAATCTGTGGCCGTATTAAAATTTTATTAGAAAAGAAACTTTCTTAAAACGATGTCATTCTGCACTAACAAGGGCGGGTTAGTACGTGGTATACCCTCGCTCTGGAACGTTAAGTGGACATAGTGGGAAAAATTAAAGAAAAGCAGCAAAAATGTGCTGTCGGAGCATCGGATGATCCGTTTAGGCACCCGGGCAAAGCCAATTAGACGCGTATTAAGAACGAGATAGCGCGACCTGTGCTGTCGTACACTGCTCGATGCAACTGGCCGAGTGGTGGGACGACGTAGATTCGCAGACATTTCCTGGATCGAACGCGTAAGACAACTCTTTTGAGGTTGTAAATTGTATCATATATATATATATATATATATATATATGCATCACGCAAAATATTTTAGTATGTGTCATGGTTGTTCATGGTGTCAACACAAGCTCTTCTCTCTTTTTTCACATACTTCAGTTCTGAAGTATGGTTCGCGCAACGGTACACGAAAGCTCGTGTTCAGCTGCGTGGAACACGAAATAGATAAATAAATAGATAAATAAATAAATAAATAAATAAATAAATAAATAAATAAATAAATAAATCCGACCTACTACTATTCGGCGTTCGAGAAGCTGATGTATACGCACCACTCGGCGCGTAACACGAACTTTCGTGTTTCGTTGCGCGAACCATACTTCATAATTGAAGTATGAAAAGCAGTGATCCTCCATAATTTCAGCTGATGGTGGCAGTGGCAAACCTACGATTATGCTAATGTGCAATAAGAGACACCACGTTCCTTGCCGATCAATCAGTCCTTATTATGGATGCAACAGTAGTGATACGTAGGAGAATATGCAGAAAGAGGTGCCGAGGTGACAAACATCAAACAAGACCTCTTATATTATTACAGTAATAAAATGTATACAATATAGCGACCAAATAATACAGATTCAAATCAGAATGTTGGCGTACAAGCATACGTTTACCTTGGATTTACAAGGAGTGCAAAAATTTTTAGGATACCCTTAAGCCATGCCGCGCACATATGCGTGCGCCATTTTTTTTTTTTGCCAGTTCTGCTTACTAGTGGCAATTAATAAAGCACCAAAAACAATCTGCAGTCAAGTCGAACCATTCTGTTTACTCGGTATGACTACAGTTTACTTCAGACTGTAGCGCATGCAAATTGCTGCACATGGCTGCATTACTAAAGCCACCACCAGGTTTAGTGGTATGTTCGGCGCCTCACGTCCCGTCAGCAATAGTGAAGGTCTATCTCTTCCTTCCTCGTATTGCGTGTAGACAATAACTAACCCATACATGGGACGTGATCCGGTGATGCAAAAACAGCTTTGTACGAAAGAGCGCGTCAGTGCTCACTGCATGTTAAATGAAAATTTAATTAAGCTCTCATTACGGATACTCCAGAAAATGAGACGTAAAGGACAATGCTACAATCTTTATTTCGTGTCGATGATGTCCGCCGTACCCTGGAATGTAAATTTGTAACTTTCAGAGATTTATTAACACTGCAGTAATACCTGACTAGAGGCGATGAATAGATGTGTTAAAGGTCGATTCGATTAAAATCGCCTTAAGAGATAATGTCAATAGCGAACTCCGTCATTATTTTCTGTACTCCTTTATGTCGTTCTTTATTTGCTTCTTCGCATCCTTAATTCAGAATAACATCTCAGTGGCCATAAATACCCCATGAAAGGACGCCGCGAGCCAGCCTATGTTTCTTAATATACTGCAATGATTAAGTCGCCCACTGAACTAAATTTCGAGTGCACTAGCCGCGTTTTATTGCACTTGAATGCCGTGGCCAGCAGGGATATCGAAGCATTAATCTTCAAAGAGGAAGGACAAGGGAGACGGGCTCCATTTTGCACGTGCTCTCATTCATGTTCGGCAAAATGAAACCGCCTCTAGGCTATGCAAAGGAATAAACAGCGGGGTCTCATTAATTTCGCGCGACGGATATACATATAGGGTATCCGCTTCGATCGTGTCCCGATTTTCACGAATAGAAAAGCGTAAAAAAAAAGGTCATACCAACGGAGGAGATGAGTGCAGCGCTTGCTCTGGAGCTTCGATCGATGCCCGTGCTTCCCGTCAACATGGAAAGCCGGCCTCACGGAAGAGCAAGGAGCTTTACATAATACCTGTCTTAGGACCAACGCCGAATCTCCCTTTCTGCGTATCATCTAAAGTTTTTTCTTATAGAACCACGAGAACAATGCGTGATGTTTAAAACGTTCTGGTCGTGACGTGCTTCCGGCTCAGCAATCACTTCCGGCGCGCGCAGCATGCAAAAGCGTAGACTTCGAGGTTTGTTTCTGCTATTCAGTGGCAACGGTCGCGTAAGGCAACCGTCAGGAAAAGCATAATAAAAACTGTTCTTTACAAATCTAAATGCAGAAATAGTAATCAAAACGACATAAAAGTGGAAGAAACGACAACTTGCCGTTACTAGAAGCCGAAAAGACTTTCGGCATTACGCGTGGGTTGCTCCGTAATTAAGATACCATGGTGGCCGTGTTCCCGTTCACTGTCTCGAGTGTTTATGCAGCGTATACTAGATCAAGCCCTGGGAGTGTTGGCGGGAACAACTAACAGCCATGGCGCTGCGCCGTGGTCGCGAGCTAATAATGGCTGAACGCTTGCTTTCCCCCAATTAATTTTATATTAGGCACCCAAGGTGTCTTATGTTAACTTAAGTAAGCACCTCGTTTATATTCCATGGTAATAGGGGCCAGGTTAGCGGTGACCTACAGGGTGCACGAGCTATGGAAAGAAGAATGATAGGAGTAATGTTAAGGGATAAGAAAAGGGCAGATTGGGTGAGGGAACAAACGCGAGTTAATGATATCTTAGTTGAAATCAAGAAAAAGAAATGGGCATGGGCAGGACACGTAATGAGGAGGGAAGATAACCGATTGTCATTAAGAGTTATGGAATGGATTCCAAAGGAAGGGAAGCGTAGCAGAGGGCGGCAGAAAGTTAGGTGGGCGGATGAGATTAAGAAGTTTGCAGGGACATGGCCACAGTGAGTACATGACCGGGGTAGTTGGAGAAGCATGAAAGAGGCATTTGCCCTGCAGTGGGCGTAACCAGGCTGCTGCTGCTGCTGCTGCTGCTGCTGCTGATGATGATGATGATGATGATAGGGTGCACGATATATTTTGAGGACCCAACTTAGTATCACCGTATAGATATGGACATCCTCATTCCGTCATTCCAGGCGCTCAACTTCGTCTTCCGCCACCCCTTCGTCACATATCATAGCACATTTTTCGCAAGGTGTACCAGCTTCTAGTCTGAAACAGGAGATGAAGCCTTAGGCTGCTCTAGTCACCTTCGCACACTGCAATGTCGGCAAATGATTTCTATTTGGGATGGTCGACACAACAATTTATTGCCGCTTTTCACCTGAGACAAATAGAATAAGCATTGCCGGTGGCAAGACACCATTCAGATGGTTGAGTTTCTCCAGGAGCAGCGGCAACCATCGTGAGCGAGAATCCTGGAAAGCCGTGGCCACTGCGGAGCATGTTCTAATGGCGTAGTCGACAGCCTAGCTTTTTTGTGCATGATGTCGTTAGGCATCTAAGCGGGACTCCTAAGCAGGGCTGCGCAAAGATACTTTGCAATTGTATCACGACACGATACGAGATACTCGGGCAACAAGTATTTGAGATACTGATGTAGGATACTGCCGCAATTATTGTGTACGATATTATACTCTCCATTTGATTCTTCAGATACTTTGATACATTCGCAAATTTCTTGTTGTATATCTATATAATGTAGCAGCACATTTATAAAAACTACTAGATGCAAGGCAACCCCTTCACTGCATTCATCAGACTTCCTAACAAAGCACCACGTTGCAGAAACTTTTATAACGACACTATAGCGGCATCATAATTTGCGTGAAAAACAGCCCACGCATTGGCGTGCGGTGGCTACGTTGGCTATGATCAAGTGTCACGGCACCGCCGCAACTAAATGTAAAAAAATTCAAGAAAATAAAAGGTCCGCTGCGCGCAGCTGTTCGCGCTTCTTGTCGAAAAGGCGCGAGTGCCACCACGTGACTCTGCTCCACCAATAGAGACGCGCAGACCTCATCGCCTGCTGGAGGACTCTGGCGGAAAGATAAAATAATGTCGTCCCCTTTAGTTTTATCCAGGTGGCTTAGTCGCAGGAGTATTAACTTCAGAGGCAGAGTTCAGCCAGCGTTTATAGTTTCGCACTGTCACGTTGCGATAGCCAGTATATTGTATCTTAAGATACATGATACATTCTTTCATGTATCAGAAATACAGATACTGATACACGTCTTGCCAGACGTATCATGATAGAGATACAAGATACCCAAAGTATCTAACGCAGTATCTAAGATACATGCATCTTTGATACTGCCCAGCACTGCTCCTAAGTACTGAATTGCCGTGCTCCCACAGGGCTTGCTAGAGCCAAGGGTGGCTAGATGTGGACTTCTACAGCAACGTAAGCATCAATGTGGCGTGCCTAGTTCCCAATATAAACCTGCTATGCTGCTATGCGTGTGGGACGTCACTGAGGGAGAAGTTACCAATCAGCCGATAATTCTAAAGACTTCCTCGAGACTCTGGTTGCCGGAGCACTGCCCAACATTAACAGACCCTAAGTGATACGAGCAAGTGGCCATTATCGCGGCCGAGTATGTAATATACAAAATGTCAAACGCAATCTATACACTTGCAACGAAGCTCCATAAGCCATGTTGCTGAGCGCAGTAAAACGAAACTGCTTGATAAACAGTGTAACTGCAATAGCGAAGAAGACAAGCGCATCATCCACGCCTCGCTCGAGGATAGAGCTGCACTGCCATACACCTACGTTGAACTTCAATCTACACAGGTCTGGTCTGGCCCTCTCATCATTATGCTCATTCTGTGGCGTAGCGGAGAAAAAAGACCATTTCTTGTTGTCTTGCAGGCGTTTTTCTGTTATAAGAAAACGACTACTCGAAATCGTGCTTCGCAATATTGGCCTAAATTTATCAGCGCCTTTGATCTTATCTTTTGGGGCCTCCATTATTGGGTTCAGTCACAGAAATGTTTGCTTGGCAATCCAAAATTACCTAATTGAAACCATTCAATTACCATGTTAGACTGATCGTCCTCCCTCCCCACCATAGTTTTCTCTTATTTGTTATTTATTATTATATTTTCTTTATATATATATATATATATATATTGTTTCTTATTGTTCTTTTCCCCACACACAAAAAGTTTACTTTTTAAGCTCCAACGTTCAAATTGTTAACTCCCTTGTTTTTGTACACCTAATTTAACCACCCGATTCATGGCCAGTCCCACAGTGTGGGCATGTGCCACAGCCGCCCAGGAGAAAACAACAGCAGCTCGCATGCTCGTACCTCACGTTCGACCAATATACCTGCCTGTTTATCCTTCTGGCTTTGTAATTAAACCACCAACATTGCTCACCCTTCTATGTCCCGGCTTGCTGCATCAACGGGATCCCGTAATCTTCACCAGCTCCGATGAAAACGACGTCATCATTGGCTTTCATCCTACAAACGTGTGGTTGCCCAGAACAAATAGAACGATAGCGATAAAATGAACACGTGGTGTGCTACCTCACGGGCGTCGCGAATGTGTGCTTCCGCAACCACGAATGCGACCTTCGCACCTGGTCCGGCTTCAAGACGAGCTTCACGCAAATTTTAGGATGTCCGCGGTGCGATAGCTTCGTGCCGAAGAGCACTTGTGCAACCGTTCCCAACAGCCCCATGAGAACTTCACCAACTAAACAGAAGACACCGTCGACCTTTGTAAGCGCGTCAATGCATCAATGACCGAACCCGATAAGATCCGTCATATCTTGAAGGACATCGAAGACGACGCCTGTCAAATGGTCCTACCGGAAAACCCATGAACCGTCGTCGAAGTCGCTGCCCTTTGTCAGAGTTATGGTGAACTCAACAGATATCTCTGACCCGGCGTCCACCCACCCAGGATGCCTCGATTTCAAGCTTAACCTGAGTTCCCGACTACGGCCATCCACCATGCACACCAGCTGGGAACCGCTGGATTGTTGTTGCCGTGGATCACATGACGCGTTATGGAAAAACAGGTGCCCTACCAATCGCCACAGCTCGCGACGTTGCGCCCTTCCTCTTGCAACACTTCGCGCTTCGTCATGGTGCGCCATGGAAAGTTTTGAGTGACAGAGGACGTGTCTTCCTTTCCGAGGTACTTAACGCACTCTTTACTGCATGCCGTACTGTCCATCGCACCACTACTGCCTCGCACTTTGGGTGGAATCCTATCCAAGTACATTGCATGCGACCACGCCAACTGGTACCTCGTTTTACAATATTTGGCTTACGGCTACAACACCACTTCACAGGCCACGACGGCATTTTCCACATTCTTACTCGTATATGGTCGGGAACCTTCCTGTACGCTCGGCGCAATTATCCCTTACCGACCTGATCCATCCGAGTGCACGTCGCTGTCTAAGGCTTCCAGATATGCCCAGGAATGCCGCCAGCTCTACAGCTCTTTGACGACTGAAGACCAATGGCAGCAAAAGTTACGTCGCAATGGCGACCGACAAACCTGCGCATATCAGCCGGAGTCTTTAGTCTGGCTCTGGATTCCTTCGACCACTCCCGGTCTTTCCTCTAAAGTCCTCGCCAAGTACCATGGTGGTTATCGCGTTGTGCAGCGGAAGTTCCCTGTCAGTTGACTTGGGTGCTAGACTACACTACAGTGCACTACACTACCCTACACTAAACTATATACGCTAGGTCACACTACAGTGCACCACAATAGACACAAAGCTGCTGTTTGCTGCTATAAGCGAACGAAGGGATGCATGAAAATCCAGGCAACAACACAGGGGGAAAGTTTTATTCATCAATGAGCACAAAAAGAAATGAGCAAAAAAAAAATAAAATCCAATGAGATTACACGTTGAACACAAATATAAAAAAAACAGTTTTAGCACGTCACTTAGTTTTGTAGCATTTAATTTACTGCTTCCCAAGAACCCTTCACAAAGATCCCTAAATGTTCATCGGATTCAGATACATCTTTCTGCAAAAATGATTGCCAACCTCGATATCACATAAACTTCCTTCTTTTAATTTTTTTTTTAGAAGTGGGGGGGGGGGGAGGTCGCGTATGCGTGGTTTGTGGCTAGATGGTGAAAGTGGGTAGTCGTTGCGGCAGCCAGACTGAGCTTCTTCTGATAAAACGGGTAGACACTCTTGACCCTTCTGTCGCACAGTTTCCTACTAAATTTACTAGAGTGAACTCTGGCGTTCTGATCGTTCAGCTACCATTGAAATGGTAGCTGTCGCATGGATTTGTCATCGTACCTGTGCCTTCAGACATTTCTGTGCACATTAAAAAAAAAAAACGCTGCGAATCGTTATTTTTACAGCTCAATGTTTTATTCAATGTGGTCTATTTGCAAAGTCTCAAAGCCGTATGAATCCAGCAGGACGACGCTTAGGCATATTCGTGCATGCATACTAAGTCATTTTTACGGTGGGCATAGTACACTTGCAGCTCTCGTCGATGCTAGCTGCCGTCAGAGATCTCTCTAGTGGTCTTTGCAGGAAACTCTATGGCTTGCCCCCTTCTCGAAAATTGAATATTCTTCTATGCTTTCACTGCGCTGCATGCCTGCAGTAAAGTCCGGGCGTTGTGTGTTCAGTCGCTCCAACTGTTTATGCATCCATTGGCACCAATCACTTTTTTTTATATTCGAAAGCATGCCCTTAGGCATAACACAAAAGATGTTAGAAGTACACGAACAGATTCGACTCGTGCAAAAAAAGTAGAAGTGAACGATGATGGGGTCCATGAATCCAACGTTCAAGGTCGGGTGGGCGGCCAGGCCGAAGGCCTGTTGCCCGGAGATGTCGGAGACGGCTCCAATCACTTAAACAGAACAACTTCACACATATACTCACCTTGCATGTGGTTATGATAGCTTAAAGGATGTAAAGAGAAAATGAAGAGTATTGTCAGTGCACATTTACTTTGCAGTTGCTTCTAATCGTAATTACATATGCAGGCAGAATTCGCAGGACACTCAGAGCGAGCGTGGAGGTTTTTCAAGATCGAGATTGTTAACGGAGCGTTGTAAATTCGGCTCCATTGCAAGTCAGCCAGCTTGGCCATCGTTTCGTTTATGGCCGTTCTCCGCCTGTGAGTGACCGCACTTCAAGATCAAGCTAACGTAGAATTCACCGACAATTACGATACTACCAAAGCCAAATTTGAGTGCAGCTCTATACGTGATGGAAATAAAGTTGTCAATATTTTGTACTATGATTATATAGGGACACGGATTATCTGTGAGTAGCCTGGCTGGCGCGGACAATCTGTCAGGTCCGGAACATGGCAAACGTAACGAAGATGGAGCGCGTGGGCGTGAATTACAGCATCCGCCGCACACAGATATCCGCTCACGCAGTGCTTTGTTTACATATTATGCTATCGGTGGACGCGCTCACGGCATGCCTTATCGATGGCGTCATCGATGAACACGGCGCACTACAATGACGTCATCTCACATCGGTCGTCACCGCAAATCCCGTTTTCTGTGGCACTATGCCTTCTTCCCATGCTCTCGCCATACCCTCCTCCTCCACTCTCAGCCTCGTGGTTCCGCTGCATGCCCCTCCTCCACCTTCCTCCTCGCGCTTGCACGCTGCATTGTCGGCAATTTATATCTGTTTGGAATGAGACAACAAATTATTGCCAAGGTTCACCAGAGACAAAAATAAATAAGCATTACCAGTGGCCAGACGCGATTCAGGTGGTTGAGTTTCTCCAGGAGCTGCGGCAGGCATCATGAGTGAGAACCCTGAAAAGGCATGGCCACTGTAGAGCATCTTCTAGAGGCGGAGTCAACAGTCAAGCATTTCTTGCATGATGTCGTTAGGTATTTAGGCTCCACTACTAAGTAACAAATTTCCTTGCTCCCACAGGGCCTGCTCGACCCAAGCGTAGCTAGATATGAACTTCGGCAGCCACGTAAGCATCAATGTGGTGAGCCAAATTCCCAATACAAGCTTGCTATGCTCCTATGCATGCGGGGTGTCACTGAGAGAGAAGCTAACAAACAGTCACACAATTCTAAAAACTCCCTCGAGGCTGCTGTTGCCGAAGCTCTGCCAAACATCAACAGACACTATCGGATCCGAGCCCGTAGCCATTATCACAGCCGAATGGCGAATATTCAAAATATCAAACACCGTCTATCGACTTGCAGTGAAGGTCCACCAGCCAACTTTCTGAAAGCACGGCAAAACGAAACTGGTTGATCAACAACATAACTACGCACATAACTGTTATATTCAACCTGGCTTTGCGCTGTCCTCCCACTGCTGTTTTCTGCTATAAGCGAAGTAAGGGATCTGTGGAAACGCAGGCGACAACCTAGGAGGACAGTTTTTTTTCTGCAGTTGGCACAACAAAATGAGCGAATAAAATCAAATCCAATGAGATTGCACGTTTAACAGAATGAAAATACAAACTGTTGTACACATCGTATTCAGTTGTGTAGCATTTAATACCCCGCTTCACAAGAGCTTCGCTTCGCATAGATTCCAACGTGCGCGTCGGATCCTGATATGGATATTCTGCAAGAATGATTTCCAACCTCGACATCACACCAACTTTTTTTTTCGCCTTTCCCCCGTATGAGTGGTTTGTGGCAAGGGCGGTGGGTGGCAATTGGGCAGACGTCAGTTCCTCTTCGGATAAAAGGGGTAGGCATTTGTGGCCCTTCTGTGGCACAGTTTAATACTAAATTTAGGAAACGGAACTTCGTACGTTCGCCTTGGAACGTTTTTCTGCACGTGCAATTTTCACCTTTACAGCTAAATAATTTATTCAGTGCGATCAGTTTGCAAACTCTCAAAGCCGTCTGAAGCTAAAAGGACGTCGCTTAGGCAAATCCACGCCTGCATGCTAACCGTCATATTCATGGTGGCAATAGTACGACGCCTGCAGCTGCCGTTGATGATAGCGCCAAAGTTCCCTCTAGTGGTCTCTATAGGAAATTCTATAGTCGGCCCCCTTCTCGAGAACTGAATGGTATTGTATACTTTCATGGCATTTTATTTCATCTCTGCAGTAAAGTTCGGGCGTTATGTCGGCAGATTCTTTGAGATTTGTTCTCGAAGTATGAGCATAAGTTCGTACTAATCTAGTAGCACAAAGAGGGCTCGCCAATTCAATCTATTGAAGTGGCTTAGTTTCACAGTAATTTAGGTAGCTCGGTGGCTATGGCGTTGCACTAATGAATGCGAGGTCGCGGGTGCGATCCCGCCCACGTCGCCCTCATTTAGGTGGGGGTGAAAAGCAAAAATGCTCGCGCATCTAAATTTACGGGCACCTTAAAGAATCCGGTGTGGTCAAAATCAATCAACAGTCTTCCACTGCGGCATGCCCCATAATCGGATCGTGGTTCTGGCACGTCAAATCACAGAATATCTTTGGTGTTTTGAGCTAGCCTATGCCCCAACATACACTCCTATTCGTTCGTGGTAGCTTCCTGGTTGAAACTGTTGAAACACTCATTGACGCACACAACTGCGCGAGGGGCCTAAAACGCTTAACATTAATAGACACAATGGCGCGAACTAAACGATCTCATAAAGACTTTCTTTATACGCGACGTTGTCAAAATAGCATGTACACTCCAAGCAGAGCAGGCACTTCTGGCGTACATTGCTTCCTTGTGTCCGTCCCGCCACTGGGGTTTTATTAGCGGCTGTGGTGTTGTGCTGGTAAGCACGGGGTCATGTGATCAAATCCCGGGTGCGGCGGCCGTATTTAGATGGGGGCGAAATGCAAAAGACGCCCGTTTCCCGTGCATTGGGGGCACGTTAAAAATATCCTGGTGGCCAAAATTTGTCCGCAGTCCCCCACTACGGCGTGCCTCATAATCAAGTCGGGGTTTTGCCACGTAAAAACCCAGAATTCATTTCTTGCATCCTTATTCATCCTTGCACCTATTTGAAATATGTGAATACTAGCCGAAGCCTTAGCACTAATCCAGAACGGTTGAAGATGTGAACATGGAACGCATGAACGATTCCGACCCGTCAGCTCTCGTTTGCTCTCAGGGCTCGCACCTCGAGATGGTTGAAGCGCTAATTGATGTCCATACACTGACGAAGCCCCAAAGCCACTTCTATAATTATTTCTCGACTCAAAAGGGCAACCTTAGCTATATATCTTGCCATTTAAGGGCTACAGAAATGTTAAAGGTGTTCCATTTCGATTTGCCATTTCTAAACCACGTGGCGGTGCCTCGCTTAGCGGTGCTTCATGATTGCCCGGCATGCATCCGTCGTGAAAAAAGAAAAATTCATGAGCATTCAGGCGGTTTCAGGCGCACCTCGACTCCCAGCTTGACTCCTTTCCCAATCTGAACGACATCGCCTACTCCCAAGCGCGCCCACTAAGCCACCGGGAGCAGGGTCGAGCTCAGACTCCGGGGTTCTCGAGTCTCGGGACACACTCACTACTTTCAGCGAAATCACTACGCACTATCAGCTGGGTACGAGGACTCATCCTGCCCCTCATAGCAAGCTGCCTAGACCTCTGACGTCCACTTTACGCATGCTTCAGACTAAGTGCTATCAAAATCTGGGGCCCTATAACGTAAAACTATTCCAATATGTTTCTATTCCAATTTCCTGACGTCAAATTTGCGTAACCACCGACGCAAGCACCGGGCGGTCACCCATAGGGTTGTCTGAACAAACCAATCAAACGCTCTCCTCGTTCATAGGAGGTCCCTTTTGTTTGCTTGAAAAACGAATAACATTGCCTACACTGAGCGGCTTGTTGTATCTAATTGGCTGACAAGAGGCGACGAGAACGCTCAAGTGGAGAGGGATTCACTAGGGCAGAGCCAGTGCACTGAAAACCGATAACCGGATGAAGAGGGTGGTGCCGGCGTCTGCGATTTGTCGGCTTTCCCTTACTTAGCTTGTGGTGGCTGGTCGAAAATCGCGGCGGCATGTAACGGAAGCTTAAGAATGACGCTAAAATTGACCCTCAGCAAAGAAGAGTTGGCAGAATGAGGTAGTAAACGTGTCGAAAGTGCTTAAAAACGTTACACGGCCACGCAAGAAGTTTTATTATACGCAAATACACCCATGCTTTCCGGCAGGTGCGAGTAGCCAGCGTCTCAGCGATCGGCGGCAGCTATCTTGTATTCCTTTCGGAACGGGGCAGCCTGCGGCTATTCCGAAAAAAATTCAGTTTTGTTCGGCATATTAATGCATCTTTATCGCGTACACGTCACTTTGACGCGGTGAGTTCGTGCGGTTTTGTGACGTCGCGTGACAGACAGGGGAAGTGGGTGCAGCCCGAAAACATTTTACCAATAGCCGAGGGCTAATGGCGAAAAGAAATCGAATCAGAAATAACTGTTTTTCTTTTTCTGTCAAATCTTGCATAATCAGTGTGCACACATCATATCAGATGGGGAGGTATTGCGGTTTTTGTAACGTCGCTTGACAGACCGGTGAAATGGGGGGTGGTCGAAAAAAGTTTTTGACCAATCGCGGAGGGCTGATAGCAGAATTGGAATAGAAAAGTTTGGAATAGTTTTACGTTATAGCGCCCCTGGCCCTTTTCCATACGATCACTCCAGGGGCTTTCAGCTCTACTTGCCCCGACTGTGGGGCTGTTAGCAATCTCGCACATATGCTCTGGCGATGCCCCTCGTTACAGGGACCCAATCGCGCATCACGGAATAAGAATGGAGCTCTGCCATCCAGAGCTCAGAACTTTAACGTCAAACTTCGGCTGTCCAGAGAGCCCATGATGCGGCGGTTAGGCTCGGCCTACCAGTCCCCACGTGGGAGCGGCCCGCAGCTCTGCCCTAGGGCACAGCTTCTCAGGACGTTGTAAATAAAATTCTTTGTCTGTCGGTCTGTCTGTCTGTCATTCCACTTTGTGAAGGTGGATGACCAGCGAAGCTTTTTAGCGCACTACAGAGAGGTGACACAGAATTTTGAGCAAGGGTGCGAACATATTTATTGTCCTGATCTGTGGTCGTCGTCACGATGTAGGTCCATACGCCTGTTCATGTATCATCTCTGTTACTAAATGTTTCCGTCACGTGTACAATGAGTGGCTCATACCCCCTTAAGAAATGATTCACACCCCCGTAAACACGGCCTGCCCATTGCGAAGACAGAAGTGAAATTCTACGCTGGATTGATGAGTGGCAACGGAGCCAGCTGCGGAAGAAGACGACGCTCGAGCCATTGCTGATGATTATAGTTTTTGGCACAACAAAAAAATCGGAATGCCTGCAAATAAGACCACCGCGCACACAGTTCAACCATGCGCCCCCCCCCCCCCCCCCCCGCTTCACCTGACGATTCCCGGAGAGGGCATCAACAGGACCCCGATAGCACGAATCCTAGGTATGCGCGTACAAGAAAATAACAGCGTAAAGACGGCAATAGACAAACTCAAATACACTGCGAAGAGTATTACAACCCTCGTAACTAGAATAGCAAAAAGTTAAGATGGAATGACTGAAGTCGAGACACTACGCCTCGTACAGGCCTTCGTCCTCACTCGAATATGCTTCGCTTTGCCCTTTCAAGCTACACGCAAGACGGAAATAGAACAAATCGACTCACAAGCTCATAAGAATCGCATATAAAGCTTCACTGCAACTTCCGAACTGCACGAGCACAGACAGGCTCGTGTCGATCGGCATAAATAACACATATGAAGAACTGGCCGTTGCCATGCTAATAGCACAAAGAGAAGGACTCAACACAACACACCAGAGCAGAAAACTACTGCGAAGACAGGGATACCGACTCACCCTCGAATACTGCGAAGACGAAATGGTCATTGTACGGATGCACCTATGCGCACGTGGAACAGTTCCCCAAGAACATGCATCCGCTTACAACAAAAAGCGGCGGCAAGCGCGAGCACGAAAACTCCACCAGAGAACAAGCAATCCTGATACCTACTACACCGACGCTAGCCTTTACTTCACACCTATAAAAGGCCCCAGAAAACGAGCATATGAAATGGCAGTAACCAACCAAAACAAGGTGGTGTCCTGCGCGTCTATACGGACGAGATCAAGCGCCACCATGGAGGCAGCAGCCATAGCCCTCGCAATAAGAGAAGCAGTACGAAGGGGTCACCCCACATACATCCTGATGAATTGACAAGCCGCCTGTAGATTATACGTCAGAGGCACACTTCCCAGGTTCGTCACTAATATCCTGGGCCCCGGATAGACTGAGGACCATGCCATCGCCTGGTGCCCAAGGCACACGGGCCTGGGGGGCAACGAGGAGGCGAACTGCGTAGCTCGAGGACATCTGGCCGAGCCACAGAACCCTCCTCGGGACCCCCTTCATATTACCATGAAGAAACCATCACTAGCAGGCAGATTTTGGAGGACCAGCGCCTGACCAGACGGAAGTGCGCCTCTCCCCATCCCGCCTTAAGTAGCCAACAAGCAAGGGACTGGCGCCGCCTTCAAACAAATGCATACCTGCACATATCGAGACTGCACGCAATCTTTCCTGAGGTTTACACAACCAGGATATGTCCCTGATGTAACGAACACACAGCCACACTGACACGCATTACTTCCCAGTGCACGGAGAGCCTAGCCCAGGCAGTATCCAGGCTGGTGAGCTCATCGCAAACACTCACGGCGTGGTCTTGGGAGGCACGGCTTTCCAAGCTGGCACTGAGCAGCCAACTGGCGATCCTGGACCAGGCCCGGCGAGCCACTACGGCCAGTGGGGCTCTACAAGAGGGCTCCACCCGATATTAACCACACGGAGTTCCTTTATACAATAAAGTTTATTCTTCTGCACAACGGAGCCGGCTGGGGAAGTAGACGACGTCGACGACACACGCGCGAGCAGTGGCACGAAAGCGTTCACGCGGTTTGTATCGAGAATTTTTTAACAGCTCTTTTTGAAAAGCTTGTGCAAAACATTTCAAGAACATCTGTTCTTACCCTTGTGCCTGTTACCTTCAAAGTGAGACAAGGGCAGTTCATGGGTGCGTTGCCGGACCCGTATTCACAAAACGTTCTTACGCTAAAAGCGTTCGTGCTGGCTAATAGTGATGTAGGACATAATATTAGCAAAGGTGATCAGCTAATGAAAAACTGCACTTACGACCGAAAGGCGTTGTGAATTCGGCCCCCCGTCCCAGAGCCCGCAGGGGTATGTGCCATTCAGCTTGGACCCTTTCTGCACAATCATCAGGATCGGCCCACATCATGGTAGTTTCTGCGCACAGGCGCCACGATAACCCGGATCTGAGCCATATACAACTATGCTGGAAAACCACCGGCCGCCGACAGAGTTTTTTAAGTATGCGACCGGATACTTCCACTGTGTTGGTTGCGATATCTCGACAGATGCGCGCCACGTGGGGCTTTTAGTCCTCTTTGTGATTAGTCCCGAAGCGCTGAGGAACCCGAGCCAGTAGCCCAAAGCTATTCAGAGGTGCTAAACTACTACAGAGGGATCAGACGAAAATAGCCGCCCCCTCACAAACAACTAAATAGAGAAGGCGCTGTAGCAAGGCGACAGCTACAAACGGGAACATTCCAGTGCCTAAACAGACTCAGCAAAATCTACCCCACGCAGTACCGGAGTCAGTGCCCGTGGTGGAGTCAAACCAACCCTATACCATACCACATGGGCTTGCCAGAAAATAGACGAGCTAACCATAACCGAAAACCCGAGTGCGGAACAGTGGGAGAGGATGCTATCCAGCGACATCCTGAAAGTCCAACAAGGACTAGTAAGGCGTGCACGCAGGGCAGCTACCCTCAGCGGAGCCCTGGACTAGGGGAACCGACCCTGAAGAGAAGATGGAAGGCTCCATCTGAAGCCACAAAAACCACTGTAAAATAGAGCAAGTAAACGTTTTTCACCACCACCACCGAAGCGCTCACGAAACAAAGCTTCTGCTGTTCAGAAATTAAATAGATCCAACTTTTATGAATCTATTGGCAACAAACACTTCAACAGAACAGCTTGGCCCATATACTTAGCTTGCTTTCTATAATAGTAGCTTAAAGGATGCAACAAAAAATTGAGGTATCTTACCAGGACACCTCTATTTTCTGTTTGCTTCTAATGATAACTATATATGCCGGGAAAATGCATGAAATAACCAGAGCAACCCTGGAGGCTTTTCAAGATGGAGTATATTAGCAGTTTCCATTTAACTCGGCTCCATAGTCACGTCAGGAGTACGGTTTGTATCTGTAATGATATAACCACTGGCTTATGACCATTCTCCCACTGTTCAGTTGCCACTATTCATGAACAAGCGAAAATTCAAATGTGAGAGAAATGCGTGAGCATTACATCACACCTTTGAAGTCTCGGATCAAACACTTGTCATGCTTGCCAATAGAGTTCCAGAAGACTTTCGTTTGAGCCCTCAGAAGCAACACAACTTACAATAGCCTCTAAACTTACAAGACCCTCCAGCTGGCACCAGTTTTGTTGGGGAGTTGGAGTGTTTAACAATCAATTGTATTGTTAAGTGCAACAAAAAAGCCCACACATGAGTTCGACGCACGCTGCACGTTCTTTATATCTGAAAACATCATGAATATGTGCCTACAGTATACTATGCGGCAAAATACTTCTTTTTCTTTGGCTAATCGGAGTCTCGAAAATGGCTGACCGGACGTTCTCTGGGGTCATGAACGCACTGCTGCCACATCGCGGATGAAGACAGTCCCAGCTAATTTGGAGCAAGATTTTGAAAAAATCTATGCGTTCTTCAGAACCGAAATCGCACGGATATTGTTAACGCTTATCCAAACTTCAAGTACCACTTTTTTCTTCGGCTTTCTTTTTTTGAGTAATTAGCCGAGATAAAGTAAATTTTTTAATATAGCTTGATATGTTCAGGCGTCAATAGGAAAGTTGTGGAGCTCCACAAATATTGCCCAACCCAGGCACTTCGAACGAGATAGACTTAGCATGGCCGTATTTATTCGTGAAAAACGAAAGCCCACGGAGTTTAATATATACCACGTGACAGCGTGCTCCGTGCGCCCAAATTCACCACGATTACAGCGCTCTCAACCGTACTTTCTAAAAAACATCGCTTGCTTCGCGCCTTTCGTGCTGTCCACGACAGAGCTTCCCATTGTGCTTGGTTCCGACATAAACACCAGTGGGTTCGGGGGGCAGATGAAATACAGCGTGGCTCCCGTTTCTGTGGCAATAATTGTACCCTCACGCTAGCAGAATGCATGCGAAGGAAAAATGACAAGCTCATGAGTTCGAATTTGGGAGCAAGACCACAACAAGCACACACGCATTTAACAAGCTTGATAACGTCGTGTCAATTGCGCTGCTTGTCACAAAATGAATAATTGTAAACTGGTACGGAAGGTTGCTTTTTGGCTTCCTGTCCGTTCCTTGTCGGCAGAGAATTTGTAACTTCATATTACTTATGTACCTTTTCCACGTCGCACAAAAGTTTCACACAGATGACTCTTTTAATGGATAACGGCTGTAGAGATTTATTCGCCGTGATGTCGGTCTAAAGAATGTGTTAAAACAAGTCGTCCTTTGCCATAATGCAGTATTGACGCCTTTTGAGCACGTCTGATGTAGCTTTTTTGAAGACGCCAGACGGTATCTCGCTGCAGGAATCAGCAATCTCTGTCTTTAGCACTTCTGGGGTAGTTGTGAGTTTGCGGTACACTCGGTCTTTCACATGTCCCCACAATAAAGTCAAGAGGTGTCAAATCCGGTGACCTTGCAGGCCATGCCACTGGTCCATGCCGCCCGACCCACTTGCGGTTGAAGGCTTCGTCAAGCCAGGCTCGGGCAAGGCTGCTGCTGTGAGCTGGTGCACCGTCGTGCTGATACCAAGTTCGTTTCAAAAATGCAAGAGGAAGTTCACAGCGAAAATCTTCGACTGGGCCTTCCAAGATGTCGTTCACGTACCGCTGAGAAGTGAGCATGTGGTAAAAAAATACGGGGCCAATCATTCTTTTGTCAAAGATACCGCACCACACACTGAATCACCATTGTTACTGGTGTCTGGTCTGCGCCACCCAATACGGGTTTGTATCACTCCAGTAAAGCGCATTATGGATGCTGACTTGAGTATTTCTGAAGAAGGTTGCCTCATTTCTCCAGAGCACTTGCATTAACAAAATCCGGTATTTAGTCACTGTTCACAAGGATTCAATTTGAGAAATCAAGCCTTGCGGCTTTTGATGCAGTTGGAGCTGATACGGATGCATTTCAGCCTTCCTAAGAACTCTTGACGCTGAAGACTTTGAAGTCCCGAACTCACCACTCACATCACGCACGCTGGAATGAGGGTTTGCAGTCATGAAAGCCAAAATGTCTCCTTCAGGCTCTTCACTGATGGTCCCCTTTCTGTGCCGTGTCTTCTTGAAGCTACCTGTTTCTTTCAGCGTCAAGTAACTCCTCATAATTGTGTTCACACTAGACCTTCCCCACATTGCCAACTTCGTTATACCTTGGCAGCTTTCCTCTTGTCGTCCCGTCCCACTCCCAAGGCTAAGACCATGTTCGCCTTCTGCTCCCTTGAGTACGGCATGCTTTAGGCACTGCAAACAAATTCTTCGAAACGGTTGCGCTGCACAACAGTAATAAACAGTCGAGCTCACATGCATCTAGCCGCTGGCAGAGCTTGGAAGGAAAGCGGCGTTGTAACAAATGATGCTCTCTCTCGCACAGGTTCCAGATGCATGATGCGCGTTTTGTATGTATTTTTGCTATTCCGCATCGACTTGAGCAATGAAAAGAAAATTGCTATTCTCGTCATATCGGAATACACGGCTGATGGCGGCGCGTTCTCCGGCGACAGGCGCGAGCGGCTGCTGACGAAGCGCTTTTTCGGAGCGCCGCCGCCAGCCGCTGCCGGTAATGTCAGAGGCGAGCAAAGGTTGAAGCCCTTTCTCGTAAGTGAAGGGAAGGCGCGGCGCTGGCGATGTTTTTACAAATCACTCGTGAGAGCACTGTAATCGTGGCGCATTCGGGCGCACAAAACACGCTGCCACGTTGTATTTTTTAAACTCTGCGGACTTTCGTTTTTCCCGAATAAAAATGACCTCGCTAGATCTGTCTCGTTGGAAGTACCTGAGTTGGGCAATATGTGTGGAGCTCCACAACTTTTGCATTTACGCCTGAACGTTTCAAGCATTATTTAAAGAGTTGAATAATTTATCTCAGCTAATTACTAAAAAAAAGACGAGCAAGGAAATGTTACTGTAAGTTAAAATGAACGCTAACATGCCCGAATTTCTGTTCTGAAGAACGCATGGGTTTTTTCAAACTCTTTATCCAAGTTAGCTGGGACACCCTGTACACACGCACATTATATATATATATATACGTTTTGCCACATCATTTGAGCCAACGTTTTAAAAATGAAAAGCACTCCGGACGCGAGTTGAACCAATTGCATAATTTTCGCACTGGCCTAAAGTTACTCGGGCTATATGATTATTTTCCCCTTAATTAACGGATTAGTTATGTTTCATTCATCATTTTAAAGTATTGGCCGCAGACACCAAGTGTGATACGCAAAGTTGTAGAGCACCTTGAGAAACCTCTCAATGAATTGTTTCCAACACGATCTATCTCACGTACTCCTTTTTTCTGGTTCCAAAGAAAGCCCGCGAAATATGAAAAAATACCGCGTGACGGACGCTTGCACACTGTTATTGTGCTGCTCTCAAGCGTGCGATGGATGAAAAAGGTCGGCTCCAGCGAGACTGGACAATGCCTAGTGCATTCGTCTAAGTTGCAGCAAAAATATCACACTTCTGGGTTGCTACTTAAGGCATTCAGTGTCCCAAGATATACAAGATTTCACCTGGTCAGCCTAACTTCTTGTTGCGAAATTTCTGTATTCGCGGTATAACTAAATCTATCATGACAGATGCAAAAAAACGGAGCTTTGTAAAAAAATCAGGCGGTCCGGCAATACCTACAGAGCAGAATTTCGTGTTCCTGATTGCCAACCGATGACAATATTTCCAAAAGAGTTCATGTGCCCAACAATGCCGGTGACTTTGTGACAGTTTGAGTTTTCAGTGATAGAGCAGGCTTCAGCTATTCTTTCCACTCTGAAAAAATCTACTGCGGCAGTGGCATTCTCTAATAGAAGCTACCAGCTTCTTTGCAAGCTTGCTGCCACCTCAAATAATTGCATTCACCCGCCTTTGGAGGATAGCCCAATATTCATCGGTTGCTTGTATTCAACGCTGATATTGCGTGGATTGATCGAATGTTGAAATTTGGCTGACTAGGTCGAGTTAGCATCGATTGCCCTTTTTTTATTTTTTACTGGGAAGCTCTTAAGCGCTGGTTCCCCCAGGATCATGTCCTTGTGTCGGCATAAAACTCCCCATACGTGGGCAATATAGTGGGCAAGATAGTGCAATGCCGGGTCGACCTGTGGTGGAGGTGAAGGAGGCGTTAAGCACTCCCCATACGTGGGCTGATTCCGAAAATAGCGCAATGCCAGGCCGACCCGTGGTGGAGGTGTAACAGGCGTTAAGCACTCTCCATACGTGGGCCGACCCCGAAGATAGTGAAACGCCGGGTCAACCCGTGGTGGAGGTAAAGGAGGTGTTAAGCACTCCCCATACGTGGACCGATCCCGAAGATAGTGCAATACCGGGCCGACCCGTGGCGGTGGTGAAGACGATGTTAAGCACTCCCCACACGTAGGCCGATCCCGAAGTGAGCACAATGCCAGTGCAACCGGTGGCGGAGGTGCAGTCCGCCATTAAAGGCCGATCCACACGACGGACCAAATTGCTCTTTTGGACCGCGGTCCGCGCATCACGTGATAGGACGTCACCAGTTCGGGCGTACCGCCATTGGCCCGCGCAAGACCGCAGCCCTTGCGGTCCAACAAATCGCCGAGGCTTTTCCCGCTTCAGTTATGGCGGCGGACCGCATGCAAACCACAGCGATTTTGGCGTAGCCAATGAACGTTGTCCGGCAACAGAGAGTCTTCAGCCAAAAAGTCTTCAGCTCAGCAAAAGCCAGTCGTTTCATGTCCGCCGTTCCGCCTGCACGTGCGTGCAGCAGATATAATGTTTAAACACCACGTGGTCTTGGGGTGACGAGGAGGTTTTCTTTATTTTGTATCCCTCGTTGGGCAGTTCCCGGCTTTGTGGGACTCGAGCCGGAATGTGTAGAGTGCAGCTGGTTGGCCTGCTCTGCCGTCTGCTATGGCGGTCCGCCGTGGGGATCTGCACTGCGCCGGACCGGATCGCGGCGGGCCGTGACGTCGCATCACGTGACCGATCGGCCCGCAGACTTGGTCCGTCGTGTGGATCGGCCTTAAGGGGCTCACATAAATAGCTTCGCTGGTCATCCTTCTTCACAGAGTGGAGGGCAGTGAGTTTTTTTAAGTAGGGTTGCATAAAAGCATCACTACTTCTAATTTCGCGCTATAAACATCTGCTTACATAACTGCAACAAAAAGTTAATGAACTAATTTGTGTTAATTAGTTTTCTGAAGGCCACATTTTAGCGGCAAAATATGTTCGCCTCACCTATCAACTCCTCTGCATAAACGCCACGTTCGCGGCGCTCATAGCCTTTTTATACAAAATCTTTACACTTAACAAAACACCCTGTAATATATTTTGGAAGGGTAGCAGAAGCATGATAAAGAGTGAGAGAGAGAAACGGGCTGCCTAAGAAAAATGGAAAGGCGCTATTTAGGCTGAAGCGAACTGTCAGGTAATAAGCAGCTGGGACAGAAAATTTAGAGATTCATTTGCGTAGCAATTGGGGAAATACAGCTTGAACTTAAAAAAACAAATTATGGGGTTTACATGCCAAAACCACTTTCTGATTATGAGGCACGCCATAGTGGAGGACTCCGGAAATTTCGACCACCTGGGGATCTTTAACGTGCACCTAAATCTAAGTACACGGGTGTTTTCGCATTTCTCCCCCATCGAAATGCGGCCGCCGTGCCCGGGATTAGATCCCGCGACCTCGTGCTCAGCAGCCCAACACCATAGTCACTGAGTAACCACGGCGGGTGGCTGAACTTCGTATGGCCAAAATCAACGCCTATTTTTCTAAGATTCAGTTTTCACAGGGTGATCTATTAATCTAAAGTGTATGCTGCTTCTTTTTGGTCTCCATACAAAGGCGCGGCTACGGACGCGCCTTGATCCATCAGTCCATGGTGGCCAGCAGAGCCAAGTGCACCGGAAGCGAGGAGACGTAATGTTAGCCTCACCTTATATCCTGCCGTGGCGCTGTGTACTTGCACCCTCGTTGTGTTTCTGCGTTGCGCACTGCTTTATTGCTCGAAAAAAAAAAACATTCCGAAGTACGCAGCTCAACGAATTCAGCGCTCTGAAAGGATTCGGTAGCTAGCGCAAACCTCGCTTCACCTGCGAGCCTCTACACCATAGCAGTGCCCCGTGCAACATGTTGCTACCCGACCCGCTTCAAAAATTGGTTCAACCCTGTGCCATTACCGCGCCCTGCACCCATTCCTTGCCCCTGCTTGTCAGTCTCACTGCAGTTCATCAGCTTTCGAGATTTTGACGGCTGCTGTAAGATAAATTCATCAGATGTTCTTTCAGTGAACGTGAAGACTTTTCGTGCGCTATACAATGCCTTGCTCCCAGCGCGTCTGGGAAATACAAGCCACAGGCTACGGCGTCACCTACTGAAGTGATACGAGATACTGTACTGGCGAAATACATGGCGAGCAAACAGAAATAAACATACTTATTAGTGCCTCATCGTTGAGAATCAAGTGCAGTTAGTCTGAATCAAATGACCGTTTAGTCTGAATATTTCATAAGCATTCTTTCGGCAACGCCCCCTACAGCCGTTTGGGTCAAATAATGTATGTCCCGTGAATACTGCAGGGATCTCAATCATAAATCTCGACGATCCAATAACACACACTGGTACAAGAACTGAGTGAATATCGCCTGTTATAGTTGTTAGCAATTACAACATGTTAAGCATTTTGCCACAAATCCTACGTTCGAAAAGGCAAAGCTCGAGCATGTTTATTGCGTTCATGCTGCGTCATTTTTTTTTTCCTATCGGTGTCTTCCAACTAGCAGCTCGCGCACTTGACGTGATTACCAGTGGTATCAAACGTTCTTGCATGAATTCACTCTGATGCGTTTTATTTCGTCAAGATTGATACGTTGTGGCTATAGGTTGTTCGTGCATAAGAATAATACGCAGAGTTATTGTTCGAAAAGCCAGTCGTTTAACAGGATTCTTGTACGTGCTTTCTGACCTGCTACTTAATGTGTTCTGCCTTTCTTTATTATTTTCTAATCACCATGATAGAAGACCTCCTTCTGCTACCTTTGTACTGACACGTGGACTTGTCTGTCTTTTTCGGGTGAGCGCTTTTCACCGTCTAACAAATGTTATGGCTTAGCGCGGGAGGCGCTTGCATGTATCGGAAGTCTCTGGAATGTTATCGATGGTTCTATCCGCTGTCTATTGTCCCTGAACTTTGTGTAATCTGATTGCATGTATGCCCGACGCGAATGTTGTAAAACTTTCTGGAAAACACGCGGGCACCAGCGATTACTTTGGAGCGTTGGATGGCTCGTGTATAACTGTCGACGCGCTTGACCGGCAGATCAGAGATTTAGATGATCGCCGACTGTGCTCGCCGCTATCGTTGTTGTTTGGGTGTATACCCTGCTTTTTGAGGGCACGGGTTCGCTCAATAAAACGCTAGCTTCGTCAATCACAGTTTTGCTGTCTTTTTCCCCGTCACTACTGCGGGACAGTATGGGTTTCTGTCCAGTAGAGCAGTAGAGTACTACTGGAATCACTTTATTGTCACAGTAAAGTGCATGAATGAATTTGGCTTGGTTTGTCCACGCTTTCCTTCACGCTGAGAAGAACGCTTTTGTCATCGACGTTATTATAACTTCAGCAGGCCGCCTTGTCATCTCCTACTTCACCATCGCAATAGGGTTAAAACCATACTTGGCCACAATCGCCACAATCTCGCTAGCGCTTCAAACAAACTAAGCACCTGCAACGTGGCTCGGATATAATGACGCATTAATCCGCATAGCAGTGTCAGTGAGCGCATGTTTGTTCCACGCAATCAAATAAGTTGCGGTATACTACCTGCACAATATATAGTCAACTCACAGGTCTCTTGAAGGACGCAGACCTGCTGATGTAACAGCACATGATATTCAACCGTTTAAATGGGAGAAGAGGAACAGCTCAGTTGTTGCAACACGTCATAGAGGGAGAAATACGATATGTAAGGCAGAGAGGTTAGCCGTCTATATTAACCTCCCGGTTGGCTGCTCTCTACTCGGTAAGGAACACGGACATAAAAAGTGATGCAAAAATAGGACCTAAGCTCACTCAGTGAGGAATTACCGCGGTGAGAAGACAATATAGTGGCTCCTTATTTGCGCGTTTACGAGTTAAGCGTTCTTTCTTTTTTTTCGTTAGGTTAGGGTAGCGCTGCTTACCTCTGGCTGTTTGTTCTAGCGCGTGACGTAGAAGCATTAACGCACACCTTCCTTGGTCGAGGCATGTTTGCACTCTTCGCAAGGGCAGTTGTGGAGAGTGGCGAGTGGGGCCCCGTGTCCAATCACTGCTGCAATGAGGGTGCACCTCCAGGCCAGGTGCCACGCCGTTTTCGCGGTAGCTGCGCCTCTAGCGCGTGAAGGGGGCGGAGCTTAGTGGCGGGTGATGTTAGCTTCGCGTCCAGAGGACCCAGAACCCCCCCCCCCCCCGACACGATCCTATGGTCACGTGACTCACCTTAAATATATCGTTACTACATAAATAATGCCGATTGGCTATTTTCAAATTCATAAAGGGACTGACAACCAATTTTCATGGTACCCACGTTTTCTTTAGTGCAATGGAAAGCTTACTAGCCAGACGGTTCAATCATGAAGTAGTAACGCGGGAAACGCCGTGGAACATTTTTTATCAAACTTTTTTCATCTGCACTGAGGACAAAGTCGCTCGCTGGAAGCATGCTGAAAACTGTGATAGGTGAGCGCGATAGCGATTATGGGCCAGCACTAGGGGGAGGCACACGAGAAGTGCGGCCGTAGCTGTGAGAAAGTATTCTTTTGTTTATCAAGGCGATATGTTGCTGCGATTCGTGTTTTCCGAAGTGTTAAAGTATTTCCACGATAATAGCTACGTGTTTTTGAGGTTTCCTGTCCAACTGCATTGGTATTTGACTATTCAAAGCAAAGCCAAGCGCATCGAAAACGAAACGACGCTTTTACACGTGATACGTGGTTTGTGTTGCTATAGCCAAGCGTGTGCTTCTGATTTCCGATGGCCTCGCTCGAAGACCTGAGCGAGCTGGGACAAAGGATTTTAGCTCGCATGCGTGCTCATAATTTAGATCCTTACGAAGTAGAAACCGAACGTCATGCTTCGATGGACAAAAGCGGCAGCGGAAGCTATAAATCCAACTTGCACGATAGACCCGCGTCCCCGCCAGAAGCAGCGCGCTTGGAGAATGCCGATTGGTAAATGCTCACTCACACTACACTCTAAAAAACCCCACGCTTAATCTCACGCTAAACTTTAAGCTTAAGCGTGAAGCACATGTAA
Source organism: Dermacentor albipictus (assembly GCF_038994185.2). Lineage (NCBI taxonomy): Eukaryota > Metazoa > Arthropoda > Arachnida > Ixodida > Ixodidae > Dermacentor > Dermacentor albipictus. The sequence goes on along the minus strand of NC_091824.1, from coordinate 83,594,462 downwards.
ATGAGTAGCGGATGACGTTTAAAGCACCACGTGACTGAAAATAAGCATGACATTTCTTCATGTAAGCGTGAAAACATAACTACGTGCCATAGCTCAGTCTTTTGTGAGCGTGAGCAAGCCGCGTAGGCGTGAGAAACGCAAATAACATGCTTATTAACATCCCGCGAAACGCTCGCGCGGGGGCTTTTCATCACTCATGTAAAGATCCGAATAGGGGAGCTGTGATTTATCACGTGATCTGCACGGAGCCTGGGTGAGTGAGAAAGACCCTCTGCGCCTTCTCACCTTCCTGAAGGGAATACGAAACTTTTCTTGGGAAGGCTGACGAAGACCGTGCTATATCGTTGGCGTGGATTCCTCAGCGGAGTGCCATAACGTTCGTTTATTGGAGTACGCAGCTTTTGGCCTACCTGTCGGAGTTGGCGTGCGCCGCCATGTTAACCTTTACAAACATTGTCGGCATGCAACGCGGGTGGTGCAAGCGTACAGAGTGCGACTGTGTTGAGTTTACGCGGGGCAATCCTCCACGTTCTGACGGTTCCGGAGCAGCAGTTCCATATGGATAATGCATTCATTCATGCCATTCATGGACGATTGGAATATATAGGTAAGTCATGGTTCGATGTTATTAAAGGGCGGCTGATCGTTTAGTTGTCATAATTTCCGTTGTCTGATTGTATCACGTATGGTGCCTAATTCGCCTTAACGGCGCATTTTAGTTGAAAGCGAGAACCTTGTACTCGAGTGGTAGCTTTTATCGAAATGAATAGTAGTCAGCCTCGTGCTTTTTTACGAAGTTTGGAAGCGGAACTCTTGAATTCCTCTGAATTGTTCTGTTTATTGTGATCAAGTACCCAGTTTCCCTCGATTATAACGCTATATATATATATATATATATATATCTTACTTCATAAAGTCTTGAAGTCAGAACGCGCCTCGCGGTATATTCTGATTCCTGCTGCAAATATGTTTTTTTTTTTCTTAGTTTTATACCCGACGGCTCACCATGCCCTCCGTGCCGCTGCCACTTCGCCTCAGGCAAGGGTGGCGAGCTGGGAGTTGCCACTGTGCACTTCGAACCGTGTTTCTTCTCATCATTTCGAACGTTGTCAGTGGCGCATGAATGTACTTATGGCGTATTATTCGCAACATTGAGCAAGATGATCGGCGCTGTTGTGCAGGTGCGTCAAGTGAGTGGTCTTCGAGGTCGCGTGGTGCACCGCAGTGCAATTCGTGAAAGGCTTTGCGGTGTGCGATTGTATCGCGGGCACTTTTGTTTGCATGACGCTTCTCTGATAACCTTGGTGGGTTTCACGGAAGACGACGCCTTTTTCGCCAACAGTGACGAAGGCGTCAGCTGTCGTCATTTCACTTAATTTTCCTATGGCAGTTCGCAGTAGCGATGAATGAAGCCCTAGCTGTAGGCATGCGCTATAAGCATCATTTCTTATTAATTTGTGAAATAAGTTCGCGTTATAAGCATAATATATTTTTTGTTCTTTTCCAGATAGTCCAAAAGTACCACCTCACGTTATATTTGTGGTCGTGGTATTTACGTGCGAATACCCTATACACGTCAATAAGAAAAATAACTTTTCGGTGGTTTTCCAGCCTCTGACCAGTGACAGAGATTTTTTCACAGCTCACTCAGAAGCACTCCTAAAGCCGACGTTCTGGCCGGATATTTAGGATTAGCATTTGCGTTGGTCCGTGAGAGAATGGAAGTCTGGTACGTTGCACCTCTGTGATGGCGGAAGTGTTTAGCGCCTAATGTAGATGCTCCACATTGCGTGCGCTCCGCATTGGTGTAAATATATGCTCGGCAGACATATTGCTGGTTAGAAAAGTTATGTATCGAAGTAAATAGTTTCTTACTACGAGCTTCTCCTGTCTGGTATTTGCTCTTGTTGTTTATTACGCGGAATGGACAGTGGTGCGCCATCTAACACTACTTTGGCAATGAACATTCAGCACTATATGCGCGGTTTGCCTAAGGTTGGATCCAGCACGCGTACGCGTATATATATATATATATATATATAGAGAGAGAGAGAGAGACAGAGAGAGAGAGAGAGAGAGAGAGGACAGAGGAGAGACTTCGCAGAGCGCAGAAGGTGTGGCGGCAATTTCGACTAGCAGCGTAAAAATTGTCATCCAGAAATTTAGCGTTCTAAGTGCATATCTGTCACGACAACTTGTAATATAGTAATGCGGGAACTTCAAGACAATCGTAGACAAGCGACTCACATCAGTGATGCGCGATTTTGAGGAGAGGAACAAATAGGAGGGAATAGGAGGAAATAGGAGGAACGCCACTCTCTGAAAAGTAGCCAGTAACTCAACATCGAAGGAATGGGTGATATAAACAAAACGAAAGGTTCGCATGTTTTATAACTAACACTGTGCTGCCCACTATCATTTGAAGTATCGGGCAATAACTTGCGCAGCTGTGTCATTGTTCGTTTTTTTTTCCTCGGCTTACCTCGGTGTCTACTATCGATCCCGTCCTGCGGGTCGTGAACCGTGAGACCGAGAGTAAAGGTGGCCGAGTAGGGAAAACCAATATCGCCCACACCTTCCTTCCAGCGGTTTATGTCAGGAGCTAACGTCGGAAACGAGTCTCGCCACCGGTGATCGACTTTCTGCTGAGCACTGGTCGATTCCGTGGTCACTGACACTGACCCCTTCTCCCAAGAACATCGAAGCCAAGTAACGCGCTTCGTATCTCGTGGGTGGCTTTGCCGGGCGCCCCTACAGAGCCGTAGTCTCTCTCCAAGGCGCAGCAGTATCGACCGATTGCCTGTGTAGCCCACACGTTTGTCGAGAGAGATCACACTGCCAAACTCCTCTCCCCCCCCCCCCCCGCCACCCTTTTTCTTTCTGACTTTTCTTGTCGAGGGCACATATGTGGCTTGTTTGCGCACGGATTACTCTACCAGTGTCGGTGACACGCTGTTTTGCGACACGATGTTAGCAACTGCTTGCGCAATAGGCACCTATTGCGTGATCTTCGCGGTGTTTACGATGGCGCCTGGCCCTTTCTGAACAGACAACTTGTTAATGCAGAAATGATACAATGGTTAAACTTTCTCTGTGCACACTCATGGACTCGTTGGCAACATATGCAATGCGCCTTCCCTAGATCGGATGCTTTTCGTCATCTAGTACGTATATACATGTTTTTTTGTTTTTGTTTCTTAACTGCACGAAATTTAAAAAAAAAAACACTGTGGGAGATAGCACAATTCTAACCCTTCATCTAAGTAACCCGTTGAGGCTGCCATTACTTCTACGAGAAATTATAATGCCTAAATGAATAATTAACATAATTACACCAATTGACTGCTGATTAAATATTTTGCGGCACATATATTGAGTTGCGAATTTTAGCTAGTGAGTTCGCAAGGCGTATGCACTTGGAACAAATTCTCCGGACTGCACCAGTTTCGATATATTCATTTTCGAGGTATCGGAAAAAAATTATTGGTGTTCGATCTTTGTGCCTCACTGCATAAAACTGCGTTTTCTTAAACACAGTAGCTCTAACACCAATGCACTTCGTCGGACACTGAAAACTATTATCTGGGAACTAGTGCAGTTCTGAGAATTTATTTCAAGTGGCTACATCTTGCGAGCGCACTAGTTACAATTCGTAGATTAAAATATGTGCCGTAATAGAATTAATTCAAAGTTTATGTAGTTCCGTTAATTATTTAATTCAGCATTTTGATTTCTCGTAAATGTAATGGCCGCCTCATCGAGTAATTTAGATTAAAGGCTAGAATTGTGCTACCTGCCACGGCCATTTTTTTTTTCTTGCATGTTTTCTGCAGCTAAAAAGAAAAAAAACACCCTATGTAGGTATGCAGCAGTACAAATACAAATAATGACCTGCCCATTTTGTGATGACGTTTCTTGTCTGCATCCTCTGTTTGTTTAAATTTTTTTTACCTTTTCTTCATAGTATACTTTAGCATTGCCATACATAAAGGAATGGGCACTGTCTGCTTAAAATGATCAAAACCTTTCAATCGCCACCCCCCTTTCTTTTCTAGAAATGTTTTCCATGTGATAAGTGACAGTTATACAGGTGAGAGGTTAAAGTGCGGTATTTGCTCCCTGTCATTTCGATCGGCATTCACGTTCATCGCCTCGCGAACAGATGGCTATGTATACACAGGCGGAAATGGGCTCTCGCAGAAATTGACCTATCGTCTGTTCGCCTCCGATGAGCGTCTCATTTAATGTAGCTCACGCGAGTACAGCAGGCGCGCGCAAAGGATGGCCGCACGGCGTATATTACTTTACAGGCCCTTGGGGAGCGTATACTGTAGAAATTACGAACGACGCTCAGCGCTAGATCTCTGTCTGTTTACCCTGCATGTAGCGGTGAAATTAAACATACGTCCGTGGGAGTGGTGCGCTGAGCCTGCCGCGATGTTTCAGTGGATATGGCACTGCGCTGCTGAGCACGAGGTCATGAGTTCGACTCCCGGCCGTGGTGGCCACATTCCGATGACGGCGGAATGCAGCAACTCCCAAGCATCGTTGCACAGTAACGAACCTCAAGTGGTCAAAATAAATCCGGTGTCCCCCACCACACGGCGCGCCTCACAATCAGATTGGCGTTTGACACGTAAAACCAAGAATATGAAATATTTATTGCATGGTGCGTTGCGAAGGACATTTATTGACTAAGTCAGCACTTTCAAAAGAACGCTGACTTTAATCAACCGCGTGAACGTCAACATCCATTTTCCCATTCTTTTTTTTAAGTCATAAAAATAGACATTGGCGTACGAATGCAGGGTCGACTATGCTAAATTCCTCATGAGGATTGTGTTTTTTGTTTTTTCAAACGCAGCTCCATATACACTTATTCACTGTGTGCATGGAACATATATGCAGAAAACGCACTGTACGCACAGGACACACACATAAAATACTCAACTTTTATAACATACATACACACTGCGCATTTGATACAATATGCACTCTTCTGTATACGTTACAGTATAAAGACAATCTTACCAGGGTAAATATCTTACTGACAGGAAAGACAGAGAGGTCGAGCTAAGGTGGTGTTCTCTAGTGTCCTACTCAACACTGTGGAAGAGGGAAGTGGAGTAGAGGAATTGGGATGGATGGATGCATGAGGATGATGATAAGACAAGTGGTGAGTGCTTATGTAAATTCCGCTTGGCGCTCTTTGGGCATACTTAGCCCTTGCGCCCCGTAACACCAAATTCACAACCACTACAGTCGCTGGCCTAGTTTCCTGTCATGCAGGAACTTCAAAATCCCTTTGCTTGTCTGCATTGAAGTTTCAGGGCCATGGGCCGTGAATAACATCCTCCGACAGTCGTTCCCTGCCAACGCTGGCTAGAGAGTTATCCAACGTCAATCTCTCCAGCATGTGTAACGGGCAACCACGTAATATGTGTTCCAGCGGGTCAGGCTTCTGACAGTGTTCTCAATCAGGGCTCGTCCATTGGAGGTGTGCGTAACAGCGAGTGAAAGCAACGCCCAACCTAATCCTTCTTAGCAAACGGTTTGCTCCGCGACCCCTGTGGGTTCAAACGGAATTTACCGCCTAGGTCGACCACATGCAGGCGTATATGAATGTTGTCAGTATGGGCTCTGTAGGCCTCTGTGAGATCCTGCATGAGTGCCTTGATCATTGAATTGGTGTCAGGTCGTGAGTAGGCAATCTTTACTTTATCGGAGGAAGAGTATACCGATATTGCCTCACTGTCAGCGAGGTCACGGCCACTCACACCACGGTGACAAGACACCCAATGAAAAACGATAAAATGCCGCCACTTCGCTAGGCACTGGGATGAAGTCTGGCGATTTCCACCACGAGCAGCTAGTACGGTCCTTTCTTTAAGAAGCATTTCAGCACCTGCAAACGGTGATTTGTCATTGCAGAACGCTGTTGATTTATGAGGTGCCTCATTTTTATTAGGTAAATGGACAGCACCACCAGTATTACCACCAGTTCCGCAGCCACAGATGCCTATTTGTGGTCCTAGTGAAATCAGTGGGCAATGCCAAGGGCAGGATAACAAATGCAGCCGTTGTCGCAGATGGTCTGACCGAACCACAGGTATATATATATATATATATATATATATATATATATATATATATATATATATATATATATATATATATATATATATATATATATATATATATATATATATATACGTGAGTAGTCTCACTGTATAATATATCGGACAGGCTAAGCTGTTTCAAGCCCATGGACGAAACATTGGACTTTTTCGCAATTCCAGATATTTGAAGCCTTGCTAATAGGCAGGTTGCGAACGTAGTTCCCGCGCCTACTAGGGCGCCCCTCGCGGCGGCGAGCGCGGAACCGGCAGGATACAACCGGCCCGCTTGCGTTCGGAAAGCCTGTATGTGCACCGTTTCTCGCGTAGCTGTTGCCTTTTCTGAGCAATGCCGAAGTGCAACCCGAGCTGTTGAGTAGTGGGCTGCAACAGCACGTACACCAACTCACGAGGAACAAAGTTTTACAGGTTTCCAAGCCGACCGTATGAAGCAGAACGGCGTCAACACTGATCGCGCTCGTCCGACGGCATAAGCAGTTTTATGTTCCGGCGTTCTGTCAAGTGCGTTAACGCTGAATTCTTTGCTTTTACAGCAATTATGGCAGCAACGGAACACCTAGTCAGTGGCGTAGCTAGGTCGTCTGGCACCCGGGGCCCATAGGTCTCCTGTTTCCCCCACCTCCCCCAGTTTCATTCGAGGAAGGCGAGGATATCAACAATTTTCGTGTGTCTCCAGACGTATATGACACCTCCCCCCCCCCCCCCCCCGCTGGCCCCTTGCATTTGTTACGCCACTGCCTGCAGTGCGTACCAGGATGTGCAGCAAACAAAGTAGTTTGTTCCCACACTGTAGCGCAGTAAAGCTGTGGAACTCTTTCCCAATCCTCTCCCATTCAAACAGCGCTAGGGCTTGCAGAGAGATTTGAGGGGTTGCAGCCAGCTGAGCTGGCATACACCCTTCTGCGCCCAGCATATCAACGAAGGGGCAGTTGAGATCAGCAAAATTTTTGTCAACGTGGTTTATTGGAACCTCCTTTGCGCGCACTGAAAAATCGCAACATAAAAGTATCGCACTTCCAGTAACTTGGGCGAAAACATTTTCCCAGCGTAGTCTAACACAACTGGTAAGTTCATCCCTTTCTTGTTTTTTTTTGGGGGGGGGAGGGGGGGCAGAGCAACGTTAGAATACCTCTGGTAGGTCTTACGAGTCGTTCGTATGCCCCACGTTCTTGGATGAGATGTTTTGGATTCGTATTTGCCGTCCTGTATGTACAGGGAAACTACCGCGGCGTCCTTGCCCTTCCCTGCGATGCCAGCACGGCAATCGCAGCTCCCCGCTAGGATTTGTCTGCTGTCGCCGATCTTCAGGAATCAATGTCGCCTATAATTTCACGCGTCTTCTATAATTTCACGTTATCAACACGTTTCACGCGTTGATAACGAAGTAACTTACGCTGAGCTTCACGAATCTCACTGGTGCATTATTTTTCGTTTGCGGAATAAACCTAGCAGTCACTTCCGATCAGCGCGAGTTCAACACTTCCCTCACGTCGTAGACGTGCCCCACTTCAAATAGACGACTTCCTTTCTCTAAATTCTTTTCACGAAAATAGCTATGAAGATCTTGTAATTCCCAAACCCTGTTAAAATTAATATCGGCACGCTGTTTCGCGCTATCGCTACCGTTTGACAGGACGCCAAACACGCAGCGCGGGCTGCTGACGCCGTGAGTAATCCTACCACATTCGCGCAAGTATTCGTCAGATGGCGCTAGGGGTCGGAAAGACAGGGCGCCGCCTAGCACTTGCAACGTGCCCATGGTCTCGGTGTTGTCCAGGGAGGTATTTCTCTGGTGTCAATGGGCCGGAACCTTGCAGCTACGATGCCTGCCTGACGTACAATTGCTTTAGAGGACTCACAGTCCTGGTTGGTTCTTGGAAGTGATGGAAGAGGATGACACGAGTGTCTGGCCAGCAGGCGAAGATAGGTTCCCACAGGTTCACAGGACCTGCATACCTCGTATGGACAAGCCCGCGCTTCCGCTATTGTTCCCTTGATCGAGATGCATCTGGGCAATCCAATGAAATCGTCGTTACAACAGTGTGAAGAAAACAGCGTTGCCACTTATCACACAAAGCGCAGAATAACAGCAAGAATAACACACTCGTATGGACCAGTTCATTTTTCGTAAAACATAAAAGACCACCTAGTATACGTAGATCTGCTAATAGCGCGACAAAATATGCCACTGTGCTCAAGAATTTTTTTTTATAGCTGTTAAAAAGAACTTGTGGAACGCATTTGTTGCAATTTCTTTAACTTGTATGGTCTCGGATCTACTGCAATGAGTGATAATTTTAGTCTACGTCTTGACATCTTTTATAATTAGAGAAAAAGAAGTGACACCTATCTTGGTCCTCACGACCGCAGTCACAGTTTGGGCTCTCAGCGCACCCAATTCTCTGCAAAAATTTTGTGGCGTCGCAGCACATGTACAGCCCTCCGCTGTGAATTTCGCTCTGTATCTCAGCTGCACTGTTTTTACGCGAGACTGTTAAAGGCCCCGTGTCGCAGGAAATCTGGTGCCTGTGTCGGCGGAGTTGTCCGTGAGCGAAAATTGCCGTATATATTTAGGTATATGTATATGAAGCGCCTTGCTCTATGGCCGGTTAACTTGCCACACCATCCTATCAATAAAGTTGCTCATACCTGATCTTAAATTCTTGACAAAGTTATTCCTCGAAATTTTGACAATGACAGCCCACAACCAAGTGTCATGAAGCAAAACACCGACACGCATGCCTTTTATGCTAAATCTTCGCTGGCTCAAATATAAAACTGCGAAACAATAACAGAAACCTGAAATTGATGTAATTTTCTTAGCGCGGCTGTGCTCGACATCCGGCATTGGCCCACGCAATAGGCCGCGTTTCTAACAGAATGCTCGCCTTCGTGGATAGCTTTCGCTGCCAGCGTTTCCCGGTCAACATTACGGTTAGCTAAGCTCCAGTTTCCGGGAAGCGTGAGGAGCAATCAGATTTCCTTGAGTGCTATCGCGTTGTACTCTTGAAGGCGAAACTTAAGTGTCTCCCTTTTCTTTTCATACAACGCCTGTCCAGCTTACTTATCGCTTCGAACGCTAAAATGCTGAAGTTGACCATTTCAATCACTCCCGATGAATCGCATCTTGGGGATTCAAAAGAACTTAACAGCACTAGGAAATGTTCTTTATTTATATTAATGTCCTATTAGTACGATGAGTCGGATTTGACGCCTACGTGGGTCAAACACAGCACGAATACCGGGATTAAAACCAAGAAATACAGCAGCACGCTGCTTCTACGTTAAGGGGACCTTTTCCTTTGCTGAAGGCTTATCCGCATGAGTACTTGCAGCGCCTAGGTTGGATTGAGCGGCTACGAAGCTGTAGGCATGTTTACTTTGGGGCCCGTTTTAGGACCCCTAAAAATGTAGCAATGTATACATGGACAGGTTGCTTATTTATATATATATATATATATATATATATATATATATATATATATATATATATATATATGTGTGTGTGTGTGTGTGTGTGTGTGTGTGTGTGTGTGTGTGTGTGTGTGTGTGTGTGTGTGTGTGTGTGTGTGTGTGTGTGTGTGTGTGTGTGTGTGTGTGTGTGTGTGTGTGTGTGTGTGTGTGTGTGTGTGTGTGTGTGTGTGTGTGTGTGTGTGTGTGTGTGTGTGTGTGTGTGTGTGTGTGTGTGTGCTAAACCATTCAACTTTCTATATAACACACCACTCTGCTTTTTAATTAAGAGCAATGACGTTGGCCATTAAGTAGTGCAAGGCAACACAGTGCTGTAAGTGTATAGCAATCAAAAGAAAAAGAGAGAAAAAGATTGCTAAGATGCGCACACCATGATATCGCCCAATACTGCATTTAATGATTGGTGCTGGTTTATCCCATACCTTTATGCCGCTTTGCACTAGACTTTATCATTTTTTTTCATTTTTTTCATTTTGATTTTTATTTCTACTCTTGCCATGCAACTTATCAGACACTGACTGAACCCATAGCCAGAGGCTAGTGTGGGGTTCAGAAACAAAAATACACGATGGCAATGACACAACACTTGCGTAAAATAGAAAGCCCAAAATCACGGCGAAAGACTAAAGTACACTATACAATGAGGAGAAAATAATATAATATGCATTTTAAAGGAGAATGAATAAAGATCTGTAATGAACAACACTGTACAACAAACGCAAACCGCGAACGACTGTCACATAGATCAAATAAGGCTCAAAAAGTATGTTCTTAATGCTTTATTTGTTTCGTGGGACTGTTTTATTTCTGGGGGTAAAGCATTCCAAACCTTGGCTCCTGAAAACTGCACCAATCTTTCACTGTAGATGTTATTATTCGGTGGCAGATTAAAGTTACTATGTGTGAGGTTTCTCGTCAGTCGAGAAGGACAGCGAAACAGGGAGGCATTGAAAGGTTGGTTATATTTTACTATGTTATTTACACACAGCGCTATCTTTAAAGACCGCAAAAGATCAAAAGGAAGGATATTTAATATCTGGAAAATTGGTTTGCTTGGTTCAGTATACTTGCTTTGTGTTATAATTCGGATAGCCCGTTTTTGTAATCGCCGGATAGGATCAAGGTAAGTGTTGTATGTTAAACCCCATGATTCTACACAGTATGTTAGATGACTGTTAATAAGGGCAAAATAAAGGGTACGCAGTGTATGTGTGTTAAAACAATCACGGGCCTGTAATAAGGCATAACAGCCAGAAGCCAACTTTGAACAGATGGCGCTAATCTGATTTTTCCAGTGAAGATGTTCATCTAGAATGACACCAAGATAAGTTATCTCCGCGACAGAAACTTCACGTCCGAAACAAACATTTCCTTATTTGTTTCATTCCGAACAAAGAGGTATCACTACGGTGGAGGAAATATCTAAATTTTTCTAAACCCTACAAGTATGGTTGAGCGGCTCCTTCGTATTGTGGAGCTGACCTGCTGACACTTCGGCGTATATCTCCATAGGGTGTTTCTCGGTTTTCCCTCTCCGCATTCCTCCACCGTTCCCTACAATCGGGCCGTTCACATTTTCCTTAAATGCGCAACCAGTGCAAAGTGCAATGTCATACGAAAGAGCGGAATCGACTAGTGCACCTTCGCAAGCGTAGTGCCGTTTCCTCGAGCATCAGCACGCCAACAAGTGCCGGGTGCGTCAGTTTTCGAACGTTGTAGCGTACGCCGCCTACTTTTAGACTCGCGCTGAACGTTGTAAAAACACCCGCGGGAGGCTTTTTTCACGGTAACGCTGTCTTTTGGCTATTCTTGCGAAATTTCTGGAGGCGACGGCTTGTAGGCGACTCTCTCACTAAGTGCACTACGGCGACGACGACGCATTCAAGCGCGCACTTCAGCAACATGTCGTGAATCTGCAAGTCGCATTAAGGCGACTTTTTTTTTTTCTGTCCTGCTGGAACGTTGCACAGAACCAAACGGCGCACTGGTGTTCGCTTATCGCGCACCCACAATTCCTTGCCTGATATTTACGCCCTTGTTGCCACAGTAAAAAAAAATTATATGCCCTTTGTATTCTTTTTTTTCTTTTGAGAAGACCCTACACAGAACGCTTTCGGCAAACCCTTGATGCATTTCCCCTTGCGCCTTGTCACTTAAGATCTCTGCAGTTTCCAACTCCAAACTACAATCAACATACTTCGCAGTTCTTAACCACGATCGCTTACATCCCGCCCACACGCCAACCAAGCCAAATATATTACAAAGTAACGCCAAGCTCTGTCCTCTTCAATGCACTTTCGAGGCGCCTTTCTTGTCACGGCGGGAGAAAGCTAGAAGCTTTGGCATGTTTGAATGATGCTAGCCTTTGGCTCGCTCTGCTAGGGAGTATAAAGAGAGCGCCTGGCCGGTGACGTAATCGCCGAAGCGGCCTTCATTTTTTATGCGAAGCATATTACGAGAGCTCAACCCAGCTCCTCAGGCGCGGCGGTGTCGCCTTGAAACCACGTGACACCGTGACGTCACGACAGAGGAGAAGTGGCTTTGGCTCAACTCTTGCAAGACGGGCTGGGTGGGAATCGAACCAGGGTCTCCGGAGTGTGGGACGGAGACGCTACCACTGAGCCACGAGTACGATGCTTCAAAGCGGTACAAAAGCGCCTCTAGTGAATGCGGTGTTGCCTTAGAAACGAGCTGTTTCTAAGGCGTGCGTCTCTTGCTCAGGCGCACATTTCGTTGCCGCGCCGAACGCTGCTTTGCTCGACGCGCACCGCGTCCATTGCGGGGCGCGTAGTCGCTGCCCTGTAGCCCATTGTCTTACACCCCTTGGCGGGTCGACGGGAACGCTGTCGCGTTCTACTCTTGAAGGCGAAGCAGTAATGCATGAGTTGTTTCTTCGTCTAGCCGAACCAAATATAGCCAAGCAACAGCAGTTCACCAGGCTAAACAGTGGTTCAACAACTAAAATAAAGGCTAGCATGCTTCGCATCCTGGGCTTAACCTTACCTAAGCCACAGCCCTTTTTTTTCTCTGCCTTTGTTTCTCTTTTACGACCTTTGGTTTTCGCCGCCGTACCGAGAAACTTCGGTTAGCCGACTAACCATTGCTGACCTGCCCTGAAAACGGGGTTCACCGGTCGAGATGTACGAGAGATTTAGAAAGAGAGAGAGAGAGTATGAGCGATAGTAATAACAATAATAATAAAGAAAAGGTTCTTAAGGGACATTTCGCCCGGGCAGCATTTTTCTCTCGCGGGCTGTGCGCCTGCCCGCACTTGAAGAAAGTGCAAGCAGGATCAAGCAGGGGAACACGGAAACGAAGTAGTTGACAAACATGGTGCTATATTTGCACCAGACCATTCTTTCTTCGCTAAAGTTTATTTTCTTCTTCGACCCACTCGTTTTTTTTCTACCTTTCCATTATTATTACTGTTGCTTCCAACAAGCAAAGCAGTTCGAAGGGTTTCTAGATAAATACGCTGAAGTAGAGAATTCGGAAAAGGGGAGGGGAGGTTCGGCTCAGAAATTTGGCTCATCGTACGAGCACCACCGAATAGAAAAAAAAGCGCAAGAACACGAAGGGTCGGGAAAGGAATCACGCGGTGATTCGGCTCGCTTAGCAGCATTAACGTAAGTTCTGACCAGCGCCTAGAAACATTAATGCGTTAATGCATAACTAGCGCGAAGAATATGTGAATTTTTTTCATATTTTGTATCAGTCGTCTGCATTCGAATTGTTCTTTCTTTTTTATGTCAGTGGTTCAGTGGCTACGTTGCTACGAGAGAAAACAAAACAATGTGCTCAATCACACAAAGGAGAAAAAAGGGGGTGTCAAGGTCACGTCGAGCTCACAACTGAGCGTGGTCTGGGCTCCGACAGGTGCGCTAAAGATGCAGATAACCGAAATAATAAGGCTAGAGGGAACACAGCCACACACAAGCACACGTACAGCCCGCAGCAAAAGTTTACGGGGTGTTGATAGTGCTACAAGTGTCAGTGTGCTGTGCGATGACAGTGTTCGGTGACAGTGACCGATTGTGATTGTGTGTCTATGCTCCTTCCTTTCCTTATCTCTACTTTGTTACCACTTTACCTCCCCCCCTCTCTCCCCAGCGTAGGGTAGCCAACCGGATTTTTTTTCTCTGGTTAACCTCCCTGCCTTTCCCCTTTCCTCTCTCTCTCTTTACGGGGTGTGGTTTTGCCTTCAAATGTGAATTCTTGCACTGTGAAGGCATGACACTTCGTATTTAATGAATCACTGTGTAGGTGGCGAAAGCTACTACATGCTGGAACACTTAATTCGAGGCTGTGTGACCACGCTTCGCGAGAATTCAGCCTCTTGGCAGATCCTGCGTCCCGTAAACTTTTGCGGTTGACTGTACGTACACTCGTACGCGCGCTTGCTTGATTGGTAAGCACAGTTGGCGGAAATTTCGGTTTGCTGTTGCTGTAGGATCATTTTACTGTTGTCTTTTACTCATACTCCGCTTGGCGTTCAGCTAAGCTACCGACAAACAACACTAATCCCATTGCCACATGCAAGTACATGCGTAAACCATCTTTTTTTTATGCTTTAATACTACCAGCGTCCGCATGTTGCTGCATCTGTCACTGTACCTGATGTCTCTTATACTAGGCGATGAGCTTTTTGACATTCAACTATACAAGGGGACCCTGTAGCGTTTCCTTGTATAGCACTGGGACATCGGTACTTTTGACTTTGCATAAGCTGCTCGCGTTCATAGAAAAATGCACTGCCTAGGTATACTCCAGTTTAACGTGCGCATAGAATTTATTCATAACAGACCGTTATTCACATCTTTCAGCTATACATGTGTGGGTAGGAGGTGTTGCACAAGGCTTATATAATACCCCGGAAGGGGCGTTTTTATGGCCTATTACATTATTATTATTATTATTGTTATTATTATTATTATTATTTTTATTATTATTATTATTATTATTATTATTATTATTATTATTATTATTATTATTATTATTATTATTATTATTATTATTATTATTATTATTATTATTATTATTATTATTATTATTATTATTATTATTATTATTATTATTATGAAGGCTTCATAATTTTTCGTATGGCCACTCGTCCCCTCTGTTAAACGGCCACACTTGCGGACATTTTACATTCTTCTACATGTATTAAAAATTAAAAACTAATTAAATTATGGGGTTTTATGTGCCGAAACCACTTTCTAATTATGAGACACGCCGTAGTGGAGGACTCCGGAAATTCCGACCACCTGGGTTTCTTTAACGTGCACCTAAATCTAAGCACACGGGTTCTAAATGTGTAGAGCTCTCGACTAACCAACAGCTAGGATATGGGACAGGACTGCGCCCCTCTGTACAGCTGTGAGAGTTCTTATCCCCGTTGCGAGGACTTCTGAGCTGCTACGCTTCCCACGCATCACTGGCCTAGCCATCTAAGCACCTTCCGGCATGCAATGAGAAACTCTTTTTCCAGACGCATTCAATGACTTCTTTTGCGTAATTATAATATATGCTTCGTTATAACTTGCCGTAACCTGGAGCAAACATACCTAACCAGCTGACGCCTCTCCCCCAAGACTACTCTCTTCCTCTCCCCTTTTAACAAAGCTCGTCGCCCTCCCTCTAAGCGTGGTAGAAGGTCTTTTCTTTCAACTCCCATTCTACCTTTCCCCAGTGTAGGGTAGCAAACCGGATTTTCCGTTCTGGTTAACGTACCTGCTTTTGTTCTTTCCTTTTTGTATCTCTCTATTTCTTTCTCTCGTGCAATAGGCTGTTCTGACCGAGTTCCACATAGTTTTCTTTTTTTTTCACAAGTTATCTTTTTTTGTAACACCCTTGCGTCTAGAGTATACTTCCGCCATGCCAGCCTCCTCTGGCTATCCGCGAGTCACTAACCGCATAGAACGTGCTCCCTCTGTATCTTGCCTGACGTCGATCTATAGTCTCAGTATTTATTCCGTGCGTGTGACATTTGCGCTCTTATCTGCGTGGCTCTGCGTGACATCTGCGCTAGCATCACGTGACATTTGCGTGGCCATAACGCACATCATGGTGCGTCCTCTTTAAGCGGTAAAGGCATATGTCACACCATAAGAGCAATCATCTGTTACATCATCTTAGAGCCATCGGACGAAGCTTTCTCTCCCATACGATGAAGCGAGACGACAATTGGTACATACTGTTATCACAGAAACGAAGATACGGGTGAGTGCTAATATTACGAAGGTAAGGTTATCTCTACGCAAATATTAGTCTGCCCATCCCTGAAGAGATGGGTAGACTACTTCCTTTTGCAGCCTGCATGATAAGTAACAGGGGTCAAATCGTTTGCTGTGGCCAACTGAAGGAAAAATGATAATGCAAATCAGGGGCCTGGATAAGCAAAAAAATAATAATAATAATACGCAACCTTTCGACGGAGATAGATACAAACAAAATTAAAAAAAAGGAATACAGCAGCGTCTCACACGCCCGACATCAATAAACAATAAAGATACATTACTTTCTGTTTACATTACTTTGTGCGTTTATTCTTTTTTTTTTACTCGTCCTATGCACGAAAATGTTAACCAGGTTTCCTGCGATTTCACTAAGTGTAATTCTGGTTGAAAATGTAAGCATCCTTCCAACACACACAAAAAAAGGCATTGTTTATTAGCCCGGGTATGAGGTCAAACACCTGGAGACCACGCGAATTGTCGAAGGTGTGTTGTCCAAGCATCTACAGCAATTATTCGCCATACTGTGCCTACGAACGAGAGTTACTCCGCGAAAGGATTCTAAAAGCGGCCGGAGCGGAGAAGGCGGGGGGTGAGGGGGGGTGTCATAAAAGAGCAAAAGAGACTATCATAGGCGTTCGCCCATAGACGATAAGCTTGCTAAGCCACGATACGGCAATTTATACGTGGCCAAGGCCTCTATGCATCTCTGCCGAAAGGCAAGCTGCATAAAAAGAAAACGATATATTGGCTACAGAAATCGTCGTCTCCAGTAAAGACTCCCGCGGAGACAAAGCACCGACGGTCAAGCTCACGGGACGGGAGACCAAATTGAGCAAAGAGGGACAATGATGAGATAAACAAATAGCAAGAAGTGGGCAGGAAGGATGTTTCTCGAAGTGCCTCGCTGTCGGAGAATGTAACGAATGAAGGAAAAGAGTGCGCTAGACTAATGACGTCAATCCAGAGGATGCTCAGAGCTAAGATAAACCTGCCCGGTCGAGTGCGTCAAAGGTGGGCGGGCGCCGTTGTTTATCTATACGCTGGTGGGTCCGAAAACTCCTCGGACACGACAACTGACGCTTAACGGGAGCACGCGAAAAGCAAAGAAAGGACTCCAACTCGCCGTGGGGCGCAGAGACAAATGCGGCCTGCTCCGGTTTCGCCGCGAGAGTGAATTATGTGCCGCGTCAGTGGGCGAGTGGTTGTTGTCACAACGCGTTCACTGAGGTCACCGACTGGGCGTGTCACTGAGTGAGGGAGTCATTTATTGACTGCGCAGTGCGTGAGGTGACGTTCTCGATGGCGAGTGAGTGGGCGGGAGACAAAGAACGCCACCGGTTGACAAAGTTGTTTCGAGAGAAAGTCGTACGGATCAGGTGTTAGGATGGCTTGTATAGTGACGCTGTCATTCTTTCTTTCTACCTCTCATTTTCTTTTTTGTTCTCTCGCAAGTAATCGCGTTCACTTAGGATCTTTCTTTCTTTTTACTGAAGATGGACCAACGCCATCTAGCTATACCAGTCGTGGTGTACCGCAAGGCGGAGTACTCAGCCCTACCCTTTTCAACCTGGTGCTCGTTGGTCTCGCTGATTCGTTACCGCAGACCGTACAACTCTCCGTATATGCAGACGCGTGCTTTGTTCCGCGCTTTGTTCGTGCTTGTCTCCCTTTCTTTCTATCTCCCCCTTCTACTCTGTTTCTCTTTTTATCCCTCTTAACCCTTCCCCCTGCGCAGGGTAGCCAACCGCAACTACCTCTGGTTAACCTCCCTGCCTTTCTCTGCATTATTTTCTCTCTCTCTCTCTCTAGGGTGGGCGAAAGAAGAGAAATAAAAGAAATAAGTCAGATTGGTCGGTCGGTCGGTCGATCGGTCGGTTCCCGTAGGCGCAACCGGGTTCACAGATACACCTTAAGAAGGACGCTGGATTAATTTTGACCAGATGAAATTCCTTTACGTGCGATCTAATCTAAGCAGACGAACTTCTTGCATATCGGCCTCTATCAAAATGCAGCCGCCGCGGTGGGAATCCAGCCTTCGACCATGTGCTCAACAGCAGAACGTCATAGTGACTTAGCCAGCACGGCGGGCAGATAGAGAAGTTTAAACAAAGTAAACGTTTTGTTGACTACACTGTACCAGGGGAAGGCGGAAATTGATTACGATTGGAAAAAGAATGGTGGTTACAGGTGGCACGCACTCAAAAGTATGACGCATATCTGGCTGCATTTCAGGATTCTGAACATCTTGCGTCACAGTGCCACTTACCCATTGTGCGTGATTTCTAAAGAACGGGTACGCATCCCGTGGCACACACCGAATGGCCAAATCAAGCAAAATTAATTAAATCACATCATATAAACGGGGCGCGCTGTTCGGTTACAGGGTCGGCGTGCTTTAGAGATGCCTGTCAGCCGATATTATACTTTCGAGATCTATCTAGGAACTTATTATCTTTTATTGCTCAGAACACAGGTTCGCTTACTGGCAGTATTGGGTCGGTCAGCATAAAGGGGTTACACAAGCACATTTGCTGGTATTTTCATTCTTGCGCCTGCATAACCATCGTACATATAGCCACAAACCAATCCGCCGAGATGACCGACTCAGCAGCAGACAGCAGCCACGATAAACCCGGGAAGGCAGGCAAATAAAGGGTCGCTCTAGAAGAATAGACCTTCGCCAGTCCAAACCATGTATGCAATTCAACTTCAGAATTTTTGTATTAAAATTGCCTTTATTTTTCCCATGCAGTAAATTGGGGAAAGCACCGCAAACTAAATTTACAAAGGTGTAGCTTGAGTGCGCCAGAGCCCTAACATAACTAACGCCATGGCAGAGAAACAAATACACAGTCAACAATCAAAGTAATAACATAATACATATATACAAGATAACACTGAAACGAATAGACATTAAAAGGTTGCACATCGATACATACAGAATAAAATGTTTCAGCATCTCAAAACAGTGTCATAAAATCCAAAATATGCGAATAGAAGTTGCACTAAATGAAATATTCAAAAGTCTCCCGTGAACAATTTACACAAAATAAAAACGCCAATGTGCTATACATCAATAAATATCGCTTAAATTATTTAGGCGTAAATATAGATTACTTCGTTTCGTATGTATTAGGACCATTGGTAACAGGAATTTCAATGTTTGAACACCGTAGTTCGTTCTGGCTCGAGGAACGGTCCACTTCTCATGCATCTATAGCAAGAACAACACTTTTGATTATCGTTTGACAGCAAGGTGATAGAGAAGTTCAGCCACTGTTGTTGGTAAAAATCCAATGTAAAAGGCAACGGATATTGAATTTTAATGATAATGCAAATAATGTTAAAGTGAACCGAAAAATATATTGTGTGTGTGCTCTCTAAATAAAGCAAGCAATATGCCTCAAGGCTTTCTTGTGCAGTACTAACAGTCTGTTAAGCTTTATTTTTTTGCTATCCGGGGCCCAGATCAAATGGCAGTAATTAACACGAGATTGAAAATCAGTGTTTTTGATTGTTAGTTTTAGTTGAGTCATATAAGAACTATGCGATTGTTCCATCTCGTCGGGGAATCAAAAACAACAGCTTTGCGTTGCATCTATTAGATCTTTCCAAAGCACAAGGTGATTTCTAGGGGCGCTGACAGTGATACCGGCGTTACCGGTGATGCCACGCGGACGAAATCTCCCATTCGGCACGTTATGCTGCCCACTCTAAAGAACAATGTGCAAATTATGTGGCTGCGATGTGACGTGTTGTAAGTGACTACCAGTGGTTCTGAGAAAAGGCACGGGCGGCTTCGTTATTTGGACACCAGAAAATCGGCAGTCGTTCACGTTTCGAATAGTAAAGTGCTAGGTTTCTGGCGGCTACAGACGTCCATACCGCAGTATACAAACGCAATACCACGTTTCTTTACAACGACAGATTCATGCTAGACTGCGACCGTCTTTATTTGTATTTCCTCCCTTGTATCCCCCTTTCACAGCGTAGGGTTACAAACCATATCGCTGACCTGTTTATCCTGATTTCCATTCGCATTTTTCTCTCTCTCTAATTCTCTCTCATGAAAGGCACTCACAAAGCTGCTTCTGTAGTTTTCCTGCTTTTGCTAAATCAGTTTCTTCCATCTCCATAGCAACGCGCAATCTGGCGGTATCCCATACACAGCTTGCCGTGTCACGACGGCGTGCCACGAAGGATGACGTCGACCTTTCTTGACGCGCGGGTCTTCCCAATTGACAGAAACCACTCATCACAAAAGTATGCTGTGCACAATGGAGCTGTGACGTCGGGGAATGCCACTGGAAAGCAAACAGCACTGCGCACTCCTCGACGTTGCCTCGACAGCTTCGATTTCAATTCCGCGGGCCTTTGTCAAGGGCGCGCATATTGGAGTTTGTTTGCACCTGCTGCATGACGGCTCCGCATATGTGGTTCAACCTGATCAGCGTCGACCTTCCATCTCCGTCCGACCTCCCTTTAACTTTCGTTCCGGCAAAACTGATTTGCTTGGCTTTAGTGCTGCTTTGGTAGGAAAGCCGACGGCCATTTACATAGGCAATGCGCCTCTTCCCGCGTCTTTCATGTAGGAACAAGATATAAGCAGTATGCATGTCGGGAAGCTCCCCCTGAAAGAGCGCTGAGTTCGTGCCATTGGGACGCGCATCCGGGAGCTGATCGGCTCGATCCCGAAGCAAGGCTCGCCGGGCTTGGCTTTCCTTTACGGGCACCGTTATTCGACGTATTGGAAACCCCGGCGATTTTCGTGATTTTTTTATTTTTTCACTGTCATCGCGGTGTTTTCTGCGTAACATTTCTGTTCTGTTCTTCCTAACGAGCTACGCAAGCGAGGTGCCCTTTCCGGTGGCACGTGCCAATCTGTTCCTTCGTTTTCTTCGATGTTCTATTTTTTTTCTAAATAATAATAATAATAATAATAATATACCCTTCATGGCAGCATAGTGGGTTTCGCTTTGCGCTACTAACACCGAGGGGGTGGGAATAAATACCAGCCGCGGCGGCCGCATTTCGATGAGGCCAAAATGCAAAAAAACGCCGGTGTACCGTGCATTCGGTGCGCGTTGAAACATACCAGACGGTCAGAATTAAGTGGAGTCTTCGACTGCAGCGTATGTCATAATCACATCGTGGTTTTGACAATGACAATGACGTTTATTTTCGCATCAGTACAGTGTAATGATACGAAGGGGCGTGCGGTTTTGGCACGTAAAAGCGTAGCATATATTTTTAATATAATGAGACGAAGAAGGAGAAAAAGAAGAAAGAGGAGGAGGAACAGACTGGTCTAACGCCCCCCCCCCCCCCCACACGCACACACCGCGGCTATTTGCAACCAACTTATTTCATTTCACTTTAATTTCAATTTTTTAAAAATTGATAACAATTTTTTCACCGTCCGATTCATGGCCGATCTCCCAGAGTGGACTGCACCATTTCATTAGGAAACAATCAGAAGAACAAGCCCCTCCCTCCCCGTACCCCTTACCCATTCAATCGAGAAGCTGAGAAGATTGATTTTTTTAATGATAATTATGCCATTTCCTGTATTTGAAAAAAAAAAGACATTTCAAAAGTTTCGTTTGGACAACTTGTATTGAATTTTCAATTCTTGACATTATCTTCTTGGACACTGTCACAGTGTTGCTTGCTCGCCGCTGAGGAATTTCTTCTTATTTCTAGGCCATTTTCTCGTTGAATTGCTAGCGCAATACGTTATTCTTCATTTCCTTGATTTTACAAACTCTATTTTGTTTCCTATTAAGAACTAAACATATTTTCTAATTTCGTCTGAAATGCTTCGCCTAAGTCAGATGATGATGATGTCCGAACACGGACATCACCACGGCGCAAGATTTTCAAAAAAATATAAATAAATAATAAAACACTCAGTTATTTCACTGTAACATTTACAATGCCGATAATTACCAGTTACATGCGGCGACGGCCCTAGTTCTGCTCTAGTCCTCACTTGCGCGTTTGATATCTTCGAATGTCCCCACGCGTTCGAAGGCTCAACCTTGGTGTAGCCGGACAACAAATACATTCCCGAATAATGTAGCGTTTCCTGTCATTTAATTATATTCCTCTCTTATCATCAACAGGACTCAGTCGGCCTATCTGGGGATGATGTGGGCAGACCATCGCTCGATCCACTGACAAAAGCGAGGAGTAATAGCATCCTAGTAGAATCATCAAGTTATTCCAGACATGCTTCCTTCTCGGGAAACATCTTTGCAGTTTAAGCGCGGAATACATCACTGATTTGATCAATTTCTCTATCTCTCTGTCAAACTGCGCGTTGGGTTTTAATGACAAAGAGTTGAGGACTTAATGCCACCCACCAACGAGCAAAATGGTCATCGCAATGAGCAATATGTTGGGTTATTTCAGCTTGAAAGCCACCTTGATTTCTTAAGAGATGACGACGGATTTCTGCTACAACCAGATCATACGGGGCTATACAGACGAGAACGAAGTGAGACATATACGGGCGCCCACTTCGTCCTCGTGTGCTTAGCGCCGTATCCTTTGTCCTTAAGTCATGAGCCAACAAGGTCAGCAGCAAGTTTTGTTAAATCTCGTGTGCCTGTGTGTGCTGCGCGCGTATGTGTTCTCGCCTTGCACAAATGCCATTTACCGTATGCGCCAAAAAGCGGTGAACGAATGCAGTTTGTTGACAGGAAGGGTTCGTCTGCGCTACCACTATTGTATTCTTTTCCTCCCGGCTATGTAATCATATTATGGCGCCAGCATCATTATCACCCTTATTAAATCTTCTATAGGAGAAAGGTGTCTTTTGGAGATTGCCATTTACGTTTGTCCTTCACCAGCAGTATTCGTTGTTGAAGTAAATGCATAAATATTAATGGTGTCGGGACATAAAGCAATCATATTTTTAGTACATATAGTAACGGTATCACTGCCTTTGCCTGTCGTTTTTTGGCATGCCAGCGAGCAGATTATCTAAATGTCTTTTGCTCTGCAATCTATAAATACAATATTTATAGCTCTGTACATTAGGCTTTATCATGTTGCTTTCCAAACTCTTTGTTACAATCCTCATGTTCCGCGGAAGCTCTCTGTTTTTTTTTTTTTTGTCGCTCCCTAGCTTAGGCTACTTTACCATCGTTACTGAAGACAGAGTAGGAGAATTATAACTTTCCTTTGAAGCATATCAGTAAGGTACCTCATATGACTTAGAAACGTCAATTCAATGTCCTTGAACTCACTTTAATCCTTCTGCTGATTTGTCTATTACGAGATAGGGACTCATTCACACCTTATTAAGTTTCTCATAAATAACCCTGTTCCCTATAATTATTTTTTTTCAAAGACCAATTTTCATTTGTAAAATTTCCTCCATTCCGCATGCTTACTGCGCTTATAACATTTTAAGACTACATTGCTACTCGTCGGCAAGCGTTAGACGTCAGCCATGCCCAGGGTTACATAAAAAAGGAATGTCCTCTATGAATCGCAGTATGCACTGATATTCCCCGTTACACCATTCACCTAATATTTCTCAGTGTAGAACTTAGAACAATCCTTGCATGCATACACACAATGTAAACTGGTCTTCACATGGTTTGGCCTCATCGCTGCAGTCTAGGATGCGAAAATTGCAAGTGTTTCTTAATACGAGCAGCGATTTGTGCCTGAGTGGGTGAGAAATCATTATTTCGAATCAGTAGGATTCGTGTCCGGCGAGTTAGTGGCTGATATCCTCTCAGCCAATAAGTAAACCTGTTCAATTGAAATACACAGAACAAGTACACCTTCATTAGAGTGCGTCAGAGTAGATTAAGGTTGCTCCGGTATTCTCTGACAAGGTCTAGTAGTTTGCCTGGCGGAAATAGTGAATAACTGAAAAAATAGGCATATACCACAAGCTACAGCTTCAAAAGTCAGCACGTGCCTTCACTGCTACTTCCGGAGTAATTACGTTTTCATATTGTGGGACCCCTGTATGGCAGCTATGTTATAATATCTTGCAAATGGCTGCGCAGGAGTGTTGCGGAGACCGAGACAGGAAACAAAGACGCTCACTTGCAACTTTGTCATGAGCACTACACTCCGTGCTTCTCTCAAGATGACTCCTTCCTGCTCCTTCGTTCTCAATAGAAGGAAGACCTTTCGCATTGGAATGGCAGACAGCGCAACGTAGGGTGACTGTGGTCGCGGGAAGACCGCTGAACGTTTTCTGTGCGACTTTCCTCGACACAGTGTACAAACACGATCGCTTGCAGCTGTGCTAACTCGCAGTGATCACAAATGATCACAGTGGACCTCGTAAATCAATCATGTGCTGTGATTGTGCTAGGTGACCGTGATCGGCTGTGATCGTGTTCTTTTGTTCTCTCTCTTCTAAGCTTCTTAGCTTATCCTCTAACTTGTACACATGTGTAGGATAGCAAATCGGAGCTTCTATTCTGATTAACCTCCTTGGCATTCTTTTTTTCT